>NC_135712.1:59908872-60536038 GCF_964656455.1 Halichoerus grypus
TTAGAAACAAAACCTGGGGTGATAAGTAGTGCAATGCTCTTTATAACTGCCTAGATTACATTCATCCAAATAACCTTAATAAATATGCATTAAACACCTGGTTAGTACAAGGTGCTATACTGTCCACTGTGAGACACATACATATAAGAAAGAATTTTACAGCTGCCTTTAGGGAGTTTACAATTTACCAGAAGCAATACATACTAGAAGGCATACAGACATAAATTATAATAGTGCATAGCAGGAAGAGGTGAACACTATGAATGAGAAGAGAGCCCTGTGCTTCAGGCTTTGCTCCCAGAAGGGAACTAAACAAGTGAGGATCACACTGCAGGAGGGGCCTAAGCACACAGCCTGAAGGACACTCAGGATTAGCTAGTGAAGCGGGAGAGAGTGAAATGGCTAGAGGAGCCAAGAGAAACACAGGCAGAGCTGTGGACCTAGAGGACCAGTAAGGAGTTGAAGATCTAACAGGTGTCCACTTAGAAGATAAAATTCCTTTATTACTATCCTGAAGGGACCCAAGGTTGATTCTGCGCAGCTGGGAGTTGAGAAAAGAGAGAAGTGGAGTGAGTTTTCTATTATGTGAAAAAGATTCTTCCAAGATGAAGAAATAAGAGCAAAACCATAGAAGAAGGAATTTTGAGTTTGTCTAGTTTTCCACCTCATGAACATGTCAATATAAGCAGAAATTATATGAACAAGTAACAATTTTTATCAGGTTACGAATTCTGGCAGGCTAAGTTAAACCTGAAGATGCGGACAAAATTACCTTCAAGGTACAACGTCCTATTCCCTAAAAGGCTATTTATATAGCTCATATGTGCAATTCAGTTGCATCCCTTCTAAATCATTCTATTTAAGTGTGAAATGGTTGGAATCAAATATCACTGGTCTTCATTTTGTTCTGAAAGGGCAGTAAAAACAAATTAATCTATAATCACACTAATGATAAGAATAAGAATATTAACTCCTTCCTTTGAAATGAAAAGGCAAATACTTTAGCCAAGAGCTTCAAGTTTAATTTACAATTCACAAAAATCTACAAACATAAATTATGTGGTGAAAATTTCCCTATTCTTACTTGAATATAACTGTAATATTTTGAACATCAATTTTAACAAAATGAATAAGAGCACTACAGAGTTCAGATGAAGCTTATTTCTTGCCAAAATCCACATGAATGTCAAATACCTTCCAAGCAGATTGTGTGGCTGCTTAGTACAAATGAATCCTCTCGCTCTCCATTCAAACTAAAAAATATTTCCTCAGATTAGACAACTGTCACTAAGTCACAGTCTCCCTAGTCACTGCCTCATAGTGAACAAGAACTAAGGGAGATATAGTGAACCCTTGAGGCCACTAGGGTACTATATTGTGGGTCACCCATGTTGTGCTTCTTCAGAAACAAGCTATAATAGCAGAAAGAGAAGGTTGTTATACTTTGCCCATGAATCTTGCTTTATAGGATGGAGGAAGGAAGGATGGAAGAAAGGAAACCAATATTTAGTTACACTCTACTTTGGGCTAGGCACTTAGCAAATGTTTTACTATTTAATCTTGTCACAATCAAATGAGGTATTAACAGCATGTGATGCAAGAAAGGAGTGGAGTTCAAAAATGCGAAGTTATTTTTATGACATCATGTGTCACCTAACTGATGACACCATGACTTGATCCCAGTTTAACTCTGAAGCATCTGTTCTTCCCCATATATCCTTTTTTGTTCATGTCCCACTTTTAAAAAGTAGCATACTTTTTTAGGATTGCAGCTTTGGTAGGCAGGAGATTCCCCTCAAGCTGTTTTTGGGCTAACTTGTTTGTCAGGGGTTATGTACTGACTGTGTTAATGGTCACCTCCTCTCTAGAGCTAATGTCATGGATCACCTGCAACAAAACAAGTCGAAGGGGTATTTGCCTAATGTACTACCCAGAGAATTGATTTCAAAAGTGGTGAGCCTCACAACTAAGATGGTGGCAGCAGCCTGTCAGAGGCTGATCAATAAAATCTTATTCTTGTTCCACTGGTGTTTGCTCTTCGGAGTCCCCAGGTGCACTCTACCATTGTTGGACCTATGACCATAGCCTCCTTTCCTTCCAGGCTTCTCTCCAAGCTAAACATACCATGTCTAGTTCTTTGGTATCACAGATATTGTCAAACCCTAAACCTCACAAATTTTCTACTTTTTGAACCCCTTTTATATTGTCTTTCTAATCTAGCGCCAACCCCATGACCCATCACTTTATTCTTCTGTTAATACTCTCAATTCACTTTCTGGTTTTGCTCTCTCATTTACCAAGATCTCTTGATTGAGATCCTAAGATTAGGATTTTAGTGTAAGTACTTTATTTGGGGCATAACCCCAGGAAACACTAGTAAGGAATAAAGGAAGTGAGGTAGAGAAGGGAAATAAAATAGACTGTCAGCGAAGATGACCATCCACAGTTCCTCAGATCCCTGTTCTTACATATTGCCCCTCCCATCAAGAGGCAGAGCTTGTTTCCCTCCATCTTGGATCTGGGTTGGACTTTCACCTTTTGACCCTAGATTGCAGCAGAGGTCCCACTGTTCCAGTTCTGAACAAAGGTTGAGAGAATCCTAGCAGCCTCCTCTTTCTCTTTCTTGAGATGCAGACACCGTGTAAGAAGCTCTGAGTAGATTGGTGAATGATAAGAAACCATGTGGACAGAAAGAGGCCCAGACAGAACCCAGCTATTCCACCCACTGCACTGAGGCCTCAGACCTGTAAGTAAAGCCAGGGTGGACCTTCCTGATTGAAAAAAGTTTGCAGTCAAGTGCAGCTACATGAGTGACCTCTGGTATTACTAGGCAGAGCAGGAGAATACCCCAGCTAAGTCCAGCCACCCCACAGAACTGTGAGAAATAACAAATCCTTACTGTTTTAAGCAACTGAGTTTGGGGGTAGTTTGTTATACAGCCATAAATGAAACATATAGGAAGTCACCAAGGGGTGCATTTATTAAGCAGCTTACTGCTATGGTGAACTAGAGCTCAATCCTAAAGGACTATGCTGGCAAACAGTGCAGAACATGCCTCACAGTTAACCCATGTAAAGGCGGAGGGTGCTAGGGTATTTATCCACTAAATTGCCATCAGTTATTTGCTCAAAGCTTCTTCTAGTGACATGAACTCTTTGGCACTTCAAATCTGCCCAAAACCTGAGCCAAATTTACTACAGATCCAGGAAAAAGCCCTCAGGCAGAAAGTCACAAATATCAGCCATAAGAAGTCCTCAGTGACAAGAGATGAATGGTGGGGAAAAACAGAAAGAGCACTGACACTGAAGATCCAATCCTGGAGCACCTGCCTTCTCTACTCCTAGAGTTCAGGAGCAGCAGAGGGCCTTACAAACACACAGAATGTAACTGCTATGCATCTTTGGCCTCCACACTTAGCTGGGCGCAAAGTGCCTTAACAATCCTCCTTGGTTTCCTTAAGCAACTCTCTCCACTTCTGCATCTGACATCTATTTCAAATCTTCCCTCTTCCCTAAAATCTTCCACTCCACCCCCTGCCCATTCAGTACCCATCCTAGTGAGAAAATAAATACCATTGGATCTACTTTTTGGTACCTTATTTACAAACCAACTGCATTCATATCCATCTATTTCCCCTTTCCTACTTAAGTCTACAGGAAAGGATCAACCTCAACTCTGTATTCATCACCCCCCCCCACCACCATCACTGAAACCCCCTGCCTTAGGGCTTCTGCCCCTCTTATGTAATTGCCCAATCTCTCTCTCTCTCTTAACACACAAATCTGGTCAAGCCACTGAATTACTGAAATCCTACATACTGTTTTTATTGCCTGAAATATACTCTTTTCTTCCTCACCCATCCCCCAGACGCTTCCCTGGCAAACTCCTCTTCATCCTTTAGGTCTCAACTTAGCTATTTCCTCCTCAGGAAAGCCTTCTCTAACCTTGCTGTCTACCACTCCCCCAATATAATGCTTCTCCCATCACAGTAGTTTGCTCTATGTTGAAATTGCATGTCCCCTTTCCTGATATTCCTCCTTTTCCTCCCACTGAATGTAAGATCTTCCAAATCAGATATTTGTCTTATAAACTTTTGAACCACAGGCTCTCTACCTGGAATACATTTGGTGCATAATAAATATTTATTGGATAAGTAAATGAATGGGGCCCTTTTATTCTCTTCTCACCATTCCAGAGTAACTTTAGTGAAAGCTGCATGCACGATATAAGCATACTGTGGCCCTTCTTCTTTCCATTCTCTTTTTTTCTTTTTAGTCTTCTATAAAAAGGTATCCTACTGACACCTTCTTTTTAATTTGCACAGTTTAGTAAATAAAATAAAATAACAGAGCAAAATGCACTTGCTCAGAAGCTCAGGAATCCCTTGCTAACTTGGAACTTTTGTCCTGTTATAATGCTATGGAGAAACAGACTTCAACACTGGTTTCTAAAATGGAATCTATATTTCTCAACATCAAAACTTCAGAATTTGAGTTTTAAAAGGATTTTCATAGGTAAGAACATATACCTGTATATTCACAGTGAGCCTGCTTAAGAAAATGTTTCTAAAAAATATAAAACAACCTCCTTTTTTTGTAGTCAGATTGACAGGCCTGTCAACATCAGTTTTTACAGGTATGGTAACAAACTGAGGGTTGCTGGAGTGGGGGGTGGGGTGGGAGGGATGGGGTGACTGGGTGATAGACACTGGGGAGGGTATGTGCTCTGGTGAGTGCTGTGAATTGTGCAGGACTGTTGAATCTCAGATCTGTACCTCTGAAACAAATAATGCAATATATGTTAAGGAAAAAAAAAAAGAAGAAGGTAGCAGGAGGGGAAGAATGAAGGGGGGAAATCGGAGGGGTAGACGAACCATGAGAGACGATGGACCCTGAAAAACAAACTGAGGGTTCTAGAGGGGAGGGGGGTGGGAGGATGGGTTAGTCTGGTGATGGGTATTGAGGAGGGCACGTTCTGCATGGAGCACTGGGTGTTATGCACAAACAATGAATCATGGAACACTACATCTAAAACTAATGATGTAATGTATGGGGATTAACATAACAATAAAAAAATTTTTTAAAAATGAACCATCAACTTTAAGAGAAATGAAAAAAAATTGTGGGCTCATGGTCATTTGGGGACCCTCCTACCTAGTCCTAGAGTCATTTCTTAAACCATAAGCCAGATTTCTTGGGAAAGGATTTGGAACAAAGAATATATTCTCTTTGCTGCGTCCCCACCACGTTCTCAGCAACTGGAAATGTGAAATATTTTAAGTCTTTAATATTAAATAAAGCTCACTGCTTTAGAATACCTGAAATCTGTTCAGAGTGATTCTCACTTTCTCCCTTCCCCATCATGCCACCTTTTGGGACAGGTGAGGGAGGTGAGGTGGCTTTTACAGGCTGGTCTTCAGGGAGATAAGAACGTTGAAATTCCACTCCAATTATTTTTATTTCCTGCCACCTCGAATCCAGAGTATTTGTGACATTATGAAGTCTTTGTTCTTCACTAAAAACACCCTGCCAATTCAGGTTTTTAAAATTTACATTAAAGCAGAAGTACAAAAATAAAGTGATATCAGATTAGCAAACCATCTAAAAAACACTGTCACTTATAAAATTTGGTAAAATGTAGGAAGAAGCATGTTTCCTACTCTGTTTCCTTGGTCTGTGGATACCTGGGACATAATTCAGTTTTCCATCTCCTGTTCCCTGATCAGCTCACTCTTTGTTCAGCTCTATCTCCAGTCTGGCATATAATTACTTCTTTAGCTCCTGTGCTATTTGTTTTTAAGCACCTCTTACCCCCCAAGGCCTCACGGCTCTAAGGGCTTGTTGAATTTAAACAAGCACGTTTAAATCTTTATCTTTAAATGAGTAAAATAAAAGTCTTCACACCTAACACAGAGTACTATTCTATCCACCTACACTCTAAATGTGCATGTTATAATTGTCTACCAGATCATAATGAGCATCTATCCATCCTCAAAATCAGAGAAAGGAGAATTCATTCTAGAGGTAAATTTACAATAAATGGTTTTATTCTTGATTAGCTACGTGTGTTTGGGGACACAGAGATTGGCACATGCATAATTTAACCTAATAAGTATTGGATGATCAGGGACACCTTAGAAATAAATGTGGGGAAAAGATAGTGGAAGAAAAACAAAAGAAAAAAACAAGATTACTAACAGAAAAAAATATAATACAACAAAATGAAGAAATGTTAAGCCTTACCTCTCACTCAGCAAACTCTGCACACTTATACACATCCTCATACTCATGCATGTGGATGCACAGGCATATGCACATGTACACACACACATACATATTTTAATTACAAAAATGTTAAAAACTATATGCCTTTCCTAGAAACATACAGGAGATCTGGATTCTACTACTGCTGATGTTGGAAAATCATAAATAGCATCTATGGTTTCAGTTTAGTCCTGAGTAAATGAGTAATATTTTTTCCATGTTCTTAATTCACCTCAACTACTAGTAAATGAGTATTGAATGAGACTCTCTTTTAAATACACTGCCAAAAAAGTGTTTAAAAAGTATTATAAATATAAATTATATGAAAAGTATTTTAGTGAGATAAATGAATACATTTTAATAGATCTCAAATGGAAAATAAAGGATATTTAATCTCCTGAAGGAAATAGAAATTTTAAAAGTGAAATACCATACTTTCTCTATCAAATCAATGAGAGTTAAATTAGAAAAAAAGAAAAAAAAAGGAAAGGAAAGAAAAATCCAGTGTTGAAAAACTGCACTCAGTGAGGATGCAAATTGGTACAAAGTTTTTTGAAAGAAAATTAGGCACTATGTATCAAAAGCCTGAATAATAATTATATACTGTGTCAGTTTGGGTCCTCTGGTGCCAACAGCAATTGGGTATGTAAGATGTTTATTGGGGCAATAAACTGTGAGTGATAAGAGGGAGGAATTTAGGCAAGGAAAATTCTCAGACCATGATACAAGTCTGACCCCTACCAAAGGAAAGAGGGAAGAAGAGTTTCAAATGCAGAGCAGTTCTGAGAAAGTCTCGGCCAGGTTGGTGGGGAGTCCTTGAGGCAAAATTACCCCTTAGAAGAATCTCATTTTGTGCAGGAGTGCTTCCGATAAGCTCAATCATTGCCTAGGAGCAGCCCAGGAGAAGCATGTGGATGCCTGAATGCTGTGGTGAATCTAAAGGTATGGCAGCTGGAAGTTGTCAATTATCTATGCTCTCCAGAACAGCTTATCTTGAAAGGTGATCTAGGGACGCCTGGGTGGCTCAGTTGGTTAAGTGTCTGACTCTTGATTTCGGCTCAGGTCATGATCTCGGGGTCCTGAGATGGAGCCCCACGATGGGCTCTGTGCACAGCATGGAGTCTGCTTGTGCCTCTCCCTCTGCTCTTACTCCTCCTTCTTTCTCTCAAATAAATAAATAAAATCTTTAAAAAAAAATAAAAAATAAAATAAAAATAAAAAGGGCACCACCATGGTCACTACATGTGGCTTTATTCCAAATCTAGGAATTTATCTCAAGGAAATAATCTAGGGGGAAAAAAGCTTTATACACATAAAGGTCATCACATTCTTTTTTTTTTTTAAGATTTTATTTATTTATTTGACAGAGAGAGACACAGCGAGAGAGGGAACACAAGCAGGGGGAGTGGGAGAGGGAGAAGCAGGCTCCCCACGGAGCAGGGAGCCCAATGTGGGACTCGATCCCAGGACCCTAGGATCATGACCTGAGCCGAAGGCAGACGCTTAACAACTGAGCCACCCAGGCGCCCCAAGGTCATCACATTCTTTTTAAAAATAGTTGCAGCTGGAAACAATGTAAATATCCAAATATAATGATGAAGTCACTCAATAGAATATGCTGTAACTATTAAAATGAAAAAGGAAATTAAAAAATAAGACACAACATAGTGTAATCATTAAAATTAAAACCTTTGAAAAGACTGCGAGAAAGTGAGCCAATACGGTAATATAAATATTTTTCTTTATTAGAGCCTTTTAAATTTTTCCAAATTTTCTTTTATAAAGGAATCTTTATTTGGAGGAATAAGGTATGAAAAATGAAAGGAAAAAAATCATAATATTTAAAATGATTTAGAATGGAAAGTAAATAAGAAAAACATGAATATATGAAAGAAAAATCAAAGAAAACAAATAAAAATTTGAAGAATCCTGTCTTTAAGAATTCTAGAAAATGGCTTCATGGATCCAACATACTATCAAACAAAGTCAAGATGGGAATTGAAAGGGGAAGGTCTTTATTTTAATCATGGTATTGGGTATTTGAATGAAAATTTATGTTCCATATACCCTTCTATGATTATTCAGTATAGGAATTCTACCATTACTATAAGGAGTATCTTCTTCATATGTACATATGTGTGTTCATTACTGCATTCATTTTTCAACATACAATTGAACAATTTTCTGAGGGTCATCATATGCCAGGCACTATACATGTAAATCAAAGGTTACAGAGTAATGTGACAAAATGTTTGTTTAGCCCTATAAATGCATATTTTGTTTTACTGTGCTTCACTTTATTGTGCCTCACAGATAGTGTGGTTTTTACAAATTGAAAATTTGTGGCAACACCACACTGAGCATATCTATCAGTGCCATTTTTCTGACAGCATTTTCTCACTTCATGTCCCTGTGTCATATTTTGGTAATTCTTGCAAGATTTCAAAATTTTCCATTATTGTATTTGTTGATCTGTGATCAGTGATCTTTAATGTTACTTTTGTAATTGTTTTGGGTTGCCACAAACTGCACCCATGTAAGACAGCAACATTAATTGATAAATGTTGAGTTCTGACTGCTCCACTGACCAACCATTCCCCATCTCTCTCCCTTTTATTGAGCCTCCCTATTCCCCAAGACACAACAATATTGAAATTAGGCCAAATAGTAACATCACAATGGCCTGCAAATGTTCAAATGAAGGGAAGAGTTGCATGTCTCTCACTTTAAATCAAAAGCTAGAAATGATTAAGCTTAGTGAGGAAGTCATGTCAAAAGCCAAGATAGGCCAAAAGCTAGGCCTCTTGTATCAAACAGTTAGCTATATTGTGAATGCAAAGGAAAAGTTCTTGAGGGAAATTAAAAATACTACTCCACTGAACACATGAATGATAGAAGTAAAACAGCCTTATTGCATATATGGAGAAAGTTTCAGTGGTCTGGATAGAAGATCAAACCAGCCACAATACTCCCTTAAGCCAAAGCCTAATCCAGAGCAGGGCCCTAGGAAGACTGAGAGAGGTGAGGAAGCTACAGAAGAGAAGTCTGAAGCTATGAGGTTGGTTCATGAGGTTTAAGGAAAGAAGCCATCTTTCCCTCTTTAATATAAAAGTGCAAGGTGAAGCAGCAAGTGCTGATGTAGACACTGCAGGAACTTATCCATAAGATCTAGCTAAGATAATTCATGAAGGTGGCTACATTAAATAACAGATTTTCAATGTAGATGAAACAGCCTTCTATTGGAAGAAGATGCCATCTAGGAGTTTCATACCTAGAAAGGACAAATAAATAAAATCTTTAAAAAAAAAGAGAAATAAATTTTGTAAGGCTATAGCTACCATAGATAGTGATTCCTCTGATGGATCTGGGCAAAGTAAATTGAAAATCTTCTGGAAAGGATTCATCATTCTAGATACCATTAAGAACATTTGTGATTTATGAGAAGAGGTCAAAATATCAACATTAACAGGAGTTAGGAAGAAGTTAATTCCAACCCTCATGGAAGACTTTGAGGGGTTTAACACTTTAGTGGAGAAAGTAACAGGAGATGTGGTAGAAAGAGCAAGAGAACTAGAATTAGAAGTGGAGCTTGAAGATGTGACTGAATTGCTATAATCTCATGACACAACTTGAATGGATGAGGAGTTGCTTTTTATGGATCACTAAAGAAAGTGGTTTCTTGAGATGGGATCTACTCCTGGTAAAGATACCAAGAAGATTGTTGAAACAACAATGAAGGATTTAGAATATTACATAAACTTAGTTGAAAAACAGCAGCAGGGTTTGAGAGGATTGACTCCAATTTTGCAAAAAGTTCTATTCTGGGTAAAATGCTATTACACAGCACTGCATGCTACAGAGAGATTGTTCATGAAAGGGAGATGCAGAAGCTTCATTGTTGTATTTTCAGAAATTGCCACAGCCACCCAAACCTTCAGTAGCTACCACTCTGATCAGTCAGCAGCCATCATCATTGAGGCAAGACCTTCCACCAGCAAAAACATCACAAAGATTATTGGAAAGCTCAGATGAGGGCTAACATTTTTTAGCAATAAAATAACATGAATTAAGGTATGTATATTGTTTTATCAGACATAATGTATTATACACTAAATAGACTACAATATAGTGTAAACATAACTTTTATATGCACTGGTTTGGCTTCTTTATTGCAATCTTTGCTTTATGCAGTGGCCTAGAACCAAACCCGCAATGTCTGAGGCATGCCTGTATTCTAAAATTGTTTATAGGAAATACATATTTCAAACTTATATATTCATGTCCTCAGAATATCTGTCCATTTGAATACAATGCATTTCACTGCTTTTCAGATTTTCTATAATACTCACATGAGTGACAGAACCTGATTACAATTTGATTAATTCATATAAATGAAGAAAGGAAGACATTATCCATTCATTTCTGACTCTCTTTTGACTGTGAAAAGTATCCTGAACTCTGCTATAGTGAGCCAAACCCTCTCAGGGTAGACAGAACTCTATTTACTCACAAGCACTGGTTTCATAGATTGCTGTCATGCTCCCTAATTAAACAAGTGAGTTTTCTAGGTATACTTGCATGACATCTCTGATGTAATGCATACCTATCTTATTCAGCATGCTTTTTTTTTCATTTAAAATCCATCAACTAATGATCTGTGATCTTCAAGTAATTAATTTAATGATTACATGAGTTAATATAAGGCACATCTCTTTAAAGAAGTTAATATTTTCTATGTTTATGTTACAAAATCGGCCTTGCGTGAATATCATCCATCCCCTGCATTTCATAATGGTTTAAGGATAAACTATTTCCCCTTTGTAATTCGGTAAGTTTGCTCCAAAGGAGCTTACTGCTTCTCCACTCCACAATGAGTTAAATGCATTCAGAGACCTTAGGGGACCCAGTCTTAATAACATAGAGTCTGTCCCAGTTTGTTAAATTCACTGAATTTATAACTCATTGTTACTGTCAAAGAAGTAATCCGAACATGTTACTGGATTGATCTCCTAAAATCCACAGAGCAAATTTGGAGCCATTTTTTAAAACAAATAGAAAAACAGAAACAAAAATACACTGGACACTAATAAGTTACAGATAGGAAGGCAGACTTTATACTTATCAAAAGGAAAACTATGGAAAATTTGTCTCAAAACTGTTTTACGCTTCTGAGCAGTGCTATAGCCCTCCATAATCATTGGCCCCAGTAATGAAGATGAGGATAACAATAAGAACCTCCTAAATTTGCATAATAGTCTTACTTTGGGAAAAGATTTTCATATACCGGTCCTGGTAATGACTCTGAGAACATAAGGTAAATGCTTTACAACATCTCATTTTATGAAGAAGGAAATTGGAGTCCAGAGAAGATAAGAGCCTTGCCTGACAGCAACATGTATCTGGAGCTAAGTCACTGGCCACCTGACTCCTACTTCCGAGTTTGTTTTTTAATACTTTCAAATGAAAAGAATTCAGGATTTGCAATGCCTTTCTAAATTACGTACAAACCATTTAGAACCATAAATGTCTAAGCGACAGCAGTTTATGATACAGACAAAAGATAGAAAGATAGAAATAAAGATATGTCTCTGATTGGCAGGGCCAAATGAAAGATAAGTCACAAGATACCTAAGGATTCTATAGCCCCTGAAATAATTACTTACTTTTTATTCTTTGTTTCAGAAAGTATTTAACTTTTGAGGCTTTCATTACTATAAAATACAATGGGTTATTAATAACAATAAATAAATCTTCATGCTGTCTAAATAGTATGCTTCTCCAGGTCCTTAATGTTCAACTCTCATTATAACAGTTTCATTTTATCCAGGTTTCCAGTACTGGATCTACTAGGACAAATCCTGATATATCTGCTGCTGCTGATTTTACTAACTGAATATTACATTTATCACATTATCCAGGGAGACAAGAAAATTTCCGGAAAAGAAATGAGTAAATCAAAATAGTTTCAAAAATTCTTTATACTCCATTTACAAAGCTATTTTCTAAGCCTAGTTATTCATTGCTATCACCATAAGATACACAGGAATAGGAGTTTTTAAATAACACTGACTTCCCTTTATAAACCCCTTAACCCATTGTAAAAGGAAACTGGCACCAGTTTATTAAAAAGGAAAACATTAATCGTGATTTACATCACAAAGTAGGGAAGAATATTATAGCTCACTAAAACTATCATTATTATTTGGATTCTCAGAATGCCTGTAATAACCTAAACTGGAAGTTATCCTTTGTACTAGGTATAACCAACTTTCTTTCAGAAAACAGCAATGGTATTTTTGGCGATTTTTAAATTTCAAAATAGGATTAACTAGGAAGATTAATATAACTATTCAAATGGAGATTGATCAATTTGTACAAGTCAAATGAACTTCACTAACAAACTTTTTGTACTTTTAAATACTGAAGAAATACTATTTAGGTCCAAACAGATGTAAGGAATTCATGTAAAGAGAGGTATAAATACATTTGAAAGTAGCAGTATATCTTCATAAATTACTTTGTAAAGTAATGAAACAGTTAACTCCTATGCACTCCCAAATAACCTGTTAATCAAAATGGCATCATGGGAAGACCTCCAGTTCCACCATCATAGAGTGACTTATATCAAAAAACACCCATCCTGCTGAGAAAAACTATACAAGCTAAATAAAAATTATTTGAAAAACTGTTTGATGAAGGGACCAGAAACCAACCAAAGTGGTTTTAACTTAAAACTCAAGATATTGTGAAGGGAAAAAGAATAACTTAAGCCTTGTCTATTATGTCTACCACTTTTGCACTTAAGGCATTTAGTGATCCTAAGTAGCACTAGGCTGAGGCATGGAACACAAATCTCTGTATCAGAACATTAAGTACTCTAGTGGAGTGGAAACAAAAATTATACTTGGGATGTCAAGATAGCCATGACTTGGGGAGTCAAGATCCTGGACAGCAGGTAAATGCAATAGGGTGAAAACTATATTGTTTCACACTTTTAACTCTTGAGGCATTTGCAGATTCCCTTTCATGCGGTGAAAAGCACCACCCCCTGCAAAAAACAAAAACAAACAAAACAAAAATCAAAAAAAACAAAGGAGTACAAAGCATCAACCTGAACACTAGAAAATTAAACAGAATGTTTAGTGTCAAGTTCTTACAGTCTTATGGTGTCAAGAAGGCAAAAACTAGAGTTTAGGGACCACTTGAAAATCATTCCAGAATTTTATTTGAACCTCTAAATCATTATTTATAGGAGTAAGGGCCAAACAGAGAGAAGCTAGCTATCACAAAGATAGAAACCTAACTTCAAATTGTCAATTTCTGATCAAATCAAGGTGAATTAACTTTAATTATCTGCAAGAAGAAAATTAAATCAAACTTGGAAAAACACAGTATCACACAAAACCTTCTCAATTTTCATATGCAAAGATCATCATCAGGCAAGCCAGAAGCTATGACTGAATAACCAAACACCAAGAAAAAAAATAAACATAAACTCGAAAAATGTAACAGGTAAGAGAATCATCAGGCAGAAACTTTTAAATATTGTAATTAATGTGGTTTTAAAAGTAGAAGAAAAGATTGAGAATTACCAGAGAAATGGGATCTATAAAAAAACAAATGATATTCTAGAATTAAAAATAAAATAACTGAAATCAAGAACTCAATAGATGGGGCTAATGTAGATTAGACAAAACAGAAGTAGAGATTCATGAACTTGAAAATAAATCAATAGAAAAGCCAGACTGTGGCGCCTGGGTGGCTCAGTTGGTTAAGTGTCTGACTCTTGATTTCAGCTCAGGTCATGATCTCAGGGAATGGGACTGAGACCCACAATGGGCTCCACGCTCAGTGTGGAGTCTGCTTGGTGATTCTCTCTCTCCTTCTGCCTCTTCCCCTGCTTGCTTGCTCTCTCACGTTCTAAAATAAATAAAGAAAATCTTAAAAAAAAAAAGAAAATAGACTAAAACAGAGAGAAATAATGAAAAATACAGAAAAAATACACATGGAACATGGTTAGAAAACAAGTGTCTAACATACAAATGTTTATAGTTCCAGAAGGAAAGGGTAGAGAGAATGTGCAGAAGCAAAATTCAAAGTAATAATGGCTGAGAATTTCCCCAAATTCACAAAGGATATCAAGCCACAAATTTAAGAATCTCTAAGTTACCCCAAGGAGGATAAACACAAAGAAACGGACACAAGAGGACAGAAGTTTTTTGGTTTTTTTTTAAACTGCTTAAAATAAAATATGGTTAAAGAAGAAATCTCAAAAGTGCCAGAGGAATAAAAATGCATTACTTTCCAAGGACTAATAAGTCTGACAGCTGATTTCTCATGAAAAACAATGGAAATCAGAGAACAAAGCAATGATAACTTGAGAGTGCCTTAAGAAAGTAATTACCCCTGCCCCCGAATTCTATAACCAGTGAGACTATCCTTCAAAATGAAGGCAAAATAAAAAACATTTTCAGAAAAATAAAACTGGGAAAAAAATTTCACCAACAGATTCTTACTATAAAGAATACTAAAGGATATCTTTCAGGTAGAAGGAAAATTGGCTAACAGTGATATGGAAATTTAGGAAGAAATGAAGTACACCAGAAAAGGCTAATATCTGAGTAAACACAAAACAATATATATACAGGCAGAAAAAAAAATAAAAATAATTTCTTATAGGATTTAGAGCACCAGAAGGATTATAATTCAGGACAACAATAGTATAAATGGTGAGAGAGGGACAAATGCAATTTCCTTGCTGGAGAAAGATAAAAAGTGTAATTTATAGTAGGCTTTATTTGGATAATCATTTAAAAATGAAAAATATATAATTAGCAAGGTAAAATGTAGAGAATGAAATAAAAAGATTGACTAGTAACAGAATTTAAGAGAGAAGAATTGGCAAACATAAAACAGGTAGAAAAATATAGTAAGACGATAGAATTAAATCCACAAATATTATTAATTGCATTTAATGTAAATAGACTAAATATTATACTTGGAAGACAAAGACTATCAGAATGAAAGTTAAAAACAACAACAATATGCTGTTCATAAGAAACATACCTCAAATATAAATACACAGGAAAAACTGAAAGTAAAAGGATAAAAAAGAATTTACCAAACATTTTCTTTTAGAAAGCTAGTATAACTATACATTATAACACCAGTCTGAGTAGAATTTATATCTAATCAAGATAAATATAGTAGAAGAATTTAGTAATGATAAGAAGTTCTAGTTAATCTACGAAAATGGATAACAATTCTAAATTAGTACACAACTAATAATACAGCCTTCAAAGGCAAAAACTGACAGAACTTTTAAAAGGAGAAATAGACAAATCCACAATTATAATAGTAAATTTTAAATTTTAAATCTCAGTAAATGATAGAAAAAATCAATAGAGAAATAAAAGTTTTGAGCACCAAGATTTAACAAATTTAATCTAATTGATATGTATAGAACCCTATCCCCAACAACTACAAAATACACATTATTTTCAGGTGTATATAGAACATTTACTAAAATTTTCCTTCAACTGGGTCAGAAAACCAGTCTGAATAAACTTCAAAGTATTTAAATCATTTAGCATATGTTCTCTGACCATAAGCTCAAAATTAATAAAAATAATCACAAAATACCCCAAATATTTTGAAATAAAGCAATATATAAAAAAGAAGTCTAAAAATTCCTTTTTAGAAAGACAAATAAAAGTAATAATCCTCCAGAAATACGGATTTTAAAGCAAAGAGGAATAGGTACAAATAACCTTGATAGGAATGAAAAATGAGGCATTCCTATAGATGCTACAGACATTACCAAGATAAGATATGATGAACAATTTCACATTAATAAATTTTAAAACCCAGATGTAAAGGCAGATATTACAAAGATAATAAGAGGATATGCTAAACAACTTCTCAATAAATTTGAAAATTAGATGAAATGGATAAATCTTTTGAAAAACACATATTACCAAAACAGACACAAGAAGAAATGGAAAAGCTGCATATTTAATTAAAAATCTTTCCACAAAGAAAGAAACTGAATATTTAATTTAAGATCTTACCACAGGGAAAACTTCTGGCCCAAATAGCTTTACAGGTAAATTCTTTCTGAAAAAATAGCACCAATGGTACACAAACTTTCCCACGGATAGAAAGAGAGGAATACTTTCTAACCTATTTTGTGAGAATACTATAACTCCGCAACCAAAACCTGACAAGAACATAATATTTATATATTTATCTTTTTTTAAAGATTTTATTTATTTATTTGAGAGACAGAGAGAAAGTGAGAGAGAGCACAAACAGGGGGAGGGGGAGGGGGAGAGGGAGAAGCACACTCCGGGCTGAACAGGGAGCCTGACTTGGGGCTGGATCCCAGGACCCTGGGATCACGACCTCAGCAGAAGGCAGATGCTTAACCAACTGAGCCATCCACTCGCCCCTATTTATATATTTATATGTGTATTTTAAAACATATTATAGGCCAATCTCTTTTTTTGAATGCAGACAGAAATATCTTAAGGAAAATATTAGCAAACTCAATCCAGTTCCCCATAAAAAAAGGATTAACACATCAACATCAAGTTGGGTTTATTCTAGAAATGCAAGAGTGGGTTAACATTTAAAAATAAATTATTTTAATTTAAATGTTAACATGTTAAAGGAAAAAAAAAGGATTTCAACATATCCAGAAAAGAATGTGATACAATTCAAAACCCCTTGATGATTTAAACACATACACACACACACTCACTCGCTCACATAAAGCCAACTTAGAAAACTGAGAAATTAAAAAAAAAAAACTTCTTTAATTTGATAACAGGCATTTGCAATTAAAAAACAAACAAAAAAACTTAGTGCAAATATTATGCTTTTATTTGATATTGTACTAGAGGTTCTAGCTAATGTAACAAGAAATAGAAATTAAAGGTATATGGAGGACACAGACTTCAGTTATAAGATTAATAACTTCTGGGGATATAATAAAACTATACTATATTGTATACTTGAAAGTTGCTGAGAGTAAATCTTAAATGTTTTACCTCAAAAAAAAAATGGTAATTATGTGAGGTGTCAGAGGTGTTAACTAATCTTGCTGTGGTAATCATTTTCCAACATGTAAGGGTATAAACCATCACACTGTACACCTTAAACTGATATAATGCCAAATGTCAATTATAGCTCAATAAATCTGGAAAAATAAGATAAAATTATATAGATAGGAATGGTAGAAATAAAACTGTAATTATTCACAGAAAACATGATTGTTTTACTAAAACTCCAAGAGAACCCACAAAATCTAATAGAATTAATAAGTGATTTTAGCAAGATCCCCGGCTACAAGGTGAATCAATATACATAAATAAATGGTTTTCTTATATACTTGCAAACATACATTTAGAAAATGAAACTTAAAATACCATTTACAAGAGCATAAAATAAAATCAAATACTAGAAATCAATCCAATAAAAAGTATGCAATCTTCTGCATAGGAAACTATAAAACATTACTAAGAGAAATTAAAGAAGACTAAAATAAGTGGGATATATAATGCATTTAGAGATTGGATATCAGTTTTCCCAAAATACAATCTCAAACAAAATCCCAGAAAATTTCATTTTGTGGATATTGACAAGCAGATTCTAAAATTTTTATGGAAACACAAAGGACCAAGAATAACCAAAACAATCTAAAAGAAGAATATATGTAAAGGATTTACACCACCAGATACAAGATTTCTTCTAAATCTACACTAATTAGGAATGTATTATTGGTACAGGGATAGACAAACAGACTGAAGAAACAGAATAGAGCATCCAGAAATAGGTCCACTATTTATGTAAGCACTTGATTTATGATAAATTTACTGCTGAAGTGTCTGGGGAAAGAACCACCTTTCAACAAATGGTGCTTGATCAATTAGACATCTACATTTAAAAATAAATAAAATTAAATGAATCTTGTATACCTAACCCCCAAGCCTCACACATAATACAAAAAATACATTTGTATATCAGACCTAAATGTTAATGGCAAACAATAAAAACTTCCAGAAGATAACAACAGAGAATGTCTTCATGATCTTATGGTAGGCAGAGGTTTTTCTTTTTAAAACAGGATATAAAAAAATGACGATAAGAGAAGAGATTGACAATTTAAATTTTATTAAAATGAAAACTTTTGTTTATCAAAAGACAACTATAACACAATGAAAAGACAAACCTCAGAGTAAGAGAAGATACCTGTAATATGTGTATTTGACAAAGACACACATCCAGACCATATAAAGGAACACCAACAATTCAATAACAGAAACAGTAAGAAGCCCAACTATAAAATGGGCAATGAACATCAAAATGCACATTACAAAAGAGGATATCTAACTAGAAAATAAAGACATAAAGATGCTTAATTTCATTAGTCATCAGAGAAATGCAAACTAATGCCATAATGGTCTACCATGTCACACATACCAGAAAAGCTAAAATGAAAAAGACAGATAAAACTAAGTGTTGTCAAGGATTAGAGCAAATGGAAGTGTCATGTAGTAATACTGAGAGCAGAAATTGGTATAATAACTTTGGAAACTATTTGGCAATATCTACTAAAGCTGAACATGGGTATATCAGCAATGTGACTCTTTAGTATACATCGAATAGAAATACTTATACATGTACAATGAGATATACAAGCATGTGCATATGACAACCACTATCCATAATGGTTCTAAGCTGGAAACAACCAAAATTTCCATCTACAGTAGAAGAGCCTTAAAAAATAAATTTTACTATATTCATACACAGGAATATCGTAAAACAATGAAAAGTTTTTTTACAAAAAATTTATAGCTACACACAGATGCAACATAACACGAATGAATCTCACAAACATAAGCAAAAGAAAATACAACACATGATTCTATTTCTATACTGCTCAGAAACAATCAAAACTAATTTATTGTATTAAAAGTCATGATAGCAGTTACCCTTGGAGAGTAGGGAGGAAAGAGGAGCTCTCTGTGGTCTGGTGATGCTTAGCTTCTTGGTCTGGGTGCTGCTTACATGGGTATATTCACTTTCTGAAAACTCACCTAGAGGCATACTTATAATTTCTGCACTTTAAAAAAATAGTTATAGTCCCATGAGGATTTGTTAAACTCCCATTGCTTTTATTTTCCTCTCTCTGTCCTCTCACCACTTGGCCTTGAACATGGGCTCAGTTACAGAAATGTGCATGACAGTGCAGTAAATAAAGCCATCGCTTGCTAGCTGGAGGGCCAAAAAGGGCAGCTGCAGGGAACTGCAAAATACCAGTGATATCATAAAGAGAAAAGGGCTCAGGAAAATAATCCCATAAAATTGTTATGAAATTCTGGGCTCATCCACAAGCTGCACATATATGGATCTGATTTTAATCAGCATACAAAAGAAATTAAGAACAAAATTAACACATAGGTCTGTGCCTAGGTCCAAGACTGACCTATGGTACATACACAGGACAAATCTTAAAATAAAACTGGCATTGGAACCACAGAATACAGCTTGTAACTTCTGACCTGAACCTAACTAGATCAATTGCCTGCTAAAACAAAAATATCAACATTCTCCATAGAATTTAAACAAGACTCAAAATCTCATAACATAATATTTAAAATTCCCAGATTCTAGTAAAAAAAAAAATTACTGGACATATGAAGAACCAGGAAAATCCCAATTCACATGAGAAAAGACAACTAACAGTCACAAATATTGAAACGATACAAATGTTGAAATTGTCTGACAAAGACCTTCAATTAGCTATTACAAAAATGCTCTAACAAGGAACAGTCTTGAAACAGAAAAATAAAATAAACAACAAAAAAATCACAGATACTTTCAATGACAAAATGAAGATAACAGAGAAAAAAGTCACTGAACTTTAGGATAAATCAATTGAAATGATCTAATATGAAGAACAAAGAGAAAAAAATTAACAAGACTCGGGAATCTATGGGGTAATATCAAGTCCAGCATTTCTGTCATTAGAGTATCAGAAGGAAAGGAGAAAAAGAGTACAGTGCTGAAAAAAATATTTGAGGGACACCTGGGTGGCTCAGTCAGTTAAGCATCTGCCTTTGGCTCAGGTCATGATCCCAGGGTGCTGGGATCGAGTCCTGCATCGGGCTCCTTATTCAGCAGGGAGCCTGCTTTTCCCTCTGCCTGCTGCTACCCCTGCTTGTGCTCTCTCTTTGAAAAATAAATAAAATCTTTAAAAAAAATATTTGAAAAATATTTGGAAAAGTTCTCTCTCTGACAAATAAATAAAATCTTTAAAAAAGTATATTTGAAAAATATTTGGAAACTTCCAAATTTTGTGAAATAGATAAATCTACAGATTCTAGAAGTGTAGTAAGTTCAAATAGGATAAAAACAAAAATAATCCATGCCCAATACAGCATTTCAATTTATTTGAACGTTAAAGTGTGGAAACCAAAGATAAGAAAAAAATATCTTGGAAGCATCCAGAGGAAATCACACATCACCTATAGGGGACTGACAATTCAAATAACTGTGGATTTCTCATAAGAAACCATAGAAGCCAGGGGTGCCTAAGTGGCTGCTGGTTAAGTGCCTGACTCTTAATTTCGGCTCAGATCATGATCTCAGGGTCATGAGATTGAGCCCCACTAGCCTCACAAGCGCCACATTGGGCTCCACACTCAGCAGGGAGTCTGCTTGAGATTCTCTCTCTCCCTCTCCGTCTGCCCCTCCTCCACACCCCTGCATTCTCTCTCTAAAATAAATAAATAAATCTTTAAAAAAAAAAAGAAAGAAAGAAAGAAACTATAGAAGCCAGAAGGAAACAACACACCTTTTTTAAAGTGCTGAGAGGAAGAAACTGTCAACATAGAGTCTATAGATTCAATAAAAGTATCTTTTCAGAATGAAGTGAAATAGACTTTCTCAGATGAAAACAAAACTAAGAAAATTTGTTGCTAGGAGACCTGTTTTAAAAGAATTACTAAAGGAAGTTCTCCAGACAGAAGGAAAATGATACTAGAAAGAAACTTTATACATCAAGAATAGAGAGAAAGCAAAAGAAATGATAAACACATAAGTAAAAATAATAAACTATTATTCTCTGCGTGAGTTCTTTAAAATACATTTAACAGTTAAAAGTGAAAATATAACATTATCTGATGGGGTTTCAATGTATGTAGATATAATACAGGACAATAATAATGAAAAATTGGGAGAGTAAACTAACTTACATGGTGGCAAGATTTCTACATTCTACTTGACGTGATAAAATACTGATTCTAAAAAGACTATGAAAACTTAAGTATGTATACTGGAAACCTTAGAACCCCTAAAAACTATACAAAGATATATAATCAAAAGTATAATCAATAAATTAAAATGGAATACTAAAAAAATATTCAAGTAACCCAAAACAAGGCAGGAAATGGGAAATGGAGGAATAGAAAAGAGAGGGAAAAAAACAGGAAACAAAATATAAGACAAATTCAAACATGTCAATTGTTACACTAAATGTAAATGTAACTATTGATACACACACACACACACATACACACACATACACTCCTACAACTTCCTAGAGCCATATATGTTAAGGAGGAAATAACCATGCTACTGCGGTATGGATTAACAAGAGGGTCTTAGAATGATCTGAGAAATTGCTTTGGAGAGGTATCTTTTAAGCTGAGACTATGGAGTCACGATGGATCCACACAAGCAAAGAGTAAGTTTAAGAAGTGCCAGTTCCAGCATGCTTCAATAAGAACACTGAGAGAAAGTGAAAACTGAATAGTCACAAGTCTCTTCCAAAGTAAAAGAAGGTTTGTGACACCTCAAGTACACTCAACAGCAAATACTATGAGAAGCCAATCACTACCTGAGAGAAATATCAGAGGAATAGATACTGGGTCCTGGCTGGAACAACATCTTGTGAAGCTAGGTAGATTCTACCCGACCTGTCTAATACTGGGAAACAAGAGAAACAAAGGTGCCTTCAGTTGCAGCTGCCATTGCTGTAGACAAAGTTCCTTTACTATAGAAAGGCTAATAGTCATTCCAAAGGAAACCACTTTTACCATGGCTGACAAGTGGGAGTCTTGGACGGTGCTTCATCCCACACAACTATCCCACCAGAGCTGGTGGGTCCAGTAGTACTGCTACTATGGTTACCTGGATGTTGGAGATCAAGCATTCAGCCCCTCACCAGCCCGGGGTAACTAGTACAGTAGCATGAGCCATCCCATGACTGTGAATGAATTCTGACAACTTTAGCTTAGAGACTTCTGGGCAAGTCCCTAAACGGAAATAGCCAGCAACAAGACAGCTGTACCTCCTGGACACTCTTTTTTTTTTTTTTTTTTTTAAGATTTTATTTATTTATTTGAGAGAGAGAGACTGAGAGAGAGAGCACATGAGAGGGGGGAGGGTCGGGAGGGTCAGAGGGAGAAGCAGACTCCCTGCCGAGCAGGGAGCCCGATGTGGGACTCGATCCAGGGACTCCAGGATCATGACCTGAGCCGAAGGCAGTCGCTTAACCAACTGAGCCACCCAGGCGCCCCCTCCTGGACACTCTTAACTAAAAGTCAGACATATCTATCCATGTACCAAGTGGCTGAGGACCAAAATAAACAGGATACAGTTTGCTGAGCTCTGTTCATAGAGCTCAACCAGATCCTACAGATATAAATCTCCAATTCATTACTTAAGCCATTCTACAATTGTCATTGGATGAACATAACAAAATCAAGAATGAAGCTAAATCCCAGCCTTTTCAGTGAAGCAGGTGGACAAATGCTCATGAGAATAGCACATGAACCAGAAAGATGACAGCAGAAAATTGCCCATGCTCAACTCACCTCTGTGTGACTAAAAATGTTGTTCTGCCTGTTTCCTGATGACTTAAGAAAACAAGGTAGGTATCCTGGATAGCCAAATAATGGTTCTTTACTAGGAAGACATACTAAAATCACTACAAAAGCTGCTTTTTTTACCAATTAACCTTTCCCTCCCTTAGCTGAGAACAGCGGACTAGATCTAATTGGTGTAATCACTTCAGGCGAAGGACATGAAGAAAATTAAGGTGCAATGGCAGGCTTGCCATCAGTAACTATGCCCCTTAAAAATACTCTGAGAAGCCAATATTCTGACAATATTCTAAGAGAAGCCAAGATTTTGGTTAACTTTATACAACCATGATAAATTGGGCACTGCACCAAAACACGCAGGCTACTTGACTTCATATCTGTTTCAATCAACAACATGCAAGGGAGAGGCCCAATATGCCAAGTCACCATCCCACAACTTAGGGATGACTCATTTGACAGGAAGAGCAGAGTGTTTCACTCTCATCTCATTGAATCCTGTTCATTTTAACATAACACCACATAGTTCCTAATATAGACCACGGAGGCAACTTTGAGTCTTTGGATCCAAATGCTGTGAGTGAACTGGGATAGTGTTCTCGGGGTCTCTTTCCTTGTTGTCATGGCAATGGAGGGGAAAGGTGGCAATTAGGCTTTATACCTGGATGGCTGGCATATGGGACCAGCTTCTCCTAAAATGAAATTGGACCATAGTCATACATGGAAATTTTAAGCTCTGCTTGGGGTTAAAGGAAACCAAGTCATATTAGAGGCAATTCTTCAGTTATTTTGTCTTTCCCTTGTTCTTACCAGGAAATGTAAAGATCTCTACGACACTGTTTTTCAAATTGTAGGGTATACTATAAGTGGTCTTGAAATTAAGATAGTGGGTGGGGCACCTGGGTGGCTCAGTTGGTTAAGCAACTGCCTTCGGCTCAGGTCATGATCCTCGAGTCCCGGGATCGAGTCCCGCATCGGACTCCCCGCTCAGCAGGGAGTCTGCTTCTCCCTCTGATCCTCCCCCTCTCATGCTCTCTGTCTCCCATTCTCTCTCTCAGATAAATAAATAAAAAATCTTAAAAAAAAAAAGAAATTAAGATAGTGGGTTGTAGACTTTTAAAGAAAAGGAAAAAATAGCATAAGGTAGAATGAGATAAAATAGGATAGGATGTAACATATTTGTAGGCATCACACATAGGAAGGGTAAATACTGTCTTGTGAAATTTTAGTTTCAATTATATATGTCTCTGTGTGTACTAGGTTATGATTTAATTTTATTTCTTTCAGTGGGTTATTATGAAAATGTTTGAGAACTACTGCTATAAAGGATACTTATCTGATTGCCCAAACAGCAATTCTCTACAAGAATGCTATTGGCTTTGAGAGGTGGTCAAGTCTCCCTTCTAAGTAATCAGTCGACATATCACAGGACTTAAAGTCATCTCTTTACCTATCCCCTAAAATACAATTGTGCTGGGGCGCCTGGGTGGGTCAGTCGGTAAAGCAACTACCTTCGGCTCAGGTCATGATCCTGGGGTCCTGGGATCGAGCCCCACATCCGGCTCCCTGCTCAGTGGAGAGCCTGCTTCTCCCTCCCCCTCTGCCTGCCACTCTGCCTTCTTGTGATCTCTCTCTATCTCTCTGTCAAATAAATAAATAAAATCTTTAAAAAAAAAAATACAATTGTGCTTCCGGGTCCCTGTAACAACCACACATTTCCAAATGCTACCTAGGAGATGATGTCACCCTCCGTAAAGAAATATGAATCCACAGACAAAAGGTTACTAGTTCAATTCATACTTGATGAGAAGCACGTGTTTCCACCTATCCTTTTGTTATCTAGAGCTTGACCTCCAATTAAGATCACTTTGTAGGCCTTTAGCTGGGATATGTACGCTGCTCTAACTACTTCTGCAAATTGTCTTCTGTTCCAAGCACCCATCAATCTGATACAAAATTCATTAGCAAAATAAAATGAAAAGAACACAACATACATTGCTATTAATGGACTTCCATGCATGTCACTCCCCACACAGGGTACTAAAAATGGACTCATCTCTATTTGAGTGCCTCCACACAAATATCTGTGCTTTTCAATACATAGCATTTCAGGAGAGAGATTTTCCCTAAAGCTAACCAAGATTCGTTATTTTAAAAGCTCCTTTCAAAGCGAAACTTTAGGAATTTTTACCATCAATCTATGTTGACTATTTACTCTTTGGTAGATCTCCTATAGAAAAAAGATCCATGGAGAAACCATGGTTTCCAGTCTGAAGAATTTATATTGTAATATTTTTTTAGAGTTCAAATATTTTTTACTTCCTGTGACTGACTTTGTGTGGCAGTGATAAACAGCTCATAATGCTTCATCTGCCATCCTACCCACAGAATCAAGGAAGAGTATAATATATAAAAATTTTTAAATGAAGATGAAATTAGCTGATAGCTTTCTACTGCAGCATAATATTTACATTTGCACTTGGGTGGGGTAACTTTTCTTATTTAGAGCAGAATAAAGTCTTTATCCTATAGATTTTAAGTTTGAAATAATAAACATTTTGAAAATATCAAAAGAAATAATCTGAATTTATAAACTAGACAGAAATGGTAAACTTGCACTTAATTTTTTCACAAACTCTCCCATTTCTGACAAGCTTGGGACCAAACTATGTGTAACTATAATTTAAAGAGGCCATAAGCTAAAAGTCATAAATGCTCTTAATTATTCAGCTCTTTTCCTTCCAGAACCTAACACGAACTGATCTCTCACTTTGTCTAAAGAACACTAATAGACAATTAGTTAGAGATAGAGAGCAAACCTTAAAGGAGTATCTCTAAAACAGAAAATCACACAAGTTGCTCAACCATTTACTTTTTTATACAATAAAATGTCAAGGACCAAAAACTGAGCATAAAAGAAGAAAAAAATGGAAATGGAGAATATCACACTGTACGCTTAAGTGATAAGAACAAAGAAATATGAGAGAAAAAGACCATTTATTTTTCAAATGGAAAAAGTGCTCAGATGAGTAAAAGAAGGCCACATAGTAGAAGGTCTGAGGGGATAATCAGGTGGATTGCACATTGCAAGTATGTAGTAAAAATTATCCTAAGGGAGAAAAAAACATCTGTTAGATATTGGGTAAGGTAAATAAACAAGAAAAACGAGGCCAAATTTGCAAGGGACACCAATACCAATACCAAGTGAGTTTTCTTTTGTTGCTGTTGTTTCAGTTTTTTTGGTTTTGTTTTCTTTTTGTTTGTATGCCAAAGTAATACAAATCCTACCAATAAGTAGGAAAATTCAAAGTTTAGTTTTACTAAATTTAGTTTTACTAAATTAGTTTTACTAATTTAGTTTTACTAAATTAATAATAAAAATAAATTTATGTACACACACATATTATAGTAGGAAAAC
Organism: Halichoerus grypus; assembly: GCF_964656455.1. Lineage (NCBI taxonomy): Eukaryota > Metazoa > Chordata > Mammalia > Carnivora > Phocidae > Halichoerus > Halichoerus grypus. The sequence goes on from NC_135712.1 coordinate 59,935,443, forward strand.
ATTAAGGAGATTCCCATGCCTCAAATACATTTTGAGCACACAAATTAGGAGATTCTAGTTTCAAATAATAACAAATACAAAGGTCATTCTAAAATTAATTAATAAGCTAGATGTAGATAAATCATTAGCATCAAATGGGCACTGACCAAGGATAATACTGTGCCCTGAATATCTAACTTAACCTGTACTTAAAGTGGCCATTTTCACAGAGTACTGAAAGCACATTGGCAATGGGAACCAATCACAAAAAGCAAGTTTAAAAGCAACACTGGTAACCAAAGAGAGACAAGGGAAATATGTTCAAAAGGGTAAGATCCCCCAAAAGCTTAAGCCCTAGGTGGTTAATTGAACATCTTACATCTGGGCTTCCTGTAGGGTTAAATAAGCATCTGTAAGGGCAGTAACCACAATACACAATCTATTCAGATTGTCAAAAAGCTTTTGATAAAATGTCATGGCAAAAACTGTCTGAAATTTTTTTAAGTAAACATGGAATTAGGAATATGTATTTCCATAAGCATGGAATTATCTTAAATAAAGGATGCAATGTGTGAAGTGTAGATGTGGAAAAGGCAGTTAAACATTTTATAAACTTTGACTATGGAATTCAAAGTGTCATCTGAACATCCTTTAGAGTTCACTATCCTTTTCAAGTTGTAAAATATCAAACCACAGCATCATGAAATCTTAAAGAGCTGGATGGCTGCCCATATACTATTGATTAAGAAACTACGATTCAAGAGGATTCAAGATTCAAGGAGGATTAATCATTGCCTAAGGTTAAAACATAAACATCAGGAAGATTTTATAGCTGTACAATTACAACCAAAGTTACCATATGAGTTCCCATATGGCATGTGTTGAGTATTATACATCACTTATAATAAAGAATAAAATATGTATTTAAATATAACCTTTGAAACATGGTCCTCCAAAAAGAACTTTAAAAATCTCAATGTGTTGTGGCTACAAAGATTCCCAAAATCCTGGGCATCAACGGAAGTGCTCTGAATCTAACCTTGAGGATTACCAGCGTTTAATAGCTGGATATGGGAGAATATGCCTACAAAGGAGTTATCAGGGAATAATAAAGGGCATAGGAAAAAAATCAGGAGGGCATGATACCATGGAAAATAAGGGCAGAAAAAGCATTTCAAAAAGAAGGAAGTGATCAGCAAGATCAAATGTCCAAAGAGATCTCAATGAGAGTTTGGTGAAGTGATAGAGGTCTCTGAAACAGACAAGGTAAACTGGTGAATGTATTGGTGAGGAAATGGAAATGGAGAAGATAAACATCTCTGGAGAATTTGAGTGTAGTTGGGAAGAGAGAGAGGGTAATAGCCAACAGCATTTTCCATCTTTTTATAAATGACACTAAAACTCACCAAAGCCAGGAAGCTGGCTCACTCATGACTCCTCCACCATCCTCCATACCTATTTGATTATTATGTGGTATAGATTATATCTCCACTTTCTTGAATATATCATCTTACATTCATCTTCCAATGACTCACCAACAGTTATAAGGTAAAATTCAATCTCCTTAGTGTAGGATTTATGGCCTTTTATAATCTGACCGACATTACCCATGTAGCCTCACTTCTTACTTCCACCCTAAGATGCAGTTGAATGAGTCAGGTTTTCTCATTCCTCCGGGCTTTCTTGCACAGTGTTAATGTTTTCCTAGAATGCTCCCCAATACAACCACCTCCTCCACCACCACCACCTCCTGCCCACCTCCTTCATGTATCACACTCCTATTTACCTTTCAAATCTCCATTCCAGTATTATCTTTATGAATTCTCCCTTGATCTCCTATGTTCCCATAGTAACCTTTTTAGTCCCTTCTTAAGGTATTAATACTCATTGAATTCTTTTGTATTTGAGACCTCAGCAGCCCATAGGTGTCTTGAGAGCAAACACCCTATATTTTCACCTGTATGTTTCACACATAGTTAGCATTAATAAATGTTTTTAAATGAATGAAAGGATGGATTTGTTACTAAGGACATAGTACAAACCCAAAGTATAACTAGCTTTAGATTAGGTCATAGGTGGGCTATACATAATTGGCTACTAGGAGAAACTAGTGATTTGTGAGTCACAGGTGAAGTTATTTCCTTGAAAATTTTACGTATTTGGAAATTAAGATGAATCACATTCTAATATTAAAAAAGTTCAATGAATTACCTTTCAATTTGGTGACTCTCCTCACTGACCTCAGCTTGTCCACATTAAAAACAAGAATCACCTAAAAATGCACTACATTCCTACAATATCCACAGCACTGAGCATATAAAGTTATAAGTAATACATTCCCTGCTCCCACAGTTCATAATCTGGTGGGGGATTTAAGACATGTGGAAATATACTGCTTTGAGCCACCTTCCAGTGCTATTTAGGCAATAACTGCCTTATAAAAAGCAAAAAAGAGAAAAGTATATAGAGTGATCCTGTCTTAAATAAATGGCTTGGTGAAAGTCCCTAAAATGAGAAGACATTTCAACCTAGAATTCAAAGCCAAAGAACCTCCTGACTCGACAAGGATGATCTCTCCTATTTTAAATAGGTTTTAAGTATCCTCCTATTCTGAGATAGCAGAATAGCAACAAGTTAAATCACTTTGCCTATCTTTCTAGCATCCCATTTAAAATGTATAATAGAAAACATTAGAAATTGAAAACAAATAAGCAAGTAAATAACAACTTTTTTAAAGGATTCAGTTTAAGTGTTTTAAGGTACAAAACAGTTTTGTCCTGTCTTACTGCTATGCAGGATAGGTGGTTGATTAGGAGGAGTTTAATGATTTTTGTGTGTGTGTGTGTGTGTGTGTGTGTGTGTGTGTGTGGCTCATTCAGAAAACTTGGCTTGCTTTTACACATGTTTAAACCCCAAAATTAGCAGCCCTTTTTTCTTCCTTAGAGCATATGTTATTAGGGGTGTTGTTGTTTTATTTCACTGAACCCCCAAACTCAGTGTCTGTTAGCATAAGACAGAAGATATGACGGAGGCTAGGGGGAAATTCTGCAATAATAAAATCTCTATTCTATTCTCTATATTTAAACTTCAAAAGAATAAAAGCAGCTAAATTATCAATTGGTCAAACTGTTTTCTAGTATCCGTGGCTCTTAGACAAGTATCTACACCAATAATTGTCAATTTGGGGGAGGTTCATTTGAAGAGACCCCAGAAGTGGTGATTTTGATCTCTACTTCCTCCACTTTCAGAATCACTGTTCTTATTCAGGCAGCTGATGTATTGCAGTGTAGTGACTCACCTGTTCTCTTTTTAACAGTGTTATTTTTATTCTTTGGACTTAAAATTTTACCCCAAGCTGTAGAAAAAAAAAAAAAATACATGACCACTGATCAATCTAAAAGTCCAGGTCCAATGATTTTAAGAGGAGATCCTTTATTACCCACAATCATGCTTTTTTCACCATAATTCCCAGTCAGATCTGTCATAAGCCTGGGGATAAGACCTCAGAAGAACTTACTTAGAGCTACCCTCTTTTAGGATGGAAAATAAAAGGCATCTGGTTTGCAGTAGGGCTATAGACCTCGCAAGACTTTTGCATTTTGGCTTAATCAAAGATTTTCCAGAAATCTAAAATGATTATGCATCTTAAAAAAATAAGAGAACCATAGAGCTAACTAGCTCTGTAAACCAAGGGAAAAACAATGATCTTAAGAGATGCTTTATGGGATCATTGTTTCACATGATAAAACGAGAAGACTTGGGGGGACAAGTCACAGAAGTCCTGGATCATTCGAACTGTTCTAACTGATGAATCTTCTTCAAGGAAAAAAGTGGGCTCCATTTCTGTTTTTAACAATCCAGAGTGTCTGTAATAGTGCAACTAATGACAACCTTCCCGTTATTCTCACTTAAGAGGAAACCCTATAATAAGGGCTTCCCAAAATGTCAAATAATACTTGTCTCATAACAGGGCTTCTTTGTTCATTCACCATGTCTCTTTTGATATGCACAGATAATAAAAGTTCATGTAAAACTAAAGGTAATATAGAGCAGAAGCCAACACTAATTCTGTATAAATATGTCTGATTAATAAGAGTGCCATTGTTATGGTTATTTCGTAATGTCACGATTGTTACAAGAACAGAGGATAGAAGTACTCTTACTCTCACTGTTTTTGTTCATCCTCTGTCATCCAACCAGTTTGTGAATTTTTGTTCAATGGGGGAAATGAAGGATAGATTTTTGTCCATTAATTATTTCTGTTTCATTAGTTCACTTCATGAGCTGCGAAACTAGCTTTAAATTCATGGGAAAAAATTAAGGGTTTTATTCTAAAATTAAACCTCACATCCTCTTAAAAAAACGAATACATGCTCCAGGCTTAATTTCTAGGCTCCCTTTTTCATATGCACAACTACTATATTGCTCTGGTGCTCATGAGCACCTGAAAGATAAAATTTAGCATGACAGCACCAGGACCTGGCTAGGAGCCCAACATGTTAAAACCTAAACTCTGGTTTAATACTACAACCATAAGCAAAGTTGTAGGTCAGATTCAGTTCCAAAAATTAGAGCCCCACCCTGGCGAAGAAATAAGAAAGTCCATAAATGAGTACAGTATATGGTTCCTTATTGGAAAGGAAATAGAAAACAGGTAATAGAAAGCAGAATACATACATGGCAGGCAAGACAGGCTGATAGATTTTGAAGATGATTCTAAGGCTGGTAGATAAGTTTGTATTGTCATTACTTTGCTTTTCTCTTTAAATTCTTATCTCCCAGATCCTGGCCTCCCCCCTTGGGGCAGAAGTATAATATAAAAACTTAACAGTCGATCTTAAATTTAGCTGACATTTTTATATCCTTCACAACATACTCTTTAGATTGCACCCAAGAAGGAGATTATTAAATAGTAGCAGGAGACCAGTTACCAGACCATTTTGACCGAACAAAAAACAGCACTATGCCTTCTCACTGACAAATCTAACAACATTTATATAATCATTATAATCAATTTCATAAATAAAGGGCTATTAATGACTAGGGGGAAAAAAGGAAAGAAACTGTATTTCTCCCAGGTCCCTTCATCAGCTCCTCAAACCCCACATTAGATTCAGCAGTGGAGGAAGCTATGCATGAAAAAAGAGAGGACTCAGCTGAACAGGAGTCTCCTGTGAAGGAGATTCTGTCAGTCAGAAGGCAAGGACACATTTCTGTGATTATTTCAGCCTATTTTTTTGTAGTAATTAGCCAGAGTTCCATTTTGCTGGGGTTGGCATCGCTCACAGCTCCCTTATTTTTTTTTTAATTTAGGCTTTTCTTTCCTCTTTATAAAGGAAATTTACATATTTTCAGTCTCTCAATCCCTTCTATGTTTTATTTATGAATATAGCCCTTCTTGATGGTAACTTTAATGTGAAAGAGGTAGTAATTAATGTCCCAATCTGCTAGGTTAATCCCTTTCCACACTCTCTACAGAGAAGTTTAAGGTAAGTAACAGTTTACAGTCAATATTAGGTTTAATTATGCTTAATGAGAGTTAGTGTCTCTGTTTACTAACTGCATTTAGGTGTGTGGATCCAAGATGAGTTTTCCCTTGGCCTCATTCTGATTTGTTAATAGTGCCACTGTGTACTGTATACTCAGTGCTTAAACCTATAAAGCTGCTCCTGGAGAACAAAGCAAGTAAGGCACCTGTTTCAGTTGAGACACCGTTAAATGAGTGCAGCCTGAACACAGCAGCATCTTTCTTTGGGAAGGGAGCTATTATTTTATAATGCTTTCCAAACAGATCCATTTGAGAGGCTAATTATTGCCTAAATTTCAGATCCTGGGTAAGTCTATACATATACAAAGCTGTTTCAAACTAAGTACAATCATCAATAGTGGTAGGTATGAAATTCTAGAGTATTAAACACTCCTAAGACTTTCTGTATTAATCCTTCCATTTCCATGCTATTTCATTTGTGAAGATCTAAAACTCCTTTGACAAGTCACTGGTTTGGTCCTCCTTTTTTTTTTCCTTAATGAACGTCTTTTGTCTTAAAGTTGTACTTAACTTTATTACAGCTTATAGGACACAACTTTTGTTTCCTTACTGAGCTACAGATATAAGTACCAAAACAAGTACTCAGATCAGACCTAAAGGAAATCATGTAGTGACACAAAGGAAATTTAGGACACATATTTTTTAAAGAATCCCTTTTTGCTATGTTTGTGTTGTGGATAAATTCTGAGTACAACTGATGATATATTTTCTCTAAGTCTACAGACTAACCAATTCAAGAAGCATTTATTGAGTACCTGGTCTGAGCCAAACACAAAGATGGAAAAGGCATATTCCCTTCCCTCAAGAAACTTATCATCTGGGAAAGGAGACAGGCATAAGTAAAAACTAACTATGCTACAGTGAGATAAGCGTTATACTCATGTGAGCAAATATGACGGAAACACTAAGAGGTGCTGCTTCTGTATTAGAGAATAGATACAGCATTTTTCTGGGCCACATGAAGGCCATAGCAGGCTGAATGAACTGTAAGAGCAAAGGCATAAAACATGGCAGGACATAGTGTGTTAAAAAGACAGCAAACAGTGCAGTGTGGGTGCAAAGAATTGCATGCTTAGGGAAAGAAGGTGAGGCAGGATAGGAAAAGTGGGAGAGAAGTTTGGAAATTAGGGGCTCAGGAAGTAGACTGGGACCTAATTAAAAATAATTTTCAATGTCATCCTGTACCAACTTTTAAGTAATATGAAGAATAAGAAAAGGTGAATAGATCTCTTTATCAAACAAGGATGAGGTCAGTATAAAACCTGAAAATTAAACTGAATTTTTCTTGGCATACTGATCTCTGAAAACTATTTTCAAATTTCATAATCTCTATGATGTACTTACAAGCCGTTACATTTAGTTCAAAGAATTAATTTTTTTGCCATGAGAAAATAAAATTCCTAAAATGTGTCTATCTAAAAGATTGATTATGTATTAATGGAAGCTAGTGGGGAGAAAAGCTGGTAGATTCATATCCCAGGACATTCTGGGAAATCTGAAAATCAATGTACTTAGTAAAATAAAAATTTGCTTACAATTAATTTCAGAAATTTTCTGTCTTTTGAAAATTCTACATTTAGTTAGTATATACTGCCTTTACTTTTGCTTTTAGAAAAAAAATAGAGGTAAACATTTCCTTAAAAATCACAAACTAATGGGTCTAAAAGGAAAAGAATACAATCTAAGCTATATACTTAATCAGAAAAAGATCCATACATCTGGATGTCTTTCTGCACTTAGCTAAACCAACCGTTCTGCTATGTCCTTTTCATCTCAGTACCTTGAGCTACGCACATCTGTGAAAACCACCTGACCAGTTTATATTCTCCCTCATCTTGCTACGTTGAACCATCTAGAGGACTTTCAAATTACTGTCAGACACTGGGCGCTCATAGGTAGGTACCTACCTCTGTACCCTTGGTCAAGGAAAAGAAAAGAGAAAAGCCTAGATTCAAATAATAGTAAAGTCTCTGTCACTCTGATAAACATATTTAAAAAGTCACTCTCCTCCTGACACCAGAGTTATATAAAATAAGTATGATCTTAGTGTTAACTCACAGGTTATTACAGAAAAATCTTTATAGGTATGTATAACAGATTTAATGCGGTGGTAAAAATATGCATAAATACATAAATGCATAAATACACTTGATTATAGCATGCTTATGCAAGTTATCTATTTATTATATTTGTATGTTCAAATATAATAGCTATTATATACAACATATTTACATATAATATTTAATAAATAAAATAAATATATATATGTAAACACACATACATACATTTACATTTCAGCATTTATTCCCGAAAGTTAAAGGAAAAAAATACTTAAACTGTTTTCATAACACAAATTCTAACTGAAATAAAATGTCCTTTAAAAACTGTAATTAATGGCTGCTGTGTCAAACAGTGAACCAAAGGGTCAAACCTTATAATTCACAGTTTGAGAGGTCATAGCTCAAATTATAACTTTAAAAAACTGATTATCTGTGAGTAATTTCACAAATCCATCTAATATACTCTGAATGCATATAAAATCTTTTTGAGAGTAAAAAGGATGTATGTCCAAGTGGACAGCTGATGGAGGAAATGGCCTTTTTACTGAACAAGGCTGAAGTCCAGCATAATGACTTGGAATGCCTTTGAATGAGCATGCAAGGCTGGAAGGCCAAACAGTACACACATCCAAAGGGAGCATAATGAACAATCTCATCAGAAGACAAAAATATTCCACACACATGTCCAAAAAGAGGAAGGAAAAATATACATTTCTATCATCTACTCCTTTACCACCATTACTACAACCAAATTCACAGGTAAACTCTGAACTATTAATAAACAATCTTTATAAAAGTTAATATTTTATCATTTAAAAAATTCCCATGATTTTTCAATCTGAGATTTGAAAACACATATTGAGGTCACCTGCATCATACATAGCAAGCCAGGTTTACAAAGCTGGTTTCTTTATGACTCACCTTGAAAGCAAGTATTGCTTTATCTATCTTCATCCCAAGGCCACCCACCCCATAAAACGTAATCTGAAATAATTTGGCCAACCTGGATTTTTTTAATCTAGAAGTAATCTACTGTTATTAATACGGCAGGTCATTGAAGATAATTTCTCCACTATAAATTCCCTAACTCATGCTAGAATTTAGAAGTCCAGCAAAATAATCCATTTAATTACACATCTATGTTTGTAATGTTTATTTATGTGTTTATTATATTTTCCTATTAGACAGCAAGCCCCGCAAGAAGAAGGACTACGTCTCTATTGTTCAGCAGTTATATCTAGCACCTTGGGAGTTCCTGGCACAGCAGACATTTACTAAATATCTTCTGGAGTTTGGAAGGAAGGCATGGAGAGAAAAAAGATGGGAGGCCTATGGTTAGCTAATCTTCTCTCCATTATTTCTGTAGCTGTGAGGAGAAAAATCTTTAAAAATGTACATTCTTTTTAGTCAGTTTATCTACCCAGCAATTCACTGATCCACCTATCTATCCCAGAAACCACAAAGATTTAAAATGGCTTCCAAAAGTACATAGTTGAAAGATAAAATAAAATAAATGGAAATGGCAATTACAGTAGGAAACAAGATATTTATATATGTATACGTGTAAAGACAAATCATAGGAAAGGAAGGGAATATATTTTCTCAATTTCTTCACTTTAAGTTAATCTTATTATAACCACTATTGTAATGCTCTTCTTATAAGAAAACACTTAGAGAGTATTTACTAGTCCCTCATCTGGCCATACACTATAACAACATCTACATAACCAGATTCCTTATATCATAAGCCATAGTAGAGTCTATTGGAGGAGACAAATATTCAATTAAAATAAAATGTATTAAGTAAGTTATAACAATAAACACATAGGCTTTCGTGAGAGAACAAAGCAGGATTCTTCTCTGAACCAGCAAAAATGCTTACATGGTAATTGCATTACTTTGATGCCACTATGTCCTGTTCCAAGAGACTTTTCTGATACACATAAACACTCCTGTCTCTTGATATACAGGGAACTATATGCTTTCAAATGTTACTTGTACAAATGAGGTCTGAACATGTAAATCACTATTATCATAAGAAAACACATTTGAAAAATGTCCTTTTTCTTATAAGTGAAAGCCTAACTTTGATTCCACTTAGCCTGGTAATATGCTTCTGTCATTCCGTTGGACTAGCCCACACATACTGGGTTCTTGATAGGTCCTGGGCTCGGCCATCTGGCTCTTTATTTACTTAATTCTTTTTTAATACTGACAAGTGTATTAGTAACACTTCCTTGATCACTGGTAAATATAGAGCCACCACAAAACCAAGATTTTCCCTAATTCTGAAAGTCACTAATTAGTTGTGGGTAGAAGTGGGGGAGTATTACAAAGATACGTTGAGCAGTACTACAATAAGTAATCTAATTCCCAAGAAGAAAGCATGTTAATCTGTTTCCCACTTCATTAGAGGAATAAAAAACATCTTGTCATCACTAAAGGATACAAAGAGAGACCTGGATATTAGAGGGGTGGTAGATAGGGAGGAAGAATGAAAGCAGCGTATAGGCAGGAAACACAAATCCCTTACATATCTTGGACAATGTTCACAGTTTTTCTTGATATCTTTTGATTGATCTACTTAGCAGTGTGTTTCATGAGTGTAGTTTATTCATTAATAAACACAAGCTTGCAAAGGAAATGAAGGTAAATGAATCCTACTGAGAGAAACTGATCATTCTACTGGTTCTTACGTTATACAGTAGGCAACTCCGGAAGCTGCCTTAATCTTTTCAAACCAGTAAGGTCTCAATTTCTTGAGCTTGCAGAATAAAACAGTGTGAGCTTAAAGGAGAGAACACAGTTTCCAAAAGGACCAAAAAGTCATTTAGAGAGAAGGTATGGTCAAATTATAAGTACTAAAACTAGAAATTTATGTATTTTAAGTCCGTTAGAAAACATATTTATTTTTAGGGTTTTTTTTTTTTTCTGTTGGATGAGAGATAGTCTAACAAGTTTAATTTTCCATAAGGTTTAGATTCTTCAAAGAGCATCAGCTGGTCGTTGTGTGTGTTCACACCAGCATAAAGTTTAAAAAATCAACTCCAACTTCCTGAAACTAAAGACTAACTGTATAAGGTTTGGTCAGTTGTCCTCATTTCTAAGATCAAACAATGTCCCATCAAGCAAAAGTCTTTTAAGATTATTTTGGGTTTCAGTCTACCTCCTTTGTTCATAAACATTTTGGGGCAAATGATGACATTCTCTTATAGTACTGACCCAAATAACTAGAATCTCAATGAGAAACTTAGAAAGCTGTGAATTGTGAGGTAGGCGTTAGTATTTCCTTGACCAAATCCTGTAACTAATGAATAAAAGTTAATTGGTTCATATATGGAAGTAAATTGGTGAAAGGCAGATGAATATAATTAACAAGTGGGGGAAGTACATTGTTTAATATGTAATTGAAGAATTGAGAAAGAAGTGTGGCATGTCTTATTTACCAGTATTTGAAAAAAGAAGAATAGATGCTTTGGTATACAAATAAATGCAGGTATAGAAAAATAATAGAAGCTTTGTCCTACAGTGGAACTTCAACTTCTCTGGGCAGTGATCAGCTAAGAAGGAACAGAGACAGTTACAATGCAATGATTAACTAGCTGACAAATCTATTATTCATGGCAGGTATGTGAGCAGTCAGGGCAGCGATGTCAGTGGCCCCTACTCATCAAGCAGCTTTACCAGTACAGACTAGATGTCTGGAACCAGACAATACACAAAAACAATAAAACCTATAGCCAGCTAAAGGAAGGTTCAGCACAACCCATCTCCAATTTTAAACAGTACCAGAAATCTCCACTGAAGAATGTTTCCCTTGGGATTAACACAATTGTATTTACAAGCCATTGACCAACATTTACCTCTATTTATCTTACTATGCATAGCAACATGCCTGAAACCCTATCTAGGAATTCCCAGCATACTACCAAAAAAAAGTGATTTTAACATTAGTTGGCAGAAATTTCTGTTGATAGGTATGGCCATCATGTCATTACATGAACAGATGGTCCAAGTGTGTCCATTTCACTGACAGTGCATTATGTGGGTCTTTTTATCCCTGAACAACCAAACCAAATAAAAGCAGAACACAGAAGAGGCCATTGTGCCTTCCCTCATTTGGTTGGCAGCTTCATCTGTGAAATATGAAAATAAAAAAACCAACACAGACTATAATTCTTGTATAGTACTATTTCTGCATAACATTTAATCAAATAATTAAGTATTCAAACCCAAAGTTATCCTGATGTTTGTGAAGATGGAAAAAATACATGAAATCTTTAAAACTTTTTTAACTCCATGATCTTCAGTAAAAGGGGGAAATAGTCATATTTCTTGATCATTAGGGTTTTTTTATCTAACCAACAATTTATAGGAAAAAAACAAATTACAACTCTTTATTGGTATTCAGGTCTTTTAATGAAACCTCAGGAAAAAAAACATTGAAAGAAAGGAAATCCCCATATTAAAATCTATTTCCCTTTGAAACAGAGATGCTCTCTCTTTGTATTTAATACTTTTACCGAATAATTTTTAAATACTCCAGATGAAATATTCATAACCAAATGAATTAACAGTCCAACAGATATCTAGTTGCAAACTACTACATTTTATACCATGAGATTTCTTGAAATACACACGCGCACACACATGCACATGAACATGTGTGCACGTGTGCGCGCGTTGCTGTTTGGATGCTTAATATGGTAGCTTTATCTGTACACCCAACCTAAAATATAGTTTACCATGATTTTGTGAAATAAAAATAAATAATATTGTGAGGAAAAGGAGAAATTAAAAATTATGAATATATTTCTATCTATAACAGTTAGTAGTAAAAACAATAGCTGAGAATTATATTGCTAAAATGCATCTACACATGTGGCAATGGAAACTTCTGTGCAAGAATAATGCTGTTACCCGCCTTCAAAAAGAACTGATGAAGTATGAGGTTTAAGAGTACATCTTTAGTACTTCTGTACCTTAAAATATTGCCGAGTATTAATTTTTCATCAAGTTGTCATTTTCTCTGACATTTGGTTTTATTAATCAAGGCATTTATCATTAATTTGTAGAAAATATCGTAATTAAGCCAAATAAAATAAAATCCTTAAAAGGTTAAAATTAGAAAGCAGGTGAATTAGAACTTTGACATTACCCTGTTGACATACTGGAGCATTTTGAAAGCATGGGAATCAAGTTTTTGCAGTGAGTTTGGTGCCTCAATCTTGGGGCTGGCTGGTTTTTTAAAAATGTTATAAAGATTTGATTTAAAGCTCTCTGACAGTTTTGACATTCAGGTGAAAGTACTGCTGCTGCATTTGGAAAAATTTGCATATCCCACTGCTAAACGGAATGTTTGAGGTGTGCACTGGTGTAAAGAAATTAAAAACAAGCTATCACACATGCTTAAGTGTATGTATTCACAAAACTGATGGTTGGATCGCAGCACCCCATCCCCCTCCAATGTAATCTGTGATTTACTCTTCTATAATAAATTACCCTACCATGTTATTCTCGCTGGAAGATCTAACCATGCATGTAAGAAACAAAGTAATTACAGCCCCCTCTTGTCTCAGAAACCTTCTTCAATCCCTATGAGTTCTTTATACACAATGCAGCAACACAAGTCTATTGTACACTTCTTGCCTGAAATTCTGGACTTCTGACTACAAGTAGCCACTAAATCTCATCTGCACGATTTCCTGCACAGTTTTATTGTCTATAACAAATGCATTTTTATCTAGCATAGTTAGTTGTAAAGCTCTTCCTGAGGAGGAATGGGTGCTGACTTTTTGGCTTGGAGCCAATATGTCTATTTAAGAAAAGGACAAGGTATAAAATCAGAAGAGTTCCAAACTGATTTCAAAAACAAAGAAGGGCCATAATACATTCCCATATAGAAGGAAGAAGAGGTATAGCAACACCGAATTAGGCTGAGACATTCTGACATGACACAAGGGTTCTTCTTTTTTGACTTATAATTTCAGATTATTTTTTAGGTAGACATAGAAAAAGATATTTAATGTGTTAAAGGGCAATAAAGACCTGAGGCAATAAACCAAGGCCTTAAATATTATGAAACTTTTCAAGAAGACAAAACCCATTCAAGAAAATATCACTGGACATTACCTTCAGTTTTCAGAGTCTCAAGGGGCAATCCTTAATACTTCTTTTGTGTGACTATAAAAAGAAAATACTTAAAATTAGAAATCTGCTAAGGAAGCAATTTACATTTCCACAGTAAGTCTATAACTAGTCATGAGAAGTAGGTAGCTGAGTTTGTGTGTGCCAACTAATATCTATAGTTTTCAAAAGAAAAAAAGGCTAACACATTCATTTCTGTATGTGCAGTACAAGTACAAAGTAAAGTATGGCACAAACACATGATTTAAATCATTGTGTATACAGGGTTTAGATGCAGACCAGGGTATTTATTACAGTATTATTAGAAGCTTTCTTAATTTACACAATTAAAGTTTTTACATTTATGTTTGTATAATTGAAAAAAGGTAATCCCAAATAGTTTAGCCCATGTATTTGTCTATTCTTAATTATCAGAGATTTTGCAAAGATCTACTGTGTATAATATACTGGTAAGTACTGATGAGTTAGGAAAAATACAAACATAAAACACAGGCCCTATCCTCAAAATAATGAGTGAGGTTAAAGAGATTTGCATAAAGGAAGATAATCCAGAGAATGAAAAGTAAATGGAAGGAAAGAAACAGGGAGCAGAGGGTAACATGTTCAATATAGCTTCAACTGGTATACAGTACCTAATGAACTGACATTAGAACATGGCTTTATGTCTCCTGTCTCAGCAAGCAAGGCTATTATTGTAGGGTCCTACACAGATTTGGAGGCAGGGATGTCAAACAAATGAATGAGTCACTTTTAAATTCTTTTCCATCCACATGCGTTTGATAGCATACACTCAAACCTAGGACTGGGAGCAGTAAAGCAGGCGGGATGCTGAGGTGCCTTTAAAGCCAATTTGGTGAGTTTGAATACAAAAAAAATTAACTAGAAACAATTCTCCTATTAAAAATTGAATTTGATATTTTATGTCCTTGGAAAGTTATCCCTCTAAATTTGCCATGAAATTTCAATGATGACCTTGATGTCATATCTACTAATAATCTCCACAGAGATTCAGCCATTCAAAATCTCAAAAGCAGTTTTACTAATGGAAACGCATACATAAACATAAGCCAATCCTATTAGCCGGTGCATCTACAGTAAAAAAAAAAAAAAAATACAACAAAAAACAAACAAACAAAAAACAACAACAAAAACATTAAAATGAAAAAGATCTAAGGATTTTAACTGATTGGATCTTTAATATGCATAAATAATATTTTATGAAGGGAAAACAAAGAATCAAACATCAAACTATACCAGTAAACCGAAACAAACCTGAGTTTAAGCTGTACTGATAAATGGGATTGAGGAAAGGAAGGTGCTAGTCCTGTTATAGTCAGGATACATGAGTAATATCACATTTACTCTGCAACACCGAACTTTAGAAAGTTAGAATCTTTTGGGAGAAATGTGATTAGAACCATTAATCATGGATAAACAGAGAATAAATAGAAAAAAAATTGTTCAGATTGTAGGGATGAGGTGGAGAAATTTAATTTGGAGAAAACTAATTTGACCATTACATGATATATTATAAAAGTAATTTTTCTCTATTGTCTCCCCCACTAGAATGGAAGTGCCATATGGACAGACACTATCTTTTTTCACTGTATTCCCAATTTCATGAAGAGTGTCTGCCATATACTAAGATCAATGAATATTTATTGAATGAAATAATGAACAGCCTGATCAACCTATAAGAAAGCACTAAGTCTGCATCCATTTACAGATAAAGAAATTTAGACTTAAAGAAGTTAAATTTTATATATTAAACTTTGCTCTTTCACAACTGCAAACTTCTACAACCCATTGTTTAGTCTTCCATTCAATATTCATTCTAGCAGTGGAAAACAAACAATAAGCAAGTAAGTTGTTAAAATTATAACATCATATAATTAGTACTATGAGTGCAAACAGTAAGGTAACGGCATTAGGAGTGACATGGGCAGATATTTTAAATCGGTTTGGACAAGAAAGCTTCTCAGAGGAGGTGAAAATAAGAAAAAGTGTACATGAAGTGAGAGAGAGAGAGTCAAAAAAGTATCTAGGGGACTAGATGGGCTATTATAAGAGGTAAACAAGTTAATATATATTACCTTGCTTTGTACAATGCACACAGCAAACAATACTCTCAATATCTATTATTTTATTATATTGCTATTATTTTATAAATAATGAATTTCCCCCACTAAATTATAAATTTGTCAAAGACATACATTTTTCTTTCCCTATGGCTCCTTAAATAGTGCCTAGCAAATATTCAATAAAAATTTACAGACTGAAAGTAGGAAGACACAATTATCAGTTCATTAATTAGAAAAAGTAAACAGGCTATATGAATATGAAAAATGTCATCATATTTCATATGCCTGAGTCAATCTAACTCCTTTAAATCAATGTCACCTAATTTTTTCTGGGTTTTAAGGAAGATAAAAAAGAAAAGCATATAAAATGCCTAGAGTCAGGAAGTCGTAGATTAAAAAAAGTAAAAAAGAATCAGAAAAAAAATAAAGTTATCAATATTAGGCCACTATCTTGACCATTTACACACACTGTCTGCCTCCATCAGATTAATATATTTTTCTAGCACAAGGATTCTACCACACAGGTTTCCAATTCATTTATGTGTTCCTAATACATGCACAGAAACTGGTATATAGCAAACATTCAGTAAGTCTTTGTTGAACTAAATTGAACTAAAATTATCTTTAGTAGTTCTGATGCTTTATAGTTAGTTCAAATTTTTAAAAAATAAATAAAACCAAAAAGGAGGTTATAACAAAAAAAATATCAAGTGTTGGTTTTTGACCCTGCAGCAAAGGAGTAGAGAACAAGGTTAGTTTTCACCAAAGATTGAAATATAGATGACAGTGTGATATTGGCAGTGGAAGAGACAGATCAGTAGAATAGACCACAGGGATGCTAATATGGGATAAGTATTACAGGTAGCATTTTCACAGTGTTGAGACTAATTACATAGGAAAATAATTTTTTTTGTTCCCTACCTCTTACCAGGCACCAAAATATAAAGCAGATTGATACATCTGAATGTAATAAGTAATCAAAGAGCTGTAAGAAGACCTATGTATATAATTTTCTGAATTCCAAGGTGAGAATGCCTTTTAATCCACATAGACAGTAGTAGAATATAACATAAGCATAAAGATTTATCAATTTCACTACTTAAAATTAAAAATTTTTCAAAGTCAAAAAATATCTTGAATAAATATGAGGCCAACAATAAAACAGATAAATATTTTTAAAGTATATGACATCGTAGAGTTAATAATCTATAAGTAAATAAATAAAACAAAGATCTCATTTTTTTCAAATGAATAGGGAATTCACAATAGAAAAAACACAAGCTAAGATATATATAAAATAATATTAATCTGTAATAGTTATCTGTAATGAATATTCTGTAGAACTAATCTATACTGAAAGGAATGCAAATTAAAGTAGCCTAAATATTCCAAACAGTGAACTAGTTAAATAAATGATATGTGATATAATGTTAAGCTTTCATTAAATATAGCAAGTAAAAATTTACAAAGCATCATTAAGCTTAAAAAGCACATTGCAAAATGTTAATAATAATTTTTATGATATGATATATACATATATAGACTATGTGCAATGTTTGGTTCTGTGAATAAATGTAGATCTGTATGTATGTGTCTATCTATGTATCAGAAAAAACATGTATGCATTAGAAAAAGCATGTAAGGACCTATATACTAAATTATTCCTAGCACTAATCTCAGACATTAAGATTATGGCAGATATTTTTTTTCTTGTGATTTCTTTCCAAATTTTCTACAATAAACACAAATTACTTTTTGTAAACATTAAAGTCACTAAAACAAGACCTAGTCTATGTTGCAGAAAAAAGATTAGATGACATATTACTAGATTTCCTGAATGTTAAGAAAGCCAGTTGAAAAGGTCTATGTGTCCCTATTTTTGAAGGTCACCTCTATTGAAAAAAAATAAATAAAAGAGGAAGGAAAGAAAGAAGATGGAGCAAAAAAAGAAAAGAAAGAAAAATAAGATTTGTCAAAAACAAACAAAAACAGCAACCACCTATAATAGTATCTCTTAGATTCCTAGGAGTCAAATTTTAATCAATCACATCTAATTAAGTTTTCAAAGAAATGCACAGCCTGGAATGTAGAAAACTTAAGAAGTTTGAAGCTATATTTATATAGTAAGCATACTATTTAGTATAAGAGAAAACAAATAGAACATGCATCAGTTTCAGTGATAGGACTATTATAGTTACAATTTCAAATAAATAAAAATTAAAAGCAAGCAAATGATACAACAAAACAAATAGAAACTGCTAAAGGCTATCCTCTACTGATAATTATAGAAAACAAGTCTTCATTAAATAAAAATTTTAAATATGAAGTTTGACTGTACCTCATCAAAATGGCAAATGAAAACCAATTTATAATCCTTAAAGAACATCAGGAAGAACCTATACCATACGTGGTCAAGAGGACAAGATGCAGTCCCTCGAAGACTGGAAAAGCCTAATTCAGTTCTAGTCCATAATGGTGCTTCTTAAAATGAAGATATGCATTCTGGCTTTGGATATTACCAGTTTTTAAAGCGCCGGAGAATCTGATAAGTTCTATGGTAGACTTCTCCAAGAATCCATTAAAGTGACCTGACCAAACCCCATAATGAAGCCATCTAAGATCAAATCAAGTTCCATTGAACCAGGCTCTGGGGCAACAACAAAAGACTATTCACTTGACTCAGTCATACTTGCTGTTAGGTATTTCAGTTTCCCCTCCAAACAGAGGGGAAAAGTTCAGAAAGATTATGTACTAAATACTTCTTTTAATCCTAAAATCCAGTCAATTTCTTTTTTTGTCACTGGTCTCTTTAAAAGTAACCCAATCCCTTTCCTTTATTATGTGCAGCTTCACTCTGTTCATTTTTATTTCCCAGTAGCAGAATGCCTTAAATAAATTCTTAAAAACCAACACACCAACAAATAAATAAATTAAAACTCAATGACTATAAAAAGTACACAGTCTAACCTGCTTAATTATTAACAGGCAAACAGAATGCATTTCTGAATTATCTACTTAAACTCCTTGAACTAAAAACTTTAAAGTTTTTGAGCTTGGAATGTGTACGCTTTCTAAGAATCCATAAATCGATTATTTTAAAATATTCTATTAGGCCATTTTAACAAAAGCAATTAAAAAAGACATCAAAGTAAATGTGAATTTAAACACTGGCATAGCGCATAAGAAATACAACATATTTTTAAAATTTCAGAGATCAGTAAAATTCCCTTCTTTCCAATTGTCCCTTGTCCTCTTTGAGATACTTTATTCCACAATACATTTGGACAGAATGAGTAGAAATATTCTCTACTAAATTATATTAATGAGATGGATATAATAATGGTTTTAGAGCATTTATATAATGTTCTTATTCCTAAGCATATCATAAGAAATATACAATTACAAAACTATGGAAAATGTTAATAATCCCAAAACTAGAAGGACAGAAAGAAAAGAATTAACAGTAAATAAAATTCATCATTTTTTCTGGATGAAACACTACAGCTAATATATTGAAGAATGACTGCTCCTTGACACAAGTAAACATCGATTACCTGGAATGCTGGTTAATTAAATTCTGGTTACCTAAGGGTTCACCAGAGACAATAAAAGTTTTTGCCTTGATTCTTTTAACTAAAAACCTAAGATATACTAGCAGATTTTCCTGCCTTGGTAAATAGGGTTTTATAATTATATCTTCATTAAAGATGAAAAATTTATACTGCCATAGAGGATGGTTCTTAATCTTTTGGGGGGTCATAAGTGATCTTCCTCTAGGAACTCAATTGTCTCGATGTTGACGCTTTGCTAAGAGCAAAAGGCAATCTTAGCTTAACATTATTCTGCCCCCTTCCCCCGCCCCCAGGATCCTGTAAGTCTACTTTAACATATAAAACATATACAAATTTCCTTTGGAAATCTCCTTTATCTCTACCCCCCCCCCACTCCACCCCAAGATATATTTTGGCAATCATCCTCCAAGGATATGGCCCACTGATACACGTCTGAAGGATCTCATGACTAAGGTTTTACTAGACAGTAATAAATGACCTTTTCCTAACAACAGCTAGCCCCATCAAGGTCCTGGAAACCTTGCTTCCAAAATTCCTTAGAGACTTAGGCTATCCCTAACCTCCTCCCAACTTGAAAGTATATTAATCAGTCACCTGTCACAACCCCAGTGCAGCTCTTTCTGTCCCTGGATCCTGTCCCTGTTCTTTAATAAAATCACCTTTTTGCACCAAAGATGTCTCAAGAATTCTTTGTTGAAAGTAAAACCCAAACCCCAACATTTTCACACCACAGGGACCCACCAAAAGATCGTTTGCCTTCCAGTTTTACAAAATTGCAAAGGCAAAGACATTGGGGATTATACTGACAACACAGTAACCCCCGGCATAACAAGGATGTTTAAAGTTGCTTTTTGAAGACATCTCTAATAATGAAGTATTTTCTTATGATTTGTTTCCTTTCTTCTAAAAGGGGAGTGTAAAAACAACTCTGCTTAATTTAGTCTTGGTTAAAGGTTAAGCATGTTTCCTTTTAGGATAATTGCACTACCAGAGAGAGTTTGAGCTTTAAAACAAAATAGTGCTGTTTTCAAATCATTCCACATTCTAGAAGTGGCAACAATTTTCTTACACTTTTGTAACTCTTAGAGGAGTCAGGGTCAGAGAGAAAGCTCTTCAATGTTCACCTTTACTTCTAAAGATTATCAGATAATTGCAAATATATAAAAATTCCCTGTATTCAGGTTTTATTCTAAACACTTTTATGTATATTTGCTTATTTAAACCTCACAAAAACTAGGAGGTGGGTAGCTAGATATCAGATGTCATTATCCTCATCTTATTGATATGTAAACTGAGGCATGGAGAGATTACCGTGATTTCCCAAGGATCGCCCCTCTACGGAATGATAGAACCAGGATTCACACCTAGTCAATCAGGCCAGAGGCTGCACTTCTACAAACAGTATTATATTTTCAGTTTCCGTCATGAGCTGATGGTTTCTCTTATGTGGTTCGATATGTAACACAAGTCCACCTCTTCACTACTATGCAAGACACATTCATACTGTTTTTCCCAGACATACACATTTGGGGAGTTGTTTGTAAGTTGCTGACAAAACTGGTACCACCTCTGTGCAGCTGGCAGTTAAATACCATTGTTAATTTCCCAGAATCAAATGCCCAGATGAAAAAATAAGGCACCACTATCTCAGTAAATGCAGAACCCTACAATAAAAGCTGACCCTCCATTTCCTTTTTGGAAATAGTTCTGGTGAGATACAAAATTGAATGATTATATAGTCTATAGGTCAACCAAGACAACAGGATAAATGGCCCATATTGTCATAATAACAGTTCACAAAGGTGAGAGCCCACAAGTTGCTTCTGTGGCTAAAGCTGCAACAACATGAAAATTTTCTTGGTGTATCCTTCTCACAGAAGGATTGCATGCTCCCAGAGATAGCAACAAATTTGCATCTCATTTGCTTTCAGTGTACCAACCTTAATATTTTCAGTGTCCCATAATGAGCAAAGGCTGGAAAGAAAGATAGAGAGAGGGATGGAGAGGGAGGGAGGGAAGAAAGAAAAGAAAAAAGGAAAGGAAAGGAAAGGAAAGGAAAGGAAAGGAAAGGAAAGGAAAGGAAAGGAAAGGAAAGGAAAGGAAAGGAAAAGAAAGAAAAGAAAAGAAAAAAGAAAAAGGAACAAAGACAAGACAGGGGAGGGGAGGGGAGGAAGAAAGGGAGGGAGGGAGGGAGGAAGGGAGGAAGGAAGGAAGGAAAGAAAGAAAGAAGGAAGGAAGGAAGGAAGGAAGGAAGGAAGGAAGAAGGAAGAAGGAAGGAAGGAAGGAAGGAAGGAAGGAAGGAAAGAAAAAAGAAAAAGAAAGAAAGAGCTTTTTTATAGTTTGTACAGAAAAGTTTTCAGTTATAAATTTGTTCCATCTGATTTTTACTGAATTACTTCCTACATATAAATGCAATCAAGCAGATACCAGTAAGATACAAATATAAAAGGGCAAAATAAGGTCGAATGTTCAGAGTCCTGAAAATGGTTAAAGATCAGATAAACAGGAAAGAAAGCTGGGCAAGGGCAAACAGGAATATAGATGCAAAAATGCATAACAAGAAAGAACCTTGGTAACTGAGGCAGCTTTTCTTCATTAGATCCAGGGACTTTTAATGAAGTAATTGATTCCAATGCAGCCAAGCCGGGCTGGGAATGAAAACCTGGTTAAAATAAAAAAGTATATCTGGAATAAAATACCATCCTCAGCTCCTTTTGTGTCTAACTCATCCTACATACCATAATAAAACAAGTATTTGGAAATCATCTAGCTATTACCTTATTCCCTATACTGATTCCCAATCACTTACACTATCAAATCCAATGTGTTTGGTTTACAAAGTCCTCCATAATCTGGTTCCATTGTGTATCCTCTCTTCCAATTAATGCAGAAATTGTACCCTCCAATCCAATCAGATTAAACCAATATACATTGATTCAGCAAACATTTATTCAGGCCTATAATATGTTAAGGAGCATTCATGTAATTGAAATCTACATGGTCTTGGAGCCAAAGAATCAATGCTAATCTCCAATTTCTCCAAAACTCTATCTCAATGCTTTCCCTTCTCACTCTTCTCCTATACCTATCCAGATACCTATGCATGCTCTTCCTTTGGATTCAACAAAAATTGATTCAGATATAATCAGTTCAATTGCTCTCATTTTAGCTCAGGCACTTACATTTCAGTTTTGAAAATATGATCATTTAGATACCTAAAAATATACACAGAGGGCTAACCTTATGTGCCGTTCCCACTAACACTCTCACACAAACACAAAACATGGTGGATCTTAAATTAACACAACACACACACACACACACACACACAAACTCTTACTAGGATCCACATTTGTCTTCTTCTATTCCTTTATCAGGCCACACTTGTTGGGGGCTTTCGAACTTGTTCTTCTAAGGCTCTTCTCCCAGATCATTTCATGATGGCTTCCCCTTCTCATCATTTAATCTCAGCTCAAATGATACCTCATTACTCTTTATCCTGATACCCACACTTTCTGCCCCAAGTCACTCTTTATTCTACTACCAGCTTTCTTTTTGTCACAGGTTATCACTCTCTGCAATCATTTTGTTTATTTATTAACTCATTCACTGTCTATCTTCCTACGTTAGGGACCCTATCAGTTTAGCTACATATAATTCAGTGCCAAATTGCTTGCCCCCAGGCATTATGCCTGGCATACAGTAAGCACTCAAATATCTGAAAAATAAATACATACATACAAAAATGGTTATTAATATTCAATCCATAAGTATTTATCAAGCATTTACAGTGAATAAGATGATTATTTTTAAAGTTAAATCCCAGGCGGAGGAATGTTCTGCCCCTAACATAATTACATTTGGGAGAAAGATCCAAGATAAATTTGGTGACTCTTAGAGAGTTCTTTTTTTTTTTTTTTTTAAGATTTTATTTGTTTGAGAGAGAGAGAGAGAGCAAGGGAGAGAGCACAAATAGGGGGGAGGAGCAGAGAGAGAGGGAGAAGCAGACTCCCTACTTAGCGTGGAGCCCGATGCAGGGCTAGATCCCAAGACCCTGAGATCATGACCTGAGCTGAAGGCAGATGGCAGATGCTTAACTGACTGAGCCACCCAGGCGTCCCCACTTAGAGAGTTCTAAACAAAATAAATTGTCAGAGAATTAGACCTAACCTATCTTGATACTTAACACTAACATCATTGTTTTTCTCAACCACAGTTCCCTTCACATTCCCCCATTAAACCTATTGATACATCATCATCAACTTTTATAATGTCAAGAATGGTTGAATGAAACTGAATGAAGGCAGTGACAGTGTCACATATCTCATTTTGGATATTTATTGCTGAAATGGATGAGTCAGTACCCATGAAACATGGAAGAGTCAGGATACAACTAAGAGTAGTAACATGTACAGATTCACTGCCTCCTTCATACAGTGTACAAACATGCTCAGATTTGACAATTCTAAATGCTTCTAAAGGTTAAAAAAATCACTCATTTAAACTAGGATCAGAAAACTTTCTGTAAAAGGTCAAATGAGAAATATTTTAGGCTTTGTAGGTCATACATTTTCTGTCTCAATTACTCAACTGTGCTATCATCTCATGAAAGCAGCCATAGGCAATAAATTCACAAACAAATCAACGTGCCTATATTTCAATAAAACTTTACTTACAAAAACTGTAGGATCATCAGGGAAATGCAAAGCAAAACCAAATCACCTCACACCTGTTAGAATGGCTATTTTCAAAAAGACAAGAAATAAGAAGGGTTGGTGAGGATGTGGAGAAAAAGAAACCTTTGTTCACTGTTGGTAGGAATGTAAATTGGTGCAGCCACTATAGAAAACAATATAGAGGTTCCTCAAAAAATTAAAAATAGAATTACCATATGATCCAGCATTTCCACTTCTGAGTATACACCAAAGGAAATGAAATCCCTATCTCAATAAGATATTTGCACCCCCCCCCAATGTTCACTGTAGCATTATTTACAATAGCTAAGACATGGAAATAATGTAACTGTTGATAGATGGATGAATGCATTAAAAAAAAAAGTGACATGTATATACAATGGACTATTATTCAGCCATCAAAAAGAAGGAAATCCTGCTCTTTGCAACAACATGGATAGATCTTGAGGACATTATAAGCTAAGTGAAATGAGTCAGACAGAGAAAGACAAATACTGTCTAAGCTTACTTACATCTAACGGAATCTATGGAATCTTAAAAACAAATAAGCAAACAAACAAACAAAAAAACTGAACTCATAGATACAAAGAACAGATTGGTAGTTGCCAGGGTGCAAGAGAGGGGTGGAGAAGGGGGTTGGGTTGTATGTGAAATGGGTGAAGGTGGTCTAAAGGTACTAACTTCTAGTCATAAAAGAAATAAGCCCTTGGGATGTAATGAACATCATGGTGACTGTAGTTAAAAATATTATACTGTAGGGCGCCTAGGTGGCTCAGTCGCTAAGTGTCTGCCTTCAGTTCAGGTCATGATCCCAGCGTCCTGGGGAGTCCCACATCAGGCTCTCTGCTCTGCCACTCCCCCTGCTTGTGTTCCTGCTCTCGCTATGTCTCTCTCTGTCAAATAAATAAAATCTTAAAAAAAAAATATTATACTGTATATTTGAAAGTGGCTAAGAGAGTAGATCTTAAAAGTTCTTACCACACACACAATATTATAACTATGTGTGGTGATGGATGTTAACTAGACTTATTGGTGGTGATCAAATCATGTTGTACACCTGAAACTAACATACTGTTATATATCAATTATATCTCAATTAAAAAAAACAGTAGGACAGATTTGTTGACTTCTGGTCTAAACTCATCAGTAAAGCCTAAAGAATGGAGAGATTTAGCAACAAAATTTAATTATAATGGGTATTATGAGGACTTGTATTAGAAGCTCTTTTTGTGAGATATACAAGTTGCTTTTACATGAATTATAATACTTTTTTGGGGGGATTGATGGGAATTACAGGGGACCCAAGCCCCTCAGGTCACCCTTGTCACTGCCACCTATTCCCACAATCAATTTAGGCATATTCTTGGCATTACATTTTGGCCTTATGTAGAATCATCATCTTTCCATAAATATCCAATCCATCATATTATTTGTATCCTAACATTAAAATTATTTTTGAAAAGCCACAATAAATACTTGGTTGAAGTTTAAAAAATACATTCCCTTTATCCATGCTAATTTTGCAATTCTATTTTAAACAACTATTAATTTTGTCAGGCATGATTTGTTTGTAATAAACTCATTTTGTTCATTGCTCATGATTCCTTTGTCTTCAAGATGTTTACTGATTCCTCTTCCAGTGTTTTATTGAAAATGTTGTCAGGCCATTTCAAGTTACATTTTCATTACATCTATTATAAGAATTGTTTCTTCCTCAAGTTTTTTTAGGTCTTCTAAATTTCTCAAGTAAAACACACCTTCATATATCCAAAGTACTAAATACCCTTTTACTTGATGATGATTGATAACTATTTTCAAAAGGCATTCTAAAACTCATTTTATGCTTCTCAAAATTATATTCCAACACCAAAATAGCTACACAATTAAACGAAAACTTGGTGTGTAAAGATTCTAAATGATAGTATGTTGATCCACATTGTCATGAGATAACATTTATTAATCAGTAGCACTATCATTTTCTATTTTCCACTTTACAGTTGTTATAATAAATTCTATTGCCAATCAGCTTTCATTAAGTTATCAGCCCTTCTATTTGCGATAACCAATACTCTACCTTTCTGCCATCCATTTCCACTTTATCTCTTCTGGCTACATAAATCTCTAGAGTTTATGGTGTCAAAATATTTTTTTAGCTTCAACCAGACATCTGTAAAAATGTGAAAGCTACAACATTTAAATGTAAAGTTTGCTCTTAAGTTACATCACACGTCACACAACCACAAATTTTCAAATAAAATGAGAAAATATAAGATTTTAGATAATATTATAAAAACTGCTTCAGTTGGATTCACTATTCAATAAATGAAAACACTTGAGAATTCTAGTAAAAGTAAACCTTGAGATAGTTGAAACATCCATTCTAAATAATGGGAACATTTAGGTAATTGTCTGTACAAAACAAGGATCAGACTTTTTGAGGTCATAAAAAGCTTGACCTTCCCAGGTAAGATGAATGCAGAAAGCTTACCACTAAATTACACAATAGGGATAAGATTGTTGAATCTATCTGCAAAATAACATTTTCAAAAGCTTCATAAAGTAACTGATTCATTAAAGATATAGCTGAAGATTCTTTCTCTTTTCTGATATGAAAGATCACAAAACATTGCAATATTTGCAAAAGAGGATGAAGTGCTCATGTCTCACTTGTGAGACATGAATACCTCCTTTATTACCTATGTTCTTGCTATGTATTGAGAATGTTGAAGAAAAGCAATTCCAAAAGAACACATGTTTGCTGATCCTGGGTTCCTGTTAATATCACATGATAGAATAGAAGCTTTCACATACAATCAGGATGATAGCTACTTGCTCTGTACTCAGAGGGACCAATTCTCCCCTACTGACATGAACACAACACAAATCACAAAGTACCAAAATTGAGTGTAAGTGCAAACCTCTCAACTTCACTCACGTATCAGCAAAAAGAAGCAGTTTAGCTACATAGGAAAAGAAGTCAGGTCCAAGGAGTTGAAGGGGAGGGCAGACTGGCATTGGGATAATTTATCTGCCTCTACTACAGTTCATCTGCCTCAGTGAAAAGAATTAAACCAACCTTGCCAAAGATTTGTCTTGTTTAACTACAAGCTGTCTTATTGTATTCTCACCCACTTCCCATCCCCTCCCTAGCTCTCCTCTTCTCCTCAACTATTGTTTTCTTTGGAACAGTCTCTCTCCCCACTTAAACCCTTTAACCTCTCTCTTTTTCTCCCTCTTGCTCCCTCCCACCACACACACACACACACACACACACACACACACACACACAGAAATACACACTGCATGATGTGAACTGTTAGCTTAAAGGATATTTTCTTTGGAAAAAATCACATATGATTATTGATATGACAGCACAGAAGGATGTCATCCAGTGAAGAAATAGGGCAACATGATCCAAATCAAGTGCTAGATACATTAGTGTACTTACTATGCATCTTCTGTAAGGGGATTACCATGCTATAAACAAACTTGACAAAGATTCACATAAAGATCCTAACGGACCTATCAGAAGTAAAGTCGGGCTACTATGAAATGCTATTAACTGCAGTAAATATTCTACTAATGTGATTGTATGTCTCTTTCACTTCAAATACACAGATATTTAGGATAATTTAGGATAATTAAAAACTGAGCCAAGTTAGAATAAAAGATAGAAAGGAACATCTCTGAGTGTCAGAAAAAAAGAACTCAAAGCCAGAGCTAAGGGGGGAGGAGAGGGGAAAGCCTTGTTGGACCCTAGGGCATCATATTCACATATACCCAGATATTTAGGATGATATATGGAATATTAACACCAATGTGTGGACAACAGACAGGACCTAAAGCCAAAGAGAGGCATGGAGGAACAACTGAGACATGCTTAATAATGGATGCCCAATCCATCAGATTAGGAGTAGAAAAAAATCTACAAACTAGCATGGAGAAGCAGTAAAAAACACTTGAATTCCTCATAGGGCTCTAGGTGGTAAAAAGTCACATGAAAGAAATGTGAAACCCAGATATGTTCCATGGGCACCTTAGGAATCAGCATTTACACTCTATTTTTAGAACATAAAATCAAAGCTTAAAAATTAACACAAAAAGAATCTGGATTTCTTTAGACTCTTATGGACACAGATCTAGGGTCACAGGATAGAAGGGAATGCTAAAACACTTTGCAAGGAGCTACAGAACTCTCATGTGACAACCTCCTTCAACTAAAAAGAAGATCACCATAATATCAGAAACAGCTCTTCTTGTTAATTCAGTCAACAGCTGTATATTAAATGCCTGTTGAAGGCAAGGATGATTTTAGACCCAGAAGATACAGTAGTGAATAGAACATCATTCCTGTCTTTATCAAGTTTATGTTCTAGTAAGGGAGACAATGAATATAAAATATGAAATATAAGGTCCTGTACTGATAAATGCCAAAAATAAAAAGCAGGATAAGGGAAAAGAGAGCAAAGTTCTGAAGAAGCAGGTATTTTAGATAGAATGCTGACAAAAATGCATTCTAACATGACACTCCGGCAGAACTTTGCAGAAAGTAAAAGAGTGAATCATGACGCAGAAGATACTTCCGGAGATGAGGCAAAAAAAATTAGTAGTAGATGTGTAGAAACATTTCCCCTCGAGGATTGCATATTCTTGCCAAACTAACATGTAGTATTTATAAAATTCAACAATTACTGATCCATAAAAGAAGTTTCAACAAACACCAAAGAATTCACATCATACAAAGCATGTTATCTGACCACAGTCCAGTAATACCAGGAATTAAGGCCAAAAAGCCAGTTTAAAAATCGCTATATATTTGGAAACTAAAAAACACATTTATAAATATTCTATGAGTCAAAAAATCATAATGAAAATATTAAATATTTAAAACTAAACAACAATAAAGACACTACATATCAAAACCTGTGGGATGCAGCTAAAGTGGTACTTAGTAGAAAATCTATGACTTTAAATGCATATATTACATGTTAAAAAGTTGTAAAATTAATTAGTTAAGGATCTAACTTACCAAGTTAAAAAATAATAGCAGAATAAAACCAAATAAAGAAGGAAATAAATAATAAAGATTGTAACAAAAATTAATGACACAGAACTTATATACAATAAAGAGTGAAAATGGGTTCTTTAAAAAGCCAAAACTGGTTCTTTAAAAAAATAGTAAAATATTGGTTTAAACCATGTGAAATTGTCAAAATTCAACCTAATAATAAAATCTATACTGATCAAAATATTATTAATCATTAAATATTAAGCAAGAAAAAGGCACTAATTAAACTTTAGGAATGAACAGAATGTATCTCTAAAGATAAAGGAAACATTAAAATATTATGAGAGAATATACTAAACAAGGAAAGGGCAATCAACTTACAAACTGAAATCAAATGGGCAATTTCCGAGAAAAGTGCAACATAAAAATCAATACAGTAAGAAAATAGAAAGCCTGAGTAATTTTATGATCAATAATTGATAGCAAAATTGATACAAAAAAAGAGAACACAAGAAAGGAAACGTATATGCTAATCTCACTTAAGAACTTAGATGAAAAAATTCTAAAGGAAATAGCAAACTAAATGTGCAAAATGCATGTGCATTTGTGTACATATACACATAAATACATAACAATTATCTTATAGAATATTTATCCCAGGAATGTAAGAATTGTCCAACATCAGAAAATACGAATACAAAAACACTAATTCAAAAAGATATATGCACTTCTGTATTCACTGCAGCATTATTTACAATAGCCAATATATGGAAAGAACCTAAGTGTTCATCAATGGAGGAATGGATAAAGATGTGGTGTATATACACAATGGAATACTACTTTGCCATAAAAAAGAAGGAAATCTTGCCATTTGTGACAACACAGATAGACCTGGAGGGTATTATACTAAGTAAAATAAGTCAGATGGAGAAAGACAAATACCATATGATTTCAACTTATATGCAGAATCTACAAAACAAAACAAACAAAACAAAACAGAAGTTTATAATACAGAGAACAGATTGGTGGCTATCAGAGGGGAAGGGGTTGTGCAAAATGGGTCAAGGGGCTCAATTTTATGGTGATGGGTAGTAACTAGACTTATCATGGTGATTACTTTGGAGTGTATATAGATATCAAATTATAATGTTGTATACCTGAAACTTATATAATCTTATATACCAATTTTACCTCAATAAAAAAGAAAATATATTTAGTGATACACACCATATTCAGAGATTAAATGAGAAAAACCATCATTCTCTCAATATAAACAAACAAAAAAACTCCAAACATTATAAACATGGATAAAAGACATGAAATAGACTAAAAGAAGATATTTGCAACATATATAACCAGTGAAGCATTTCTATTCAGAATATGTAACAAGCTGCAACAAATCAATAAAGAAATAAGCATTATAACTTTAAAAACTGCTGAGAGAATAAAATTGGAAAAATCAGAGAAAACAACACCTGATTGGCCCATAATAATATGAAGAGAAGCTCAACTCTATAAGATAAAATTAAAGTAGCAAATAGATACACTACTCCTATCTTCTTATCAAAAGTTTAAAAGTCTATCAATATCTATTATTGGAAAAAGTATGGAGAAAGGGGAACTCAGAAAACTTTGGAGACTAATTTTCCATTACCTTGTAAAGTTAAAAATGTATATTCTCTAAACCCAGCAATTCAAATACAGAAATTTTCTCACATTTACACAAGGAGATATTTACAAAGATATTTACTGTGAAATTGACTGTAATAGAAAAATAAAAAAGAAGAAAGAAAAAAGGAAAGAAGGAAGGAGGAAAATGAAGAAAAGAGTGAAGTGAGAGGAATGAAGGGGATGGGAAGGGAAGAGAAGAAATGCTTAAATGTGCATCAGCAGGAAATAAATAGATAAACTGTGGCTCAGTCACACAATGGAATAACACACAGCACTATATACAGCAGCTAAAATGCCTTGGGTCCATATGTACCAAAACAGATAATCATGAACATAATGTTAAGTGAAACCAAAATATGTTGCAGGATGACCCAGTGTTTCTTAGTTCACAAGAGCCCTCAGTGTCTCATTATTATTTTTTAACAGAGCCCTTAGTGTCCTAGTAATGTTTTCTCAGCAAACTTAGCCTAAAAATATACCTAACAGAACCATTTATTTTGTAGTTTAGTTCTAAACAGCTCAATAAGTATTTATGTTCCAGACACTTAGTGGTCATACAAAAAAATAATAAACACAAATTGCAAGGAAAATATTATTTTAATTCAATGCTTACATAACCATCCTTAAATTAGTTATTATTGGGATGTGTGTGCCTGTTGAGCGCTTCACAACTTCTCAAACCTTGAAATCAGATTGGACACTGCCACCTTTTTTCCCTGTTGTGTACTGATTTTCACACAATCTTCACACTGCTTTCTATGACAGCACTTACCAAAAAACCAGCTTCTCAAAGACAACGCTATCAAGAAGAATGTGCTGAAATTAAAATGTTGAAATTGTGAACTACCTCAAGCACTATAGTGGCTGATGTGGTGTCTGAAAGATGTTGAATACTGCAATGTTTCTCTTGAAATTTTAAAATATCTCACAGCACACCTGTAAGTTCACTGTGGCACTCTGGGAGCACCTTGGTATCTAGATTGGAAACCATGACATTGGAAACCATGAGGTATGATGTATGTAAATGTTTTTCGGTATCCAAAACTACTCTAAATTTTCATGGGTTCACACAGGCAAAATTACAATATAAAAATAGTAAAAAATATGGACTGAAAGCATATATATTAACCTCAGGAGATGAGTTGCCTCTGGGTACAAAAATGGGGAAATGTAAACAGGAGGGGATTTCAACTATTTCTGTAATGATTAATTTCTGTAAAAATTTTCTTAAGCAAATATGGTAAATGCTAACATTTTTTAAATGAGTGATGGTATTTGGTATTTATATTAATTCTGTGCTTTATTATATTTTTTAAATAGTTCATAAAAGAAAATAAGAAATGACAAGCATTGTTAAGTTTTCAAAGACTTTATATAGGCAGCTACTTTTTGCATACCATTCTAAATCCCAGGACATCTGGTTACTGTTAGACCTGCTTTTCCACAGTTTCCATTTAGAATCATTAAACTATCCACTGGTAGTAGTCTAACATTTAAAGAAAAAAAAAAATCAGTGCAAAGGCCTCTATTTCCTAAGCTTCACCCTAGGTCACAAATGTTGTTTTTATTTAATAACTTTGGGAAAACTCTCAGCAGAAATGGGATATAAGCATTTTTTATCCTCTTCCTTCAAAATATAATTATTTGCTCGTTTTCCTTACTGTAGATAATGTCACATGTGATAGAAATATAACACTTACTCATTTAGTACTATCACAAACCCCACAGATGTCTGACCTATTGCAAGATATACACCTATTCCCAACCTTAGTTTTAATCTGCTTATTTTTCAGGATACTAGCAAATTCAGAAGTGCAACTGTAGTGAATTAACTGAGGCTTTATGGTTATGTTGGGTGTACATTAAGTTTTTCTTAGTTGCAATTCCCCACATTCATCTTCCCTTTGCCTACTCCCAGCCCCAATATTTTTTTTTTAATTATTAGTACTCCTTAGAAGCAGGAAACTACAGATATTGTGGGAGTGTTGGGAATGTTGACAGATTTCAGAATTTCTGTGTATCAATCAAGGCCTTATGACCAATAACATCAGCTATAAAAGACAGCAATTATCCCATGTACACTAGCCAGACCACACAGCCTGTGTCTTACTCTAGACAGTCCACTTTGATAAGGACATAGGCATATCAAAAAGCCTATAAAGAAAAACGTGGAGGGATGCTGGGTGTAGCTCAGTCCATTAAGCGTCTGCCTTCAGCTCAGGTCATGATCCCAGGGTCCTGGGATCGAGCCCCACTTCGGGGTCCCTGCTCAGCGGGGAGCCTGCTTCTCCCTCTGCCTGCCACTCCCCCTGCTTGTGTGCGTTCTCTCTCTCTGACAAATAAATAAAATCTTTAAAAAAAAAAAAGGAAAGAAAAACATGGAGAATGGTGAGAAGTCCTGAAATAGTGGGGGCAGTTGAAACAATTAGGGAGAGTTGGCTTGAAAAAGAGAAGACAGAGAGAGAAATCTCCAGCATCAACATATTCTTGATAGAGTATTATGTAGGTAGAGGAGCAGTTAGTTATAAAATCACTGGAATATTATACCCTGGATCTCCAGGAATGACTGCTGGGACAACACTGCGGAATCTTCAGGGTGGTGAAAATGTTCTAGAATTAGATTGTGGCGATGTTTACACAACTTTCTGAACATACTAAAAGCCACCAAATTGAACACTTTAAATGGGTGAAATTTTACGATATGTGAATTGTATGTTAATGTTTCAAAAAGGTATCTATTAAACTTAGTAATATAGATAGTATAATCAAAAGAATAAGTGAGAAGTCAAGAAACAAAAACAATAAAAACAATGGTCTCAAAATGGGAGAAAAGAAATAGGGTAACAGCTCTTCTTTCAATACTAGCAAAAAAACCACAGGAACCTATGTTCCAAAATATTACCAGTGTTGTAGAATTCTGAAAAAAAAAAAAAAAGTACTCTTCAGTGTTTTCCAGGTTTGTTAAAATGAGTACTTTTATTTTTCTTTAAATAAAGTATTTCAAGATAAATTACTTTTAAGAAAAAGTTAGAACTACTCTTTTTATTTCCAATAGAATACATGAATATAATGTGGTTGGAAATACACCATGCCATATTTGATATACATTCCAGAATAACATTCAAATATGAAAATGAAAATATAAGACTGTGACCAATAGCAGTATTATGAATGTACTATGGGAGGCTGCTTCTTTTCTAGTCACATATAAAATAGAACATTCAGGAACCATGTGAAAGCAAAGAGTAACTGAGTGTATTTATACTACTTTAGGGATTTTTTTAAGAGAAAGCAAGAGTCAGGCATTAAAAGTATACAAGATTTGGGGCACCTGGGTGGCTCAGTCGTTAAGCGTCTGCCTTCAGCTCAGGTCATGATCCCAGGGTCCTGGGATCGAGCCCCACATCAGGCTCCCTGCACTGCCGGAAGCCTGCTTCTCCCTCTCCCACTCCCCCTTGCTTGTGTTCTCTCTCTCGCCGTGTCTCTGTCAAATAAATAAATAAAATCTTTAAAAAAAAAAGTATATAAGATTTAACTGCTTTTTTATATACCATGGATTAACTATTGAAATTTGAAAGTAAAATCACAAAAATATTTACATTAGCCCCAAAATATTAAATAAATTCCTAGGTATAAATCTAACAAAATATGTACAAGATCCATATGAGCAAAACTACAAAATTTGGATGAAAGGAATCAAAGAACAAAATAAATGAAGAGATATTCCATGTTCATGGATAGGAAGACTCAATACTGTCAAGATGTCAGTTCTTTCAACTTGATCTTTTGATTCAATGCAATCTCAATTAAAATTCCAGCAAGTTATTCTGTAAATATCAACAAACTAATTCTATGGAGGGGCAAAAGACCCAACTTAAATACTGAAGAACAAAGTCAGGACCGACACTACCTGACATCAAACGGTCTATAAAGCTACAGTAATCAAGACAACACGGTACTGGTGAAAAAACAGACAAATAGATCAATGGAACAAAATAGACAGAAATAGACCTACATAAATATATTAAATTGATCTTTGACAAAAAAGCAAAGGCAATATACTACAGCAAAAATAGTCTTTTCAACAAATAATGCTGGAAAAACTGATATCCACATGCATAAATAAATAAATAAATCTAGACACTAACATTATGCCTGTCAAAAAACTCTCAAAATGGATCACTGACCTATATGTAAAATACAAAACTATAAAACTTCTAGAAGATAACATAGGAGAAAATCTAGGTGATGTTGAGCTTGGGAATTAATGTTTAGATATAACACCAAAAGCATGATCCATGAAAGAAATAATTGATAAACTGGACATCCATTAAAATTTCAAACTTCCATTCTGTGAAAGACAGGTCATAGACTAAAAGAAAATACTTGCAAATCACATTTCTGATAAAGGACTGGTACCCAAAATATACAAAGAACTCTTTAAAACTCAACAATAAGAAAAACAACTCAGTTTAAAAATTGGCAAAAGATCTGAACAAACACCTAACCAAAGAAAATAGACAGATGGCAAATAAGCACGTGAAAAGAGGCCCAACGTCCTATGTCATCAGAGAACTACAAATGAAAACAACAATGAGGTAACACTACACACCCATTAGAATGACTAAAATCCAAAACAACTAACAACACCAAATGCTACTGAGGATGTGAAGCAAGGAGGACTCTCATTCATTGCTGGTGGGAACGCAAAATAGTATAGCCACTTTGGAATACAGTTTGGCAATTTGTTCCAAAGTTAAACATAGTGTTACCATATGATCCAGCAATAATGCTTTTTGGTGTGTGCCCAAATTAGTTGAAACTTATGTCCACATAAAACCTGCACATAAATGTTTATACAGATTTATTTATAACTGCCAAACATTGGAACCAACCAAGGTATCTTCCTTTTAACAGCTGAATGGGTAAACAAACTATAGTGCATCCATACAATGGCCTATTATTTTGCACTAAAAAGAAATGAGCTATCAAGCCACAAAAAGATATGGAGAAATCTTAAATACGTACTGCTAAATGAAAGAAGCCAGTCTGAAAAGGCTATATACTGTATGACTGCAAGTGTATGACATTCTGAAAGGTAAAACTCTAGAGACTATAAAGGTTAACAAGGGTTTGGAGGCATGGAAAGGAGGACTATAGGGGAGATGGATAAATAGGTGGAGCACAGAGAATTTTTAACTCAGTGAAACTATTCTGTATGATACTATAATGGTGGACACATGACATTATGTATTTGTCAAAACCCATAGAACAATACAACACAGAGTGAACACTAATGTAAATTATGTACTTTAGTTAGTAATAATGTATCCATATTGGTTTATCAATTGTAACAAATATACTATGCCAATGCATTAGGCCATTTAATAATAGAGAAACTGGGGTGGGGGGTGGAAGGCAAGTGAGTATCTGGGAACTCTGTACATTCTACAGAGTTTTTTTGTAAACCTAAAATTGCTCTAAAAATAAAGTCTATTAATTAAAAAGAAAATTTAAACCACATATTTCTAAAATTAAGAACAGGAAAAGATTTATAGTTTGATCTTAACATATATATTTCAATTTTAACATATATATTTCAATTCCTTATGACAGACAATCAAGATGGAAAGGAGAATATGAGAAAGGAATGGAAAAGATAGGGAAGATAAGACAAAGATAAAAAGGAAAGGAAGGAGACACAGAGTAAGAGAAAGACACAGACAAGACCACTAAGAAAATTACAGGGCACAACACAGAAGGATGAAACAAAAGACTGAGTGTGAGATTTAAATGAATTAAATCGAGGCAAATCCTATAGTGCTGGTAAAGTTGAAAATAGTACAGTATTTACTATGACTAGAAAATAAAAATTTCATTTTTTGAAACACATAAATCGTGCTCTACAATTGAAAGAGTTACTTCTTCCTAGAATGTCCTTTCTTCCATTCCCACCTGCGAAGGTTTCCATCTGTGTCCTTCTAGGTTCAATTTAACTGTCATGCCCCAGTTAAAACGAATCCCTCCCTCTCCCGTATTTATGTAGTGCTTTGTCACTCCAAGAGAATACTTACATTGTGGACGTCCATTAAAATTTCAAACTTCTGTTCTGTGAAAGACAGGTCATAGACTAAAAGGTATTTGGAAGGGTATTCCCCTCTCTCCCTATTTTTTATTTGCATTTTTGCCTCAGTGCCTACTATACTGTTTTGCATAACATACATGCTCAATAAATATTTACTGCACTGAACTGAAGACACATATCAGGTATCCAAAAATCAAAGACTTAAATATCTTCTGTTGGAGTGGAGGTAATACCTTTATTCCATAATTCTACCATTCTCAAAGCACTGTAAGTTATATCTCTTTTGAAATTGCCTTTAGAGACTACACAAAGTCACACAAGATAAATGGCTTTATAAATTCTATAGTTTTTTTTTAATGCCCTTGTTGATCATGCAAAACAGTAGTCCTAGAATTCTAAGAGTACTGGGAATGGAGTGGACATGACAAAGGGCACTCAATTGGAGTAGGTTGTAGAGTTGGAGGTGAGGAAATGATAAGGGATTTACAAAACTGTACCAGTCAGAATAGGCCTGGTTTTGCTATGGCAATAAACTTGGCTCTATTCAGTAAACATGGTTCTAAATTATTCTTGACTATTTCTAAAAATCAAATGAAAATATTCAAAATGATATGTTGTTGGCTCTACAGGCAATTCCAACACATTAGAATGTTTAGAGCAGTGATAGACACTGGGGAGGGTATGTGCTCTGGTAAGCGCTGTGAATTGTGCAAGACTGTTGAATCTCAGATCTGTACCTCTGAAACAAATAATGCAATATATGTTAAGAAAAAAAAAAAGAAGAAGAAGATAGCAGGAGGGGAAGAATGAAGGGGGGAAAATCGGAGGGGGAGACGAACCACGAGAGACTATGGACTCTGAAAAACAAACTGAGGGTTCTAGAGGGGAGGGGTGTGGGAGGATGGGTTAGCCTGGTGATGGGTATTGAGGAGGGCACGTTCTGCATGGAGCACTGGGTGTTATACACAAACAATAAATCATGGAACACTACATCTAAAACTAATGATGTAATGTATGGTGATTAACATAACAATAAAAAATTAAAAAAAAAAAAAGAATGTTTAGAGCAATGGCCGTACCATTTAAATGAAGAAATATCTCCGAAGGTGACTACTTTGCAAAGAATAATACTAATTTGGATGCATAAATTTCCATTACATAATAGACTGTTGCATTTGTTTAAAAAAATAGGAATTTTAGACTATGGAGTTGATTCTTTTTATATGTTAAATAAGTGTAAATCAAATTTTATAAAGAAATTATACTTTTAAAATATTTTGCGAACCATAATTCCATAAACACCACGCCATAAACCACCATTCCTTAATTTATCTCTTTTTGCAAATGCTAACTTTTCATAAATTAGGTTTGTAAAAATGGAGATCACCTGAATTATTATGTGGAAAGATTCTAATCTTTTGGATAAATGTCTCTTACCTTTTATTCAAAATATTTTGAATACTGTCTTAAAGGCCAAAATACTGCCACTATTTAGAAAAAAAATTTCAAAATGCAGTGAATTCCTAAAATCGTTATACTGATGTGTAAATTGAATATTTATTTTAATCTGAAAGTCTAGTCATGTTTAAAATGTCTCTTCTCAGTTTTTTTTTTTTTTAATGAGGACAAGGACAACATTCTTTGGAAATATGTGAAGTATTTAACATAATACTCAGTTTAACAAAGACACAAACATTTTAATTGTAAGAATATACCTTTTTTAAGTGATGGTGACTTTTCTGAGTATGGAGGAGAGTAAACTGAATTGTAAAAGTAGAACTTAGTGATGACAGAACAGAATGATGGCATTATCCTTTTTACAGGCCTCCTCAGTTTGTACAGCAGAACACATGCAAATATGATATTTTTAACAGGGTTCATGTTTGCATTCATTACACAAAAAGTTTTCAACAAATTTTCACAATACAAGACATCATTGAAAAGAGCAGCTTCATTCCACAGAAACTTCATTTAGTAATATTTTTAGTGTTACATAATTATAGGTTTTAATAAACTGTATGTGTGTAAACATATATGCTATACATATAAAATATTGGAAAATATATATCCTGTCCCCATCTTTATAGTAAGCTGTTAGAAAATAATAGTGCTCTTTCAGTAAATAAGGTTGCTTTTGTCTTTGTTTCTAAACTTCATAGGTTTAAACCTCTTTTCAAAGAGAAATCAGAACGATTATATCTAAAGTTCAAACATGAAGTTCTTTATACTCATGCAAGCTATTATCCAGGAAAAGAACATTTAAAGATTTCCCCTAAAAATACCATACATTATAAATGGCATTCCAAATATATGAAGGAAGAATCAAGTAACACACAAAATGTAACGTTGACTTTTGTCATCAGATAAAAATTGCCCCATTAAAGTACTAATTCTAGAAATAACTAAGAGATGAAAAACCTGCAGTCCATGACTGCATCCTGTCCTTTACTGAATCTAACAGCCTGCAAATATTTAAATTAACGAAGAGTTCTACAACCAATAGGACATCCAACCATACAAAGTTATGCTGCAGCAATAATGTTCTGCCTCATTCTGGTATTAAAAGAAGTTTCCCTTTAATAGAAGGAAAGTCTTTCATTTGTAATAAAACTATTTGATGTAAAATTAATAAATCCACCTAAAACAAATATTTCAACAAATGTTTTAAAAGACTTACTATATGAGCATAAATGGAAAAGATTATGGCATATGCTTTCATATAAAAAAAGTATATAAGTGCAATATATGTTCATTTAAAGAAAGAGGTGAATCAATGTGAAGAAGCAGAACAGATTTATGTATAAGGCAGGAGAGAGAATATAATGAGTACAGTACAATGAAGTCTCTACATTTCATCTTTTCTTCATCACCCTTAAAAAAGACAATTAAATGTTTTAAAAAGAAAAATGAGAGAAAAATATTTCTTCGTTAAGCTGCTTTTAAGATTCCTTTACTCAAAGTTAAAGACTGTGGCTGCCACCAACTAGTCAGGTCATTAATTTATCTAAATCTGTCTAGACCTCACTACAGTGTTTCTCATTATGTGTCTCCGAATTCATTATCATTTGCAAAGATCTGAAACCTTTGTCACCGAAACCACTTTCATGGGATTTAACAAAACATTTTGAAGGGTTTTTAAAATACGGAGGCTAAATTGACTATGTTGATTGACTGTTATTGGTATTATTTTTGGTACTCCATAGATGCAGCATAACCATGCTCACACACATCTCAATTTTAAAATGTAATTTGTCTTTCCTGTATATGCCATAAAACACGACCGGCCATACATATATTACGTAAGACTCTGGGTGCTTCAGGTGGCTGAAGACATTTGGCTTCCAGCCTTTTATTTCAAAATACATTTGCGAAAGTGCAACTAATCCTAGCATGGAGGTGTGTTCCCCCGGAACGCCTTACCCGTCAACTGACAGGAAAAACCAAATACCTCATTTCCAGTCATGTTGCCTGCTTCCTGCACACACAATTTTAAAATCCTTTTTCAGCTGGACTGCCTGCATCAACATCCCCTGAATTTTTGTTGTTCCTATTTTTGTTGAGACATTTTATTTCTTCTCTAATTACTTCTAGCTCCTCCCCACATTTTTCTTTTATTTGCTCAGTTTTTCCTTCTACTGCTTCAGTACCACCTCTTCAGAGCTCTCTGTCTGACCAGAATTTTCTTTGCAGTTTTATATAACCACATGGACTCTTCCTGTCGCTTTTGGAAGCCTGGACTTTAGTAGGAAGAGACTTTGTTCTATAAATGTTCCTCAAACATCTTCCACCTGCATTCAGTATATAACCAGACTTTATTTCACATTCCTCCAAATTCCCTTTCCGCCCTCAGTCCATTAATTTTGTAATATAACTTTTATATGAAACAAATGTTCCTAGGCACACTGAAGACTAAAAGAATGAATAAGGTACTCAGATATCCTCTAATTTTCCATGGGTCTAATGTTAACATTGAGACCATTTCAATTTCTGTTAAGTCTGTAACTTGTTTTTATTGTATGTACAGCATGAATATTTGCTGCTTAAAAACTAAAAAGCAGATTGAGTATGCACTAAGTGCCTCAGGGCACCCCATAGTAGATACCTCTGTTCACTAAATCCCAGACAATTCTCAGCCTTCACTTTGTTTAAAATACAGTAATTTCTTTTGGTGAATCATGATTCTCTTTTATTTCTAATACAACCTCTGAATATGATCATTAACAATTCATCAACAAATTATCTAGGTTCAAAATTAATCCATCTCAAATTGTTTTCTCTGTCAAGAAGGACAGATTTAAACTGCTATCTAAAAGACAGATAGGTAACTAAAGCATTGGGAAAAAATAGATTTTTCTTTCCTTATGGCAGTACTTACAAAGTATTTAGTAATAAGTGAGTAAACAGTGAAGGTCCAAACTATAATTTGACCTCAGCTCAAAGGACAAAAATCACACAATCTGGAGGGGAGAAAAGTTAACACCATACTAAAATTGTCAAGCAACTTTTAAACTAGATCAATTGCCTTCATAATATTCTCAGAACAAAATGTTCTCTAAGAGCAGATCTGATATGAAGAGCCAAAAAATGGAAAACATTCGCTACCAATTTATTGCAGTCACCCATAAACTATTACAAGAACATTATGTATTGGGGTTCAAGCCAGCAAGCTATTAAAGTGGACTGCCCTGGTGTCTTTTCATTTTATTTTAATGCTACCAAAGCATTAATAAGTCCTCAGGGAATTGTAGTTATGTTGAAACAGTCTTATCATGTAATCAATTTTTCAAATATTCCAAGACTTTAAAGTTGAGCTTTGTTTCTTTTGTTTCTTGTTGGTCAATGTCATTCTACCTTCACAAATTCCATCATGATTTTTTGTTTGTCTGCTCCAAGTCATGCTTTCATTTTGGAAATATATCAATCTAAATGGTGCTAATTGCCATAACTAATGAGTGCCAAGACATCTAGCACCCTTGGCCCCATTGCCACTTTATGTGCTTCTCCTCATGTAGAGATCAAAGAACAAAGGATGGTAAGAATCATCTTCAAAAAAATAAGAAGATGCCACATACACACCTTTTTTGGTTTGTTTGTTTGCTTGTGTTAAACTTTGATTGAGGGCATAAATAATCCGCTAAGATTACTTTCCTTTATAGTCCCTGGTTAATTTTAACTTGTTAAAAATTTTCTAACTTAATTTTTTTTTCTTATTTAAAGGATTGTAATGATACTCTAGCAGGACATAATTAACCCAATGATCTAATCCTTTAACTCACTCTTCACTGTTTTCCCTTGGTGGCATAAATTCCAGGCAACTAAGGCATCTTTTAGTAATAATGGAAAACATTACTGCTTATAAACTTCCTACAAAATAAGACATCTCTGTAACTTTCATGGATACAAATCAGCAATGATTCAATTTGTAATTGAAACTGTAAGAGAAAAAAAAGCTTTTGGCATAAAAAAAACTTTAGGCACTTTTATTTTTGGAAAAAGTCATTGAAATATGAATCCTAATGAGCTAGATATTTCTTGCCAGTACAAAACTAAGCACAACTTACTAGCATTACCTAGAAGTAAATATTAATACATTTTTATTATTTAATGTTTATGTGCATATGTGTGTGGAAATATACATATCTATCTCAATTAGGCTGTAAGATGCACAAGCCATGCTTCCTTTTATCACATTGTGTCTCCAAATTCCAGCAGAGTGCTTATAACATAGAATTTACTCAACATATATTTGTTGAAGCAGTTATAAGTAGGTAATAATACACATGCAATAGTGCACAATTTAAAATTTTAAAATCCTTAATATAAAAGAAATCCCAGGGAAACAGTGATAACATACTTCCTCAGTAGGTAGTTCAATTTACACCTCTCTGTGACAGCTTATTGTTGTCTTTTTCTTGGCCTACTGCAATGAAGATTGCCATCTTAAGCTATTAATTTATACCATAAACTATTCTTGAAAATATTTATTGGCAATTCAGTCCAAAAAGCTTTATCAACCCTATCATACAGTAATGAAACAGTATGTTTCTTTATCTGTGCACAAACCATACCTTATTTTTACCTCATACTGCTTATCTTAATTAGCAGATCTAGAATATCCCTGTTTAATGTTTCTTGTATAACTCTCTTATGTAATTAGTCACATTCCAATCAAACCTACATTAAAATAATAAGCAATGATTTCTACCTGCAATAGCGTATAGGGCATCTGAGACCTATCACACAGCAGGTAAATAAACATAGCTCTAGCTAAACTTCTCCCTACTCCTTCCATGTTGTGCCCTTCATAAAAGAACTACCAGATGTGATGTCATTAAAACAGCCAATAAGGTTTTAGTGAAGTTCTTTCCACAGGCTCTTATAAGTGACGGCAACTTTATAAATTTATAAGGGAGATCATACAATGAAGAGCTAGTTGTTGTTTTTTATTGTCTTGTTTTGTTTTGTTTTGTTTCACCAGACTCCTTGACATGCTTACACCAATGTTTTAATGAGAAATGTTTTAAACCTCAAATGAAAAACAAAAATTAAACAGAAACAACAAAACAAAAAAGACTGAGAAACATTCTTTGATAAACAGACACTTTGAACTTTAGAGCCACCTCTCAAAGTTAAACACTAGACTATAAGCTCCATGAGAGCACTATCTTGGTTCATTGCAATAATTGCATTACCTAGGAAACTCTATGACGCACAGTAAAACCTCAATAAATATTTATTAAAATGAATTAATCTGTATACATACTTTAATGACAAAAATACAACAGACCAGGGCCTAAAGTAGGCAAGTAGTTTGAAACTGCAAATGCTCTCTGTTCCTCTACTTTTTGTGTATTCTCATTAGACAAATTCATAAAATAGGCTATAGATGAATTGGAGTAGTAATCTAACTTAAAGCCAACAAAGAGATTTTCCCTAGAAACCTCTTTTAAGGATTAAGAAAAAACTTTAAAAACTATATCTGAGAAACAAACTGAGGGTTCTAGAGGGTAGGGGGGTAGGAGGGATGGGTTAGCCTGGTAATGGGTATTAAAGAGGGCACATACTGATTGGAGCACTGGGTGTTATACGCAAACAATGAATCATGGAACACTACATCAAAAACTAATGATGTAATATGGTGATTAACATAACATAATAAAAAAAAAAAGTAAAAAAAAAACTATATCTAAAATGCTAACATGTTTACGAATGAATTTCTATGACATCCTGGATTTGCTTCAAAATAATTGGGGGGTAGATGTGGTTTGTTGGCCTCTTACTGATAATTATTGAAGCTATGTGATGTACACATAGTGATTTATTATATCATTCTTTTGTGTACATTTGAGATTTTTCATAATAAATCTTTTTTTAAAAAAGTGAGAATACACACATTATGTATTTTATTATCTTCAAAATAAAATAAATTGAATTTGGAGGCTTCTGACATTTTCTCAGCTCCCCCAAAGAAAATAGTTGTCAGCAATAATTAATAAAAGGAAGGGACACAACTTCCTTCCTTAATTGTAGAAAAGTGGTAGCCAAGAAAAGAGAGACAACTAATACACCTCCTAATTTGCAACATTCTCTTATATCAGAAATAGTTTGAAAAAATTGAGTGGATAAAATCCTAACCAAAACTTTACTAATACTCCCCAGTTTGGAGAAACACTTAATGAGAAGTGTGAAAACCTTATTATGGGAGTACAGGTATTTGAGAGAGAGAGAGAGAGAAAGGACTAGAAAGCCCTTCAAACTTCCTTAGCTGGGAAAGGTAAATTCAATGCTCACCATTTTGTTTTTTCTTTACTGGGAAGAAAGTAGGAAAGGGAAGACAAAACTATGATAATTTCCCAAAGCTAATTACCTTTACTAATGAATAGGCACTTAGCAGAATGTAAAACAAAAGAGAAAAATAAGTAACACAGAGTCGTCTGAGGAAAAGGAGACTGGAAGGAAGAGCCACATGAACAGGCACAAACAGAGCCCCTACTTGCCATTTCTAGACTGTTGTGGACTGAATGTCTGTGTCTCTTCCAAATTCATAAGCTGAAATACTAACCCTCAATATGATGGTATTAGAAGGTGGGGCCTTTGGAAGGTAATTAGGTCTTGAGGGTGCAACCC
This sequence comes from Halichoerus grypus, assembly GCF_964656455.1. Taxonomy (NCBI): domain Eukaryota; kingdom Metazoa; phylum Chordata; class Mammalia; order Carnivora; family Phocidae; genus Halichoerus; species Halichoerus grypus. Next base: position 59,980,415 of record NC_135712.1, read on the forward strand.
TCATGAATGGGATCAGTGCCCTTATAAGATGAGGCCAGAGAGCTACCTTGCTCTTACCCCATGTGAGGGTACAATGAAAAGTCAGTGGCTTGAAACCCATGAGAGGGTTCTCATCAGAACCTGATCCTGCTGGCACTATGAGCTCAGACTTTCAGCCTCCAGGGCTGTGAGAAGTAAATTTCTGTTAATAAGCCAACCTGTGTACAGCATTTTCTTATAGCAGCCCAAGCTAAGACAGAGTATAATTATAATAGCAAAGCCCAATGATTTGTACCTGATTTGTCCTCACTGCCTGAAAAAGGAGACAGTGTGGTGGGGAGAACAGATGAATAGGAAAATATAAACACCTGGGCTGACTGGCTCTGTCAAAGTAAAATTTTGGTCCTCAACCAAAAGCTCAGAAGATATGTTAACATGCTTGGATTCAGATAGGGTGGGAGAGCATCAAAGAATGTTTACCCACACAATTTTTAAACATATAAATTAAGGACTATACAGTGATTCGTATATTTCATATTAAATGAAACAAATATTTAAAAATAGTCCAGAGAAAAAATATGTAGCCTGAAAAAATGTATCTGAAGAATATGTTCCAGAAGAAAAAGTAATCCAAGAAACATAAGAATATTCAAGGAAAAACATAAATAACCCTGGAGAAAAGCAGTCAAAGAATATGTTCAATCTTATAGATATACCATTTTCCTTTATCAGACTGCCAAACTTCTTAAAACTGGATAATATTCAGGGTTAGTGACCATATAGGAAACAGATATCATACATGGTAGGTGAATGAGCAAACAGTGTAAATTTTTGGAGATTAATTTAAAAGAACTCTCCAATTTTGTAATGTAGGGTAAATTCCACTAGCAGAAATTTACATTTTATATTATGTGTATATATGTGTGTGTGTGTGTGTGTGTGTGTGTGTATGAATGTATATACTTTGTTTAGACTCTGCCTCCTATACTCTTATGCCTTGATTTATCCCCCACCCAAAAAAAAAAAAATGTCATCACATAGATTGGGGGTAAGGAGGAATTAGTTATTTCTAAGATTAAAGAGATACAAAAATTACAGAAGTAAATCTAGACTTTAATCCATGTTCTTTCATTATCTTGTCTTTATCTCCCCTCAAGAACTGTTTCTCCACATGTAAAATTAATGTGTGGGATTTTTAGAATTTTCAAGGACCCTTCCATCTCTCAAACATTCAATGTGACTTACAAAGAATTGTCCTTTGTATTTAACCTACTCATTATCAGAAGCATTTTCATGGTTATTTTTCCAATATTGGTGGGATATTGATGGTAAATTTCCTCCAATAGAGACATACATTCTCCCCTGAATCTGCCTTTGACCCCAGGATACAGATCTACAAGGCAACTGTAGGGAAATAACGGAAAGGGCAAACTCATGTTCTTCCAGACCACCTTGGTGGATGATGGTGCCATTCAAAGAGGTGGAAAGGACAGGAGAAATATAACATTTTAGAGTGACGATAAATATCTGCAGTTATATGTATAAATACATGTTAAGTTTGAAGTGCCTATGGAGTGAACATTCATGTGAAAATATCTAGTGGCCAGGTGTAAGTGTAAGTCTGGAGAGGGATGATGGAGCTGACATATGTGCTGGAGCTACAGATCTGAAAGTCATCAAAATAAAGATGATAGTTGAAACAAAAGATGTTAATACAATCACTCAAGAAAAGGTATGATGTGAGAGCAAGAGAGGGAAGAAGGAGGAGGAGGAGGAGAGATGGGAGATGAAGGAAGAGGAAGAGAAAGAAGGAAAATGAGAGAAAAAAGAAAGAAGAAGGGTGAGGAAGAGGAGGAGGAAGAAAGGTAGGGGCAGGAAGAAGACACCTGCAAAGGAAACTTAAGAGAGGCCAGAGAGATGAGAAAACCAAAAAGTATCATGAAACCAATGGGAGGACACAGTTGCAAAAGAAAGGAATTGTCAAAAGCATTAAAAACACCTGAGAAATAAAGTAAGGCCAAGACTAAATATATTCTATTGGATTTGACAATTTCATGATTTATAATCTTGGTGATAATACTTTAAATTACATTTCAAGGACAGAAGTCAGTTTTCAGTGGGCTGTAGAGAAGATGACAGGTGAAGAAATAAAAATTCTTTCCTGAGGTTTTGAATAGAAATGAAAGAGAAGAAAGTGGTAACAGAGCAAATCTTCAAAAAAAGGCTTTCCTTCTTATTTTGTTGTTTGGGTTTTTTTTTTAATATTTGATGGGAGAGATACTTGCACAAGTTTATATGCTAAGAAGAAGGAGCTAATAGAGAAGAAAAGGTTCAGTATAGAGTTGATAAAAAGGGATAAGTAATAGAACAATAGCAAGTGTTGTAAAGTATTTTCTACAGCTATTTGTGAGTTAGCAGAGTCCTGGCAAATGAAAGTGTCATGGCATTCAGAACACACATAGCACACTTTATTTAAAATATTCTCTAATTTTCTTTTCTTTCCTTCTTTTTCTTTTCCTTTTCTCTTTTCTTTTTTTCTTTTTTTTTTTTTTTTTTTGATTTCAGAAAACAGTATTCCTCCATTATTCAAATTTAGTAGGCATTATTTGGTAAACTAAATGATGAAGCACATATAGGAAAAAATACCTAAAGAAGAGGCTGAAGTCATAAATGGTATTTCACTTGATTTTATCAATAAAACGGACCTATTTTTCAGAGGAACCAAGAAGAACATAATTTTATTTCAGAAATTTACTTAAAACATTAAACCAATTCTGATATAAATGCAATGACTGGCTGAAAGAACAGAATTGGCACAATGAGAGATGGAAACAAATATAAATGGAAATATTTTGCAGGAAATTTCCAAATACTCCTACTCTCATCATTAAGTTTACTAACAATCTAAAAGACTGAATCAAAAAGAAATTTTCTAATATTGCTATATTAATTCAGGGGGAAAGTCACCTTAATTGAATTTCTAAATAAAAAGAAAACAACAAAATTAGGTTAAACTGAAAAGATTTCAAACTAATCTAAGGGCATAAATAGTGAAAATTCAAAAGACAGGAGAAACTTGGAATGATTTAACACCTACAACTCTAAACATAAATGTCAGACTACCAAAACACATTAATATTTAGATGGGTTTCCCTGCAAGGTGTTTAGTTCCTTGGACCTAGTGATGTCCAAGCACAGTCCCCATGACCACTTGGTGGAGGATTTGTAGAGGAGGCTCAGGCCCCAGGGGGGTAATGGGAATAGATGGGCTTGAAGGGGCCATTCACCTCCATGACACTATGATTTTATGATTCTTTGAGATATTTTTCTAAAACATAAAACTACAATATATTTTGGGTTGGCCAAGCAGGAGGATGACATGTTCTTAGCAAGGAAAAATATTCAAAGGAAATAAAAGAAGTGCCATAATTTCACATATTCTAAACTTTACTAAAGGACAACAAAAATACACAAAATGGTAAAGACTATGATACATATTGCTAAGTGGATAAATTTTATGACTACAAATCTAATTAATATGAAAACATATTTATTATTTATCTATTTATTTAGTTGGTCATTTATTCATCCAGCAAATATTTACTGAGTACCTACAGTGCTGAACACTGGATAAGAGTAAAAAATAAAACAGAATGTTTCTGTCCTCAAAAAGATTTTGGTGTACTGTGGAGAAGAGGGAAGAATAGATGGTAAACCAACAAAACAGTGAATTACGAATTAAGAAGGTCCTCTAACAATAACTAACAAAGATCCAGGCAAGGTAGAGAGGGTTTCTGTTTTAAGTGGTGGTATTTTAGTTGAGACTTCAAGAATGAGAAGAATGTGATGATGCAGAAGGCCAGATCAGGGAACAGCATGTATGAATGCTCCAAAGAAGAAAAGCACTTGCCATTGTCTAGGAACAAAAAGGACATCAATGTGGCTAAAATGTCCTGAGCTAAAAGGACAGTGGATTTGAGATGAGGTTAAAGAGAAATGGACAGAGATCATAAAGAATGTTACTCTACGTGAAATGGGAAGCCACTGGAATTCATGGACATTATCTAAGAATAAACGTGCTTTTCATGCAGAATGGTTGAAGGCAGCAAGACAGTTAGTGAAGAAACAAGTTAGGAAGACTAATCCAATGGTCCCAGATGGAGATCATAACTCCCACTAAGGCAGCAGCAGTGGAGATAGAGAAGTGGACAGAGGTTTGTCAGGTCCTGAGTCACCTTAGTTGTTACCTACTCTCTCTGAGCCTCAATTTCATCTTCTATCAACAGGAGTTAATTATATTAATGCACAGAGATGTTCAGAGCATTGTGTGACACAAGGCATGATAAGTACATGGAATGAGGTAGGTTGCAATAAATCTTAGTTCTTTACAAATACCTATTTAAAAACAAGGATCATCCCAAGTTTAAAATAGTGATAGCAACTAAATATCCACTTGGATATGAACTTTTTGGCTTTAAAACGTGTACCAATTTTTAAATTTTTATTTTATTTTATTGTGTTATGTTAGTCACCATACAATACATCATTAGTTTTTGATGCAGTGATCAAAAAATGATTGATTGTTTTCGTACAGCCACTTTGGAAAACAGTGTGGAGGTTCCTCAAAAAATTAAAAATAGAGCTACCCTATGACCCAGCAATTGCACTACTAGGTATTTACCCCAAGGACACAGATGTAGTGAAAAGAAGGGCCATATGCACCCCAATGTTCATAGCAGCAATGTCCACAATAGCCAAATTGTGGAAAGAGCCGAGATGCCCTTCAACAGATGAATGGATAAAGAAGATGTGGTCCATATATACAATGGAATATTACTCAGCCATCAGACAGGATGAATACCCAACTTTTACATCAACATGGATGGGACTGGAGGAGATTATGCTAAGTTAAATAAGTCAAGCAGAGAAAGTTATTTGTGGAACATAAGGAATAGCATGGAGGACATTAGGAGAAGGAAGGGAAAAACGAAGGGGGTGAAATCGGAGGGAGAGATGAACCATGAGAGACTATGGACTCCGAGAAACAAACTGAGGGTTTTAGAGGGGAGGGGAGTGGGGGGAATGGGTTAGCCCAGTGATGGGTATTAAGGAGGGCACGTACTGCATGGAGCACTGGGTGTTATACGAAAACATGTATCATTTCTGAGATAGCAATGGAAAATGTTTAGATTTTTTATTCATAAAATATTTGGGGTCATCCAAAAGGTTGTTTTTTTTTTTTAAGATTTTATTTATTTATTTGACAGAGAGAGACACAGCGAGAGAAGGGGGAGTGGGAGAGGGAGAAGCAGGCCTCCCACGGAGCAGGGAGCCCGATATGGGGCTCGATCCCAGCACCATGGGATCATGACCTGAGCCGAAGGCAGACGCTTAATGACTGAGCCACCCAGGTGCCCCATGGGGTTATCTGAAAGTTAAACAGACATTAACTCAATGCCCAAGTGGTTACAACAAAAAATAAACCAAAAAGGTGGAAATTTTTATTTAAATTAGTTTCAACAACATTGTAGTAAACCTCTTAAAAACATATTAAAAATGTAGAATTAAAAACAAATTCTTCAGAAAAAAATCCTTCCCTAGAAATGTGCCTACTGGTTCAAATGCAATGACTGCCCACTTTCCCTCTGTCTCTGTTTCTCCTACACACAAACACACACACACACACACACACACACACACACAGAACTTTTAGCAACCTTATTTAACATTTGGAAAGGAATAGCTGACACAATAGAGGGGGGATAAGTAAATACACTGCATGGGCTGTATATAATTGAACATTCTTCAAATTCTTTAAACAGAAATTTCAGTACCATGGAGATCCTTGAAATAAAGACAGATAAATGTGACCAATTATAACCAAATATCTCTTGCCAAAATTTTAGAGAAATCTTCCATGAAAATGACAATTAAATTAAAATCTCACTTTGCAATTACATTATAAATTGTGTCCCTCAGTTCAAGAAATACTATACCCTTTAAAATAGAGCAAAAGAAAAACCGGCTGTGTCCTGTGTGAGAAGAACACACAGAATCCTCATCTCAGAACAAAGAAAGAAATGGAACCCAAGGAAGGCGACTGTGGCAAATAAAACACCCTCTTCTTTTTTTGTCTTTCCTTTATTAATGTATAAAACTGAAAAAAGAAAAGAAGCATAAACCCCAGGGCTTATTATACTATACAGAAACTTGTTTTCTGAGTGTTAGTGTCAGATCTTGCCACTTAAGCCCCCAGTAGCTATCTTCTAATGAAATATATATACACTGCTTCCTAGATAGAAAGAGAGGAAGAAAGAAAGGAAAGAAGGAAGGGAGGGAGGGAGGGAGGAGATAGCAATGTAAAAAGGAGGAAAAAACAGCTTTCACCTTATGTTTGAAAATACTTCCCACAGACAAACTCAAACTTGGGTAAACTTTTACAATATGGAGTTTCGAACTCCTTCTCTTTATACTTCTTTCATTCCTTTTTTCTTCTCTCTCATTTCATTTCTTTGTACTACCTCCAAATTTTACACTTTTTTTCCTCCCTCCCTTTCCTTTCTCTCCTTCCTAATTTCACATGACACTGCTGAGGGACACAGAGAGGGGGAAAATGACAATAAAAAAAGTATTATTTTCAACAGAAATTACAAAACAGTATTTCCAAGCATTGTCAGTTCAACCATGCAGGTGCAGTTAGGATTTTAAAGATGATCTGAAGTTATCTCTCCCTTCTGAATCAAATATTAAATGACTAGTAGTTTGGAAATAAACATATTTAATTAAATTATTTTTTAGAGAAACCAAGCCATTTATATTTGTTACTACATTCTATTTCCTAACTATGATGCACTGATTTAGAGTACACAGAAAGTTTCTGTAGCTCTCCACTTCTTGCAGGACTAAATCAGAGGACTACTGTTGCCAGAAGGCAATATTGGTCAAGGCAAAAAAATGTGCCTGATGGTGTTTGTCTTCAGACCCTCCCTTTTTCTTTGTGGTAATAAACCTGATCTCCTAGATCCCCTTTTTTCTTTTATTCATTTGATAAATATTTACTGAACGCTAACTATTTGCCAGGAACCATGGTAGGTGCTATTGGTTAGGCCTTCTCTGACATAGAGAAGTTTACACCTAGGTGGAGAGGCAGGAACGGAACTGCAATATAATAATTTGATAAGGCCCTTAATGAAAGTAAGAACAGATTGCTATCCTCATTATGCATCTGGGTAGTCAGAGTCTTCTATTTTATTCCTTGGATTTTCCCTGTACTTGCAACCCACCTCTCAGTTCTCCTTGTTAAAACTTAACTGTTGGTTAAGTCCATTTTCCCACAAGGTACACCTCTTGGACAGGTGTCTTGGAAAAACAATCTCACAAATTAAGTCACACTGGATATTAAACGAGGAAAGCATGTACATCACATCTCTCTTGCATTTTAAAAAGTCACTCCATTTGAAAAGAACTGGTTGCTAAATAGTGGGGATTACAAGAACTGTACAGAAAGTTGTTAGGAGAAAAAATTTAGGAAGAACTTCCTCATACACTTCAATCACAACAGTAAGGGGTTCAGTCTTCTACATAAAATTTCCCTTTATATAGCCTTGACATTATTATTTTTTAAACAACACAGCATGCTACATACTTGTTCACTTAAGAAATACAATTGAATCTGATTACTACTGTTAGTAGTAGTAGTAGTTACTATTAGAAACTGCTGTTACTAAAATAGGGATTATAATTATCAAACTTGCCCTTATTCTTTGATGTTACTATGAAGGTTTACATCAGATACATAAAAATAACTTAGGATTGTTTTCTAATTACAAATACATGATTCTGCAATAATAGAAAGAAAACAAAATTAGACATATTTAAATATATCAAGAAAAACAATTCATGGAATCACAAAATCAAAATTGTACCTATTGAGAAAAATAGGGATTATTTGATATAATATCTATAGGAAAAAATAATTTAATATCCATGAACCTGGGTTTCCTCCCCTGTAAAATGAAGGGCTTAAATCAGAATAAACTCTATGTTTGTTTCCAGGCTTGATATATGTGTAATACTTGCATAAATATATCACAATTCTTCTATGACATGAAATTTTATAGATTCTGCAATATCATAATTGAAGAGTCTGCATAAATAATAGGAACCTCTTTTATATTTGTGTCCCCAAACTAACAAAATGCCTAACCCAAAGTAAGTGGCTTAATAAAATTTAGCTGGATAGATTGAAGATTACATGAACAGAAAAACACATTAATGTAAATGAATGTTGCAAAGTCAGGAGTATATCTAAATATCTAGAGACATTTAAGAGAGATATGGAAGATGCAGGAATTAATATTTTTCCAGATTTCAAGGCTCTATGGAAAGTTTAATAAATAACTAATGTTTAACGGTTCGGGGGCAAGGCAAGAAATTTAGAAATTGAGAAAACTGAAGTAAGTTAAATAAGGTCCATTTTGACTAGGATTATTTATGACAATTTCCCCTCATCCACTTTCTGCATGTTCACTGTACTGTACTTACTGATAATCTATCCCAAATTACTCCTGATAATTTGAAATCATTTCATCTATAATGTGTAAATGCCTCACTTACCTCAACTGCACAAATCCCAGATCTCATCTCACCAAAGTTTTCTGAAAATTAATTATTTTTCATCTACATCTTTAAAACTAAATTTTCTCACGTGTAGAACAACACCTATATTACAGAGCTATTATGATAATCAGATGCACTCAATGGATATCATAATTTCATTTATTTATCTTCCAACCCACGATCACTATCCTTCTACTTGAGGCCACCCCCTCCACTTGTATATTGATTTTTGTAATTTCCTAAAGTCTCTATGATTTGATCTATCAACCGTCACTTCTTTTTCCTTATCTTCAATGTCTTCTCCACTGGCTCTTTACTTTCAGAACATATAAATCACCTTCACTCTAATACAAATCTCCCTTGACCCAGTGCTTCTCTTTAGCAACAGCTCTGCCTCTTCTCACCTCTGCTCATTGATTAAACAAAATAAATTCATAGGATGTACTTTTTTAAAAAAGATTTATTTATTTATTTGAGAGAGAGAAAGTGCACACAGGGAGGGGCAGAGGGAGAGAGAGAGAGAAACTTTAGCAAAATCCTCTCTGAGCTCAGAGCACAATGCGGGGCTCCATCTCAGGACCCTGAGATCACAATCTGAGTCAAAACCAAGAGTCCGACACTTACCCGACTGCACTACCTGGGGGCCCCTCAAAGGACTTACTTTTTGATATAAAAAACATATGTGGGTTTTTAAAAAGGAAAATATAGAGAATGAAAAGCAACAATAACAAAAAAACAAAACAAAGCAAAACAACAACAAACACCTGTTGTCAAATGTAGGCACTTCTTTCCAGGTTAATATATAGTCACATAGAACTTTACTGGACCCATCATCTAAAGTTTTGGATCCCAATATTTCCACCTAACAAACTTATATGTCAATTCTCCTAAAACAATTCATAAATCCAATGCAACCCCTATCAGAAGTCCAGTGATACTGAAGGCTGTACAAGAGGGGACAGAGGGAGTTTAATTAAATCATTCTAAAGTTCTTATGGAAGATCAACCAGATAAGAATAGTTAGCAATCTTTTAAAATGAAAAATAATAAAAGGAAACTCTCATTAATAGGTTTAAGCTGTATTGTAAAAGCCACAACAATTAAAATAGCATAGTCCAAATAAAGAATACAGAAACTGATAGAACTTAAAAGAAAAAATGGAAAGGCTGGAAATCGAATAGAAGGCATGAAACAAATCCATTTGTAAATTAAGTATTTAGCATATGATAAATAATGCATATCAAACCAACGAGGAAAACAGAGATTTTTCAATTGATGGTGCTGGGACAACTGGTTAAATATTTAGAACAGAGTAAATTTAGAGCCTATCTCTCACTGTATATCAAAATAAAATTCCAGATGGCTTAAAGAGTTATATGTAAACAATGAAACCATAAAAGAACTAGAAGCAAATATAGGAAAATTTTTAATCTAAGTTGGAGAAGGTCTTTCTAAGCATAAAAGCAAGGGCAGAAGCCATAAAGAAAAAATGTAATAGATTTTTTTAAATAGTAGATTTGAACACATAAAACAAAGAAAAGGTCTACATAGCAAAAACAAACAAAATTAAAAGGCAAACAATAAATTCAGGAAAATCATTTAAAACATATGACAGAATACCATGTACCAATTTTTAAGTGTTTTATGAAAAATAATTAAGGACATGAAAAACATGATCAGCATATACTATTAAATGAAGAAAGCATTACAAAACAGTATATGCATTATGACCCCAGCTTTGTAAAATATTTGTATGTTTGGGTATAATGGCTTCCCCCACACACTATGTTGTTTATAATCTCCATAGTTGTACTCTTGCAGTTCCCTCTGACCAAAGAGATTTTCTCTTTCTCATTGTCCAGTCATCTCATATTCATTTTTCAAGGATCATTTCAGACATCTCTTCAGACAACAAAAACTTCTGCCTGAATTATCACAATACAATAGGTGCCCTTTCTTTGTTTGCTCATAGTGCAATGTTGCACACCATTAAATTAGTGTCCTATAATATTAATATTGTCTGTTTATATATGTCACTCTATACGACTGAAGTTCCTCAAGAGAAAAAAAAAACTATATTCTACTCTCTCTGCATCACTAGTGCTTGTTGTTATATCCATCATGTAGTTCACATTAAAAAAATTGATTTGAATTATTGTTGAAATCTCTTCTAATCAGGAATATTCCAAAACAGAGCTAATGTCAACAGGAAGCTAAACAGTATAAGAAGGATCAAACAGCATAAGAAGGCTGAAAGAAAAAAAAAATAGACACAGCTATTTAATGAGAATTCATTCTATACATCTTTCCAAGACATACCAGAAGCTTCCTTCAGGGTACATCTAAATGATTTACCCTAGAGTATCCCAGGCATAGATTGATCTTTTCAAAAATCTAAAGACATATACTACTTACAGACTGTGTCCCACAATTTATCACTTAAAGTTTATTGTTATTTAATTACTTCTCACTTATGAATCTTTTCTTCATCATCAAACGTTGAGCTCTGTTATAGGAAGAGGCCATGCCTTATTCTAGTTAAGTATCCTATAATATATTTAGCTAAATAGCTTAGTACTTTAATAAACATCGAATATATATTTATTTTATTTATAGCTTTGAATGATTTTCTATGTTTATATATATATATATACACACACACACACTTATCTAATTCTCTAAGATAGGAAGAGTCAACTCCAATTTCTTCCTTTACCTAGTAACATTTAGAATAGTGGATATATACTGAGTATTACCGAAATACTTTCACTTACTGAGGAAACCTGATATTACCTAGTCAGAAGAACAGCTTCAGGTATGCTTACTCCTAGCTGTGCCAGGCCACAAAGCTTTCCTAGTTCTCATGAATTAGAAGAGGTAATGTCACCTCACTTTTCTAGTAAGAATATATGAGAATATTTAAATTAGCTCATCTCTCTACAATAAAAAGAATAATTTTCACTAATAAGTATTCAATAGTAGGTCTTCCTGAGCTAAATCATGAGAAGATGTACTAGTGAGGATTTTTTTTATTAGTCAAAACATTTTTTTACATATAGCTTAGTATATACAATACCCAAAAATGCACAATCTTATTTACAGCTAATGTCAGTTTACTACCACATTGTCTGATAATATTCCAAAGTTTTCCAATAAGCTATTTGGTCTCCTATAGACTTAAAATAAAATCATTAGATTTAAATTATTTAGTGCCAAGGAAGAAAGTTATCTCTTTCTCCTTCTTATGTCTTTGTTTCACAAAACTATTATCAGAGAGGCCATGCAAACAACTAAAAACAAAAAATTATATGGTGTAGTTAATTGAAAAAATGTTTTTGCTGCACACAGAAATTGACACTAAGTGCTGTATTAGCAGGAAATCAGTGATTTTCAATTGACATTGCACAGGAAATTGTTTAGTGTCAATTGATATTAAATGGGCAAAATTGTACTGAATTAGTACAAAATGATTTGGTGGAAAGAAATGTGCTTCCATCAGGTGACTTGGTATTAAGTGGGCTCAAATGTAATACGTTCTAGAGGTCACTAGTCAACAAAAATTAGGGCATGCTATCCAACCCTGAGTACATCAGACTGGTTGCTTTTAACATCCTTATCAAAAGATAAGATAGTGTCGTATTATCAGGACAAAACTGTCTTCCTATGAGCTTCAAGGGAATTGGGAAAATTTAAATTGTTTAAATGAGTTAAATTAAACAGTGGTAAGAATCATGACTTCTTTGGCCTATTTAGTGGTTCTATTTCTTTAAAAATAACAATATATATGATATATTATAGAATTTTTAGCCTAAAATAAAAGGCAAAATAATAGCATCCATTTTATGTAATACGGTGCAGACTGAATTCTCTCTATATAAAATGGCCTTGACAGTAAGCACATAATAAATTATTGGTTGAATGAGTGATATCATTGGTTATTATGAACAAATCGCTTAAAGGTCCTTAGAGGAACCAACGTTTTTAAATCTGAGTAATGGGGAAAGGAAAAGTGTGTTGATGCAGGAGATATAGAAGGGAGGGGGGAAAGGCAGGAGAAGATATGTTATACAGTCACTACAAAGAGAGCAAAGCACATAAAATATTTTAGATATTTGTTGGGAGTAAAAATGGGAATGTTTGAGGTATAAAAAGCTATCACATCACTTGTGTTAGTAATACAAAAAACAATTATGGGGTAATGGCATACACAGAACTCTCTGCTCAACCACAAAAAATATACATTCTTCTCAAGTGCACATGAGACATTTTCCAGTATAGATCATACATTAGGCCACAAGTTAAGTCTCAATAGATTTAAGAAGACAGATACCATACAGAATATCTTGTCCTCATTCCATGAGGAAAATATAGTCTTTTCAATCAATGGTGCTAGGAAAACTGGATATCCATAGACAAAAGAATGAAGTTGGACCCTTATCTAACACCACATACAAAAATTAACTCAAAATGGATCCATGACTTACGGATGCAAGACCTAAAACTATAAAACTCTTAGAAGAAAACATAAGGTAAAAGTTTCACATTTGGCAGTGATTTCTTATATAAGACACCAAAAGCAACAAAAGAAAAAGTAGACAAATGAACTTCATGAAAAAATTTAAAATTTATGCATCAAAAGGTACGATCAACAGAGTAAAAAAAAATACAGAATGAGAGAAAATATTTGCAAATTATGTATCTGATAAGGGATTAATATCTAAAATACATAAAGAACACTTAAATCTCAACAATAAAAAAACAAACAACCTGGTTGAAAAATAGGCAAAGGGCTTGAATAGACATTTCTCAAAAGAATATATACAAATGGCCGGGGCGCCTGGGTGGCTCAGTTGGTTAAGCGACTGCCTTCAGCTCAGGTAATGATCCTGGAGTCCCGGGATCGAGTCCCACATCGGGCTCCCTGCTCAGCAGGAAGTCTGCTTCTCCCTCTGATGCTCCCCCCTCTCATGCTCTCTCTGTCTCTATCTCATTCTCTCTCTCAAATAAATAAATAAAATCTTTAAAAAAAAAAAAAAAAAAGAATATATACAAATGGCCAATAAACACATGAAAAAGATGTTTAACATCATTAATCATTAAGGAAATGCAAATCAAAATGACGAGATACCACTTCACACCCATTGGATGGCTACAAAAAAGGAACAAAAAGAGAAAAAGGGAGGAAGGAAGGAAGAAAAAGACAGAGAGAGAGAAAGAAAGAGAAACAAACAAAGAAACAAAGATAGATAACAGTGTTGACAAGGATGTGGAGAAATTAGAACCCTGTACACTACTGATGGGAAGATAAAATGTTACAACCACTGTGGAAAACAGCATAGCAGTTCCTCAAAAAATTAAAAATAGAATTACCATATGATCTGGCAATTCCACTTCTGAGTATATACTAAAAAGAATGTAAGGCCAGATCTCAAAGAGATATTTGTATACTCATGTTCATATCATCATTATTCACAATAATAAAAAACAAAGAAGTAACCCAAGTGTCCATGGATGGATAAATGGATAAGCAAAATTTGGTATATGCATATAATGTGATATTATTCAGTCTTAAAAAGGAAGGGAATTCTCACATATGCTACAACATGGATGAACCTTGAGGATATTATGCTAAGTGAAATAAGCCAATCACAAAAAGATAAATACTGTATGACTCCCCTTATATAACGTACTTAGAGTAGTCAAAATCATACAGACAGAATGTAAAATGATGGTTTCCAGAAGTTAGAGGGAGAGGGTAATGGAAAGCTATTGCTTAATGGATATAGAGTTACAGTTTTTCAAGATGAAAAGAGTTCTGGAGATGAATGGTGGTGTTGGTTGCACAACAGTATGTCTGCCACTTAAAAATGGTTAAAAGGGCAAATATGTTATGAGTATTTTACCACAGTTTTTAAAATGGGAAAAAAATGGTAGCAAAGCTTTGTAACTTTTTACTTGCTGTTTCCAAAGGAAAAGAAAATTGTGGAGAACTAAGCATCAGATTGAAGAAATAGTAATGATTTTCTTTTTCTAATTTGGCCTAGAGAATGAAAAAAAAAAATCCTCTGAAAGAACCCAGAGACCTCAGAGAATTTATCATGAAGCACAAAAATAAACAAACAAACAAATAAGAACATTATGCAGAATTAACAGCAAGCAATCCAAAACAAAACTCAGCTTCAGCCCCAAAGGAAGTGTACAAGAAAACAAGTGCATTCAGGATAATCTTAAAGGGATGAGAATTACTGATTTAAATGGATGACAAAGAGAGAAATCTGATTGGATAGTAATATAGTTACGATAATTGCTATTCATTGAGCTCTTACTAATGGAAAACACAATGTTCAGCATTCTTTATAAAATATTAGAATTTTTTCTCTTAACAGCCTGATGAAATCTGATAATTTTAGAAACAAAGATCACGAGATCAAGAAAACTGACTAAAGTGGTTGTTAAAACTATATCTATCTGAATCCAAAGTCAAGGATTTTAACTAGGTAAAGAGGACTTTTAGGTAGTAGTTTAAAATAAAAATCCTCTTGCAAGAACACCTGAAGCTAAAGTGTTCTAAAGAACAACTGGAGCTGAGCTGCATACTAGCCTTAAGTACTTGTATGAATACATTGGACGACTTAATCTGGGGTGAGTAAGGAAGTTTAAGCAGTGATTAATAGATTAGCACAAAAAAACATAGCTGTACCTCAATGTGGCTATTCCTTTAAATCGTGCTTTGCGTGTTACTTTTTTATTTAAAAATATCCACTAGAAAACATTTCTTCTTTGCCATCTTTTTAAAGATTTTATTTATTTGAGAGAGAGAAGGAGAGAGTGAGAGTGCAGGTGCACGCATGCGTGTGAGCAGGAGGAGAGGCAGAAGGTGAGGCGCAGAGGCAGAGGGAAAGGGACAAGCAGACTCCATGCTGAGTGTGAAGCTGGTCTTAAGGCTCCATCCATCTCATGACCCTGAGATCATGACCTGAGCTGAAATCAATAAAGTGAAGAATCAGAGTTTTAACTGACTGAGCAACCTAGGCACCCCTATTCTTTGTCATTTTAATACAGAGAATTCTATTTTAATTTCTAAACAGCACAAATGAGCCGAAAATTACAATTAAATAATTAATTTAGTTATTCTAACTATAGAAAATTTAGCTATATTCAAGCAATGAAATTTCTCACATGTGCCACTACCACTTACATAGTCACACATTATCAGGTTATAGTCAAATGTATTTTTTTTAAAGCAGCTTTTGAGGGTTAAACTTCCAATTTAAAGCCTATGTATGACAAGAAATGTCATAGGGCAAAGACTTAACAAGGAAAATTTATGTAAGCTTTAAGGTTGGTTAACCAGCACATACTAATCCAAGATGCATTTGTTAAGAGCAAGGTGGGTACTACACACCCTGCATTCTGAAGGTGCTCACAAACCCAGTTAACAATCTTCAATAACAACACTTGCTCCTTGTGTGCATAACCCCATAAATTTCTATAAGAGCAAGTACAACACAAGAAGAAAACTGACTTGGCTCTACAGATTTTACAATAGAAAGTTAAAAAATCACAAATAAATAGATGGAAACACAAGCAGCCAAATGAGTAAATATACTGCACATACTTAGTAAATTATTAAGTATTTAAGAAAGTAAGGAAAAAAATAACATACATAATTGTTTAATGGACTAAACTCATCCCAGTGAAGTTTCCTTAATATATTTTTTGCTATGTAAATAATATTTTTCCTTGAATTTTTATTATAAAATCAAAGGTGTATCTTCCTGAAACAAGTTTATTTCTCTATATAAAGAATTCATCCAACCTTAGAGAAATCACAAATTTCATGAAAATAGATTTTGATAAACTAACACTGTTGTTATATTAAAAGGAAATGTTAAAAAAATGAAATTAAGTTAGACAGTAGTTCTAAAATCTACAATACTATCAACATTTGCTTAACATGTCTGCAATATAAATGCAGCAAAATCAAAGGTTTAGCATATTTTCAACAGCTTTTAGTCATTTTATCATATTTATATTTAGTTCACACAATTTTCACCCTTTTAATTTTTTTTCTTTTTTTTTGCATTCTCCCTCTTTACTGAAGATCACTGGCTTCTTCTTGACATCATTGTTAGATAATATCTCAGTGACCTGTTACTGTATCCTTGGATAGGAAGAGATAGTATCTCCAGTAAGGTCAATATGATTCAACCATGTGATATGGACATTTTAAAAAGTCAGATTAAATCTTAAACTGTGCTGGCAGAATAACATTATCTAGAATGAGGGAAATAGCAGTCCCACTCTTGTCAGCAATGGTCAGATGACATGATCAATATCGTGATACAGAATTACCCAGAATCACTATAATATTCTAAGAAAGGAGACAAGGAAGAGTGCAAGACTAGAATCATGGAATGGTTGAAAGAACCAAGGGTATTGAATGTTACTTCTTGGGGATGGGGGGAATAATTAGAGTAGAACATTTTCAAATGTTTGAAAACTTCATATTAGATTTATTCTGCATGGTATCAAGGGATATACTAAAATAATGGGCTAGATATAGATTTCAATTCAAAGTAAGTAAGAACTTAACATCATAATTACTCACAGAGATATTAGTGAGTGTAAGTGACTGGAGGTGTTTATTCAAAAAGTGGGGAGTTGGACTACATTACCCGTAAGAGCAATTTTTCCATATGATTCAATGATTCTTCTCAAAGCTAAGAACCAAAATATTTAATCTTGCTGAGCTATGGATGTTTTTCTGATGCTGTCCGGATCTGCAGTTATCAATCTACTACTGTTTGATTTTTATTAGCAAAATATTAAAAAGTTGTTCTTCCCCCCAAGTTAATAAGTAGTTTATGCAGTGGTGATTGCTTTTCAAAAGTTGTGGTTTTCTTCTACTTCAAGAAATACGGCCTGACAAAGTGCTAAATGACTCACTGACTGAATCACTCAGTCAGTCATTCAACAAATATGTATTCAGAGCCTGATATGTGCCAAAGACTCCAAGGTGGCAGACAAAAAGAGAGAACAAAATAGGGCCTCTGCTTATAATCTATTAGGTTAAGTAGACACACAAAAATCATTTTATAAAGTACTGGATCTTATTCTAGAAGCACGTGCTCTGGAAGCATACTGAAATGGTGTTTAACTTTCCCAGGAGAATCAGGGAAGACTTTGCAGAGGAGGTAGGATTTGAGCTGGGTTTTACAAGTTTATTAGGATTTCACTGGATAGTAAGGGAAGAGAATGGTATTTTAGGCAGAGGAAGCATCATGTGCTCTGAGGCATGGAAGTACATGGCAAAAATGTGGTAAGCCTAAAGTGTAAGATATAGAGTAAGGAGAAAATATAAATAAAATTGACAAAACAGTTTATGGTTAAATACCTTTGGATAATATAAGGATTTGGGTTTACCTTGAATGCAAAGGGAAGATATTTCTAGGTAGAAGGGTGACATGACCAGATTTGCATTTTAGAAAATTTGAGCATCCGTGTGAGAAATTCATTTCCTTCAAATATTAGTTTTTGTTTTGAAACATATTTCAGGGGGAGTTGAGTCCTCCAACTACTGGCACCAGGAAGGGTAAGTTAAGTGCCAAATGGCAGCATGGAGCACCCAATTCTTTATAATATCGGTTATTATTTCTGAGCCTGTATTTTGACTTAAATAATTCCTTTATTTAAAAATTCCATAAATGAGTGAACACTATTTAGACTGACTGGTATGAAGTAGATTACTGTAAAAAGAATAAGCATTTTTGAAGAGTTAAAGACCATGTTGGTGCACAACAGGAAAAAGGCAGTTAACTCAAGAAAGATAAAAATATCTGGATCAAATTAGAAATACAGTCTTGTGCTCAATGGGCTTCTAAACTTCTCTTGCAGAAGTTGCCATTTATTTTGAAGTTATAATAATACATATATGTGTATACCACCTAAAATTTGTAAAGCAATTTCATATTACCATCTCTCCTCTCTGCCTTGATCCCCACCATGATCATATGAATAAACACTACTATTCCCATTTTATCAGGAATAAAACTGAGGCTCATAAAAATCAAGTTACTTGCCAAGTTTATATGTTACAATTAATAAATGATAGTGTCAAAATCAAACTTCTAGTTTGTGATTATAAGTCCAGTCCTCAGTTTACTTTATCATGCTTCACAACTGAAAAGAGTTGAAAACTATGACATGGGTAAGACAAGGAGATGACAGAACCAAATGATTCTATGCAATTCTGTGGAAAAGAGAGAGAAAGAAAATGCAAATACTAGAAATTAGATGGCATGCTTTTCTGAGAATCATTTTGGAAGAATTTTCATGCCAAAGAAAATGATGATCAATATTTAGGCCCATCAGGGAATTTACTAGAGAAGCTCTTTACTTTTTTGGGGGGTCGGGGGAAGGGGTTGGAGTTGAAAATTTGTTGATGAGATAATTAGCAAACATAAATGATTTGTAACTTAGGACCAAAAAAACTTCAAATAACTATAAATTCCTTATGGAGAAATCAGTTCTCCTTATCCCATGTCATCATACCTTTAAATTTATGTGCAAAAATTTGAATAGTTAACAGTGAAATTGTATATTTAGTAGTGTAGAAGGTCTCCTTCCCTCTATTTCCTATGGGGAAGAAACTATAATAACTCATCCTGGACTGTGAAAATAAAGAGCTCTTTCTTTTCTCAGAGAGTTTATTCCAGCAATAAGAGGTAATTTTTTTGAACATTTGAAAAATGTCCATGAGATCTACACCATGAAGCTACACCTTTTCCATGCTTTATCACCATACTCCATTTTTGCAACTAAACAAACAAAAAAAATGTTATGCAAAGAAGAATAGAGAACAATATATTTGATCCTAAGTGACCAAGTTAAATCTAACCTTTTGGTTTTAACACAAAAGGAGAAAATAATTAACTGAAGACATGTCATTTGAAAATTTTTCATTACTTTCTATCTCCAGAAATTCTGGTTTTCTCAGTTTTTGGCTGCATCTTTCTAGAAATGTACATCCTTTTCCTTGCTTCATTCTGAAAATAGTGTTTCTATCCATAAAGTCAACATTTCACATCTTGACTTACAAATTTTCTATGATATCACAATGAATCGGCATATCTTCTATGTGGTAGATTTTAAAACAAGTATTTTAACCCTGAAAATACATTCTCTGAATGAGTTGATAACTTCCTTAAATGAAGTATAAAAAGGTAGTTGGAACCAGAAAAGAAGAGATCACCAGGGGCGCCTGGGTGGCTCAGTCGTTAAGCGTCTGCCTTCGGCTCAGGTCATGATCCCAGGGTCCTGGGATCGAGCCCCGCATCGGGCTCCCTGCACGGCGGGAAGCCTGCTTCTCCCTCTCCCGCTCCCCCTGCTTGTGTTCCCTCTCTCGCTGTGTCTCTCTCTGTCAAATAAATAAAATCTTTAAAAAAAAAAAAAAAAAAAAAAAAAAAAAAAAAAAAAAAAAGAAGAGATCACCAACCACATTGGAATAGTTTTGAGATAATTTTACTGCACATTTTGTCTCTTATTCCTCCTCCATCATTTCTACTGTCTTAAATTCATAAGCCTTACTTTCAGGATTTACTCTCCAAGAGATTTCATCTAATGTAAGACTGAACTTTGACATGTTGTTCCCAGCCAGGCTGGTTTACCCTCTTTTATTACCCAGTGAGAAAAAAAAATTACTTAATCCATAAAGCTGGTTTTGATTTACAGAGGTAAACAGTCATTTTATTTATAAGTATCACGCATACTTTTCTCTAAGATTCAGAGCTTAAATGAGAAGTTAAAGCCTAATGTGTTTATTAACCCATTACCAGGTTAATCTAAAAGGCAAAAATAAACATTAAAAAATTTTTTTAATAATTAAAAAGAAACAGCTAAACCAAATGACATTTGTTTGTGGACATTAAGGAGTATTTATTAAAATTGTGAGAAAAATGAAATTACTTTGGTCATTATCTATGTCAGTGATTTCAAATTGCAGCTAACCATAAGAATCACTTGGAAACTTTTAAAACATACTAATGCCAGAGCCCCACCCTATACTGATTAAATCTCAATCGGCAGAGCCAAGTTTAAAGCATACCTGGAATAGCATTTTGTTGTTGCTGTTGACTATTTAGCAGTTATTAAGAACACAGCCTGCTTTTAACCTATAAGACTGTCAGTTTCTTCAACTCCAAAATAGGCATAATGATTATATTATGTGGATATGAGTTAAATGAAATAATCTTCTAAGGAGCCTAAAACATTGACACAATATGCACTCAAATATTTGTTAGTGCTATTGCTGTTAGAGCTCTTGCTGTTCTGCATGGATATAGGGCCTATCAGTGCAACAGAAGGGACATGGTGTTCCTGTGAATAAGAAGGAAGAATATTCTTCCAACATCAATCTCAGCAAGCAGTGTGCTATACCAGGAGACAGGGGGAAAAGCAGCAAATCATATTTGGGCTTCCTCTGATAGATGTTACCTCACTGAAGTATCTTCATGCCACATACAGGATCACCAAAAGCTCTGTGGAACTCAGGGTTCAGTTTTCTGGAAGAACTGATCAATCCCATTCATTCATCTTGAACATTCTCCCTCTATTTCTCTATATCAAATTTCAACCAACCACAGAACATGTAGCATATGATCCTAATAATATATATGAATATATAATATAAGAATATCTGTTTATATATGCATATATAGAGATTTTTCTTTTGCCTATATAATTTTTTATAGCAGCTTAATTTTCTACAAGCACACACCATTATTATTATAAGTAAAACAAGTTACTGTCATTTGAATTAAATAAATAATATTTATATCCACAAAATAATACAAAGAAATTATACTTTTCAAAAACTAACTTTGTAAAGAAATTAACACCAGGGTTTGTATTCTAAAAAAGTTCTGCTTTCTTATCTCAACTAAAAATCATGTTGACTTTATTTTTTTTTTGAAGATTCTATTTATTCATTTGAGGAAGAGAGAAAGAGTGAGAGAGAGAGAAAGCACAAGTAGGGGGAACAGCAGAGGGAAAGGGAGAAGCAGACTCCCCGCTGAGCAGGGAGCCCGACGCAGGGCTCAATCCCAGGACCCTGAGATCATGACCTGAACCGAAGGCAGATGCTTAACCGACTGAGCCACCCAGGCGCCCCTCATGCTGACTTTATTTATTTTTTTTTTTTTTTAAAGATTTTATTTATTTATTTGAGAGAGAGAGAATGAGAGACAGAGAGCATTGACTTTATTTTTTTTTAAGATTTTATTTATTTATTTGAGAGAGAGAGAGAGAATGCGTACACAAAAGGGTGGAGGGAAGGGACAGAGCGAGAGGAACAAGCAGACTCTCCACTGAGCAGGGAGCCCGATGTGGAGCTCGATCCCAGGACCCTGGGATCATGACCTGAGCCGAAGGCAGATGCTTAACCGACTGAGCCACCCAGGTGCCCCTCATGTTGACTTTAAATTAATAAGTTAAGGCTATTTAAGAACCGATACATACAACTTAATGATGCCACTTGCAATTATAGGAATAGTCTTTATAGACATTATAAGTATTATGAAGAATTATTTCTCCCTTTCATCCATACTTGCCAAGGTAGTTTATGAATTGGCTTTCAAGAGAAACCATTTTGATTTATGTATAACAAAACTTCACCTTGCTATGGGCAAGATTCCCTACTCCACACTCTAACGATGATACTTCCAGTCAACATCACAGCTCAGAAAATCATTATTAAAAACAAACACAAATCTCTATTGTAGAGTATGGGGTTTTAGTGATAAGCAAAACAAAAAGTTATCAAGCACTTCTCCCTCAGATATCCTTGGCACAAATGCCAATAGCTGATTTAGAACTTCCAACTTGAAATTTAATTATCTGCTAGCACATACATTAGACGATATCTATTTTTCCACAATGCATTAATGTGTTGATGTAATCCAAAATCAAATAATGTGGTTTGATAAAGGAATCCTATTAACAGTTTCTTCTTTGTCTTGAAGCATGTTTGCCACTAACTTTAAGGTTGATTTACCAGGTTTTAAAGAAATCCTGTGCATTACTTGTATCTGTTTTTGCTTTGAGGAGTACAACTCTGAATTAAGCTTTGTAGTTTTGATCTTTTCACCCTTGGCAACAAAGTCATCAAGTTTTGTACCAGAAAGCATTAAAAAGGACAAAAAAGTTTCAATAACTTCCTTTGATTATCTGACAAAGTTTGAGAGAGACAACACTAGGAACTAGGAGGAGAGGACTGCTGATACCCATCATTAGGCTTTTCTACTTGTACCTTTAAAGTACTTATATGAAATCATCACACCCGCATGTTCACTTTTACCAGCATATACCAAATATACACTCAATATTGTTCCAGAATATTCACTATATTTATAATATTATGAATTATTTTAAAATCTCACCTATACTTTTATATTTCAATGAACCTATTTTTAACTACTACTACATTTTTGTGAACTGGGAATATAACAGAAAAGTAACAACAATCTGAAACTTTTATAAAGACATCTTAGCCAAGATATGTCATATACTGTATCCCATTATTAGCTGAGATAAACTCCTTGCAATATGAATATGTGAACAATACATAATATGTATATGTATGCAAAAGCTTGTGAAAATATAATTTCTTATGTTGTGAAGTGATTGTGAAATGAACGTGAACAAATTTATTTCATTGCTTTTTTTTCTCTAAAACTACCAAAATTCATGGGCCCCTTGATAAATTGCCAGGTCCACAGGCAACAAATGAGGGAAACTCTTATGAAAGGACAAAAACTGTAAGTCTGAGTTAGGACAGGTGATGCAGAGAAGACATGTCTTTACTGCACATTAAAAAACTAAGTAAGTAATTGAGACACTTTCAATAGCAACCCATTCACATCATAAACAATCCTCCTTGCCTTCATCTGTGACTGAGAAACATGCTTCATCCAAATACTTTGTTATGAAACACTGAAAGAAAGCACCAGACATAATCACATTCAATGGATCACTTGAGTAATAAAACTCAGATGCACAGTCTAGTCTAGTCTATATAAAGTGGGCTTCCTTGGTACAGAATGGCTTGTATGGCATCTGAAAAGGATCTTCTCTTGAGCAATAGCTCAAACAAGCAGAATAGAATACCACATCGTAGATATGATTTCAGAAGATTTTCTTTCCAAATGTTAGTTTTATTTTTACAGCAAACTCATGCATGTGTGTAGCACTTGAAGATACAAATCCTAATGTAAATTCCCACCTTCTAATAGCCACACACTTCAGTCACAGTACCATGACTTCTTTAAACATATTGCAAAATGGGAGGCCAAGAGGCTATGGTAGTAGAACCAACAGCAAAGAAGATTATATTTATGAAGTGTGGGTTCTTTCAAAACCCATAGGTACTTTCCTTCTCCCTTGGTACTACTTGTCATCAATTCTTTTCTTCATTTTTTTTCTACTGCAGTATTGATATAATGTTTGAATTGTTAATAAACTTGTTTCTACTCACTAACAGGACATTGTAAGAGGTTCTGCTTTTGGGAACATAAGACTTTTCTGTCCCACATATGGATGTTCTATAGATAGGTAGTGGAAAAATATAACATGGAGAAGCTCCCTCCTACTCTTCTCCTGCTGAGTTTGCTTACTTATATGTATTGCAACCAAAATTGCCTTAGAAAGAAATGTACTCAAGAGTACAGACTATAACTTATGTCTCTACTTATTCAATTCTGAGAGTTTGGGGCGCCTGGGTGGCTCAGTCACTGGGTGTCTGCCTTCAGCTTGGGTCATGGTCCCAGGGTCCTGGAATCTAGCCCCGCATTGGGCTCCCTACTCGGCGGAGAGCCTGCTTCTCCCTCTCCCACTCCCCGGCTTGTGTTCCTTCTCTCACTGTGTCTCTCTCTGTCAAATAAATGGATAGAATCTTTAAAAAAAAAAATTCTGAGGGTTTTCTGATATAAGGTTGGAATTACTCTATTTTATAGGAAACACTCAGAAAAACAGAGTATGAGAAAAAAAGAAAAAGAATATGGACCTATGTCAGAATGTTGTCACAATTTACTCAACACAAACAAAGCATGATTTAATTGTAGGTAAATAGCTTGCTCTCATACGTAGGTTTACCTTACATATGATGGAATTGGGTGTTTACAACTCTTGTTGCCTGTGCAGTTACCTGGAATTGTGGCAATTCCCTGATCCCAGAGATAACAGTGTTAGGAGTTAGTTGGACAGTTAGGTAGTCAGGGCCAGGGTCCCCAACAAGAAGATATAAAGAGTAGGGATATTAACCCTTTATCAGATTTGTCATTTGCAAATATCTTCTCCCATTCCGTAGGCTGCCTTTTAGTTTTACTGATTGTTCCCCTTGCCTCTGGAGGCATGTGTAGTAAGAAGCAACTTGTTACTCTGGCCAATGTCAAAGAGGTTGCTGCTTGTGTTCTCCTCTAGGATTTTGATGGTTTCCTATCTCATATTTAGATTTTTCATCCATTTTGAATTTATTTGTGTGTATGATGTAAGAAAGTGGTCCAGTTTCATTCTTTTGCATATAGCTATCCAGTTTTCCCAACACTATTTGTTGAAGAGACTGTCTTTTTTTCCATTGGATATTCTTCCCTGCTTTGTCAAAGATTAGTTGACCATATAGTTGTGGGTCCATTTCTGGGTTTTCTATTCTGTTTCATTGATCTATGTGTCTGTTTTTGTGCCAGTACCATACTGTCTTAATCACTAAAGCTTTGTTATATGGCTTGAAGTTTGGAATTGTGATGCCTCCAGCTTTGCCTTTCTTTTTCAAGATTGCTTTGGCTATTCGGGGTCTTTTGTGGTTCTATACAAATTTGAGGATTGTTTGTTCTAGCTCTGTGAAAAATGCTGTTGGTATTTTGATAGGGATTGCATTAAATGTATAGATTGCTTTGGTTAATAGAGACATTTTAACAATATTTGTTCTTCCAACCCATGAGCAAGGAATGTTTTTCCATTTCTTTCTGTCTTAAGTGTTTTATAGTTTTCAGAGTACAGATCTTTTACCAGTTTGGTTAGGTTTATTCCTAGCTCTCTTACGGTTTTTGATGCAATTGTAAATGGGATTAATTTCTTGATTTATCTTTCTGCTCCTTCATTATTGGTGTATAGAAATGCCACAGATTTCTGTATGTTGATTTTGTATCCTGCTACTTGATTGAATTCATGTATCAGTTCTAGCAATTTTTTGGTGGAGTCTTTAGGTTTTCTACAGAATATCACGTCATCAGCAAATAGTGTAAGTTTGACTTCTTCCTTGTCAATTTGGATGACTTTTATTTCTTTTTGTTGTCTGCTTGCTGGGGCTAGGACTTCCAGTACTATGTTAAGTAACAGTGGTGAGAGTGGACATCCCTGTCTTGTCCCTGAACATAGAGGAAAAGCTCTCAGTTTTTCCCCATTGAGGATTATATTAGCTGTGGGTCTTTCGTATATGGGCCGTATGTGGGCCTTTATGATGTTAAGGTATGTTCCCTTTATCCCTACTTTGTTGAGGGTTTTTATCGAGAATGGATTCTGTACTTTGTCAAATGCTTTTTCTGTATCTATTGGGAGGATCGTATAGTTCTTATCCTTTCTTTTATTAATGTGGTGTATCACATTGATTGATTTGCAAATATTGAACCACCCTTGCAACCCAGTAACAGATCTCACTTGATCATGGTGAATGATTCTTTTAATGTACTGTTGGATCTGATTTGTTAGTATTTGTTGAGAATTTTTGCATCCGTGCTCATCAAGGATACTGGTCTGTAATTACCTTTTTTTAATGGGGTCTTTGTCTAGTTTTGGAATCAAGGTAATGCTGACATAGAATGAGTTTGGTAGTTTTCCTTCCCTTTCTATTTTCTGGAACAGTTTGAGAACAGGTGTTAACTCTTCTTTAAATGTTTGGTAGAATTTCCCTGTGAAGCCATATGGCCCTGGATTTTTGTTCATTGGGAGATTTTTGATTACTGATTCGATTTCTTTGCTGGTTATTTGTCTGTTCAAGTATTCTATTTCTTCCTGTTTCAGTTTGGTAGTTTATATGTTTCTAGGAATTTATCCATTCCTTCCAGATTGGCCAATTTGTTGGCATAAAATTTTTTCACAATATTCTCCTATAATTGTTTGTATTTCTGTGGTGTTGGTTGTGATCTCTCCTATCTCATTCATGGTTTTATTAGTTTGGGTCCTTTCTCTATTTGATAAGTCTGGCTAAGGGTTGATCAATTTTATTAATTTTTCAAAGAACCAGCTCCTTGTTTCATTGATCTGTTCTACTGGGTTTGTTTGTTTGCTTCTATATCATTTATTTATGCTCTGATCTTTATTATTTCCCTTCTTCTGCGGGCTTTAGGCTTCATTTGTTGTTCTTTTTCTAGCTCCTTTTGGTATAAGGTTAGGTTGTGTATTTGATATTTTTCTTGCTTCTTGAGGTAAGTCTATATTGCTATATACTTCCCTCTTATGACCGCTTTTGCTGCATCCCAAAAGTTTTGGGCCATCATGTTTTTATTTTCATTTGTTTCCATGTTTTTTTTTATTTCTTCTTTAATTTCCTGGCTGACCCATTCATTCCTTAGTAGGATGTAAATTTTTTCTTGTGCTTGACTTATATCTATTAAGTCCATCCAGTTCAGTGTGTCATTCAAAGCCATTGTTTCCTTGTTGATTTTCCACTTAGATGATCTGTCCATTGATATAAGTGGGGTATTAAAGTCCCTTACTATTATTGTATTATTATCAATGATTTCCTTTCTCTTTGTTATTTTTTTACATATTTGGGTGCTCCCAAGGTGGGAGAATAAATGTTTACAATTGTTAAATTTTCTTGTTCGACAGAACCCCTTATTATGATATAGTGCCCTTTTTCATCTCTTATTACAGTCTTTGGTTTAATACTGATATAAGTATTGCTACTCTGGCTTTCTTTTGATGTCCATTACCATGACAAATGGTTCTCCATCCCTTGCTTTCAATCTGCAGGTGTCTTTAGGTCTAAAATGAGTCTCTTGGAGGCAAACATATAGATAGGTCTTATTTTTTTTATCCATTTTGACATATGTCTTTTGACTGGAGCATTTAGTCCATTTACATTCAGAGTGATTATTGATAGATATGAATTTAGTGCCATTTTATTACTTGTTTTTTTACTCTGTTCCTTTCTAGTCTTTGCCACTTTTGGTCTTTCTTTCCCACTCAGAGTCCCCTTTAATATTTCTTGCAGGGCTGATTTAGTGGTCACAAACTCCTTTAGTTTTTTGGGTTTTTTTGTTTGTTTTTTTGTTTTGTTTTGTTTTGTTTTGTCTGGGAAATCTTTCTCTCTCCTTCTATTCTGAATGATAGCCTTGCTGGATAGAGTATTCTTGGCTGCATATTTTTCCCATTCAGTACATTGAATATATCATGCCATTCTCTTCTTGCCTGCCAAGTTTCTGTGGATAGATCTGCTGCTAACCTTACTTGTCTTCCCTTGTAAGTTAGGGACTTCTTTTGTCTTGCTGCTTTTAGAATTTTTTCTTTATCTCTATATTTTGCAAATTTAACTACGATATGTCTTGGTGCTGGCCTGCTTTTGTTGATTTTGATGGGAGTTCTCTGTGCCTCCTGGATTTGGATGTCTGTTTCCTTCCCCAGATTAGGGAAGTTTTCAGCTATAATTTGCTTAAATAAACCTTCTGCCCTTTTTTCTCTCTTCTTCTTCTTCTGGGAGTCCTATTATTTGAATATTATTATGCTTCATGGAGTCACTGAGTTCCCTAAGTCTATATTCTAATATTTTTCCTTCCCTCTTCTTTTCAGCTTCATTATTTTCCATAATTTTATCTTCTATATCACTTACTCATTCTGTCATTAAATCCAGTTGGTTCTGAATCTCGGTTATTGCAATTTTCATTTGAGCTTGACTAGTATTTAGGTCCCTTATCTCTGCAGTAAGGGTCTCCCTGATGTCCTCCATGATTTTCTCAAGCCCAGCTATCCTTATGATTGTTGCTTTAAATTCTGGATCAGGCATATTACTTACATCTGTTTCAATTAGATCCCTGGCCATAACGTTTTCTTATTCTTTCTTTTCCTCTGTCTTGGTATTTTGTCTAAGTTTCTGTCTTCTTCTGTGTGTTAGGAAAGCCTATTAAGTTTCCTGCTCCTGAGAGTAATGGCTTTATGTACTGTTCAGGGCCTGGTGCTTTAGGAAGTGTCTCTGGTGTATGCTGTGTGCATTCTGCTGCTGTGTTTTGACTGCTCTTTTAATCAGGTAAGTCCTCTGCAGTTTCTCCTTTCCTGCAGTGGCAGTGTTTGGACCTTGGCCAGAATGTGGTGAGTTTTAACTAGGTGTGCTCTGGTCTGCTGTTAAAAGAGACCTGATGCCATTTCCAGGAGAGCTGAAGCCTTGCAGAACTCTAGGGTCAGTAGACATGGTGCCTGCAGAGGAGGCAGGGGTGTTTCTGTTGATCTTCTGGGGAGGGGCCTAGTGCACTGGTTCTAAGGCACACTTGCCCCAGAAAAGCAGCACCAGCAGAGTGCAGAGGGGCCAGGCTTGGTGTAAGCAGTTTAGGCTGCCACTGTTGGTGCTGTGCTGCTTACTGAAGTTAGTTTATGCTAAGGGGTGGGGGAGGGAAATGGGGCCTGCTGGCTCTTTTGTCCCCAGAGAGGCAATGCCACCTCTCCCAGGTGCACTCCAAGAAGGAGAAAACTTCTCTCCCAGTGCATCCCAGGGGATCCTCAGATCATGCTTCCTGCCCCCAGCCTATCTGCCCTCCTTCTCCACAGGAACACTGCAGTGCCCTCAGGGCTCCACACCAGCCAGGCCATGGACCTCCAAAACCAGTCTGAGCCCTGATGGTTGTAAAAACTCTTAAAAATCAGCCCCTGTCATTTTCCCAGTCAATGGCTTTGGGAAGGTGTTTTCCTTGTGCAATCCCCTGTGTGCTTCTCTCTCTCTCTGTCTGTCTCTCGTGCACACCTCTCTGCAACAAGGGCTCCCTCTCTGCAGCACTTGCAATCCATTTCTCCCCCAAACCAAGCCTCCACACCTTCTGCCTTCTATGATGTGGCCTCTTCTCTCCCTCTAGTTGTGCAATTTGTTCTGTCAGTCCTCAAATTGATTTCTTGGGTATTCAAAATGATTTGATATTTATCTAGCTGTGTTTGAGGACAAGGCAAGCTTACTACTACTCTACCATCTCAGCCCTTCCCACCTTTCTCTTTTTATTTCTAAATTAATTCTGTTCTGTATAAACAATATATTTGTATGATTTCAATCATTTAAAATTTATTGAGACTTGCTTTAAGGCCCAGAATACGATCATCTTGGTGAATGTTCCATGGATACTTCAAAAGAATGTGTATTTTGCTACTGCAGGATGTAAGAGTCTATAAATGGCGATTTAAATCAAATTGGTTGATAGTGTTATTTAAGTCTTCTACATCTTTACTGGTTTTTTTTCTATATTTATTCTATCAATTACTGAGAAGTGTGTTTAAATCTCCAAGTATAATTATCCATTTTTTCTCTCATTTTTATTAGTTTTTTGCTTCCCTTATTTTGAAGCTGTTATTAGATGCATGCATTTTTAGGATATGTATATCCTCTTTATCCATGGCAATATTCTTTGTCCTGAAGTGTACTTTGTTCTGTTTTTAATATAGTTACTCTAGCTTTCTTATGATTAATGTTTGCTTGGTTTCCCCATCCTTTCATTTTTAATCTATCTCTGTTTTTCTATTTAATATAGTAATCTTATAAACAGCATATAGTTGGTTATTTTTTATCTAGTCTGACTATCTCTGTCTTTTAATTGAACTGTTTAAAGCATTTAATGATATTTAATTGACATGGGTGAATTGATTAATTCACTTCAGAATTTTGCCAGAGATAAAGTTAATTTTGTAGGTTACAGAATTCATCTTTATTTTATCTTTAAGATTTTACACATTTGCTTATATCTGGTTTTTTATACCTTCCAACTCTCCAAATGTGATCATATCTAGAGCTCATGAATTTCAGTGGAAAAAACATAGCCTTTGGAGAAAAACTCCTTAGGTTTGGATTCCAGGTGCTTTGATGGATAGCTATGAGTTGAAAAATTTATTTAATTTCAGTTAACAACATCTATAAATGGAGATAATAGTGTCTTCTTGGGTATAGTGAGTAGTAAATGGAGGTAATAAAAAGATATGACCTAATGTCTACTATTCAAAGTAGTAGTGGCTACTTCTCAGGATCACTATAAGGATCTAGTGAAAATATGTTGACAACACTTTGAAAAACACATTATATAAATGTGCAGGGTGCTTTTTTCCCCCCTAAAATTATGGTTAGTACTATCATTCTGGAATAGAATTTGCCAAACCCTATGGACTTTGATTTTAAATTTGCCAAAATAGCCTCTTAGTAACCAATTCAATCATTAATTTCCATTTCCTTCTTCCAATTTGAAGATTTTTCCTCTTAGCAGAAAAAAATATAAACAAAGTAAATGTTCATCAATTCTTCCTTCTCTGTATCACCTCTTAAAATTATGCCATATTCTTCCAAGCAACGGCCTTATCTATTTAATGAGGCGACTTTTCCTATCCCTTATAAAATTTTATGATTCTAAAAGAATAAATTAAGAGTGTTGCAGACAAACAGAAAAAAGCTGGGAAAAAAATGGAATAGATTTTCACAAATAGCAGAAAATGTTTAATTAGGATAACCTAAATGATCAATAATTATAATGAACACTAAAAGATATTTATGATGGAAATATTTCAGTTTACTTATATCTGAGTACCTACTGAACTTGTTTTAGGCTATAAACAGCCCCTTCTACCAACCACTACACAAAAACTAAATAATATGTACTCTATGCCACAAAAAGAGATATATCTATATCTATATCTATATCTATTCTATCTATTCCCATGTCTATTAATTGACCAGAAAGTACTTTCTGACCCTGAACTTAGACTGACCATAATACAGAAGCTGTCATTAAGTGTTCAGTTCACACACATACACTCCAAACTGGTCCAACAACTTCTATTATGCCAGTTACCAGCATTGCCAGCCCCTTTGCCCTTCACTGCCTGGAGAATGTCCATCAGAAACAGGGAAGCAGAGCAAGCTGCCACAATGCACCATTGATGTTTGAGCAAGGCTGCCCAAGCAGCTGCAACAACAGGGCAACTCTTCAAAGTGTCAGCATTGAAACTTAGAATTCTTCCTCCCATACAACCATCAATGAAAACCTTTATAAGCTATAATCAATTGTAAAATAAATCTTTGAGAGAAATCATGTTCTTTCTTCATTTCTTCTCTCTTCCTTCTCCTCTCAACACCAAATGTCCTTGGTTCAAAAAAAAAAAAAAAAAATTCAAGGAGAAATTCCCTTTTTCTACCTCAGTCTCTGTTTCTAGCCTCTCTTATGTTCTAAAAATTCTTTCAAGGAGGTTTAAGGATGTCTGCTAAACCCTTTTGTTTACAAGACATGTTCTGGGGGTTTTTGTTTGTTTATTGTTGGGTTTTGTTGTTGGAGTTTTTTATTTAAAAACTTCAAAAGGCACTTGATATTTTGAGCACACTCATTGGATTTTTGGCAAAGCATTTTTTGATTATTGAAAGATAATCTAAATTCTGAGCTGCATGCACTGAATCACATAACCTCCATATTTTTGTAAACCACAGCAAAAGTGATTTTATAATAGCTATAGATGAATAGGTAATGAGTCAGTGAACAGTTAAAAGCATTCCATGAGAATGCATGAACTAGCCATGTGAAGTTTTGGATAGGAAAAAATCTTAAGTATTTAGACAACTTGGAATGAGGGGATGTTATTCTTTGTTTAACATATAAACTATATTTAATTTGCCTTATACGGCTATATCTACCCAATCAAATGGAAGTTTACCCATGCTGTTTCTACTTTTCCTTAGCCCTCAGTAACACTGACTGTCTTTTATTTGGAACATATACTTAAGGTCTGAGAATTGTAGCAAAAACTTTAAGATTTCCCACCATAACTTTCACTATGCAAACAGTATGTGTACCTTGTAGGGATAAGAGGAAACCCCTCCAAATAATAGTTATTCTCAAGAAACAGAATGGCCAAATGTCAGCAACACCAGGGTATAAACTATTTAGTTCCTCCAGATAACTAAAATATGTATACTTCATCAAGAGTTACTCTTCTATATGAAAAAATCAAAACTCAAAATGCTTCTATTCCTAATCTTCTAAATTTTAAAATTATAATTTCTCAGTTTCCAAAGTAGTACATCTATATAGTTTACTAAATATCACCACAAGATTTAAAAAGAAAAATGGCAGCCCATATCCCAAACTTTGAGATTCCCCATCAAAATTATTTCTACTGTTTATCTCTTTATCTCTAAACAATATAATTATATTCTTAATTTTTATTTGTAAATTGTAGACAATCTATTACTTTCCTATCATGAAAGATAAAGACTTAGCTCTCTTATAACACCCACTTTCTTTCCTTTCATCCTCCCAATATTCAGCCAGTTAGTATATTTTTAATATATGTCCTTCCTTGAGTAACAATGTATCCTTCCTACAGTTAATATTGCCACTTTGACCCCATTCCAAGCCTCTACAACAGAAATGTTAAGCCTGTCTGAATAGATTTCACACCCTTAAAATGAAGCATCCTGTCAACTCTAATTCTTCCTTCTGAACATATCCATTTCTGGAGTTTTTCATATTCCTGCCCAACTAAGGACTGGTTACTCTTAAGACTAACGCACAGCTGTTGTCCAGGAAATTCCCTTGACCTTTCTCACCTCATTATCATCACCTATTTCCTCAATCCTCTGTCTTCCTCTTTCCTTCTCAGTTTCTCCTCATTTGGATGTAGCACACCCTAAAAAAGATTCCTGAGAAAGCAACAACGGAAGGTAAAGTTTGAGATCAGTTGTCTAAAAATGTCTTTTTCCTGCCCTCGCCCTGATTAATAGTTTGACTAGGTATAGAATTACAAATTAAAAGTGATTTTCCCTCAGAATTTTAAAGCCACATCTGCCAGCTTTGAATGTAACCATTAAAAAATCAGATACTAGTCTCATTCTTAAGCCAAAGTGTAAGGTCTATATTTTTTAACTACGAGCTTCTATTATATATATATATATATTGCTGGTAGTCTAAAATTTTCCAGTTATGGACCTTGATATAGATTTGCTTTAATTTTTATGGGCACCCAGCAGATTCTCTCAAACTAGAAATTAATGTCCTTCAATTCTGAAAATTTTTAGAATATAATTTTATGACAATTCCTTCCCTATAATTTTCTTTGCTCTCCCCTGTTTTCTGGAACTATTAATCAGATTGGGGCTTGTTATATTATTTGTCTGATTTTATTTTTTCTCTCCATTTTCCATTTATCTCATTTTTTGCTCTACTTTCAGGAAAATTTCGATCCTTCTATTAAAGTTATTTCATCAGTATTATAAGAATGCTTATTCTCTGATTATTCCTTTTTTTATCATCCTGTCATGTTTCATGGAAGTACTATATTCCCTATCTCTCTGAGTACATTAATTATAATTTATTTTTACTTCAGCTATTGTCTTCCAATTCTTGAGCCAGTTCTGGACCATGAACTGGCTTGTTTTCTCCTTGGCATAACACTCTCCAGGCACCTGTATTTAGTTTTCTCAGTTCTACTAATTCCTCCATCCCCTTTACATCTTCCAAAAATTGTATCTCTTTCGTAAGTTGCTTCCTCTTCCTTATGCTGGTGAATTCATTTCTTTTAGTCTTTTATTTTTTAGTCTATTACTTATAATTTTAGTTCCTTACTAGAAGGGAACAAGAAAAAACATGTGTTCAATCACCCGGTTTCACTGGAAGTCGTTTGTTAAAGTTTCCAGAGATGGTAATGCTATAGGTGTAGTCATGTTATTCATAGGATCATAAAATCATAGGATTTTTACTGTTAAAAAGCTTTCAGAGATCATCTGATTCAACCCTCTATTAGAGGTGAGAAAATGGAAATTCAAAAAAGTTAAGAGGTTTGTACAAGGTTATTTAACTAGCAATTCATATGGCTAATACTTGAACTTGCCTTCATTTCCATATTGCCTCCTCACATAAAGAACTCTTTAAAGTAGCTGTTCCCTGAGGACTCCCAGACACATCATAAGGTTAAAACATTTGAACAGGCCAGTCTAGCTTTTGGGTATCAGAATGGGGGAAAGCTGTCATTAAGGAAAATCTGGCAAACAATGATTCTAAAAATAAATATCAGATTCTAAACTTTCTATTTTCCGTTAGAATTCCCTAATCAATACTCTCCCATGAAGTTCACTCTCCTTAGCCTGCTTCACCATGGTAGACTTACCATAATTTTTACTCTTTCAGGTCACAGGATCACACCATGATTTCTCCAAACAAAGTAAATTTATGTTTGAAACTCCACTAAATTATATCCTTCCTTATCTCCTGATAAGGAAGATATCTCCTTATCACCTTCTACCTGACCTCAGAATGGCCAGCAACCTGTTTCTCCTAAAAAATCCTTTCCTCCATGAATAGCACTACCCAGGTCCTCAAGCAAAACTCTTGAGAGTCACCCTTAACTTCTCTTTTTCCTTAACAGCACCCAACTCCAATCTAGGCAGTCCCCAAATTCCACCTTCTAAAAATCAATTCCACTTTTTAAAAATCTCTGGAATCCATCCTTCTTGATGTTCCTCACAGCTTCATAGCTATTGTTTCAGTTGAGGCCCTCACTGTACTTCATCCTGATTACTGTTAATTGTCTCGTCTCCAGACTCTAGTTAGTCCCCTCTCTTTACCTGAAATTTTTTCTCAACAGAACTAAGATTTCATTTCCTCACTTAAACTATGGGAACAGGGTGATAGGATTAAAAATCAGTATTAAATCTATAAAAGTATTTGATAAAGTTCTGTTTACCATAATATTTTATATTTATATTTATAATATTTTGTTAACTTTTAGGGATTATAATCTGTTTAAAGGTATTAGCATTACATTAAATTCAGTATACAGAACACTAAAGATGCAAATTAAAAATCTGATCATAACATTATTTAGACCTTTTGGATGTAAAATAGTTAAGGGACCAACATATTATTATGGTAAAGGCCAAATCTAAGAATGTTTTATATAAAAACCACTAGACTATAAATTTCAGTAGGCAGGGACCATGTCTTAATCATCTTTGCTTTCCCTACTGTGCTACATACAAACCTCAACATAATAGGTACCCAGTGAAAGAATGAATGAATGAATGCATGAATGAATGATTAAATAAAATTATAGATAACATCAGGCCAACAAACTCAGGTAGCAATAGCTTATCTGCTATTTGATAAGCCAAATAATTAAATGGAACTTAATAGCTGATCAACTTAGTCAAATGTTATGAATATGTATTTTTTAAAAGTATGTATATATATCCAGCAGATCTTTACAAGAGACATCAATCTGATCTTTATTTGAACATCTGTTCAATCATTCAATAGATAACAAAGCAAAAAATTTCAACATAACAAAAAAATATAAATTTGAAAAACAAGTAAAAGAAAGATGTTCCCATTGTTAATATTCTTACTTTAGATTGTCCTCCCTACATCTCTACAATACAGAAAAATGAGAACTTAGCTAGAATTTTGTTCAAGTTACCGACTTTCGTATTTCATACCATTTGCAAGGATATCAAAACTTCCTTCTAAACAAAATAGAAATAGCACCACTGTATATGTGCATAAGCCTAATTTTACATTTCTTCTACCATATCAACTTCATGTCCCATGATATTCTGACCACTATCATTCACTAATATCAACTTGCTTACCTACCTCAATTTTAGCGTCACAGGAAATCACTGCTAATGAGGTATTAACCTATCACCTGGGGTTTAGCAAAGCATCCCAAGTCAGTTACAGAAATACCTTAATCCATAACCTAAAATTTAAACTATCAAGGGGCTGGTCCCCAGGGATATGAGTCAAGAACAGAGCACTCTGAACATATCCAGACTGAGATTGACTCTTTTCTCTGCCTGGAAAGGTGCTTAGCAAGGGGTTCTGACTATCATGTTGACTGACGGGAATTTCATGTGAAGAAAGAAATTCTCTTGAATTCTACCTCCTTAAAAATATCTTGTATAGCCAGAGGGTAAAATGGGTAGGTCCTCACTGCACAGAAGCCTGAATACCTAGCCTATTGTACTTTGGTATAAACACTGCCATTTTCTGGGATACTGCCTACTTTTTATAAGTTCTACTACTCTCTTCATGTAAAATAACTATATGGAAATAGCATAGCTAAAGAAAAAAGTGGGCGAAATTTAAATCAACAAACTAAGGAATAAAAGTGTAGGTTAGAAAGAGGAATACAAGTTAACAAATGATTACATAAGGAAGAGCAAAAAATGTATATATGAATACACACCTGAGGGCAAAAGGCTGAGGACAGCTGAAATTGGAAGGACATATAATAATTGAAATGAAGGCAAAGGAAAGAAAGAGTAGAGAAGAAATTTGAATAATATTCATGGGTAGGAAAATGTATGTTGTATGAGCTGAGGTAATCCCAATGTTATGATGGGCTATGAAGTAGAAAAACAATATTCATTTTAATCAAAAGCATTACGACAGGTAAGGATGGACTACAATATGAAAACCAAATAGACGTAATTCCATAATAGCCATTGAAAGGGACCAATGGTGATATCTGTACTATTTTAAAACACAAAAGGGTACTTAATAACTTTAGATCATACCACTTAAAATTTTTTCAACTTTGGAAAATGTCTTAAATTCCACTTTGCTTTATTTGCTTTATTTTTAAAGATTATGGAAGTGCTACGTAAATCACTAATAACAATATTAATAATAAATGGTTGATAATGTATTCACTCTAATGGCACTGGAATCACTATAATATCCAAACCAAGGGGGAAACAATCAGCAGTGTTGGTGTTGTCTCTGACCCTGAAGCACGAGCTTCTTTCCTATAAGGAGCACGTTCTTAGGTAGAAAAACAGGATGTAAAATGATACAAAAATGTGTGTGCCAGCATTCAGAAAGAACACAGGTAAAAGCTTAATTCTCCTCTAAATAGCAATTTCTAAATGTGGATTCAATAATGAAAACCTATAACGTATCAGTTAGCAGAAGCATTTAGGAATTGCGGGCATAGAGTAGGGTGCAACTGTTGCACTTAGTATTTGACCACCACACAACTACTCAAGTTCAACTACCAGGTTTTTTGTCACTCTTTTTTTTTTCCTTCTCCTTTGTTTGCTATTTACAATTATGAGAGGACTGCGATCATGAAGCTTAGTGTTCATTTCAGTGAGAAATGCCTGGGCTAGATCTAGGTTCTGCATGGGTAGGTACTGTGTACGCGTCCCACGCCGCTCCACCAATACACGTTAAACTCTCCTTTTAATGGTCTTCAGCTGAGACTACACCTAGCCCTTTCACTTACATAGTTTCAGGTCTCTCCTGAGAACAGGTACAGTCAAATTTCCTCTTCCCATAAATCCTTAAAAAAACGGTGCGATGGAAGTAGGAAATGAATAGTTTTGCTGCTAACCCAAACAGAATTATTATGTCTTGCTACTAAAATACTCCAATCACTGGCAGGAGTGATCCAGAAATTATGTGTTCAATACAAGTATACATGAGCCCTACAGCAGATAATCTCAGATGATGACGACGAAGATAGACAACTTTTTTAGTACTTGTGACCAGCACTGTTCTAGGTGCTATGCATGTATTATTCATTTAATCCTCACACACTCCAAAAAATCTTTGTTAGGTAAAATTATTTTTATCTTCATTTTACACAGGACACTGAGACACAGAAAGAAGCCGGTTAAAGCAATTTTAACATATTTAGTTTATTTAAAGGTAAAACATAAAACTTTACACCTGTAAAGTTCAAACCTTTTGATGAAGGACCAAGGGCTGTCACTGACTCCTGGTCTGCTAAGTCACATTATTCTTCTTGCTTAAACTGTACCACATCATATCACCTATTTAAAATCAGTGAGAGTTTAAAGGTTTTGGATTCCTTAAAGTCACTGAGAGATTAAAGGGACTTGCAAAGCAAATTCAGTGCAAGATCTTTCCAGATTTTTTACATTCATCCCCTACCCCCAACCTGGGCAATCTTACACAGTTATTTACACACCTATTTAGATTGTAATCTGTTTTAGTGACTCAACTTTAAAATGTCTTTCCAAAGCATTCAACTTAGGTTTCTTAAAATCAACAATGCTTTATACTTTTTTTACTCCTATTTCATCAGTCTGCATAATTAAATTACAACTGCACATTCAACAGGCATAAACAAAATTGAAAACAAACACAAATGACTCTAGGTAAGCATACCAACAAGTAAACAGATAAACAAAATACACCATTTTTCAGAGAGTATCCTATTCGCTTGAAGCAGGGATTGGCTAAGATGGCTTCTATTATATTCGTATCTTCCCTAAATGCAAACAATACTATTTAATAGGTATATGGGTATATTAGATTTCTGGCAGAATGGATTTGCAATTGAAAAATACAATTAAATCTGATAGAGGAGTTCACAATAACACCAAAATTCTATACTAGAAAGGTAACACATTCCTTCTTATCTTTCTTAATTAGAAATCCTAGGAGACTCCTTCATTGATAAAACTAGGGTGACAAATTGTATCCCAAATTCAAGTAAGTACAAGGAAGCCCCTTCCCAAAGCATGAACATACACACTCACACACACACAAACTTGTAATTAATCAATGAAGAAATTTGAGTTTTAAGAAAGAAACCTTCTCCCTACTAGAGGAAAAATTCTGAATTTAAAGTTCAGGTTCAGCCAGTTACCACTTATTTGATATGGGTTTAGTCACTTCACCTCTCTGAGCTACAGTATCTTTATCTGAAAAAGGAGATCCATCCACTCCACAGAACTATGGTCAGAATTATATAAATAAAATATATGACAACACTCCGCAGACTATCAATCATCATATACATACAAATTATTACTACTGGAAATCCTAGTTTGTATTTTGGACACAGAACTTCAGAGTCAGGGGAGGTCATTTCATAAATGACGAGGCTGAGAGCCAAAAACCTAAATTACTTTCCTACTTACAGTGGCATGGATGACAGAGCAGAAATAGAGAATTCTTGATTAACCAGGAAAAGAATATCACAGCCATGGGAGTGGGATCAATTGGAGATTCAAGGAAACCAAAGTGCCCAGAATGAACTAATGCTGCAGTGTAGACTGTTAACAGAGATAAATATTTAAAGGCTTAGCAGTTTCATACAATAAGTCCTGGCAGTGACTTTGGTGAAGATATTAGGAAAGAGAAAGATTAACAACAACAACAACAAAAAGTTGCACTCTACCAATCACATTATTATTTCATCTTATATAACAAAATATTGATGGCTTGTCAAACTAAAGAAAATAGGGAATTTAAGATAATTCTCTTATTTATGTTATTCCTTTCTACTGGTCAGAATAATTAACCAAAGGTTAGGAAGTTAAGACAACAATAGGATGGACGTCAGTGAAGTTCAAGTACTTTAACTGGACTGCTTCGGGTACAGTTTGTTTCCCTTTTTCTCTGGCCATTAACCCAGCAGAGGAAAGTGATCTAACACAGCACCATGGCACGAAGGGATGGACCCTAGAGCCTGTCTCTCTATGACGACTGTTCTTGTGCATCCAGACTGCCTATTGAAACTAACAATGCCTGCTGCTGCTGCCGAAGAGGATCATCCAAACTCTGAAAATGAAACACATCACACAAAGGGATGAAAGAATTCTTATTCCACAGGGCTTAGCTTGCAGCTGGTCATGCATGCCAGAGGGATGTGCCATGAGGATGAGAAAGAAGCTTCCAAAGAGAATGGCTAGGGCAGCCAGTTGAACATTTTGAAATACTTAGGGAACTATTCTTTTGAAACTTAGGCAAATAACTAGACTTTTTTTATAGCTGAACTTGAGAGTCAGGGTTTTTTAATCTCCGCAATTCACTTAGGTGTGAATATTCTTGCAAGCAAAAGAAACTTAGAGAATTTCTAATTGCTTATACATTTGGGGAGCTCCTCACTAATAGTAAGAGATCATACTACATATTGTTTTCCCCCTCTGGGCTATAGCTTCATGTTACTTTGGAGTTTAACACTGTTTGCAGGAATAGGTGTTGGATTTTTCTGCAAGTGACACAAGTATATTGAATAATATGTTTGTTATACAAAATAGAACAGTGGTTAAGACTTTGAGGTCAGATCAGTGGTGACACTGATGCAGCACTCATTACATGGCATCAAAGTCCCGTGGGCTCTAACAGAGTAAAAAGGTATTACAAATAGAGTTAAAAGTTATAAGAACACTTCCTGTGGCCACCATTGCTCCTGGCCTCTCAACTGGCCTCATCAAGGCATAATGCTGTTTTTCAAGTACCCTGGCCATCACTGTCTAATGGAGTACCAAAAGCAATATCTATGCTTTGGAAATTTCGACAAGCCACCGTGAGGCATCAGCCTTCTTTTATTCTCTGATAAACTTACACTGTCAAAAACACAAACATTTGCCCTCCCTTCCCGGCCCTTTCCCACTCTAGTTCCAAAAAGCTCATCTTCCTCTGTTTACTGGATAAAAGTGAGAAACACCTTTCATCATACATAACAGTACACATATCAGACTTCGTGATCCATTTTCACCTGTTATACCACTGAATCCAAATAATTACACTATAACTAGATGTGTTGCTTTATGGAAGTTACTTAATCTAATTTAGCCTTTGATTCTTCATTGATAAAACGTAAATAATATCTGCCTTATTAAATTTTTGTGAAGAATAAGATATTTACCTCATAGTTCAGTTACCAGCACAAAGGGTGATTCCATAAATAATAGTCATTGTCTGTACCATTCTCTATAACAGTAGTAAGAAATAGTTCACAAAAGAAACTAAAATGAGAAATGGAATATAATATTAAAAATATTCCCCTACCTTGTCAGGATGCTATTGTTGATTTGAACACTGTATCATTTTTCTTAGGTTAAATCATCCTTCTTAAGAAGCATTATTTCCTTAAAGGATTATGCCAAAGTGAATAGAACTCATTGGAAGAAATGTTTCCTTCCACATATTCAACCCATTAGTTCTAACTAATGTCCTTCAGACCACTTAAACATGTTCTTGTTACAAGTGTCTTAACTTTTCAAAAAGCTACTATTATATTGTATACATAAATGTTGGCACTGGAGGGTTTCCATAATTGTTTTAATGTTTCTTGTTCCCCCTCACTTCTACCACTGCTTCCACACTCTCATTAGCTCTTCTAACTTCTCTCAAAAAGAGACAACATTTGGATAAGAAGGGGTACTACAAAATCAAAGTTAAAATATATTTGAGAAATATTAATTCTCACTCTAAGTCATTACACATACTATCCCACTCAACTGCACAAAATGAACTTTTAGCCCTAAGTTCATTACCAACAACATATTCTGAAGACGAGAAGAAACAACCTTTCAGAAAAAGAAAACTAACAGGGAAAGATATTTCATTCCAAAGAAAAAGGATTATGGGCGCCTGGGTGGCTCAGTCGGTGAAGCATCTCCCTTCAGCTCAGGTCATGATCCCAGCATCCTGGGATCAAGTTCCGCATTGGGCTCCCTGCTCTGCAGGGAGTCTGCTTCTCCCTCTGCCCCTCCTCCCGCACATTCTCTCACTCTCTCTCTCTCAAATAAATAAAATCTTAAAAAAAAAAAAGGGGGAGTATAATGACGAAAAATGTATATAAAGAGAGACAATGATATTTGTGGTATAATAGAAAATTATCCCTACATAAGAAAATAAAACTTATAATCCATTTTCCCTTAAGAATTATAAAATATCCTAAATTCAGGCTCTATTCTAGTAAAAAACTAAAACAGAATTTAGATAAACCCTTACCATTAATTACTTCTTTACATTGTGAAATTTTGTTCGCAAATTTTTACACTAAAATCCTTTAATTAGGTGCCAAAGAAGACAAAATAACCTAATATTTCATTCTAAAGGAACTGATCAACAATTTATGAAAACAAGTCATTTTTCTCACCATTCCTTTTAGCAGCACCCATCCAAACAACCCCCAAATCCTGCCAATGCTCTTTCTTTTCCACTGTTATTGCTTAAAATCCTAAGTAATCTAATTACTTTCAACCTCTAACCTTTTTCATCCATCTTTATGCTTCTAGAGTTATGGTCTTTAAAAAACAAACAAACAAACAAAAACATAAAGGCTCAAGGAATTTCCCTCCCCTTAAAAATCCTGAGTGGTTTATTATTGAATAAAATCCAAACTCTAGTGTAGTACTCAAAAGTCTTTCACAGTATGGCACAAAACTACAAATCGGAGTAATTAAATTCAAAGTAAAAAATATCCATTAACTGCCTGCTATGTGCCAGACTCCAAAGAGTAGTGGGTTGGTAGTGGAGATAAAGATGAAGCAGACGTAGTACCTGTGCTCAAAGAAGCCAGTGTGATGAGGATGCAGATAAGCAAGCTAAAAATTGTAATGCAGTGTACTGAGTACAGAACAAGGTAAACAACTA
This sequence comes from Halichoerus grypus, assembly GCF_964656455.1. Lineage (NCBI taxonomy): Eukaryota > Metazoa > Chordata > Mammalia > Carnivora > Phocidae > Halichoerus > Halichoerus grypus. The sequence continues at coordinate 60,023,653 of NC_135712.1, forward strand.
CAGGGTGCTAACACAATTAGATGATAGGTCCCAAACTCAAGGAGGAGAAAAGTGAAAGTAATATGTGGTCTTCCGCCTCTGAAAATGATGAAGTAACAGAAACAGGACTTAGTCTCCTGCCACAAACTACTAAAAACTAGACAAAATAATGGTTTACAGACATTGGATAACGGGCATCACGTGCCAAGGTCAGCCCTACCACTGCTGTCGCTTACTGCCTAGAGAGAGTTACCAGACTACATCTCAGAAAAAGAGAACATGAACAGAGCCTGCTTTGTCCAGCGCCACACTGTTAACACGTGGGGCTGGGCTTCAGAAATGAGTCTTTCTGGGGCGCCTGGGTGGCTCAGTCGTTAAGCGTCTGCCTTCGGCTCAGGTCATGATCCCAGGGTTCTGGGATCGAGCCCTGCATCGGGCTCCCTGCTCCGCGGGAAGCCTGCTTCTCCCTCTCCCACTCCCCCTGCTTGTGTTCCCTCTCTCTCACTGTGTCTCTGTCAGATAAATAAATAAAATCTTAAAAAAAAAAAAATGAAGTCTTTCTGATTGCAAAGTCCCAGAAGTTTTATTTTTTATTTCTCTACCACTTTTAAATCTTTGCTTAGACCATTTGTTCAACCTAGCAATCAACTTACCCCTACCCTTCCATTCTTCCTTGCCCTACAGAAATCATGCTCCAAGGTTTCAAACATTACTTCATCTAATAAAGCTCCTCTAATTCTATTCCCCCAGCCATAGTGAAAATTACTATTATCAGCTTCTACAATACTGCATTACTTTGTTTTTATTGTTTTACAGCATTATTTTTATTCTGTTCTACGTAATAATAATAATATTAATGTTAACCAAAGTTATTGAGAGCTTATGTTATTGCTCTATATTCTGTGCCTGGACCCAATCATTGAATCCTCAGGACAATCCTAAACAGTAGGTACTATTTTCAGCCTCATTTTGTAGGCAAAGAAACTGAAACACAGATAGGCTAACTAACTTGCCTAAAGTTACACAAATAGTGTCAGAGCAGGGATTCAAACCAAATAATCTGGCTCCAAAATCCTTGCACATAACCTCGTTGTTTCCTTTCTGAACTGCCTACTAGACTTCTTGAATAGGGACAGTTCATGTAACTAATCTTGCAATTTGTATATCTCATACTACCCAGAACAATGTTTTATACTGAATACATACTCTATGTTATTTTCCATATGAATGAATGAACAAAGGAGCTCTATGGGGCTGTGGAGGAGTAATTATACTGAGTGCTAAGCCAGAACTTAGAAAACTCTAACCTATGGACAAAATGTACCTATAATTCTTTGAGAGAAATCATTCTTCATCCTTGCAGCTCCTCAGAAATTTCATCCACAAGCAATGAAAGCTTTTGCATCTTCCAGCTATGGAGTTCTTACTTCCACCTTAGCTAATTTCAACATTGAAAAATTATATAAAATATGTTATTTTATGTTTATTTTTAATGACCATTATGAGACATGTTTCCTACATTTATTCTAAGCATAGAACAACACTTCTACTAAGATTATATCTAGTTGGAAAATATGTATGTGGGGATGAGAGTGAAGAGCCAGCCAAGGTAATAATAAAATAAAAATAACAAAAACTACTACCATATTCAAACACTTACCATGAGCCAGGCACTTGCCTGATCATCATTATTAACAGCATTATAATGCTGGTGTATTAACTCATTTAACACTCAAAACAACCATGAGGTAGGAATAAAATGAGCCCTGAAATTCTGGCATTTCGTTTTTTAGCAATAGATTGTATCAGATGAATTAAGAGTGTATTTGCTAAGTTAGTATCCATTTTATTAAATTATAGTAGATGCTGAGAGGTCATGAGACAATTACAATGAACTGCATTTTTATCAATTATTGTTGTTTCATCAACTTCATGACAAGTGTTATATAATGGGCTGGCAAACACTATTATTCTGCTTACATCAATAATATATGTTCCATATTTACTCCACAAAAGTTCATTCACAAGTTAGTGCATTGTTTACTAAGTAATGTTGCCAGGTTCTTGAGGTAGAACATAATGGTTACACAACTTTAAATTAGATGCTCACATCCACTTAGGTAGCTAATAAGTGCTAGAATGCATGTACTCCATGAATTGGTTTGAATAATCACTCTAGATGATCAAGAAGTTTCCTCCACTTACTCTCCAGGGCTGAAGAGTCTTGCATGCAATAATCATAATTAAAGCAGAAGTAATGGAAATATACATGCACAGCTATAAAATACCCTAACCTGAGAATTAATCTTTGGTTCCTAAGTGTCTTAAATCACCCAGGTTTATCAGAAAGTTTAAGGTTTTTTTTTTTTCATTTCCTTAATTCACCCCATTCTTATAGTAAAAACTGATGATAAACTTTTAATAATCCAACAACATATTAACCATACTTGAATAATAATAATGATAATATGTTATATTACACTATAACATATCACATTACATTATGTTATTAATGGATATCAGTAATTGAGTACCTACTATATGTTGGGCAAAACAGGTGCTTTACTATATGATCTCATTTAGTTTCCAACAGTCTGGGGGTTTGGGGTTTTCTTATCTGTGCTCTATAGAGAGTAAAAAGGTTCAGAATAACTTGTCCATAGTCTCATAGACATTGTTCTAGAAGCAGGGCTCAAACCCACCTCAGGCTAATAAATAATAAGAGATTTTTGCAAAGTGGGAGTTTGCAAAAGTAACATACAAAAATCAATAGCCTTCCTATACAGAAACAAAAAGCCACTTAGAAAATATTATGGAAGAGAAAACTCAATTTAGGCTAGCAAATTTGTAAAAAAAAAAAAAAAGAAAAGAAAAGTAATAACCAGTTAAATAAACAAATGCAGAGAACACCAAAGAACAAACTTAGCAACAAATGTTTAAGACCTCTATAAGGAGAGAAAGTACAACACTTTTGAGACACAAAAGCTACTGAACAAATGGAAAGAAAAAGCAGGTTCTTGAGTAAGAGGACTCAACCTCATAAAGATATTAATTGTCCCTATGTTAATTCATGAATTTATCATAATTCCAATAAAAATACCATCAAGATTCCCACCCCCTCAGGCCTGCTACCTGATTATAAAATTCATCTGGAATAACAAGAAAGCAAGAAAGTCAGGAAAGCCCTGAAAAAAAGTGTGCTGGTGGGGGTGAGGAAGGAGGCTAATACTTCAGATATTAACATATAATCTAAAACCTCTATAATTAAAATAATGTAATCATGGCATATGAATAGACAGACTCATGGCACAGAATAGAAAATCTAAAAATATGTATGACTGCATAGGAAAATTTCCAATAGGAAACCATGCAAGTACCAGAAGAAAGTTTCAATGAATTCCTTTACAAACTGCAAGCGGGCAAAATTTGTAGTAAAATTATGTCTCAATGACATAAGTCCCAACAAAGTCAAGTAAATATTATTAATGGCAAATGCCTCTCTTGGTCAGATGATCATCATTCTTGTGGACTGTATGGAAAGCAAAATCCACCACACCTCTGAGAATCATAGAAATTGCAGAATCGTTCAGTACAATAAACTCTTAACACCTTCTCTTTCTTCATCATCATTTTTAAACCCCAGCAGAAAGATTGTATTAATATAACCAAAACCTGGGAGAAAGAACTTAAACCACATCTGTTGGATTTAGTTGGAAATAAAGTGCGCTACCCCATATCCCAATTCATATCCAAGACTTTCTGGATTTCAGCACTATACTTACTTTTAAAAGGGATTACAATCTGAATATCTTTCTTAACCCACTATTTATATGAACAAATGTATAAGTAATTTCTATATGCTACAGGGCAAGGGCCTTTAATAGATATTTAGATTTATCCTATAATTAAAAATAATAATAATGCAAATGTATGCCAAAGCTCTGTAAACAATATCTTCAAAAAATTTGTTGTGGAGAAGGACCCCTGGTGTCCAGCTGGATTCAAGCCAGTCTATAGTGTGGCTGTTGACTGCATAGCATTTGAGTCCATGATGAGACAGCAGCATCTTTGCTTACTTTGGGATATTTTCTTCACTATCAAAGATGTCAAGCCTCTAAAATTCATAAAGATGACGCTTAAGAAGAAATATCTTGGTTGTTTTACATTTTTCCCAACAAACATTTCAAGAAGCATAACACAGATTCTTTGGACACCAAATGGCCATGACTGACTGGTAGGAATGTATCTCAGACACAATGTTAGAGTGTCTGATTGGTATCTCTGAAACATATAGCTAACACCTACATTTACAAAAATGAGTTCTATCTCCACAACTAGCTTCTGAAAAAGCTTTTTAAAAAACAACATAAAAAATGGTACATTGGCAAAAGACATGATCACAGCCTTGCCGTACACTAACATTGCCTTGCAAATGAAAACCTGCAGTATTCCTTATGATCAGGGTTTCACCCATTTATTTGGTTAATCATTCAAATGGCTAAACAGACCTCTAATTTGAAAATAAAAACCAATTGATGCAATCACAAACAAGTTCTAAAATTGCGGTTTATAAAAATTGAAATCTTGTTCTAAGCCAAAACACACACACAGTTACCTTTTCCTAATCAGAGCATTCATTTCTCCTCATTATGATCTCACAAGCACATTAAAATCTTATTAACATTAATTACTTCTGAGCGCCTATGCATGAGCAGTGACAGTCGTGAGCATGCGCGTGTCTGGATCATATCTACATTTATATACCTTGCTGCACTTTGCTTATAAAACATGTGAAAATATTTCTGCTAACACCAATTAGCTAACTTCACACACACACAGATAGTAAACTGCTGTCTCACTGCAGAGACTACCAGAGACCCATAAACATATGGACAAACGGACAAGAAAGAAAACAGAAACACCTCTTGAATGTGAGAAATAAAACACCTTATACTTGAACCTTAATTCTTGAGGTACAAACAAGCTGAAAGAACAAAAATAACAACAACAAAAAATCATTAAAAATTTACAAACAAAGCACCTTATTTTCTACCCAGATGGAGTCAATGATAAAAATGATAGACACAAAGAAAACTGTCAAGCAAAAAGCAGCTGACACAGGAGAGATACAAAGAGACAGATAAACAAAGAGAAGGAAGGGAAAGTGTCCTTCTTTACATGTGTACACATGTACACACACACACACACACTGACACATCTGCTCCACATAATTATACTTAATTTGAACAAAAACAATATAAACTTTACACTGACCATAAGGTAAGAATAATAGCACACCACACCTCAAAATCAAACAGGTCTATCTACACAAGCAAATAAAACTCCTGCTCAACCCAAATGATTTACGAATTCTACTTATACCAAGAACGTTATATATAAGAGCCATGCATCCCTACAAGCAGAAAAGTAGGCAATTATAGCCACAAAACTACATGTAATCCTTATCTCTTTTCTTCACACTCTCAACATGCAACTAATTTTACCATTCACACATACATTCCACCAAATTGTCCTTCTTTCCCCCATCATCCGTCCTTTAGTAGGAATTTTCGTAAGAATTAACCATTGATCATTACAGCCACATTTTCTTGTGGATTCATGTGTCTATCTTCTCTTCACAGCCTACAGTTTATATAAATCGAAAGACCTATGAAATACCATTGTATCTATGTCCACACATTCTATCCTGAGTCTTTCTGCCATCTTTAATTTCTTTGTTACTACTGAGCACTACACCAACACTATATCATTTTCCCAAAGAAAATATTTCAAAATCCCTATGGAAAACAGCAGGCATCGGACAAAAAAAAAAAATTCATGTTTAGTTCCATAATGACTTTTTCAGAACATGGAACACTACATCAAAAATAAATAAATAAATAAACAAACAAACAAACATTTAACTTCATTGGGTCACAATACCTATGTTTGTAGGAAAAGAGAAATAATATAACTTAATCCTAAGAGTATTTTAACAATTAATTATACTCATTAAATGATTTTTAGAATGTTTCACTAAGGGGCGCCTAGGTGGCTCAGTCGCTAAGCATCTGCCTTCGGCTCAGGTCATGATCCCAGGGTCCTGGGATCGAGCCCCGCATCAGGCTCCCTGCTTGGCGGGAGGCCTGCTTCTCCCTCTCCCACTCCCCCTGCTTGTGTTCCCTCTCTCGCTGTGTCTCTCTCTGTCAAATAAATAAATAAAATCTTCAAAAAAAAAAAGAATGTTTCACTAAGAATGAAATAGAGAGAGAAGAGGAGATGTTCAACCATCCAGCACAATTAATGCTCAAATCAATTTAAGCAGGTATAACTCATTCTAAAATTCCAATGTTCTACCTATTGTCTAGCAGCCTCATTGGTCTATGATGGGGGCCAATGACATATAGCAATATAAGTGTGCACTCTAAAGGTATGCTATGTAACAAAGGTCTAAGTGCATAACAGAGAAGAAATGGTAGAGAGTAGATTTTTGAATCTTTATGAAATAGTATTTAAAATATATGACATTGGTATCAATATAAAGTTTAAATGGTAGCCAAGAATACTAAATTTTATTTTAATTTAATGTTTTATTTAATTTATTTTAATTTAATGTTATTCAACATGTTCATAACTCAGAACAAAATTTAGTGGACATTCTCTGGGAAACTTAAAACATGCTAATATAAACATCATTAGCAAATGAAGTGTTACAAGTTTTTTTTTTTAAATCAACTAGAGGATAATAAAATAAGGCTGAATACAGTAAAATGGTATTTAAAGATGAACAAGAGTTATTTCAAGTAATTACCAACCTGCCATAACAACTTAAAATAAAATAAAATTATCATCCCCATGAAGTTTACATAGACTTTATATATGTCAATAGCCATTGTTATATACTATTTATGACTTGCAAATATTCTGACTTACCAGATTTATCAAACAGAATTAAGTGTGCCCTTTACAAGAAAGTCTAGAGAACTGAGAAAACAAAAAATTTATACCTAACAATCTAGTGGTTGCCTATCAGAACACAAGAAAACTCTATGCTTTAAAAATATATTCATTTTTAATTAGTAAACACTTAAATATTTGTTTATAGGTCATTGATAGCTTAACAGAAACTGGGAATCAAAGTATTAGCAATCACTGCCAAATGAAGATCAATTTGATTTTATTTTTAAATCTCTAAATTTACATATCACTAGAAAAATATGAGATATATCAAAAAAAATCAATTTACATTGACATTTTCAAGAAAATATTGTATTAAGATAGACCCCGAATGATCAGGAAAGTATGGAAAAAGAGGAGGCAGCAAAGAAATAATTTTGGGTAGACACCAAAAAAACCCACAATGCTGTATTATCAGTCTGCATGTTGCAGATAGCTTTACAATGATCAATTGACATATGACTATGGCAGAACTAGCAAAAAGTGCAAAAATAGGTTGAGACTTAGAACCCACCTTCCCTTTCATAAATACCACATCACAAACCGCAAAGATTAGGCGGCCAAATTTCAACATCAAAGGTATACTTGGCATTTGAACCAGACCTAAGATTATGGCCTTTGTGTTCCAGTAAAAGCTAATAAGCTGAGATTTACTTAACTCTTTCCTGTTGGTTTTGTTTTGTTTTGTTTTCTTGAGCTTCTCAAGGATTACTGAATTGAAGACTACATATGAAAAAGATAGTTCATCATTTCCAAAAAAGATATTCATCCAGATTGCCCTCCAATCCGTGAAATCTGAGATGCCTAAGGAGTCTTCTTTGTGAAAGCCTTACAAATATATCCAAAGATGGTGAGTCCCATATGGCTCTGATAAATGAAACCCGTTATTGTGAATTTCAAGCTCTTCTTTAAAACAAAACACTACTGGGTGAATTTGGTGCTCATGAAATAAAGCACTAATTGCGTGGCCTAACAACACTCTGAATCCTCTCCCTAGCAGACATTTTAAGTTGTGCCAAATTGGTTTTGGGATGTGAACAAATATCCTGGAGCCAGACTCTCACATGCACGCACTACTCCCTGGAAGTAAGTTGGACACTCTTGGAAATTGCATTAACTCTTTCAGGCCACCAGGGAACCTAACTATCACTAAAAGAAAGGCCTGTTTTAAGAGGAAAACAAGTCATTCAGTCTAAAGTTAAACCCAAGTAAATGGTGAAATAGCAAAAACTGATTTGGGGCCATTTTGACACTAACGTATCCATAGATATTAGATAGCCCCTACACCCCAATGGATGCTTATTCAAATGTATCCAGAAAATCTTATTCCTCTTTTCCTATGTCTGCATAATTTCCAAGACATTAATAAGAGTTGTGTGCATTCAGGAGAGGAGAATTCATTTTAAGCTTAATATGCCACATTTGCCTCAGGCACAGTGATAAGAAACTTTTGTTTCTTTGGTAACCACTTTCACCTTATTAGAACAGAAAACTTCTTGACTTTGTGTCTCACCACATGAAATATAATTTCCACACTATAATTTTTTCTATGGTCTTTCCATCCTGGTTCAGAAGGATGACTACAAATCTGGAACTGCATATTTAAATGGCAATTAATCTTTTCCCATCTCCCTCTCACTTGAATTTAGGAATTAATAAAAACAATTTCTTTAAAAAATTAAAAGCACCTACATGTAAAAATAATATTTATAACTACCAGCTTCTTCCTTCTTTCTTTCTTTTTTCTTTTTTTTTTTTTTTTCCTACTCTTAATTTGTTCAGAAGCAAAGTAATTTCTTAGGAACAAGTTATTATATTTTTAAGGAATTTTAATTAAGCATTTTATTTGCAATATGCTGAAAACAGCATTTCCCCTTTTAGCTCACGGATAAATATCCTGGGTTATATGTGTCCTAAAGATTATCCAAACCCCACTAACTATAATTTTACACTTCTAGGTCACTGTCATTCTGTGGCTGCCACTCTCCCCTTTCATCCAAAGGCTTAGTAAATACATAGATAAAAGAAAAATTACTTTTGGGGGGGGTAGAAAATAACTAAATGCCTATGAAGAAGGTTTTCCTTTTTTAACCAATTCTAGTTTAAGCCTTCTGCGATATATTTCCTAGAGAACCATATTTAATTTCCTGCCAATTGGTGTGAATTTAAGAATATTACCAAAAGCCTATGTTCCATTTCTAACAAAGCTTTATATTCTAACAATTAGCCTGTGTGTACTGCTGCCAAAGACTCATATTACTAAGATATAAACAACAACAACAACCTTATCAGATCCTAAAAGGAAATAAGCTGCTATTTACAAGTAGATAGGACACATTTGGTGAATCAAATGTGTAGCTGCTTCTGATCTTGATTACTTCAAACTGCAATTCTTAGAATAGAACCCAAGTGTGCAGATGTGTCAACATAAGGACATATACCTGACTTACACTGGGGTATTGGTACTCTGAATAACTCTTAAATATTTCCAAATAAAAATTTACAGGATTTGTTAGTGCACTGGGGCCTGTTTGTAGCATGTCTGATATCATGACATTACTTCTGTGCTCTGTTGCATACTTGTTTAGTTAGTTGCTGATAACCAAATACAACTCATATTCCAGTTGAGTTTGTTTGGAATCTAGAACCATATTAATAGCATTAAAAGGTAGTTGATAATACTCAACAGGCACCTCAACATCAAAAAAGTTTTACCTATTTTTAAAGCAACTATTTATTATATCAGTGAGAAATTGACTCAGTACATACCCACCATGTCAGCAAAGTGATACTAGGGCCAAGGAGCAATTTTCCCATGGGGCCCAAACAGAGGGAATATTTGGGGAAGTTATAAACCCTTTATGGAAGACTAAGGTTGTGATTCATATTTCTACCGAGGTCCCCTTTTTCACCCTAAATTCATATAATGACATCAATTTAGGAGAAAAGGTATTAAAATGTAGCATATGTCATTTCAAAATCCTATGATAAACTGTAAATAGGACTTATAAAAACAATGGCCTTTCTTTAGTAGTATCCTTATATTTTTTTATTAAGTTTTTTTTTATTTTAATTCCAGTATCGTTCACATACAGTGTTATATTAGTTTCAGGTGTACACTATAGTGATTCAACAATTTTATACATTACTCAGTGCTCATCATGATAAGTGTACTTGTATGCTTATATTTCTTTCTCTTTATCTTTTTGTATTTACTATATGTAAATGTATACCTCATGGTAACTCACAAAAGTTAAGGAGAAAGGAATACAAGTATACACCTAAAATCAAGCTACAAAGGAAGAGCAAGAGAAGAAGAAATAGAGAACAACTACAAAAATAGCTAGAAATAATTAACAAAATGGCAATAAGCACATATCTATCAATAATTACTTTAAATGTAAATGAACTAAATTCTCCAATCAAAAGACATAGAGTAGCTGAATAGATTAAAAAAAACAAGACCCATCTATAGGCTGTCTACAAGAAACTCACTTTAGATGTAAGGACACACACAGATGAAAAGTGAAAGGATGGAAAAAGATATTCCATGCAAATAGAAACTAAAAGAAAGCTGGAGTAGCTATACTGATACCAGACAAAATAGACTTTAAAACAAAGACTGCACTAAGAGACAAAGAGAGACATAACATAATGATAAAAGGGTGAATCTGCCAAGAAAATATAACATTTGTAAATATGTATGTACCCAACATAGGAACACCTAAAAACATAAAGCAAATATTAACAGACCTGAAGGGAGAAATAGACAATACAGTAACAGTAGGGGACTTTAATACCCCACTTACATCAATGGATAGATCATCCAGATAGAAAATTAATAAGGAAACATCCATCATAAAATGACATGTTAGACCTGATGTAGTTAATGGGTATTTATTGAACATCCCATCCAAAAAAAGCAACAGAATATACATTCTTCTCAAGTACACATGAAACATTTTCCAAGATAGATAATATGTTAGGACACAAAACAAGTCTTAATAAAATTAAGAGGATGGAAATCCTATCAAGCTTCTTTTCTGACCACAAATGGCATGAAACTAGAAAGTAATTACACAAAGAAAACTAGAATATTCACAAATATCTGCAGGTTAAACAACATGCTACTGAACACCCAATAGGTCAAAGAAGAAATCAAAAGAGAAGTAAAAAAATACCATGAGACAGCTCAAAGTGGAAATGTAACATATCAAAATTTATGGGACGCAGTAAGAGCAGTTCTAAAAGGGAAGTCATAGCAATAAATGCACACCTTAAGAAACGAGAGGAGTCTCAAACAACTTAACTTTATACTTCAAGTAATCAGAAAAAAGAACAAAATTAGAAGAAAAGAAGTAACCAAAATCAGAGGAGAAATAAATTAAATAGACTCTAAAAAGACAATAAAAAAAGATCAATGAAACTCTAAGATGGCTCTTTGAAAAGATAAACAAAATTGACAAACTTTTAGCTAGGCTCACCAAGAAAGAGAGGATTCAAATATATAAAATCAGAAATGAAAGAGATGTTGCCACTGATACCATAGAAATACAAAAGATCATACGAGACTACTTTGAACAATTATATGCTAACAAATTGCACAACCTATAAGAAATGGATGAATTCCTAAAAACATACAACCTACCAACACTGAATCATGATGAAATAAAAAATCTGAACAGACTCATTACTAGCAAAGAGGCGAAATCAATAAAAACCTCCCCAGAAACAAAGTCTAAGACCAGAAAGCTTCACTGATGAATTCTACAAAACACTCAAAGATGAATTAATACCAATTCTCCTCAAACTCTTCCAATAATAGAAGAGGAGAGAACTCTTCCAAACTCATTTTATAAGGCCAGCATTACCCTAATACCAAAACCAGACAAGAATGGCACAAGAAAATTATAGGCCAATATCCCTGATGAACATAGATGCAAAATTCCTCAACAAAATATTAGCAAACCAAATTCAACAATACATTAAGAGGATCGTACACCATGGTCAAGGGAGATTTATTCAAGGGATGCAAGGATATTTCAACATCTGCAAATCAGTCAATGTGATATACAACTGTAACAAAAGATAAAAATCATATGATTATCTCAATAGATACAGAAAAGGCATTTGACAAAATTCAACATTCATTTATGATAAAAACTCTCAACAAAGTGGGTATACAAGGAACATACCTCAATATAATATATGATATGATAAGCCCACAGCTAAACATCATAAAGCTTTTCCACTGAGATCACAAACAAGACAGGGATGCCTACTCTCACCACTTTTATTCAATATAGTATTGGAAGCCCTAGCCAGAGCATTGAGGCAATAAAAAGAAATAAAAGGTATCCAAATAGGAAAGGAAGAAGTAAAACTGTCACTATTTGGAGATGACATAATAGAAAAGCCCTAAAGACTTCATCAAAAAACCATCAGAATTGGGGCATCTGGGTGGTACAGTCAGTTAAGTGGCCAACTCTTGGTTTCAGATCAGGTCTTGATCTCAGGGTTGTGAGATTGAGCCCCACGTCAGGCTCTGCACTCAGTGTGGTCTTTAAGATTCTCTCCCTGTCCCTCAGCCCTTCCACCCTGCACACACACTCTCTCTCTCTCTCAAATAAATAAATAAATCTAAAAACTGTCAGAATTTAAACAAATTCAGTAAAGTTGCAGAATACAAATCAACACACAAAAATCTGTTGTGTTTCTATACACGAATAATGAACTACCAGAATGAGAAATTAGGATAACAATCTCATTTAAAATCATACAAAAAAATATCTAGGAATAAATTTAACCAAGGAGGTAAAAGACCTGTAAATTGAAAACTCTAAGACATTAATGAAAGAAACTTATGAAGACACAAATAAATTGAAAGATATTCCATGCTTATGGATTGAAAGAATTAGTATTGCTAAAATGCCCATACTATCCAAACGAATATAGAGATTCAGCGTAATCCCTACCAAAATTCCAATGGGATATTATACAGAAATAGAACAAATATCCTAAAATTTGAATGGAATCATAAAAGACCCTGAATAGTCAAAGCAATTTTGAGAAAGAGGAAAAAAGCTGGAGGCATCTTGCTTCCTGATTTCAAACTATATTACAAAGCTATAGTAATTAAAACAGTATTGTATTGGCATAAAAATCGACACATAGATCAACAGAACAGAACAGGGAGCCCAGAAATAAACATATATATATATCTGATCAATTAATTTATGACAAAGGAGCCAAGAATATATAATAGGAAAAGGAGAGTCTCTTCAGTAAATGGTGCTGGGAAAATTGGTCATATGCAAAGAATGAAACTGGACCACTATCATACACCATACATAAAAATTAACTCAAATTGGAATAAGGACTTGAACGTAAGACCTGAAACCATAAAACACCTAGAAGAAAACATAAGCAGTAAACTTCCTAACATTGGTCTTGGTGATGATTTTTTAATGTGACACCAGAAGCAGAAATAAGTAAGTAGGACTACATCAAATTAAAGAACTTCACAGCAAAGGAAACCATCAACAAAATGAAAAGGCAACTTACTGAATGGGAGAAAATACTTGCAAACCATATATCTGATAAGGGGTTAATACCCAAAATATATAAAGAACTCAATAGCAAAAAAAAAACAAATAATCCAATTAAAAAATGGGCAGAAGATCTGAATATAAACATTTTTCCAAAGAAGACACACAGATGGCCAGCAGGTACCTGAAAAGATGCTCTACATCATTAATCATCAGGAAAATACAAATCAAAACCACAATGAGATATCACTTCACATCTGTTAGAATGGCTATTATCAAAAAGACTAGAAATAATTGTTGGCAAGATGTGCAGAAAAGGGAACCCTGGTGTACTGTTGGTGGGAATGTAAATTGGTATATCCATTATGAAAAACAGTATGAAGGTTCCTCAAATAAATGAAAATAGAACTACAATAATATGATACAGTAATTCCACTTCTGGGTATTCATTCAAAGAAAATGAAAACACTAATTTGAAAAGATATATGCAACACCATGTTCACTGCAACATTATTTACAGTGGCCAAGACATGGAAACAACTTAAGGGTCCATCGATGAAAAAGAGGATGTGGTATATATACATAATGGAATATTATTTGGCCATAAAAAATGAAATTGTGCCATTTGAGACAACAAGAATGGACCTCTAGGGCATTATGCTAAGTGAAATAAGTCAGACAGAGAAAGATGAATACCATATGATCTCTCTTATGCGTGGAATCTAAAAAAAAAATTTTAATTAAAAAAAACTAAACTAAGCTTATAGATAGAACAGATTGGTGGTTGCCAGAGGTGGGGGATGGGGGGAGAAATGGTTAAACTGTTTTTCCTTTTTTTGTTGTTGTTTAAATAAATTGAATAATAATTTTTAAAAACCTAAGGAAATTTGAATAAACTATGGATATTAGTTAATAATAATATATCAATATCAGTCCATTAATTTTAACAAATGGACTGTATTAATGTAAATGTTACTAAAAGTAAATCCATGGTGGGGAGGATGAATAATATGCAGACTCTGTACTATCTGCTCAATTTTTTTTTTTTTTGTAAATCTAAAAACAAACAAAAAAACAATGGCCTATCTTTTATTAGGTGCCCACGACATTTTTACATGTTTAGAAGTGTGCCATGAGCTCAGAACTAATTTATTCAAACCATTTTTTTTTCTGTTCCATGTTCATTACTCACGTACACCAATAAAATAGAGGCAGAAAGCTTGACATGATACACACTGCCCTTAAAGGTCAGCTAGTTCTAAATGGTCTTAAGAGTCAAAATAAACTTGTTCAACCAGCTTCTAAACCTGAAATTATAAGCAGAATGATTTTTTAGATGTAAAAAAATAGTAGCAGCAAAAAAAAAAAAAAAAAGACGAGGAAAGTAATAGGGAATAGGGATATTAGAAGGACATCTTGATCTACAGAGAAAGTGGATTGACTAATTGTCTTATTGAAGTAATGAATAACCTAGTTCCCAGGACCGACTCCAACACTGGAAACTACTGTGTAATTTTAGCCAACTTATTTAACCTCTATTGGCATCCATTTCCTAATCTGTAAAACAGGAGTAAATTTCAGACACCAACTGCCTTCTGTAGCCCTACACTGGCTAGGATCTTTTAAAATTTATTCCCTGAGCCAAAACCTCACCCACATGCCATCCGTTATTTTCCCTCCTTTTTCCTGTCTCCTTTGCCTCTGCAGAGAAATAAAATTAGCAGTCAAAATTAAACAAGCCCACTGGGCAAGACAGGTTTTGGTTTAAGGAAAGCGATGGAGTAAGTTGTGTGAAATTGCTTATTTGGCCCCAAAAGGTTCATTGTTGGGATATTACCTCCCACAACTAGCTCCACTGGAATTTTTCTCAGGAAAATGGAGAACTGTTTTAAGATAGACATGCCCTTTAAGCTGGTCTCAAATCAAAATAAATTTAGGATGTTCAAAAACACCCTACAGGATTTTCCCTGTGGAGTCTAAATAAATCACTCACCAAATTTTCCAATTTATGCTCTGCTGCTAAATGG
Organism: Halichoerus grypus; assembly: GCF_964656455.1. Lineage (NCBI taxonomy): Eukaryota > Metazoa > Chordata > Mammalia > Carnivora > Phocidae > Halichoerus > Halichoerus grypus. Next base: position 60,039,164 of record NC_135712.1, read on the forward strand.
GACTTTCTAAAAAATCATGTTTCAATTTCTACATATGAAAAAGGAGTATAGGTAAACTTCTTCACTATATATTTTTACCCTTCTTTCTTCATGGTAGCATTCATTCACTTGACAGAGTTTAAAAGAATGCCATTTGGAAAAAGACCACCCTTAGAGAAGGAAGTTAAAATAGAACCCAAATTTCCAATAAACTCGAAAGTCAACTAAAGACAACACTGTATCTCCTGGTTAGTGGGTCTTTTAAAAAAATGTATCTTTTAAAATATAATTTTAGAGGCATTAAGAATAGCTCCCAAATATATGCATATTAAACTTTATAAAATCATAATTAGTTTTACACCTAAAAAATGAATTTCAGAGCTCCTTTAAATTATTAATACCTCTACTGTATTTAAAATATTATTAAATCTATAAAAATGTATACATAACATTTTTAACAATTCATTTACTTAGTAAATGAGAAATTGTATTAGTTTGTACACTACTGTGTACCTAGGCTGTCATTTTATACTATGAGGTGCTTTTTTTTAAACAAGAACATCAAAAATGCTCAGGAATCAGTTTTTAGATTTTAGGAAGCACTGTGGCATTGACGCTATTTATATTTGCTTTGGATCTTAAATATAAATAAATTATTTTAAGACCAACAACAAAGGCTATGCTATGAAATTATTGTGTTTAATGGCATGTCATAATAGATAAGATTAAAATTTTCATTCAAATAATCTGTTCCATCAAAGAGTTACAACTCTCAAATAAAAATATAAACAAAAGATTGTTCACTTCAGTGGATTGTCCCTAAAGTATTAGGTATTATTAACACCAAACTTTACAAGACTTAAAAAAAAATACTGGATTAATTAAATGTGGCAAAATGGTTTGTTCCCTAGAAAGGAAATGAATTTAAGTCCCACAAAGTTTAATTAGTATTCAGTGGCTTGTACTTACCAAACAGAGGCACAGCCTGACTCTGAAGGTTAACTGTACAGTCAAAAATTACATATACTGGTGGTTAAGAGCACCAACTGCTGTCAAATTTAGATTGAAATAGAGTTCAATCCTGGTTCTGCCACTTACTAGACTGCAATCTTCAGTAAGTCACTTAACCATCCCAATTCAGGTTTTCCTCATCTGTAAACTGGGTTAAGAAACTCCTCATAGCAAAGGTATGGGGATTAAAGGAGATCCCATAGACAATGTTCTTTAACAGTTCAATAATTATGATTATGATTACTACTTAGACCCCTTCTGACCATTCAGAAAACTTGAATTCTACCTCTGGCTAAAAGTTATTTCTCAATGGCTGAATAAGAAAAAAATATATCAATTTATTTTACACGGTGAAAGTAATAATTATTATACCATATCAGTAATACACTTTGTGGCCCTCAAGTCTAGACATTATCATTTAACAGAATAGGAAGTTGGTAAAGATTTATTCATTAGGGGGAAAAATAATGTAATAGAGTACAGGCTCTGAATCTGGCTTTGATGTTTAACAGCTGTGTGAAACTGGCTATGAGATTCATTGTTTTGTTTGTTTGTTTGTTGTTTTTTTGTGGGGTTTTTTTTTTGTCTGTAACAGAGGCAGAAAACCAGGGTATACAACAGAGTTGTTGTAAAGACTAAATGAAGCAATTTATGTGAAAGGTGCTCCGTAACTTCTCTTTTCCTTAATTCTAGGGTTACAGGGGCAAGAGTGGTAGTTTTTCAAGACCGAACTTTTCTTACACAGCTGTATCAACTTTGTCCTTCTATGTAAAATGAGATTATATTTCATTATAAAGTGAATTATGAGAATGAACTCAGGTGCAACAGTAAATATAGTTGAACAATATACCACTAAAACAAGAGCAGGGATTCCCAAACCTTGCAATTTTATTAGAATCTGTGAAGTAGTTTTTGTAAAATACTGACGCCCAAATCTAGATCTAAAGATTATGATTTAGGATATCTGGGAGTAGAAGCTAGAAATCTGTTCATTTAAAAAGCCCCCAGCTAATAATGATGTACAAGAGCCAAGGAAAGTAGTGTTTTCTAACCTGTGTGAACCAGGTAGAACCAGGATACCTGAGTTCCACCCCAGACCTATTAGAGATGGAGCTCAGAAATCTGAATTGTAACAAATACCCTAGGTATTTTTAGAGTACACTAAAGTTAAAAAACCACTAGACTGGAGTCCAATACCACAATATCAAAAAGGTATATAAAATTTTTCATCCTATTTGGTTATTTAAAATTTTTCCCTTCTATTTTAATAAATTTATCACCATCAAAAATGAACTTATGAATGACAGGTAAAAAAATTTATCCAAAGAAAACATGAATTTTAGATTCATAAACATTATCATTATTATTATTACAGGTTTTTAAACCAAAACATAGGTAATAGGGTAAACATAACATCTTATCTCCAGACCCTACAATCACCAAGAAACACTCCAAGAGATGCCATTAGTTTCAGTGTTCTTAAAATTCGTCTGGGTGTTTTGCTTTGACTTAGGTTTCTATCATCCAATCCTCCTTTAATTAGAACAGTAATAATGATAAATACTATTAATATTGGTACAGGGCTTTACTATTTATGAAGAAACTCTACATACATGAACTCCTTTAATCCTCACAATTACCTTGTGAGGTAGATAGGAAGGGTAACATTTATTACTACCTTCCTGCAAATAAGCAAAAAGCTGAAGCAACTTGCCCAAAGTCAGACTGGTGTTTGCTGGTGTTTATGGTAATACATGGACTGAAATCCCAGATGTAAATTCCATGCAGTAATTCTGAAATTTAAAATTTAGCACTCGGGGCGCCTGGGTGGCTCAGTTGTTAAGTGTCTGCCTTCGGCTCAGGTCATGATCCCAGAGTCCTGGGATCCAGCCCCGCATCGGGCTCTCTGCTCCGCGGGAAGCCTGCTTCTCCCTCTCCCACGCCCCCTGCTTGTGTTCCCTCTCTTGCTGTGTCTCTCTCTGTCAAATAAATAAATAAAATCTTAAAAAAAAAAAAAATTAGCACTCATTTGTAAGTGTTGCTTAAAAAAATTCAGAATAGCATGAAGGAGTCTTTAAATTGCAAATAGTCTATAGTCCCATACCAAAGCCTGGGTCCATCTTACTATTTAAAGATATTGTAATTTATTTATTTTATGGTTAAAGGATAGAAGGAAAGTGTAGCTCAATTAACCAAAATCAAATAAACAAAAAAGTTAAACAAAAAATTGGAATGCCCATCAGTTATAATACAATTTGCCCTGCTCACTTGCAGTTAACCCTCTATAAGAAAAACTTGTGCCTTAGTTTCCTCTTCTAAAACCGGAATATCAAATAGCACTTTCAAAGGCTAGCCATTTAATTTTCAGCTATCGTGGTACTTTAAAAACTGTTAAATCACATACACAACTAGAGTAATACTAACATGTGTCCAACCCCTACAAAAACCCTGAGTCCAAGATCAACTAGTCCAGCCTACTCGTTTTATGCATGGGAAACAGACCTAGAAAGGTTAAATATCTTACCCAAGATAACATAGCAAATTTGTTATAAAGCTAAAACTAGAAATTAAGTATCTTTACCCCAGAGTCAACTACAATATACACTTGCAAATAGGCAATGCAATTTCTTCATAATCAAAAACAGAAACAGTCATTTTAATGTGAGAGAAAGTAAATTTATAAAAGGAAATTTGGAAAGGAGGTAGTATCAGAAGTATTTTTCCAAAGAGAAAAGATGCTAAAATTATTTAAAACCAAAAAAATAAAAATAAAACAAATAAGAAGTTATAAACCAACCAGACATAATCGTTCATTCAGATCTCAAACGTCTGAGTGCCTCTGGGCTGAATGCCATAGAAAGTTCTGGAGGCAGAAGGATGAATAAGACACAGATTCTATCCTTGAGAAGCTCATGGTTTAGTTGGAAGATACACTTACAAACAATACAAAACAATATAAAAATGTATTATAAACAATACAACGTGAAAGTGATATTACCAGAGCATATAAAAGTTGTTCTGAGAATGAGCAGGAAGGAACACCTCACTGTCTGGAATGATTGGCCGAAGGCTTTCTAAGTGGTAAGATTAGGCAAGTATCTCTGACAATCCCTGCCTTCTTCATCCCCAATTCTAAACTGAACACATCCCTGTTTGTGCCTAAGATTTTTAAAGTATATTAAAGATTTAATACACAGTGGGATGAAGGAAGGGGCAAAGTACACACATCCTAATTTCTCCTTTGGCATTAAGAATTGCCAAACACACTAAAACATAGATTTTTGTGCAGCTACTGCAAAAGCAGAGCTTGAAACAATTTGCCAAATTTTTGCAAATGTCCTGTTCTTTCCTTTTCACTGGCTCATGCGTCAGGGACACAAGGTGGCACTGTCGTGCTGACATTCATTTCAGGGCCCTTTCTAAATGGACAATTTGGAAAGAGGCAAAAGGTCCTACTGTGACAACTAAAACCGGAGTGGTATTACTGGCCTTTCCAGGTCTACCAGCATTAATGGTGGCTGAGGAAGGAGTAAATCGTTTTTGCATTTCATGAATATCACATGATGCCTGTATAGAAGAGAACATATTCTCTCATGGTTTCTGCAAAGTATCATGTTGCGTGTTCATGGAAATGCCCAAAGGAATATAGTGCCCCTCTGCCAGTGGAAAGTCAGAAGTGAACTGTTTACCATGGGCAAGGCCGTGGACATGGACCGCCTCTCCATCTAGTGGCCAGTGGGGAGGAGTGGAACCATAGTGCTTCACTCAGTTAAAAGCAGCCCCTTTATCAAACCAACCATGGGCAATTATGTCACTTTGTCTGACAAATGGCAATTTGGGGTATATTGCATTCATTGAATCATTAAATAGACCCAATAATGCACTGTGACATCCACTTAAGCTAAGGACAACAACAACCAAAAAAATAAAGTACGTGTGCTCTCTCAGATCAACTAAAATCCCTTTATTCTTCCATCATTACCAACCTAAACTTCTCTTCAGCTGTTTATGAATTATAAGTAGAAAATGCAAGCAGAATTACCTACATATATAGCTATTTAAAATAAAATCATACATTCTCTAAGATTAAAAAAAATCTAAAAAAGAGCCTTTCTCTTCATTTTATAAGCAAGGAATCTGAGGAACAGAGAGATTATGATTTATTCAAAGTCATTACAGTCAGTCAGGACTAGAAACCAGGCCTCCAGATTTAACCACTTTAAATCCTTTTTGGCATTAATTAATGCCTCCTGTTCTCCAAGGCAGTGCTTTTTTTTTTTTTAACCACACCATAGCGTTTCTCTCAACATAGAAAAATAGTTTCTAAAACTTTTATTCACATATTTTCATGCTAAGTTGATAGGATTGAAGCTATTGTATATAAGTCCTAACACACCTTCTTGGATATATTCTGATCCTGTTATAAGAACATGCTTTTTTCTTTTTTTTAAACTAACAAATTATTCACATTCATTCAACATTTATTTATTTTGAAATTCTAACCAACCCAGAATCTGGGTGGTTTTTTTTTTTTTTAAGATTTTTATTTATTTGACAGAGAGGGACACAGTGAGAGAGGGAACACAAGAAGGGGGAGTGGGAGAGGGAGAAGCAGGCTTCCCACTGAGCAGGGAGGCCGATGCAGGGCTCGATCCCAGGACCCTGGGATCATGACCTGAGCCGAATGCAGACGCTTAACGACTGAGCCACCCAGGAGCCCCTCATTCAACATTTAGAAAGCAAAGTAGCAAGTGGGCAGGGAATAGAGTAGAATGTGCTGGTCAAACCCACTACACAGAAATGGTTTCAGAAAGCCATTTTGTAAAAAGAAACCTAAATCCATTTAGCCTGACAGGAAGTTTAGAGTTGTTTTTTGTTTTATATAAAAAGTATTTGACTTCATTTTATTTTAAGAGAGGAAACACACAAACTTACACAGTCGATCACTTCATCCATTTTAATTAAACTCATGATGCTGGTTTGCAGCATGCCTTGGGAATGCTTTGTTGGGAAGGCTTCTTATCAAAACAAATGAAATCTGCCCACCAACTATGAAAATCTGCTCACAACTCCAAACCTAAGGCTTCAAAGGCAAAAGGTATGAAGAAATCCTGGCAGTGAATATAGTAGAAATGTGAGATGTTATGACTTCCTCTTCTATGATCTTTTGGTGGCACCTTTGGAATCCAACTTGGAGTGGAGGAGGAATTTAGCAGACCTATTGTCAAGAGGTGTAAGAAGGTACTGAGTGCTTTGTTGGATAGGTCAGATGGCTTCTACTGGGGGTTGGGAAGAAAGTCTTTTTCTTTCATTATCAATTTAGTAGCTTCAAAAGCACCTACCCCTCCACCCACAGCTTTACTTTTATTCTTGTCTCCATTTGCTTCTCAATCATGTCTATTCTTCTCCCCTCTCCAGATGAGGTGAGGCGATAAAACCATTGTTGATTTGAGGAACTAGATAAAGTAAGAACTATTCCAGCTTTTTTGGGTCAAAAGCTCTTTTGACCCAACCTAAAGTGCAGGTGATAGGTGCATTTGACTAAGAAGATGGAAACATTAGTAAATATGTGCAGACCCCAAGTACTGGGCCAAAGGTCATTGTAGTGTGTTCAGTATTTAAAAACAAAACAAAACAAAAAAACCCAACAGTATAAATCCACCCTTGCAACTATATTTACCTAGTTCCTATTTAAACATAAAAGACAGGATAACATTTTCACTGTTTAAATGCTTTGGTGTCTAAATAAGGTGTTTTTGTTTGCAAAAGTAGCCATACAGTTTTCATATACATACATACATCTACCAGAAAAATTACATAGCCTAGAACATGCTTAGTTTCCTGCTAGTAAGTTTTTTCTAAGTTTTAATTTGGTACCTGAGCAAACTGACATTACTTTAATTTTCTCCCAGTTGCATTTCATTTACTGGAAAGAGAAGCTCATACTATAAAAGGAATTTGCCAACAACAAATCACAATTTGATTACAACAGTAATTCAGAGAACACTTCTGAGAGGAAAGGTAAAAATAGCAAATATCCAGGCTCATTTAGTAAAAAACTAAAGGCTTCTAACCATTAGATAAAATTAAAATTTAAATTATTTAAATTCAAACCTGGTTTTTACAAAAAGTTTAGATTTAAGAATTTTTGATGAACAAAATAATACCATTATGTATAAAATTCATAATTATTACATTTTAGTTTCACTTTATTGGAAATCTATTTAATTTCTAAAAACTCCAAATTCCATTAAGTAGTTTTATATGTATTGAATGCAAATCTTTTTTTTTTTTTGTGAAGATTTTATTTATTTATTTGACAGAGAGAGACACAGCAAGAGAGGGAACACAAGCAGGGGGAGTAGGAGAGGGAGAAGCGGGCTCCCCACCGAGCAGGGAGCCTGATGTGGGGCTCGATCCCAGGACCCTGGGGCCATGACCTGAGCCAAAGGCAGACACTTAACGACTGAGCCACCCAGGCACCCCTGAATGCAAATCTTTACATTAGTTTTTTAATATTGAAAGTTTTCAAATAAATCCTTGACATTTTAAATGTATAACATATGATATGTATACTAAATTCATCATACCTTGAGACACAGAGGTATTCAATGCTAAATTTCTTCTGATATCAAGGAGGTAAACATGCTAAAATGACCACCCTTTCCATCAGTTTCAAAGATAAGACTGAACATTCAGAAATTAATATCCTCAGTTTCCATCTAGTAACTGAGTGGGTCAATGAATTCAGCCCTTGTTCCTTGTCCCTGGTCTTACTTGGAAGTTAGTAGTTAAGTTTCCCTGAGTTCAAGCAGGTATAAAAGCATTGCATTGGTTAACTGAACTACAAAACACCCCCCGCTGGGGTTTCACTTGAGTATCAAAAGACTCCATAAAGGCAAGCACCATGCCCTCAAACTGATTACTTTCAAGTGAACTGTAGAATCACCAAAGGCTTGATCCTAGAGTAGAGGAGAGGTTATGAAGCCAAAGTTGAGCATAATTTGCACACCACTTAATTATTATTACAGTTGAACAGCTAGAGTTGCAGAAAAGCCCTTTTTTCTTATGGGCCCTTGAATGCTGTTCCCAACATCTGTTATAGTGGTTACTACATACATGACAGTAATGATAGATGACATTATTTCTTCCCACAGCCTCAAAAGTTTGCCTATGTTGAAATCAGAAGTAAAAGAGCTCAAAGAATATAATTTTGATGCATTAAATATAATTGGCATCAATGTTATTTGATGATTAAATGTATAATAACTATGTTACAGGAAAATATACAAATTCAGGCATTCTCTAGAATTTCTAGATACAGATACTGCACTTGGGTTTTTGGTAAAGAATTAAAAGGATTTTATTAGCTATTTGACATTGACTATACTGAGGATTCTGCAAAATGCTAGAAATTACTTAAGCATTGGAAATGCATGAAACATAAGTTGGAGAGAAAACTGTAAGTTTCAAGTTTGCCAAATACCTAGGAATCCTATATGGGATTTGAAAGTTTGGAGCAAAGAATCAAATGGCCAGTGATGACTCCTGAATCATTGTAAATAATACCTAATGATTGTATGAGGTAACTAAAATGGCTTACACAATATGAAAAAAAATCATTTAAAAGAGTTGATTCCTAATTTAATGATAACTCTTGTATGTATGCACTTGCTCAACTGCTAGTGCTTATTGTCCTTGATGAAGATGAACTATTCCTATTGTAAGTGATATTCGACTTCTGTAATTTGCTTGCAATAGTTACACAGCCATACAAACAAAACTATTTAGATTTTCTTTTCAGCTCTATGCAACTTCTCATGCTAATAAGATTCTCACTGATTAAGGAACTTGGGATGGACATAGTATTTTACTTCTTTTCTACAAGTTCAGTATATTTTCCCCTGAAAAATGTAGTTTGTTAAAATACATTTCTAAAGTGGCCTCCAACTCCAAGGCAAGTCAGCTTTAATATCCATTATCAACTTTCAGACCTAAAGAGGCCACCCCTGGGACTGAAGAAGACTGGAACTAGCAGCATTCAAAGAACGTCAACATCAGTCCTTCCTTTGCCAGAAAGGACACTAGTTAGCAATATTAGCAATATGCTACTTCCACACACCTTGCCAGGCCCTGAGACAACACATTTGCTCAGGGTCTGAACTTGGTTTCCTACGTGGCAGCATGGCCAGCCCCTACTCAGGCTTGGGCAAGGCCATGAACACATCCACTGATAATTTCTATATTTATAGAAAGCCAGGACATGTGTAGATAATCACACAATTGGATATTTATAAAGTGCCAGATTTTATGAATACGGGAATTTGTTAATTAGCACAAGGACTAATCATTAAAATTCAAAAATAGATAAATAAACAGGAATGCCATTTATTTGTTCACATTTCAGGGGAAAGTATGCAGCTGTGATCCTTTTGATGAATGTAGGCTTCTGGAGAAAAATGTGAAGAAGAAAAGTATCTGCAAGTTTTGAAATCTTAATGAGTAAAATCCAGGAAATTACCATATAGTGTTTATATTAAAAATAATCATAGTAATTCTTCCCTTACCTTAAAAAAAAAGTTTAAACTAGCATATGCTTAGCATTTGAATTATACTGTCTTGCTATTCCACTGTTTTGGTCCTTTTCAAGGAGCCAAAGCTGATTTTTACCGGATAGAAGTTAAAAAGCACACACACGTCACTCAGTACCAAATTGTTTTAGCTACAGGGCATGGCAAAGCATGAAATAACTGCTTTAGAGCACTTCCTCATGTGGGTGTGTTAGATAACTGTCCGCTCCAATATTAAAATGAAACCCACTATGACCTGGCCAAGACTTCGGGGCTCTCAATAGAATTCACGTGCTGATAGGAAAGGCCCACCATAACCAGTAAAGCTAGTTAATGACTTTTTCTGGCACCCTATAGCCCTCCTGTGACACAAGTCTTTCAGCTTTCCGAAGTCCTATATAGCAGAGTACACTGGTTTACTTATGCACATTTTACAATATCCTGCAGCATTTAGATTGTGACAGTCCCTCCCAAAAGAAGCCAAGATTACTTTTCATACTAAAAATATTTTAAATCTACTGAAGGCTAAGAATTATCATGCAAAAGAAAGCATATACACATTCTAAAAATCAAGCCAACCATAAATATGACTAAATTTTTACTTTCTTTTATTCTTTCTAGAAGGTTAAAAGAAATTTTCATCTTCTCCTAAAAGCCTCTCCATTTTTTGTTTCTCATTAACATAAATATGCTTAACATGAAATTTTTTAAATGTCATATCTGCAAAGAATCTGATTTCATACATGTGTGAGAATAATATACATATATTCACATATATGCACATAGATATCCCCACATGTACCTGTATACAGAAAAAGAGAACTGTTGATCAAGAGATACATGAAAGATTTCTTCTGAAAACAAGGGTAGAATTTTAGGTAGTACTCACAATGTTAAGAAAATGACAGGTGCATGAGACATGCACACTTTTAACATGCTAGTTTTAAAACAAATTTTTGGGTCAAGAGTTTAAAATGGAGAAAATCACATTTGAAACACTATATACTGTGTACCTACATTAACACACGCTTTCAATAGACTCCCCCCAAAGTTTCCCTTTAAATCTTTGGGGGAAAAAAATCTCTGACAGGACCTGAGTGTACTTACTATTTGTTCTGTTCTTGGTCAAAGCTGTTCTTTCCAGCTTAAAAGACACTTTAGGCAATAGAAGCAAATTAAAAGTCTCCAAATAAATTTTTAAAAAGAAAGGGGAAAAAAAGACTTTTAGCAGCAAAAGTTCACCAACCTCTTGGAATAATGGATTTTTAATAAACATTTTACTAGGTTTGAACCTTGAGAATATGTTTGGGAATCTGCTCTAGCGTCCCAGGTGGCTTAAGAATATTGCTTTATGGACTTCTTTGTGTTGTCAGAGAGGCCTAATGGAATTAAAAAAAAAAAAAGTCTGCCACTTCTATTAAATAAATAATTTATTACGAAAAAGGTGACTGTTATTATCAAAGATCTCTATAGATCAGCATCCATTTTTTATCATTTCTCCTGTATATGCTCAAAACATCTGCGTATCTTACTATCTGACTTAATCTTTATCAAATGAATGGCAGTTTTACTTTCAGACAAATCTGAATAAAACTCCATTAAGAGTCCATTTCAAATGGACCTATTTAACTACTCCTTTGAATTTCGAAGAACAGTGTTATGGGAAAACTGTTCAACAATGTCAGCTAGTTGTGAAATGCAACTTTTCCCACCATAAAAAAGAAAAAAATAAAGGAAAAACAAAGCACCTCAGAACTATGTTTGAAATAACAAATGCATTATTTATAGTCCCCAAAATGTTAAATGAATACTTGCAGTTGTTACATAAGATGGCCTGATACACTTCATAGCTTCCACTTCATAAAAAGATGACCAGCCCCCACCTCTCCCTCCCCAAGCATAAATAAACAGTAACATACTAAAAAGAAACTGTCCTAGGATAAAAACTGTTAAGAAAGTTTGCATTCTTACTAATCCCAGTGATGTCCCTATAAATGCAAAAGTCCATCTGCAAAATAAAAGTTACAAAACAGAGTACCTTGTTCCTTTCAAAATACACCCCCCAGATGTAATATAGAAGAATGTGTGATGATAAAAATAATTACTAGATTCTTACCCACCCTCAGTGACTAACCCTCACCTTATAGCCAATGCCATCAAATAAATATGCTGGCAAAAAGTATTCAACCTGCTTCAAGATTTAAACTGTAAATATGGACTTTAAACTTCAATGTAAAACAAAGAACAAGAGTCTCACTTTAGTAATACCCGCACTGGCACTGCAGCTAAAACTCATTGGCACATAACTAACAAAACCCAGTTAGCAATAAATAAGGACAACATGATATATAGACAGACAGATGGAATTGAATAAACAGACAAGAAAAGCAAAGAGACTAACAAACATACGGAGGGATCTGTTATAAAAGAGTGAAAGATACTGATTTATTTGGTACTTTAGTGAGAAAAATAGGTTTGTTTGCAATTATTTTTAAAGTAATTAAACTGAATCACAAGGGCACACCCTTAAATAAGTATGAAGAAAATTAGTAGAGGGTAGGCCTCCTATAAATGTTCCAAATTTTAAGCTAGCAACAGCTCTGTCAAACTTAAATCTGGAAATTAAAATTCAAGGAAAGGAAGAATAAAAGCATTAGGGGCTAAAGGAGATGATAGGTAGAGGGGGGGATTGAGGAAGCAGGATTTTTTTTTTTATGAAAGTTGTCTGCCCTACCTTCTTCCCCAGCGCTGAGTTTCTCTTCTCATAATCGGTGTCTCCCTGGAAGTACAGTGTGAGTGGTAATGACTGCCTGCCTCCCTAATGAGTCCATTTTCCTGCTCTTGATGTTGTGTATATACACACACTGCAACCTACCTTACAAACCACAGAGACGGGAAGAGAGAGAGAGAGCAAGAGAGAGGGAGGAAGGGGGGGGCAAAGAGGGAGAGAGAGACAGAGACAGAGCAAGCGAGTGAGAGAGAGAGAGAGAGAAGAGGAGGAGAAAGAAAAACAGAAAGAAACAGAGAGAGAAAGGCACAGACAAAGCCCTCCTACCAGACAGCAGACAGCCCTCCTTCCCCTATCCAGCAAAATGCAACTCGTCTAATGCAGCAACAGGTTCAGTATTGCCAGACTAACAGAGTGAAAAAGGTATATTCTCTATATCATTACTGCTTGCAAATAAACAGTTTAAGAGCAGCTGGCTCCACCTTCTTTATTTATGCTCCATTATGAGGAATGTATTGTTTCAGTTCTGGCACACAGTACATGTAATTATCATAAATACATTTTTGCATATTAGCAGGAAATAGTGAAATGCATAGCTTATTTGTGCAATCTTTTAAATTTTTTTTTTTTAATGTGAGAGAGTGTCAACAAATCTGCTCTGACAAAAGCCTAGTAATGATTTTAAAGTCAGAGGCAGTCTTAAAGGAGGCTCTGAAAGAAAGACTCCATACAATAGGAAAACTGATCTCAGACAAAACTGATAACTGCCAAGAAATCATTCCTCAGTAAATAAATCAAGACCATACGCAAAATTGCAGACAAAAACAGAATTAAGTTTAATTAAGTAACTAATAGACTAGTACTCTAGAAGAGACAGATTGGTTTCTTATTTGAAGCATCTATCTGTACAAATATCTATCTGTACAATGCAATGTACTCTGTATGAACAGGTGCAATACATATAGTAGATAACGTTACAACAACAAAAATAAATCCCATAAGGAGCTTCTATCATAAGCAGGACAAGATTTCAGAGAATATGGGTCTGAAACCATAGCAAAAACCCCTTGTTCTTTTATTAGGAGGGGAAAATAAAATTAATCAATGCTTCTAAATAAACCTGCCTTAAAAGGAAAAAAAAAAAAAACCTGTTTTTCTTTGTCTGATACCTCTAACCATTTTTTTCATTTGCTAGAACCAAAATAATGCTGGTATTATACTCCCCACCACATCACATGATCCCCACCCCTTTTCCCCACTCCCAGGTGCCTTTCTCTCCCATAAGTGATATATTTGCAGCTATGGAATTACAAACATCAGAAAACAGAACAAGTTTCAAGCTCTTCTTGTCCCCCAATTTTTTAAAATTAGACTCTGCTTGGCTAGACAAAGACCTTCCTTAAAATATTTCTGTACAGTTTGGCTGTGTGTCATTTAGATGGGACTTAGGAACATCACAATAGAGGTTAAATATTCTAAAGAAAATTTACATAAAAATGAAAACTGTGAATGCATCTGACCCATTCAAACCCTGAATCTGGACACAATAATTAATTGTATATTAAGTATATCAATTGTAAAATCATCCTTTTTATATGGTTTAGTGTTTTACCATACTTCAAATATTAGAATGTGTTCCTTTGCATAAACAAAACTACTGTATTATATAAGCATCAATTCTTTCCCTTAAAAGCCAGTTTTCAGCTAATAAAATATAACTTAATTACTTCAAAATATAACTTACGGATCAACTATACCTTCACCTGATTCACAAAAATCTTTTAGAAAATCAGTTAAATCTTGGGTCATGCTCAGAACAAAGATCAGTATTGTTTTAGCTATTTTAAGAGTAGATAACCTATAGCACAGGAATTAAAAGATGATGTCTAGCCACACATTGCACAAACTGTCCTGGGAAAATTTTAGTAGGAAACCAAGAGTCCAGCCCTCTACTCTCATTATAAACCACTAATTCCAATTCTCAGGTGCTGCAATAGTGCTCTGCCCCTCTCAAGGGTGGCTGCTTAATAAAGAGGGGACAGATACACCGGAAAGGGGATGTAATAAAGTAAAAGGGATGTGCTTTTGGTCACATGTCTTAAGAAAAACCTTTCTAAAATACACTTAGTGTGCCTGAGGTACCAGCATGCATCTTGCCCCCCTTACTGCTCAGCCTGGCAGTTCTGTTTTTCTACTATTGCCCTATTGTTTGTCTAAAGCTTTATTCAAATGTTTGAAGAAAAATGCCACTTAAAAAAGCACACAAGCCTCACATTTTGACAGACTGATTCAAATTAGATATTACTATGTCCTGATTTTTTAAAATAAGGTTCTAGGTATTTTTGTTTTGTTTCGTTTTGTTTTAACCCAAGAGAATAAGAAGACATTATTTGAGTTCTACCAGCAGGAGTCAAAAGGAATGTAAAGGACTGTGAAAGCTATTCACCTTTTCTAAAGAACAACTAGCTAGTTGAATTTAAAAAAGAAAAACAAACATTTTGGCTTAGTGAAAAATGCACAACACCTCAACGCTTTCTCTGTATCTGCACACTTTACTAGATTCCAAGCACAGTAAGTGGTACATTCTTAGTACTTTCTGGAGTTCAAGATACACTCTTCTTGCTGGGACAGGAGTCCCATGTATTGAATTAACCATAGCACCATGTGAAACAATAATCCTAATTGACTATCAGACTCTGGAAGTTATAGTTATTAAATTAAGTGGTTTTGTATGTTGATATGCCGTGGGGCAATTTCATCCGGTAGAAAGATCCTAGTGGGAGTTAAAAACTGGTTTCGGTCTCAGCATTGCCACAAGTAGTTTGTATACCCTGTACAAGCCATGTAACCATCCTCAGTTTCCATTTCTTCATATAAAAAATAATAAAATTAAATTTAAAAGGAAAGAACTGAAGTGGATAACATAATAATTATGATGATGATAGCTAATGCTTAGGTGCTTACTATTTGCCAGGCCCTCTTCAAAGTACTTTTCATTTATTAACTCATTAAATCTTAGTGACCCTATGAGGTAGAGATTAGTTTTAGTGACACTTTCACGTAAAGAAACAGAGAGGTTAAGTGATTTGCCTGAGGTCATACAGCATAGCAGTAATAGGATTTGAAACCAGCCTGTCTGGTTTAGAGTTCACGTGCTTAATCCCTGCACCCTATTCTCTCCCAGTATCTAATGACAGCTAGGACCCCATCTATCCATAAGATTCTATGCTTATGAGTCAAACCCAACACATCCTGATGATTTCTCATACCTCGCTCACTAATACGGTATAGTGCAAATTTGCTCTTCTAATTTACAGAGTTCTCAATACATTTGGTTTAAGAGTCCAGCAATTCTATTTAAAAGTTTACATACTCTACTCAATCACCTTTGTTTCCAAATTTCCATAAATATGTGCTTCCACTTGCTTGAACTGAAAAACAAGCTATAATCAATAGTGCTAGCAATGTATAAAGCCTACTTGCATAATATATAGTTCCCATAGATTATTCGTTTAAATGTCCTGTGTTTAAAAAACAAATTTTTTTTAAAAAAAAAAACCTACATAGTCCTTAAAGGTTCCTTAGTTCAAGTATCGAATATCTAGTACTAATGCAAATAATTGTTTAAAGAACTAAATAAATAAAAAATAAAATACAATAAAAAATATCCTGTTTCCCAACAGCCTGAGAAAAGCATGGAAAAAGCAAGGATTCAATTATAAATGATTTGTAAGAGATGCTGAATAATACCATCATTTGATTTTATACACTTGGTTTTAACTTTGAATTATTTAGAGATATATTCTGAACACTTTGATACTAATGACTCATTCTGCAAGAAAGAATTTGCCCTTGCTCTGATCTTTGTGCATTACCTAAACATAGATTGTGTGCCCATTATGTGCCATTCATGAAACTTGGGGGTGAAAAGTGAAGATAAAACGTTATGATTTAGCTTCTGCTTTTGAAGACTCCACAGGCTGGTGGGAGACAGGCATGTAAACAATATTAGTGTAAGCAAACAATCTTGCCACTCCATAATGTGATATGCCATGTAATGCAGTGCCTTTAACTTTGTGCTTCTCCCTCAGAAAGCTAAAAATGAAATCCAACAAAATAAATATAAATATCTAAATTCAATATGTGGCTTATGGAAGATGTGTGTGTGTATGCATGAGCACATGGAACAGTCCTGAGGATAGACTGGAGACAAATGTGGAGCAGGGGGAGGTACTGAGGTTAGACTGGAGACAAATAGTTTATTCTCTAGCAGTGTGGTTTATAGACCCAATGAGTATACTTTATCCACTGCCTCCAATGTGCCTAGTAAAGTGTCTTCTACAAATACACAGTACATGAAATTCTTAAATGATTGTGGAAATCAGTGATAGCTATTAACCTGGAGCATAAAATTTCATTAATTTTAGAGTTATAGAGTACTTTGGCAAATGAATACTTCCAAAAGTACATGAAAGGTGAAACTTTTTTTTTTTTAATTTGGAAAGAAAAAAAGTCAACCAATTTCAAAAGCATTTACCACTATCCCAAATATACTTTTGCCAAGTCCTTTTTCAGGCACCATTAATGTTTTTATATCGTGTGAGGCTAAGCAGGAAAAAATGTTGAAATAGTTTAAGATTGTTCATAAGAACATTTCCAAAAGAAAGAGGGGGAGTAGTTAAAAAAAAAAAAAAGAGTCATGCTGCAATGAAGGACAGAACAGGAGTTTTAGCCCTAGTACATGGGTGAAAAGCAGAGACTGGGGTTAATGGGCCAAAATGAGTAAGTGCTATGCTAAGTACTGACTTTGTCATTGAGGCCACCATCATAAAGTCAATTCTATGCAGCATAATTAGATGAATCAGGAACAGATCCCCGAGTCCCCTTTACCAAACATCTCTCTATAATCTTGTAACCCTGTTGACAATAGCTTATTCTCAAACATGTTTAAAAAAAGATAATCTTTAATTTTGCTCATCCATTTTAAAATTGTATTCCATTAATCCCAAGAAAAACCAGAAGATATTGTAGATAAATCATAATTTGCCAATAGTAGGCCAGTAGTATGATCCTTACATAGAAAGAAATGCATTTCAATTCTAGTCAACAAATATTTAAGTTTTAAACAACAACAACAAAAACATTACATGAAAACTACATCACTGGGAGTACCTTTATCATGCCCTTTGCAGTACTATCCAAAGTCATCTGTCCTTTAATATGCCTCCCATTGCCACTGGATTGAGAGACCCACCAGAACAGGGATTCTGCTTATTAAGCTATGACAGCCTACTATCTGGAAGAATACTTGAAACATAGTTAAAGCTCAACAGAGTTTTCTTAAATGAATAAATAAAGGAATGAAAGGAATGAATGAACAAATGAAAAAACCAAGCAATAATACATGGAATCTATAAACCTTGGTTAATTAAAAACTTCAATAAATTTGAGTCCTAAGGATGATATAAACCTCTAAATAGCATTTAAAATTTTTTAAATTACATATAAAGCATATTCTTACTTTAAGATCTTGTGAAAAAAATGGTTATAAAAGACAAAAAGTAATATTTTCAACTTTTCTCTATGTATGAAAAATTTCGTAATAAAATGTTGGGGAAAAAAAGGCATTGCCCTATAAATAGAATTTTAATTCGCATTATCTCTGAGAAGAAAATTCAGCTTGCCTTCACATTTCATGTACCCATTATTTCTTTCACTTTTATCGAAAAGTGTTCAAGTCAGAAGTTGGCCCTAAAATTCCTCATAGGAGAGGAACTGTCCCGTTTGAAGAAAAATACCTTGGTAAGCTGGTTAGGTACAGAAAGCGGGACCTGAATAATTGTTCTTGTGGGGTCAAAGTGTGCTGCATAAGAAATTAGTAACAATTTGAAGGTAGGGGAGCACAGAGATGAGAGAGGAGGAGGAAGAGAGGAGAATGACAAGAAACAAAGGTGGGTAGTGAGAAATTCCCAATGTCAAGGTGGCCAAAAGATTTTTTTTTTTTTAGAGAGTGATGCCTAATATTAACTTCTAAGACATTTATATTTTTGCGATGCAAATCTTCTTCTCTTCAAATCTTCTGGAAAGCTTGATATATTGTACAACTTTGTTTAGTAGTGTAATGAGTACAAGATGGAAAATGAAGGTATGCCATAAATTCACCCATACACTGTAGCACTGGTAAACATAGAAGCTTCTTAATGGGAGAGACAGGAGTTCCAAGGAGTGACCAGTGGCACTGCGAATAGTGGCCAATAAATGGAGAATGATATCTTTAACACAGAATTATTCAGATATGGATATGAGTCAATCACTTTTTTCCACAAATATACAGAAGAAATATGGTCATATGGGGAAGAAGCATATAGATTAATGTCTGAATTACAGTTTTGTTGTAATTTCATTGTTGTTAGTACCTCCATAAACTGATCTTAAATGATATGAATATCTTCAGAAACATAGGGGAAGAGAGTACTTTCATGACACAATAAATTTTGAAGGATTAAAAAACATAAAAATGTCATTCATAATATCTCCCTGGCTCTAGAAAAATGTTTTAGACATGTATACTACATGAACTCTTCCTGCTCTCTGCTCAGTCCTCTCTCCTAAACAATCTAGGACAGTGCTGGCAACTGTCTTTAAAGTTTCAACACTTACATAATAATTTATTCATATGTACAGGTTATATTCAATACCCAAGGAAAAAAAAACAGAAACTATGGAGTGTATTCTATAGGAAAAATAAAAGTCACATAGACGATAACATAAAAGAGGCATCTTAATTGCTACGGCTGTTATTTGTCCAGCAAATTGGTGAGATCCCCATTGTTCTGCTTGGTGATTCTACATGTGAAACTCAGTCTACATATTCTTCCTATCTACAAAAGCTGCTACTACTATTTGTAAAGATTCATTCTTAAAAGTTACCACTACTACATGTGTCAAGAACTGTGCTTAGTGCTACATGTACTATGTCATTTAATCCTCCCAACAGCCTTGTAAGAAAGGTAATATTAATGTTTTCATTTATAAATGAGGACAACGAGCCCCAAAGTCTCATATCTGATAGTGTGGTACAAGTCAGGCCTAAAATCAATCCAAATGGAATTAGTGAGGGATCGAGGGAGGGGCTTGACAAAATTACTCTAAAAATTTTCTAGAATAATAAACTGGTGAGATTAGGAAGAAATTTTGAAAAAAGACTAATGATGGGAAACAGGTTTGAGAGCATATGGATTCCCCAGATAATTTCAATACATATTTCACATATATTTGAGAAAAAGCATATTAACTGTCTCAAAGTAAAATTTAAAGAAAGGATAATGAAGAAAAGCAGCATATAAACAACTTTCAAAAGTGACGAAAGAAACATACCATGAACCAGTTTGATTAAAGGGTTGGAAACATTAATAACAATCTGTCCAGTAATATTGAAGCCAGTTATTAATAATAGAGTCAGCATGATAACAGCCTGCTAACTCCTCTGAGGCAAAAGGCCATAGGGATGATTCAAAATGGGTAGAAACAGTATATCTTATTTTTATTTAAGAAAGCCCATTTAGCCCCAATAACTTGTAGGTTTACAACCATAACCTTTTAAACATATAAGGACATATCAAGTTTTTGGAAAAGAATCCACATAAAATCTCAACCTTTTTAATCTCTATTAAGAACAAATACACAAGTATCTGAATCATAGTATATATATAAATAGATCAATCAGAATGCATAATATTTTACAGGATTCTTATAGAAATTTTAAAATGAGGGGCGCCTGGGTGGCTCAGTTGGTTAAGCGACAGCCTTCGGTTCAGGTCATGATCCTGGAGTCCTGGGATCGAGTCCCGCATCGGGCTCCCTGCTCAGCAGGGAGTCTGCTTCTCCCTCTGACCCTCCCCCTCTCATGCTCTCTCTATCTCATTCTCTCTCTCAAATAAATAAATAAAATCTTTAAAAAAAAAAAGCAATTTTAAAATGAGTTATATGAAATTAAATTTTATTTTAACAATTACATTAGGTATTTCAAAATTATAAAATTATCAAAAAATTCTATTTCATGTTGAAAACCCATAAATTTAGACTTATCACTAAATTAAATTAAGATGTCCTACTCTGTTTCAAACTGATGACATTATGGCACTTGAAATGTAATAATGGGACCTTTTGCAACACAAATAAATACTCCCAACATCTGTTAAACCTATGTAGGATATGAACATAAAAGAAGTACCTCACCAGTTGAGGAAATAGTTTTATTAGTAATCAATAAGAAGAACACTACCCATAATTAAATCTGTATTAATTATGAAAAGGGCTATGAAAGAAATGAATCATCATTATGCAGTTCATTTTAGAAATTTAATGGTCTGGGACTCAAGTACACACTTCTTAGGATGTCATATCTAGAAGTCTGCAATTGAAATAAACTGAAAACTACTCTGAGCTACTATTTTAATAAAATTCATGTGGTTTTTGCCTAAAATAATTAAGCTTCACCTAAACTCTATCCACCAATAAATGCATTAATTCAGTGTGCCATTAAGTAATTTGTGTTTTAGCAGTTTAATCAGATATTAAAATATATTTTACAATAAAATGATATTATGAAATATGATATTAGATATTATAAATGAAGCAAATTCTGAAGTCTTCCAGGTGCTACATTTTCACTGTTACTATTGTTTTAAAATTTAAATTAATAAATATATAGAAATAATAAATCAGAGCAGATTTTACGAAGTTGTGGGTGACATACAAAATATTTATAGCTGATAAGGCATGGGCATAGACCAGTAAGAAACGTCACTGTAACTAATCAAGACAGATACTGGCTGTAAATAAATGATACAGTGCCAGTGTTTACTTCCTGAGTAACAAGCCTAGCTTTAGATAACAAACCAGAATCCATCTTCTAAAAAAAGTTAATAAAATTTGAAGATGTAGTTTTACTACTGCTACACTCTAGAGCAATGGATTCTCCAATTTTGAAAAATTCTATATCCCATCATTAAAAATATTTTGAAGTCTACAAAGATCACTTATCTATCTGTTGGTTCTCAACTCCACTCCCACCCCTTCCATACTCTTCTGTGGTGGAACCTGAAAACCACATTTCCCACATTGCTTTGACAGAATGAGAAGCACTGGCAAAAGATCAGAGAGACCTTTTTTCCTCCCCCTCCTTCTGCCTTTGGCACTAGCAATCTCAGCAATGGGGTTCCAGCAGCCACTGCAGCACAGAGCTCTTGGGATCTGGCACTTAGGACTGCTGAGGGCAGCAATGGTACTGCAGTTGCAGAACAGTAGCTAACAGCCCTGGCAAGGCCAACAGCATCGGTGGAACTGTGGACTGCTGGGCTCTTGCCATGGGGGGAGGAGGGCAGGTGCCTGGCTTCCTGCAAAGCAGTGGCAATGGTGATTCCAACAGCTACAGCAGCGGTGCTCCAGCTGCCGCAGCAGCACCGTGCTTATCAGCTCTGGGTGACAAAACTTGCCCTTGCTTTCTGCAGATAGTCTTCTTTCCCTTCCACCAGAGTTTCCAACACATTTGTAACCAATTCTTTGGGTTAAAGAAATAAATGATATTTATAAATAAGTTTTAATTTCATTGTATTTATTAGCAGTTTTAAAACATTTTTGCCCTCATTAAAAAATAAAATTTTAGAGTAATTTGGTTAAATATTTACCATTCTTTATATTTTTGTCGGTTTTACATGTGAAATAGTCATTTGAAAATCTGTTACTACATTCAGGTTATTGTGATACCTGCTGTAATGGCCGTCATGGTGGGAGAAAAGCCTCACAAAATAGTAGTTCCAGGTGGAAGAAGAGCATCATTGGCTGCGCTTATTAAATCACAATACTCAATTTGCAATACCAACCACCAATTACATAAAAGATTTTCTTGAACTTTGTCTAGTAAATTTTCATCTTTCCTGATGTCAATCAGTTGTTCTTATAAACTAAAAGATATATGCAGTATTTTTTAAATTTTTTAACAAAATAATTTTAAAGTCTATTTAAAGGTTTCATTTGGAAGATTTTGAAACAAGTTATAAAATTCTATTCCAAGTTTTGTTTTTGTTTTTTTAAGATTTTATTTATTTATCTGAGAGAGAGAGAGCATGAGAGGGGGGAGGGTCAGAGGGAGAAGCAGGCTCCCCGCTGAGCAGGGAGCCCGATGCGGGACTCGATCCCGGGACTCTGGGATCATGACCTGAGCCGAAGGCAGTCGCTTAACCAACTGAGCCACCCAGGCGCCCCTCTATTCCAAGTTTTAAAAAGTATTCAGATACTATTTTTATACAGTCTTTCAACTATGCAGAAACTAGAGTTTTACAATTACATTGGTTTTGGCAACAAAATCACATTATAATGAAAATAACTACAAACATTCAATATGAAAATGTTCTCCCCATACCCTGGGTCTTTTAAAAAGTAGTTACCTTCTCACTCATTGTTAGTATCACTACTTTAAAAAAAAAAAAGTGATCAAGTATGTTTCTTTTTTTTCCAAAAATTTATGTTAGAGAGCATAGTATTGTCGGCCACCTGTCTGACAGAAAAGGTCAGCAAAATTAGAACTCTTGTCATTCTGTAAAAGAAAAATGCATAACTGCCACAGATTTCATATTGCTTCTCAATACTCTGCCACTGAATAACCAGTGAAACTCCATTCATGGCCATTCTCTTATTATAAAGTACTGTAAAACTTCTACTAAAATTTTAAGAATCTTCCATATTTGATTCTGTTTTCTACTAGATTATAAAGCGTTTGTTAAAAAGAATTTAACCACATCAATGACATCCCACAGCACTTGTGTATACTTTTGACTTCAACTGATTTGCTAAAATAGCCTGCTCATAAATCATGAGCAAATGAATTTCATGTGTAGAAGTACCCCTCTAATCTTACCCAGAAATCTTTTCCATTCTACCCAAGCGAACCACTCCAACACTCCAAAACTATGTTAACATAGTTTTTTCAGAATGCATTATTTTACTTAAAGAGTATTTTGATGCCTAACAGGTATTTCCCCCAGTAACCCTTCTAGTGATTCATAAAAATTTAGTTCTTTGTATTAGTGAAATACAGCCTAACAAATACCATTGGTTGAAATATTAGAAATATCGATACTTTCATTTAAGTAAGTTTCATTTCAGTAAGTCTTGTTCAAAGACTTACTTTTTAAAATCTTCAGCATTGTTTTCTATGCATCTTCTAACAGCATTTGCTGACAAATAAATGTGATATAGTTTGTTGCCCCTTATTTTTTATGCATTACTTCAGCCACTTTGGCTCAAGGCACATCACACAATAGGGGTGAGGTTCATCCTTAATGAGAGTGAATATAAATCCACATTTCAAATAGACTTCTTTATCATTATTTTTGGCTGACTTACTGTCAAATATGATTAAATCATCATTGTCTTTACTTTGTAATATACCTGACAACATGTTCATAATATGTATTACAGATATTCTTGTTCAAATAAGCTTGACTATTATTCTATCTTTATTCTACTTTTTCAGTCAGTTGTCTGTTTTGTAAGAGTTAGTCAAAACTGGATAGTTTAATCTGTGACTCCTCATAACAAGGCACAAATAAAATTCAGTACCCTCAAATCTTAGAGCAAATCAACTTCCACTCGCCCTTCAGGATGCTTTGTATAACATACGATGCATGTGAATGATACTTTGACATTGCCAGCAACAACTTACATACTAAACATTAGTAAACTTTAACTAAACATTAGTAAACTTTAACCTTTGTTTTGTTAAATAAAAAATATCCATAAAAGTTTTGATATCTTCTCAAACCCTAATATGTCCTCTTGCATATTTCCTAGGGCACATGCCCACTATTTTAGAGACCATTGTTTTACAGTATGGGCATTGGACTCAGATTTGAACAATACTTACTGGCTATGTATCCTTAAACAAGTTACTTATCCATGTCTTTGTATAGTTCATCTATAAAATGAGAATAAGAATAGCTATCTCATAGAATTGTTTTGATGATTATATTAGACTGATAAGAAGAGAGAGTATTTGTTGGGAACCTACAAAGTGGAAGGCATTATTCAAAGCCCACTGAATGCATTAATTCTTGAGTACAGTGTCTATACAAAATGAACACTTGATAAAAAATTAGTTCTATTCCCCAGGAAAGAGAAACATTAATTGTATAAAATCAAGAATATTTATTAGGGCAAATAGAGTTAGTTGTTTACATGCTTATCTCTTCTATAAAATTTCAAATTTCCTGGAGGCAAAGTTATGTTGTAGCCATCCTTCTATCTTAATAGAGTGCAAAATAGAATGCTTTGAATATATTAAGTGCTCAATAATTAAATAAATGTTGTTGAATAAATGTACATAGGGTGCCACCATAACTTGCTGTTTATTGTTTGTAAAAATTCGGGCAACTCCATTACTGACAGGAATGATCAATTAACTGTACATGCATTGCAAAACGTGCTATTGTTTTTATACATCCTCCATTATACCTTTGCAGTAAGGATAACTCTCCAGAGCTTTTGAAAATACAATAACCCTCGATTATTTGTACAAATAGATGTAAAGTAAGATATTGATAATCCAAAAGTAATTTCTACTTGGATTTTGAAATGTGTTTCTATATTTATATTAGACCATGAATATGCCTAATGTTCTATACAAGAGAATGCACTTGCAACAAAATAAGCTACACTATGAAAAGCTGACTTAAAAGTTGAATGCAGTTTGGTTTCTGTGATCTTACCCCTTTATTTAACTCTTCTGTGTAACCTACACCACTTTGATTACTCAAACTACATGGAACTTTCCATTTCTCAAACCCTCCCCAGAGGATAAGAAATGTTTAAATGTTGATTTTCATGGAGATATTTTCTGTATAAAGCAGGCAATTCTCATCACTGAATTTGAAATCATGACTGCCTAGGTATTATTAAAAAATCAATTAAAAGACATGAAATACACCATTTGCTTAACTAAAATTAAGAATTTTCATTTTTTGTAAAGTATTTTATTCATTTGTGAAATGCATTATAAACCATTAATGTTCTTCATGACTTTTTTTTTTTTTCCAGATAAGTGACCTGAGATAGAGAAAAACCTGCCGGTGATATACTTAATCACATATGAAATCTCACAAAGTTTTCTACCCAATTCATAGTGCTGTTATAAAGAAAAAATAAGCAAATCATTTTGAAATATTTAGAGAAAGTAAAGGAGGGAATAATAAATGTAAGGCATCACTGTATCTTAATGAGAACCTGAAAGATTAGCTTTTCATCTTTCTCTTAATTATTCATGAATGGTACACTCCATCTCTACGTGTACAGAAGGCAGGGTGTTTGGGTAGAAAGAACATGGGCTTTAAAGTCAAACAAGCCTGGGTTTGAATCAAGCTTCCACGTTCACTAGTTCTGACCTGAAATAATTTACTCATTTTCCTTGAATTTCAGTTTCCTCATTAGGAAAAATTGAGCAAAAATATTCAATAAAAACAGATATAAAGTGTTTGACCTCTAGTGAAAATTCATTAAATGATAATCCATTTCCTCCTTTTATTCCTAAACCAGAGGTTCTCAATTTTTTTTTTTTTTTTTGGTACTATGGATCTCTTCTAACTAGCAATGATTCACATCAACAATTTATATTTATTTGTTTATCATATAACAGCTTAAAACATTTCTTCACATCAAGTATTGAATTTAATTTTCACTGCTACCGTATGAAGTAATTTGACATTATCCTAATTTTGTACAGTAATAAATTGAGCTTCAAAGAGAGTAAATAATTCATATAAGATCTTGCATGTAGTAAGTTACAAATTGAACTTTCACCTATCATTCCATCAAGCCTGGTTACCCAATTACTAAAAAAAAAAAAAAAAGTCCTAGCCAGAACTAACAAAAAGAATGTTTTATACTAAGAAAGTTAAATCTAATGATAATACATATTATTAAAATATTTACCTAGGCCCAAAGTGCAGTAAGGACATGATCACATTATTATCACTAGTGGTACAGTTCTAGTGGTACAGCCAAATATTTTTGCAGCACTTTTTTTTGTAACACTTTCCTAGAAAATAGCTTTTTATGAAAAAACAGTGAATTAATGAATATACACCCATATGAAAACTTGTAATAGCTAGTCTGGTTGTTCATGGTGGAGAATGACTTTCATATAAAATTTAGAGTGTAGGGGCGCCTGGGTGGCTCAGTTGTTAAGCATCTGCCTTCGGCTCAGGTCATGATCCCAGGTGGGATCGAGCCCCACATCGGGCTCCCTGCTCCACGGGGAGTCTGCTTCTCCCTCTCCCACTCCCCCTGCTTGTGTTCCCTCTCTCGCTGTGTCTCTCTCTGTCAAATAAATAAATAAAATCTTTAAAAAAAAAAAATTTAGAGTGTAATTTTATATTTTTCAGTAATACACTAAATTTCCTCAGTAATCAACATATTTCTTTCTAAATGATATTGTAAGATGAATAAGTTCTGGGGATAGAAAATGTACAGAATAGTGATTAGAGTTAATAATACTGTATTGTACATTTGTAATTCACTAAGAAAGTACATCTTAAGTGTTCTCACCACGAAGGAAAAAAGAAAAAGGTAACTATGTGAGGTGATAGGTATGTTAATTACCTTGGTTGTCGTTATCATTTCATCATATATATATATTAAATCATCATATTGTACCTCTTTAAAAAAAATCATGTTGTACAACCTAAATATACACGATTTTTTTTGTCAATCATAGCTTATTAAAGCTGGAGAAAAAATTAAAATAGTAAAAAGTACACATAATCTTTTTTAAAAAGCTGTTGTCTCTGAGTACTGAAATCATACACTTTTTTCTATACACTTTTCTATATTTTCAATACTTTCTATGTAGTACATATATTATTTTTATAGTTATAAAATAACTTATTACCTACTCATCAAAAAAAAAAAAAACCCCACAAAATAATATTGGAAAAATAGCTATGTCTAAATTGGGTGGGCCATTAAAACAAGATCACCATTTCACCCAACAAACTCTGAAAGAACAGCTGATTAATCACTTGGATGACTTCAGACTCTCAAAACTACACTTAAAGACTCAATTTTTTAAGCCCTTACATTCCCTTGTATCTGTTTCTTGCTTATTAGGAGGAAATAGAGCATAAAAATTAAAGGTATGTGGGTTTTGGATTCTGACTGCTTAAGTTAAAATCTTGGCCCTACTACTTTAGACAAATCCCTTAATTTCATTAAGCCTTTTGTCCTCTTCTTTAAATTGGGGGAAATAAAAGTAACTATAGCACAAGGTTTTTGTAATGATTAAATGAAATATTACAAATATTGGTAATAAGCAACCTTTATCAAACATTTTACCGTATAATGAACACTATGTTAAACATTTGATATATCTCATTTAATAATCACAAAACCCTATAAGTAAGTTTTAATAGTAAGATAACTATTATTATCCCTTTTATAGATGAAAAAAGTGAGGTCCAAGGTCCAAGGTCCCTTGACTAATACACTAAACCAGGATTTAAATCCAGCAGACTAATTCTAAATATAAACCCTTGGAGGCTAAATTCAGTAAGCTCAATGCCAGGCACATAGTAAGCATTTAATAAATCTTGGCTTGTGTTTATTTCTACTTTACCCAAGTGTCAATTTCTTATTTAACAGTTCTAAATTGAATGAAGTAGCTCTCAAATACTGCAATTTCAGGATTCCTTGCTCTTACCCTACTCAACACCATTATTATAAAAAAGGATTTTTAGGGCAGTGAAAATACTCTGCATGATATTATGATGAGGAATATAAGACATTGTACATTTGTCCAAACCCATAGAACAACACCAAGAGTGAACCCTAAAGTAAAAAATAAACTTTGGGTAATTATGATGTGTCGATGTAAGTTCATGCTTGGTAAAAATAAATAAATAAATAAACAAACAAATTAATTAAATACTATTCTGGTTAGTGATGATAATGGGGGAGGCCATGCATATGTGGGAAAAGGGTATATGGGGAATCTCTGTACCTTCTCAATTTTATTGTAAACCAAAAACTGTTTTATTTTTTTTAAAGATTTTATTTATTTATTTGAGAGAGAGAATGAGAGAGAGAGAGAGCATGAGAGGGAGGAGGGTCAGAGGGAGAAGCAGACTCCCTGCTGAGCAGGGAGTCCGATGCGGGACTCGATCCTGGGACTCTAGGATCATGACCTGAGCCGAAGGCAGTCGCTTAACCAACTGAGCCACCCAGGTGCCCTTAAATATATAAAGTCTTTAAATGTAATGTGGTATCCTGGATGGGATCCTAGACCAGAAAAAGACATTAAGTAAAAAATTAGGAAATCCAAATAAACCATGGACTTTACTTAATAACAATGTAAACACTATTTCATTAATTGTGGCAACTATATCATACTAATACAAAATATTAAAAACTGGATATGGGATATATGAGAACTCTGTCCTATGTTCTCATTTTTTTCTATAAATCTAAAACTTCTAAAAAATAATATCTATTTGCAAAAATTCAATCAAAAAAGTCAACAGAAGTTGTTTTGGGAATGTAAACATATAAAATGAAGACTTGATGGGATGTGACCACCAGGATGCATTTAAGTCCGAAGGGCAAATGACTTAAGAGTGTCAGGGCCTTAATCTAGGAAAGGCACTTTTAGAAAAGTAGTTTTGAATGGTTAAAAGTCCCCAAATGACAAATTAAAGAGAATTTCAGATTAGAAGTTTTTAAAAAGTGAAATAATTACCCAGAGTCATCAAGCTAGTTCATGGAAAGCTGGGACTAAAAACTCTGGACTCCCAATCCAGTGCTCTTTCTACTGTAACAGATCGGCACACTAGAACATGTTTGACTCAAGGCAGTAATTAAGTAAACTGAAGGGGAAAAAAGTGACAAAATGGAAAACCTTTGAATCATACTCAAGTATTCCTGTTAGTATGGCAAGGAACAGCCACAAATAACTTTAAGAAGAAGAGAAACAAAATAGACTAGACATCTGACAAGGGACGAAACGTCAGAATTAATGAGAAGTGATGGCAGGCTCCCCGGTTGGTAGTTTCAGATCTGAGTTTTTGCCTTTCAGGTAATAATTCAAAGTGCTTAAAGCCTGGACTGACCATACTAAATAAAATAAATTATAACCTGTTGAGATAAGGTCAATTTCAAAGTCTGTACCCTGAAGTTCCCAAATTCATATCTAGTTCTAATTGGGCAACAAACCCATTGTTGGTTGGGCTAATTTGTTTTATTTTTCTGACTGCATTTAAAAAAATTATTATGAAAATTTTCAATCATACAAAAATAGCATACAATGAAGGAATTCTCTTGTACCCATTATCCAATTTCAATAATTCACAACATTTTACCTTCCACATTTTGCCTAGTTGTCACCACCACCTATTTCCCCCCCTGAAGTAATTGAACTGATTTAAGATAAAGAACAGAACCATCTTTGGGAAAAGGAAAAAGAAAAGATGGAAGCAATATTTTCAGTCTGTTACCCACTGAGACTTAAACCAGAAAGGTTCCAGATTGTGAGGCAAATAAATACAACCCAGGGATAATAAAGTGAAAGTCTGTTAGTAGGGTAGTCTAAATATGTTAGTTGACAATCAATGGAACTACTTTCTATGTGGAAGGAGGATATTTTAAAGAACTATTTTCCAACTTTTCTTCAGCTTGACACAAAAAAGTGGGGCAAGAATGATTGTAAGTAAACCTTCACTGAGATTATAGTTTCTAAAGATGAGTTTAGCTTTGAGGAACACAAAGTTTGATTTCATCATGTTTACATTCACACAATCACAAACCTTCCATATTCCAATAAGCACCTATACAAAGAATAATTGGCTCTATTGACAAAATTTCAATATCACCAAGACTCAGTTAATTTTTAAAGTTCAGTTTATTTTTATAGTAAAACATTTTATTTCCCATGTAGTCTCTATGTGCTTGAGAGTTTTCCCATTTTTAGATTTTGAATTTTTAAATTAGAATATAAAACGACTTTGTCAAGTTCAGTGGTCTTTTGTAATCTTTTTTTTTAAGATTTTATTTATTTATTTGACAGAGAGAGACACAGCGAGAGAGGGAACACAAGCAGGGGGAGTGGGAGAGGGAGAAGCAGGCATCCCCCAGAGCAGGGAGCCCAATGGTGGGGCTCGATCCCAGAATACTGGGATCAGGACCTGAGCCGAAGGCAGACGCTTAACGACTGAGCCACCCAGGCGCCCCGGTGTTTTTGTAATCTTAATGAGAGTTTATATTTCTGTACCCTGGAGGACTCTTCCACGCATTTAGAATTTCACTTCAGTTTCTTGTCTAAATGTTGAAGGCAGAGACTATTAGCAGCTAGCTGTGTGGCAAATACAAGTACATCTAAAACATCTTCATTGAAAAGAAAAGATGAACAACATTATGCTGAACTGTTTCAATTTTCATCATGAAACAAAAGGCAAAAATTAGCAGGTAGAGATGGGAAATGATGAGAAAAGGGAAGTTAAAATGAAATAACTAGCAAGGTCCAACTGAAGTTTTAAAGCATGTATCTAAATATCAAGATAGGTGGGTGTTTTGGCAGGAAGCGTGCGGTGGGCTGGACAATGAGAGTGTCTGCTGTCTGAGCCAATAAAGCTGCACTGGTTTTGAAAAATAAGTAAATACATATGTAATTATCAATATACACATTCTCCTTCTCAAATTTGAACCCTCCCATTTGACTTTAGATTGCAAATGCAATGAACAGAAACTAATTCTTTTCTCCATCTTCATTAGCAAAACGTTAACATGTAGTTGTTTCTTGCTCCCCATTCTCTAATCTTAAACTATAAAAATGTCCTCAATCAAAAATTTCCTTCCTATATTTCACATAAATTAAGCTTTATCTATACACTCCTACATCTCTGAGGATATCCTTAGTTCTCTGTAGATTTTAATTCATTCAAAAGTTTCACAACCTCGTAATGGTTTATATGCCGTTTCTCAAAAAAGTCTACGCTCAGGCTTTTCCAAAGAACATTTGTTTATAAAGACCATCCACATATTGATCCTATTCTTCATTCTTTCTGACCACAGATCCTACAATTGCTATGCATTCTAATATATTTCTACCCCTCATAGGTTATATCCCATTTTAAGCATGTCAAGTGTCCATCCCCTGCTGACAATCACCTTTCCACTCACATAGCTAGATCACTTTCCAACTACTGCTTACCCCTCTAAATTCTGCTTCCCTACACACTAATTTCTAATACCAAATACCCACTCCTGAGGCAAAAATATATCGGTTAAAGGTCAAGTCCTAGTAATTCATCTCAAAATTCCAATCATCATGAAAAACATGTATGATTTTCCATAAAGTTCTAACTCTTGCTCCTTTCTAAATGATCTGTCATAGGCTAGTTCTGTGTGCTGTGCTATCCTACATTTCTCCCTGTTGCATCCACTGTGACTCAGTGAAGATTCTTTCCTCTTCTTTCTTAAATCTATATCCCCAAAGGTATCTGGCCAGCACACAGTAAAAATATTAAAACTCTCATATATCAGCTCTTTGTCACCATCTCTTAATATTTTTGTGAGCATCTATTTTCATTCCATCCCACAGACACTTCTCCTTAACATTTGCCTTTCACATAATTTAACAAATACCTAGAACAGCAGATTAATAGTTGAATATATTTTCATATATGAATTATTAGTAAAACATGATTATTTACCTACCTGATTGTATATTTTTATTTTAAAAATCAAAATAGAGACGGAGAATAGGAAACAAAAGAAATACACTTCTAGAAACACAAAGGATTAAGAAGGGAGACAGATTAAATTGTCAAAGAAGTGTGTCTTTACTAGAAACATTAAGCAGAATACTTGTCAATCCTCTGACAAATACACCACTGTACAAGCTCTGGACATCTGAGAAAGGGAAAAGGCAAATGAGTAAGAGAACCAAAGCTAAATTATTACTATTTCATTATTTTTTTATAGTTCATGCTTTTTGTATCTTTTAATGTGGCTTACTCTGGAGTTGATTTTTGTACATTATGTAGAGGTTAAAGTGTAAGCTGTTTTCTAAAGGAATAAAAATTAAGATTTTTCTATTCATTAGAATACCCTAAAAGAAATGAAAAGATAAGCTATGAATCAGGAGAAGAAATTAGTATCTAGAATATATAAAGAACTCATGCAAATCAATAAAAGGCCCATAAAATATTAAATGAAGCAATATTAATGGGCAAATGGGCAAAAGATATGAACAACTATTTTACAGAAGAGAAAACACATATACATGTTCACAGCTTCAGAGTCAACTAAAAAATGCAAATCATGACCACAGTGAGAGATTTTTTATCCACTCAGGTAGCAAGAATTAATAAATCTGACAAAATACTATGTGTAAAACAGAGATATCTTATATGTCATTGGTGAGAGTATAAATGGGTAATACATTTTGGAAAAATAATTTAACAGTCTCTTGCAAAGTTGAGCAATTATATACCCTATGATTCAGCAATTCCAATCTCAGGATATACTCAAGAGAATGTCTTGCAAATATCACCAAGAAACATACACAAGAATGTTCATACCAGCCCTCCTAATATTAACAAAAAAATGAAAAACAACCCAAATGCCCACTAATTGGAGAAAGGATAAATCTTTTGGCATTGTCATAAATATCATATAAAAGTGAAAATTAGCCATATGAATTATAACTACTTACAAAAACGTGCATGTGTAATCTCAGTAACTTAATGTTGAGAAATAAATACAACATATTAATATATTTAGTCACAACTTTATAAGTGGTATAGCTATATATATTTTTTTTTGAAAAAACAATGGAAAATAAACACAAAATTCAGAATGGTGGTTACTTCTGGTTGGGGAGTATTGATGTGAGTAGGGGAAGAGTATAGAGATGGATGTAAATTGTTAATGTTCTAATTCTTTGGTTGGATCTTGGGTTCACAGGTATTTATTTTAATTAAAAATAATGAATGAATGCAATAAAAGAGATAATAAGTGGAACAATGACTTTGAATCATAATTAACCAATTCTATGTACCTAAAGTCCACTTGAAAAATGACAACACTTTGACAATACTTTTCAAACTTTAATGTACATATGAATAACTTGAGATCTTACTAAAAATGAAGACGATGATTAATAGAACTGGGTGGAATTTGAGATTCTGCATTCTAAGCTCCTACATGCGGATGCTGCTGGTTTTACAGACCATTATCTATACTATCCACTGATTTCCAAGTATGAAGTACAATGGAAGTTAAAAAGATTGATACACTCAAGGCAACAATAAATGTAAAGCCTGTCATGTAATGGTTTAAACAAATAAGCATTTTTATTTGGTCAAATTAAAAATCACTTAAAAACAAAAAAGAAATAGAAAAAAATACAAATAACCTTGGTTTTAAGGTTGAGCATCAATGACTCAATAAAGTCAGAGACTTGAAAGGATGAACTAAATAAACTGACCTGACCACTGAATGGAATGATAGGTACCATATTTTGGAAAGCTGATTATGCTATTAAGAAATAATGATTTGGTTACACCCCATTCCAAAGTGAAGCAGAAGATATTGATAAAAGATACGGGGATTCAGAGTTTACTTTGAAGTGAAAGAAACTTCTTTTCTGAGTTATAAGAAACTGAAAGAATATTAAGAATTAAGGAAAGATCACTTTGGTTTCTTTAGGATGAGAATAAAAGGTTACTTAAAGATTCCCTAGCTGTTCTCCATCAAACTACAACCTGTATTTGAGGGAGTAATCACTGGTGATTAGAAATTTTCTTGAAAGGAGCAGAAAAACAATTAAAAGATGACTTCAATGGGATATACGTCCAAGAATGCATGCAGCATATTCTAAAAAGTACTTCTACTGCTCTAGCAACACCAGTATTGCTAAACAAGAGTAGAGAGATATATTAAAAAATATCACAATTGCTGTTAATTTCATATTTAATAAAGATAATCAATACACAGATAGAAAATACATATGCCTGATTAGAATGAGTTCATTAAGTGAAATACATTGTATCAAAAACAATCAATTCAGGTAGTTTTTACTTCTAGTGTAGCAGAAGATCTATTCAAAGAAATGCAAAGATCGTTATCTCTTTTAAGATCTATCTTTTCAGCTTTCTTATAACACTGTCTCCATTACTGGAAGAATAGTAGAGAAACTGAAGGAAATTAGACCAGTGAAACTGCAAGACTATTTACAGAGAAAAGAAAAGCCAAATTATTGGGGCAAAAAATTTTAAAATAAGGATGTATTCTTGGAAAGAGTCAGGTATAAAAATATATTTTGACTTAGAAAAACATGTTCAAATATTCCATTTTCTCCAAACCAGAACTTAGGTGTCTTTAATAGTATTCTACAGTATAGATTCTAGAAAATTATTATACTTATGTTTCTATAAAAAAGAATGTGAATGTGTTTTTTGTAGTGTTTTTTCTAACTAACAAATTATAATGTAGGTATTTCCTGATAGTTGCATACCCTCAAAAATTAGCCAATGGCAAATTTGGTGTCTGGCAACTAAAAGATAATAAAGATTTTACTATTTAAAGTATTCATGCTATAGTCACTAGTAATTGCAGCTATAAATTACAAGGAGGGAATTTGTAATAAAATATAACAACAGATTACACAGCTGTGCTTAGCTGTTCAAGGCCATTTATTAAGTCAAAACACAATGCAACATTATCATTATGCCCAGATGTGATGAAGGCCCAGACATCCCACAAAACATTAATATCTCTGTATTAGAAGAAAAGGTCATCAGGAGATATACCTGAATAAACAATTTCCCACAATCACCAGGAAAATAAACAAAGAAATTCTGGAGACTCATCTTGGACTTTAAGAAATTAAATGTATTCACACCTTCCATGGATCCCACTGTTTTGTCTGTTTGAGGCTTTGATAGCTTACTCAGTAATATGTTCTATTATTGAAATGTCAAGAGGCTTAACATCAAACATGCAACTTGAAATATATATAATATAAAACATATGTCTCTTAAATATAAAATATGACTGCCCTCAGATTTTCATTATCATCGTTTTTTGCACAATGCATTATGTTTTTCAAAGCACTTAAATATTTATTACTTCACTTGACCTAAAGACTGTGTGAAATAAGTGAGGAAAATATACTATTTTAAATATTAAGATTCTGAGACACAGAAGTCAAGTTATTTGCCTAAAAATCACATATATGCCGACTTTTAGTTTTTATTTTTAAATACCTTTAAATGCTTTTATTTCCACATTTGTTACCTTGTTAAAATCATTACCGTACCTAAAATACTATGTCAAGTCAGCAGTTATTTAATAAGCAACTTCTATGTGCAAGACTTCCAATCATGCATAATTGTTGTTATAATTAATTTTTAACACTGACAGGGGTAATATTAAAAATACTTTAACAACTAACAACAGAAGGTACCAACCAAAGAAAATGAACACTTGAACAAATTGAAACATATCACCTAAGTTTTACCAAAGGATATCGGCTGCATGTCAGCCCTGACATGGACAGGACTCATACTTTGATTTGATCTCAAACCACCAATCATTTGTAGACAAGTTTATTTGGCCTGAAATGTTCAATTATCTAAAGATTTCTTAGAATATGTAGAAAATTCTGGAAGTATGTGGTACAAAATTAAAGAAATCATAAATGTAAAGAAAAAAATCACTTTGAGGGTGCCAATATTTAGAAATATGAAGTCATTACCACCAAAAGTAGTCATAATATTTATAAACATTTTAATTTAATTTCTTCATACATATATATTCAAATCTAATTAATTTTATTAAAAAGCATAAGTGGGATTTTGAACATGCTTTTAGTGCAATTTTTCTTTTCCTGTCATTGCTTGACTATCTGCTATTCTCCCTCTACATTTCCTATCATCCAAAGTAATCCAACAACTTGGTATGCACCCTTCCATATTCTTCTCCCTTTGCAAATAACTTTGCTATAAAGCAAATATATACATATACATATCTTACATATAAAACACATATTCAGGGATTTTTGTCATTGTACAAAAATTTAATATTATAAACACTTTTCTATACCTTGTTCTTCTCATTCATCAATGACTCCTGGAAATTCCTCCAGATCACCTGAGATAACTGTAATTCATATCTTTTGACAACTGCATTATAATTCATGGTGTAAATTTACATTATTTATTAGCATTACCTTGTTAATGGAATTACTTTTTCTTCCACTCTTACCACTACAAACAAGCTGTAACAACTTTGAAATAAAAAAATATATCTGTCCTTAAATATTGATACTTATATTTCTATGGGATATATTCTCAAGGATGAGATTGTTAAATCAAAGAATATTATGAAGTGAAATTTTTAATAGGTGTTACCAGATTGCATTTCAAAACAATTAACACACACCACATTTCCACCAGTAACAAGTAAGAGTCACCTTCCCTAAATGTTGAACCTATCAGACTAACACAAATTTTAAATGCTAAGACATACTACCTCACTGTTACTTAAATTTGTATTTCCCTAATTCCTACTGAAATTGAGCATCTTCTCATATGTTAACCAACAGAATTTGCTTTTCTATGAATTGTCCTTTCTTTTTGTATTGGATTGTTTCATTAACTTTTTTTCCTAACAATATCAAAGAGATATTCAGTGTTAACATACATTCAAATACTTTTCCAAATCTTTCATGTTAACATATATTCAAATACTTTTCCAAATCTATATTTTCCTAACGATTTCTATTATTTTTATATAAAAGGCTTTTATTTTTATGTAATTAAGTTGTTAACTCTTAAACTTTCTCAGTTTTCACTCTTGTTAAAAAGACTTTAGGGGTGCCTGGGTGGCTCAGTTGGTTAAGCATCTGGCTCTTGATTTCAACTCAGGTTTTTGTTTTTAAGATTTTATTTATTTACTTATTTATTTATTTGAGAGAGAGAAAGCCAGAGACAGAGCATGAGCTGAGGGGGAGGGGCAGAGGGAGAGGGAGAAGCAGACTCCCCACTGAGCAGGGAGCCCCTTGCAGGCTCCATCCCAGAACCCTGGGATCAAGACCTGAGCGGCAGCTGCTAACCGAATGAGCCACCCAGGCACCCCTCCCTTCAGGTCTTGATCTGAGGGTCATGAGTTCAAGCCCCACACTGGGCGTGGAGCCCACTTAAAAAAAAAAACAAAAAAAAGATTTTATAAATAGTTTCCTAGATTTTTTAGCAAGTTTTTTGTTTTGTTTTCATGTAAGCCTTTCATCTTAAATTATTTTTGTTTAATGTGCAAAATGGAAATACACTTTCACTCTTTTCCATTAAAGATAACCTGTTATACCAATCCCATTAATTAAATGATCCATTATTTTCCAACTAAATTGTCATCTGTTTTAGGATTCTCTAATCTGTTCAATGGATCTATTTGTCTATTCCTATGCTGTTACTATATTGTTTTGGTTAGCTGGCTTTGTAATATGTCTAGCATGTTCTAGCATCTCACATTCTTTTTCAAATTTTCTTGCTTTTTGCTGGCACTAAATCTTCCATGTAATTTTGAAAAAGAATTTTTAATTAAAAAAAAGTCCTCATTGAGAATTTAATTGTAATTGTATTAAATATATATATTTAATAAACACAAAAGATAACTGGAAAAATTAACATTTTGCTATTGTCCCATACAAAAATACAATCTGTGCTTCCTTTAATCAGATCTTGTCTTTAAATAAGACGTTACCCTTTTTTTCATATAGGTCCATATAATTTTTCATAATTTTATTAATAAGCATTTGGTAACTTTTGTTTCTATGGGAAATGAGATTTTTTTTTCCTATTTGGAAAAAAAAAAAGTTCCTTAGATGTCTATTACTTCCAGAGAAAACCTATTGATTTTCATTCAATTATCTTCCATCCAACTGCCTTTCAATTAATCTTAGTAATAGAGTTCTAGAATTTTTTAAGGTGCGAGATTAGCCAAAAAGACTGTAAGCTCTTCTCTACAACTGTTGGTGTCACCCATATCATTTGCCTACTATATCTGCTAAGCCCTCCTCGTTAGTGTTAAATAACTGTGATAAATGGCTCCTCATCTAGTTTCTGATGTTAATTGAAATATTTTTAGGATTTACCCATTTTGGATTATATTTCCTGTGGGGTGTGAATGAAAATACTTTATTATATTCAAGCAATTCTATTGAAGATGAATATATTTCTCGTTGGTGATATAATGAACTATGCTGATATATTTCCTATTGTTGACTCATGCTTGAATTCCTAAACACACACGCAAAACTTTATGTCCTGCTATATTATTCTTCTGATCTATTGCTGATATTATTTGCTAGTATTTTATACAGAAATTTTGCATTTATTTCATAAGTGAGATTAGACTATAATTTATTTCTGTACAATCCTTATCAATTAAGTTTTAAATAAAATTAGGAGAGGTTTCAATATTTTTCAATGACCTAGAATAATTTAAATTACACATCAAAATTATTTATTCCTTTAAGTGACATTTGGTCATCTTTCTAATCTTTCTATATTGGTATCTGTTTTCTATTTCTTCTTAGGTCAATTTTATA
This sequence comes from Halichoerus grypus, assembly GCF_964656455.1. Classification (NCBI taxonomy): domain Eukaryota; kingdom Metazoa; phylum Chordata; class Mammalia; order Carnivora; family Phocidae; genus Halichoerus; species Halichoerus grypus. The sequence continues at coordinate 60,078,105 of NC_135712.1, forward strand.
ATTTGCATTTTAATAAAAGATGTTCCAGTTCTTATAGGCTTCAAATTTATTGCCAGTTGCATTTAGGTTTCTTTTAAAATTCTTTTCATATTGCAGTTTTATCTACTTTCTCATTCCCAATTAATGTCTAGTTTTGCTCATTCTCTTTTCCATAAACTTTATTATCGTTGAGATAAAATTTACGTAACACAAACTTCACCATTTTAACTATGTTAAAGTGTATAATTTGGTTGTTCAGTACATTCAGAAGGTTGTATAAACATCACCAACTATCTGACTCCAGAATATTTCATCACCACAAAAGGTAATCCTATACCCATTAAGCAGTCATTCCCCATCCTGCCTTCCCCCAGGCCCTGGCAACTACTAATCTACTTTCTGTTGCTATGGATTTGCCTATTTTGGATATTTCATATAAGTGGAATCATGCAATATGTGGCCTTTTATATCTGGATTCTTCCACTTAGCATAATGTTTTTAAAGTTCCTCCATGTTGTAACATGAATCAATAGTTCATTCCTTTTTATGGCTGTATAATACTCTATTGTATGGACACACCACATTTTTGTTTATCCATACATACATCAGTTGATGGACATTTGAGTTGCTTCTACTTTTTGGTTACTATGAATAAAGCTGTTAAAAACATTTGCTTTATGTGAACACAAGTTTTATGTGAACATATGCTTTCAATTATCTCCCACTTCAAAGAATTGCTGGGCCCATTTTCTTTTTTGTTTTTTCGTCTTCATGTATTGTATTTGTCTTTCCAAAGAAACAGCTTTTAGATAGATTTTGTTATATTTTGTTTTCCATTTCATCTTTCAAAAATTAATTCCCCTTTTTCCCCCTCTTCTTCTATGTTATTCTTTATTATAATTTCTTAAAGTTAGCAGATTGCCCCCTTTATTTTCTATCTTTCTTAATAATGAAGGCATAGAAGGCTATAAACTTTCCTCTGACTACCTCTCTAGCTATTTTCCATAGGTTTTTACATAAAATAGTCTCCTTTTCATTGTTTTTCAAGTGATTTCCTCTTTAACCAAGGGTTATGTAGGAGTATTTAATTTCTAAGTAGTTAATAATTTTTGTTACCCTTTTAAATTAAATTCTATTTACACTAGCTTATAATCAGAAAATGTATTCGTAAAATCTTTCTAAAATTCATAAAGTTTTCTTTGTACCTAAACAGAGATGTTCAAAAGAAATATTTAAAGAACATCAGATTTTACATATGTATTAAATTATTTTTATGAATTATATTCCATTTCTCTTAGTCATTATTTGTATGTGTTTAACCGAACTGTCTGGACCTTTCCAGTAGTTGTTGCTTTATGTACTTATTTACTATAAATAAACCTGCTGTATATAGATTTATGTGGGTTATTTTCTTCGTAAACTGTGCCTTTATCAGTACAGTATCTCTTTAGCATCAATGCTGTCACTTTTTTTTTCTATTTTCCTTTTGTTTGCATTGGCCTGATGTCTTTTACGTCCCCATTTTACAAAGCTTTCTCTTTAACTTTGTCATAGGTGTTATTGTAATATAATTTGAGTGGTTTATGTTTTTAAACTCATTCTGACATCTGTCTTTAATGGGAGTATTTTGTCCATCTACATTAAACATAACAATTGATGCATTTTTTAATCTCTTCTAATTACTTGTATTTTCTTATTTTACATTGTTGTTTCCTTGTTACCTTTTTCATATTTTTTTATTTGATCAAGTGGCTCTGCCTTCTATTTTCTCCTTGCTAATACTGGGGTTCTATAGGGTGCACCATTGTATTCCCTTCTTTACCTCCCTTTTCTGCTCTAATGAACAGACACTTTTCCCCCACCATGAGATTTTATCCCCTTTTCCTTTCCTCCTAAATAGATGAGATCTTTAGGATACATTCACTTTCTTCCCACTTCTCATCCTTCTGTCTCTTATCTCCACTATTAATTTTCCTCCTCTTTTACTTCCCTCCTGCCCATCCCCTCCATCAACTAAGTTTTGTTTTGTTTTTTTTTTAGATTGTATTTATTTGAAATGAGAGAGAGAGAGGGAGAGAGAGAGCATGAGTGGGGGTTGGGGGGGAGAAGCAGACTCCCCATTAAGCAGGGAGCCTGATACAGGGCTCCATCCCAGGACACTGAGATCATAATCTGAGCCTAAGCAGATGCTTAACCAACTGAGCCACCCAGGCACCCCTAACTAAGTTTTCATGAGACAGTTTAATACTTGAAAAAGTTTCTTTACAGAAATTTGATCTTTTTATTTCAAAAGTCTGAAATTATATTTTATTACATATTTACTAGTCATCTATATCACTTTTTAAAATAGTTTTTATTTTTAATTTTACTTAATCTCTATGCCCAACATGGGGCTTGGACTCATGACCCTGAGATCAGGAGTCACATGCTACTAACTGACCCAGTCAGGTGCCCTTATCTCTTAAATGAAATTATATGCACACGCACACACACACACACACACACACACAAAATAACATTAAAATGCTTATTATTCACCACTATATTTCTTTATTCTTCATCTTGTTAATCTTGAAGTCTTTGTTCTGGTTCATTTGTTGTTTTCTTATAATCTATTCTGAGGCATTTTTTCAGATGGGGTATAGTAATTATATGTTCTGAGTTCTTGATTACCCCTAAATGTATTTCTTTCACCTTCACTAGCAAATGGTAACTTTCAGGGTGTTGATTCTTGGATTGTAGTCATTTTTCCTTTGTAGTCTGTAGATGTCATTTCACTATCTTCTAACTTGCTATGTTGCAGATAAGAAGTTCTATGACACTTAGCTATTTTTCCCCTTTATAGAAACTTGTTCTTTCTATTGGGAGCTTGTAAGATAGTTCAATTTGTTGTTAGAGTTCAGAACTTTTATCAGGATATCCCTACGTGTGTCTTTTCTTTCAATCAAGATCATAAATCAGTAAACCCTTTCAATCCACAGACTCTGATCTTTATCTCAGAGAAATTTTCTTCTATCATTTAATTTACTTCTCCTCCATCTATTCTTATCTCTCCCTCTATAATTCCTATTATTCACGTTTTGACTTCTGATCTGACCTCAAAGACTCATCCTTTTTATTCAAGATTTTCATCACGTTTTACCTCTGTTCTATGCTTTGATATATTTCTTGCACTTGGTCTTTCAGTTCACTAATTCATATTTCAACAGTGATCACATTGTCCTTAAATTTTTCCACTGAGTTGTTCAATTGAGATGTTTTTTTAATTAGTATCTGAAATTCTTTTTGTTCTGAATTTGAATTTCCTTAAATGTTTTTTTTTTTTTTTTCCAAATTCAGGTTGCACTTACTTTTGCCAATAGCACTAGTTGCTTGGAGTATGCACTCTCATTTTCCTACCTGATCTTCCTAGCTCCCTCACTACTAGTCCCCTTAAATGGATTGTTATTTTTCACTGATAGCTCACTGGAGCTCAGTTCTGGTTGTTGTAGCATCCTGAATGGCAGACACACTCAATGAAATGCAAAGGTAGAGTCTTGTCCCTGCCAAGGCATGAGGAGGAAGTTCTTTGTTGTCCTATCTATTTCTTTTCAGTCTCAGGGACAGAGAAAACTCAGCCAGCACATTTAGCAACTTTGGCTTATTAGTCATTTGGGGAGACTTAGATACTTAAATGAGAAATACTGATATTTTCCCCTAGTGGTTCACACATCTCTGAAGCCCAAGCTCTTCTTCTCAATGTCTACTGTTTTTTGATCTTTATCTCTGAACTCCAGTAGTACTATTCTCTAGTTGTTTGCCCAAGTAAAGTAGAAGTTTCAAAGCAGTGTCTCTGCTCGAGGTGTCATGGCAATTGTATTCAGAAAGGCAGTCAGGATTGGAAGTGAAGGGGAAAATAGCCATATGCGTAGATCACTTTGTTTTCAGAATCCTTAATTTTAAAAATGTTATAGGAAGGGAGGTATGTGGATCTGGGGTGTGTTTGGGACTTCATTATAATGATTCTCAAGAATCAATACTTTCCTCAGAAAGCATATTCCCAAGTATATAAAAATGACAATGTGTTCTCTTTATGCTTTTAGATACAGATCCCAAAATATACTACAGCTATTAATCACTTGAAGTAAGCTTTAATGCAATCCCAGCTTTAATTATTTCAGGACATAATTATCTTTTGTTTTAGAAACAACTTCAAATCAATGTGTTGTACTTTCCATTAGCAGGAAGACAAATTATGACTTTGCCCAATCATTAAGTTTCCCAAAATCCAACTAGCAAGTCTTATAAATATGAAAAAGCATGTCAGTGTTATATGGGAATTAAACATGCAACCTGCATGGTGGTTTACATCACATTACCATTACCATTGTTCACAGCCCAATAACCCTTTTTGCCTTCTAGAAGAGCTAATGATATCACCTAACATTAAAGTGTTTCTCTGGACTAGACTTCTAACAACTTAGATAATAAGGTAAAATAAGCTAAGACTCTATTTTTTAATTGCATGAACTTTTATGAACTTTTTTTTAAGAATTAAGAAACTCATATAAAATGTTCAAAATCTCAATTGCAATCTATTAAGTGCAAAAAATACTGTGGGTTATTTGTCCTACTATCCAGATAGGAATCATATAGGATATGAAATTTGGGTTTCATCCTTGAATCACTAGGTAATGTAATTCTGTGTACTCTATTCAACACAATATCCTGAATTGATTGTAGTAGATTTGCTTTACCATTGATGGGTGATATCTGATATATTTCTTTTCTGAAACACAGTAAATATAATTTTATATTGAAACTTCTGCCATGACAGAATTTCATTAAGTAAAAGAATGAAAGATCATGAGCATGTATAAAATGTTTGGGTCTTAGAAAAGTACAGAAAAGGCCTATAATAGGTAATAACAATTGTAACAATGCTAAATTTGCACCGGTCAACAGAAAAAAAGGGAGTAGATAACCTGGCAAGCAAGGATCCAAGTAATCTTCCTAGGACAGCTACAAAAGAGCCTGATCAACATTGAATCCCTCCAGTGTACCAGGTACTATATTCAACTCTAGGGCTTTAAAGATGAATAAAACATGGTACTTGCCCTTAAAGAAGCGCAGTTCAGTGCAGTATAATTCTAAATGCTACCTTTACTGAGTGATGAATATCAAAGAATTTCAGTCATGAGTTAAACTGCATATAAAACATGAAACTGAAATTTACTGTATAGTGGATGTACCCATTTTTGCATAATAAAACTCATCATTATGCAAATAACAGAAACAGAGATATTATGCATAACATGAAATTATAGAAAAGCAACAACCATTTAGGGGCGCCTGGGTGGCTCAGTCGTTAAGCGTCTGCCTTCGGCTCAGGTCATGATCCCAGGGTCCTGGGATCAAGTCCCACATCGGGCTCCCTGCTCGGTGGGAAGCCTGCTTCTCCCTCTCCCACTCCCCCTGCTTGTGTTCCTGCTCTTGCTATCTCTCTCTCTGTCAAATAAATAAATAAAATCTTTAAAAAAAAAAAAAAAAAAAAAGAAAAGCAACAACCATTTATTTTTGGCTTTTACACACTTTGGAAATTCATTTTATGACAAATGTTGAGAATGTAATATAGAATATCTGAATCAGAAGAGCCTGGAATCCTGTTCATTTTTTTCCATATTATTTGTCAGCTCAAATCACCCATTTCCATACAGTATTGCCTTGTTCTCAACCCTTTACTAGAACAAGAAAGATTATTGAGAGCATGAGTTTTCAAAGGTATTTCTATAAGGGTTTTATGTATGTATGTATGTATGTATGTATGTATATACATATGCATATATATATGCAAACAACATAATTATTAAAAAGATATGCAAACAACATAATTGTTAAAAAGATATGCAAACACCATAATTGTTAAAAAGACTAGGTACCAAAAGATGCCAGAAGAACAAGAACAAGAGTACCCATGACAATGAACCTGAAGGGGAAAGGTGTCGTGCATAAACTGAGTATTATCTTTCTACCTTCACAGTATATTTTTCTTAGTGATGTATCCATTTAAAAAATACAAAATGATTATTGTACTGTATTTCCTAGTGCACTGAAGAGTCTGAAGAAAAGAGCAGAGATATTGTCATAAGGAACAGTAAAGACATCTAAGTAGTGGTACAGCACTTTCATTATTCTTTGTTTTCATTCCAATGACCCAACTCATATAATATAGCTCAACAATGAGTATTATCTCTTAAAAACTTTTGAAGTCTCTAGTACCTTGTAGACAAAGGGCTTGGCATACATAGCTGTTTGCAATTGGTTTGATGTCTTTAAAATTATTTGAAGTAACAAAAATTCACTTTAAAAGTTGCTATAATTCCTTCTTCGCTGGCTCACGTTGACTATTCTAAATATAATCCAAACTCATGTATGCTAACTTTACCGGGGCTGATCATTTGAGCCTATTACTCTGACAGAAATGCATTTATCCTATCAAATAAAACTGAACCTTTCTTTCAGTATAGTGACAAATTAAGGAAAAGCTACAGTAACATAAGAGAAGTCTAGACTCTATTCCACCTAAGTCTTGTGGAGCCTGGTTTAAAACTCCAATACTGTGGAAAGGAGGAGATCAAAAGCCAAGTTACATAATGAAATGAAATAAAATTACAGTATAAGTTATTTCATCATTCACATTCTTAGAAAAGCTAACAGGTGCTTTCCTATATTTGAAAACTGGACAGCAGGCAGCAAATAATGTCCCTGGAAACAGTGATTTCAGAATTGAGTGGCACACACTAGATACTCAGTAAATGACAGCTATTCTCAGGTTTACCACATAGGTTTCTGTGTTTAACTGCATTTCTTTGTAACAGACCTAAACTTACTGCCTAATTCTTGTTATTGGCGACCATATTTTTCTCTGTGTGCCAAAACCAGGGCAATCTTTGTATTCCAAACTCTGAGTGGACCCTATTTAAGCCAGCTGTTGGTTTCTGAAACAAACATAACGGGACAAACAATATACATAAGGGCCTTCCAAAGTCAGTAGAATCTGTCCCACTTTTGAAGATATTGTTTCTGTTCTGCCTCATCCTTTTTTTCTGTATGATCCCTAGTTCTTGGTTACTCAGTATCTGCTTAGATTTAGTTCTCCTTTTTGACCTCTACCTTCCAGGATTCCCAGTATCTAATGCTTCCTTTGACCTGCTCCTACTCAAGATTTCCTTGGCCTCCTTTAACATCTGTTACCCAGCTCCACCATTGTCCACAGAACCAAATCAGGCAGCAGCTACCCAGTCCAGTCCATCCATTGTAAAACCTTTAGACAAATTCCCTCTCAGCATTTGTAATTCTAGACTGCAGAGTTATATTTTAAAAACAGACTCCACCATAGCAACCATTCCTCCCACTTATAGCTCTTTCACCTTGTGCCCTTCTCTGAAGACTTCTCCAAATCCACTATGACTTTCTTGAAATAAAATTACCAGTACTAATCTGGGCAAACACTGAGTGAAAATGGTCCCAGAATAGAGTCATGGTGAGGTGGTGTTTAAGAATTTAGGTTATCTAGAGTTGAACTTGAGTTTGAATCCCCAGCTGTTATATATTAACTGTGTGACTTTGAACAAGTTACTTAACTTTTCTGAGCTCAACTTACTTATCTTTAAAAATGCCATAATGAAAGTACATATCTCGTAGAATTATGGAATTAATGGGAGAATATGCAGCTATAACCAATTACTGGTACAGAGTAAGCGCTCAATAAATGTTGGCTGCTGCTGTTATTATTTTTGTTTTAGTACAAGAACAGATACATTTTATTTCATTTTCACTATGTTTCCCACCAATAATTTTGCTAGTCTTTTGGCACAGTGCCTTTAGAATAGCGTTTACATTAATTCCTCAATATATGTGCTGGGTTTCAGTTAAGTAATAGTCTAAAATCAGCTTACCTTCTAAATATCCCTTAGAATATTTTCCCCCCTATTTGAATGCATTGAAGCACTCATATCACCTTTTGTGCCCTATGGTGAATCTTAACAATTTTCTTTTTTTTTTTTTTTTTAAGATTTTATTTATTTATTTATTTGAGAGAGAGAGAGAAAAACAGCATGAGAGGGGATAGGGTCAGAGGGAGAAGCAGGCTGCCCGCTGAGCTGGGAGCCCGATGTGGGACTCGATCCCAGGACTCCGGGATCATGACCTGAGCCAAAGGCAGTCGCTTAACCAACTGAGCCACCCAGGCGCCCGAATCTAACAATTTTCTTGCCATTTCTCCCTATTAGCTGGATAGTTGGTAGGCCAGAATAGCTTGACATTACCTACTATATTGGACAGTTTACATGTATTCTGCCTCTGAGGAGATTTATAAAATGTTTATAATTAGTACCAGAATATCTACAGCTATGGGTGGGTACAGGGAAGAGGAAGGATCCAGGAATTGTACAGCTTTCTCCAGCTTGCTGTTTCCATTGGTGAATAGGTAAAGTATGTGATGTTTTTAAGCCTCTCACTACCATTCATACGAGCAAAAGAAATGTGAGTCAATTAAAAAGAAACTGAGAGTGAAATTTTAAATGAAAACTTTGAGGTTATCATTAAATAAGTACCTACAAGTAGGTACATATGAATTGCATATGGCTGTTTGTTTCTATATGATAGCACACTATTTGCAAGGTCTTTTCTAACACAGATTCTTTCCACTTTTCTTCATCAAATAAGAAAGAGTCAACTTTCTTTGTCTCCCTTGCATCCTTTCTATGTAAATCTATCCCTGGATAGGTATAATGTAGGATCAAAAATCAAATGCAGTAGTTAAAAATTATAATGGCTCCTGATTACTCAGAGTATATTTTTTGCTTGGAGACGCACAAAAACCAGTTTACCTTTTTCTTTGAAAAATAGATCTATTTCTCTATTTCATAGAATTAGAAAATGACTCCAAGTTAATTCATTCTCTTACTACCCACTTTCTCCAGTTATGCAACTCTACGTGGAATAAAATGCAAGGAATCCTGTTTATAAATTCTGTTAGCAACATATCTTCAGGAGTGAAAATGAGTTGGTAAAAAATTTATGAAAAATAGTAAGTTTAGGGGCGCCTGGGTGGCTCAGTTGTTAAGCGTCTCCTTTGGCTCAGGTCATGATCCCAGGGTCCTGGGATTGAGCCCCACATCGGGCTCCCTGCTCAGCGGGAAGCCTGCTTCTCCCTCTCCCACTCCCCCTGCTTGTGTTCCCTCTCTCGCTGTGTCTCTCTCTCTCTGTGAAAATAAATAAATAAAATCTTTAATAAAAAAATTAAAAAAAAATAAGTTTATTATAGTTATGAATTATAAAAGATTATAAGTACTTAATTTTTATGTATCTATACTTATACAGATATGCTATATTTGAAAGCAAGTATCACTAAAATGAAACTTGTATCAAGGACTAAAAGTAAAAAGCAAAGTCAAATATTTTACATACGCTCTTTTCCAGTGCCTTACATATCACTTCCAGTCATTTTACCTAAAGCTAAAATAAGGATCCAAGTGTCAAAAGAAACATATTCATATTATCAGAGCTGAAAGAGACCCTGAAGATGAAGAAGGCAGAGATTCAGATTATGTGACATGCCCAGCCTGGAACTTCTACTTACATGATTTTGTATTACTAGGAAAATAAGTTTTAAATAACATAAAATTGTAAAAACTGATGGGAAGTAATGAAAACTACAAATAAAATTTATGCTTTTCCTTAAATCAGAACCATGGAAACATATTTTTTAGTGTCTAAATAAAGCCAGAGATTTATTAGTTGTGTGTGCATGTATGGTAGTCGTGGGTTTTGTTTGTTTTGTATTGTTTTGTTTTGTAAATTGTTAGAGGTTCTTCCAATTTCCCAGTGCAACGGTAGTCTGTGTTCCAAAAATGGGGATACATATAAAATTAATTTCTGATAATTAATTATAATATAATTTAATTAATTATAAAGTACTTAACATAAGCCTCTAGAAACTTACTAATGACAGACAGTGAGAAAATGGTACCAAGAATTTCAAAACTAAAAATCTAAATCTTTTTAATATTGTCTGAATTAGAAATAATTTAAAAAGTCAAAAGTAATTGAAAAAGAGATTATATCAGTAAACCAATTGTGTATATTTTTCCTGAAGTGCATATTCATGAGCTGACAGTAGAAACAGGCTGGCTGCTTTGTTTGACTATAGTTCTGTTTACCTCATACTGTCAAGAATGGATTTTGACACTCACAGTATTAATATTGCTATTTTTATTGATATAATTAGCACTGCTATAAATAATTCCTCAGTCTGCTATATCTAAGTATATCATTACAATCAGCAAACATTAGGGCTTCTTTTTCCTATATGATGCTTTGGAAATAGACTGCTGGCCCAAAGAACCACTGTAACCTCATGATGTGGAAGGTATGGAAAAAAACACTGCCCTGTCAATAAAGACTACTGTTTTGTGTATGACTTCACTAAACAAACTAGTTTATATTTGTTTGAAACTAAGTTTCTCACCAATCTGCTGTTTCAATTTCACATCACACCATATTGTACCTAAAACAGGCAATCTGGATTCCTGTTGCTACTTCCCCCCCAGCCCCACCCCCAAACAGCTCAGGAATGGGTTTGAAATACAAGGCTTGAATATATAAAGTACAAGAGTTAAGACACCCAAAATTCAGAATGGGTGGGTGAAAATAAGTGTGCTTGAAGTCATTTGTATAACGCTAGTGGGTGGCCCACTTGTGAGTTTTTGATCATCACATGAAAGCAAAATCAAAACATATTTTATCATGCCTCTGGATCACATCAGCTGCGATGATAACCTTATCTAGACCTTGAATAGTTTGTTCATAAAACAAAGTGGGGTGACTGACCCAGTGCATATTCAACACAGAGTACGAAGGCTAAAACAAAATGACAATACAATTCAAAACAAGTTTGTAGAAATTTTAGCCTAGTATATTAAACCTTTCTTTGTCTCTATCACTTGACAGATGGTTAGCCTTCACACAGCCTAGTATCTCTGGCAAAGAAATGACTGTGTCTAGCCAATAACACCCCAAATTTTTATTTAAAATGCAGTGTACACATACTTACACTTACCTTAAAAATATGAATATTAATAGTCATTTTATTTTATTGCTTATTTTATTACTTTAAAAATCTGGCAGATAACAAGATTTGTCTTTTGCCCTACGAATACCCCTTTTCCAAAGTTTCAACTGTCTTATGTGGATCCAGGGTTCTTAGAGCTCTTCACTTTAGATTTCATTCATTTCAGGGGCTGCTTGCTAATCATACTTCAAAAAAAAACTTCCAATAACTTTTAATCCAAAATTATTACAAAATTTACAAAGATTTAATTAGCTTATGTTTCTATGTTGCTTAGAGCAAAGTTTTGGTAAGGAACAGTGAGCTGAACAAAATCACCTGGGAACATGTTAAGGACCACAAGGCAGGACTGAAATTATTGATCCAATACTGAAATATGTCTTTATTCAAAAATGCTCTTATAAAAATGTATACTCACATACACATATACACACATTAATCAACCGTTAGAATTAGGAAAAGCTCTTCGTTTTTAACATTCTAGCAACCATTCTTCCACTTTGCTGTTTAAAAAAAGATTTCATCTAAGACAATATATTCCATTAGTTATAGTCTCTGCTTTTCTTCCTAAATCTGCCTATTTATAGCTTTCAGATGCTGGCAGGTCTGTATACAAATAGCCAGAAGCAACCTCCACTGTTCTCTAAAGTGCATTAATACGTACCCTTTCTGGAAGAGGTGATTATGCTACAAATTAGCATAAATAGAGATCTAATGTAAGTATAGAAATTCAAGCCCTTCGCAGCAGGGGATGGGAGGACTGGCGGTGGGAGAATTGTGTGTTAAAAAAAAAAGTTATCCTACTTAAGAACTGAACACCGATTTGGCTAACAAATTAAGACTCACTGTGACAGAGAAAAATAACGAAAATCAGAACTTGTTATTTGAGAACTATGAACTAGGTTTTGGAAAGGTGAGACACCCACTACCTAAAGCAACAAACTCAGCATTAAATCATATACTCCGTTAACCAAGCACCAAGTTTCCTTCTGTTAGAAACCTAGATTTTTACACCTACAGACTAAATGATTAAAGTAATGCTAAAATCTTCTGTAATGTTCCTCTTGCATTACAAATGGTCTATTAAATAAGAGAAGTGCCAATCAAATGCTTTTGTAGTTTGAAAGAAAGGTTTAAATAACAAAAGCATTTTTTGCAGGCCTCTCTCTTTTTCTCTTTAATGTCACCTATAAATTAATTACAACAAATTTCCATCTTCTCTTGAAAAAAACCACAACTGAAAAAGATTTAGGCACTTAATTTTTCAGACATACTCCTAAAACAAATTCTTACTAAAAAATTAAGATATTCTAGCTTATGTTTTACCACAATTTGCTAACAAGACAAAAAGCTCCATCGGAATTTTACAGTAAATTCCAAGACACAGATTTTTTTTTTAATATAAAGTAACATTTTATTTATTTCAAAGGCATGCTTAAAATTATGAAAAAAATAAAATCTATCGGTTAAAAAGACCTACTGAAATGTATGGAGAACGTTTCATGACAATAACAAAGGGTACAAATAAAGTTAGCTCTTCCTTTCTTATCATTGGCAATTAGTAAACACCTCCCTGCTCCTCAAACTTCTGTAAATTCTTTCAAATTGTACTCTCTAAAATGAAAAAACTGCTAGGTTTTAAAATTTCATACAAAAATCTCTTCTCCTAGCAATCTGAAGTATGCAAACTATATGTGACATTAGAACATAAACTCCACAAAGGCAGGTTATTTTATCTCTTGTTCACTGTTACATCCCAAGTGTCTAGAACAATTTCATGAATTTAAACATCCATTTCAGAAAAGCATGATTATTTCAGAGAATAAAGCAGAGCCCATCAAGCTCCACTTCTGTATTCCAAATGTTTTAAAGAAGTCTCTCTTTGTCACTCATTCTAAAATATTTGAAATAATTTATAATTCACTTATAAATTTTAGATCCTTTACAGTAACTAAGTTATATCTTTTATTGCTCTTCTAAATTGACCTAATTATTCAGTCAAGCCTTTTTTTCTGGGAAGTCCAATTGGTTAGAAATTCCTCTTCAGATTTTCACTACTGAGATAAAAATAATTCATTTAAAATGGCTTTTTCCTTAGATTTTTATTCCTATACCAAGTAGTCAAATTCATATTAATTTGACAAGATTAGTTGGATATCTGTGGGTCACTAAAACTTTCTGAACTAACTACATAGTAAACTGGCATCACATCTAGTAGTTCTAAACAAACCCCCCAAAACTATAACTTTCACACAGATTTTCTTTTCTCTAAACTCATATTGTCTTTTAGTAGCTAGTGAGTATACACATGAACTATCTCTGTATTTTCTTGCTGTAGTAGTAATCTTAAAATACTGGCATCTTAATTGAACTAGAGAGATAAGCATAAAGACTTCTTCCCAAAAATGGATAAAACTTGACAACTTTTTAATCTTAAACTTTTTTCTTTAGTCTGTTAAAATCGGGACCTCACCATGAAAGGGCGTATTGCTTTGGAGGCTGGTACACAGTTAACTTGTCACCTGATCTTCATATGCAAAAGGCCTGTATTCCACTGGTCTGTGAGATCTGAAATCACAAAACCAAAAATACCCAACTGCTGGACTCACTGAGCAGCTAATATATTTCTAGAAAATTCACTTTTCTTCTTCCTCTCACCTGTTTACTTGAGCACCATATATTCTTAAAGCTAAATCCCTCCAAAATTGAGCTCAGTGGAAATCACAACCACAATCTTAGGAATTAAACCTTGAGCACTGAACAATTAGTAACATCAGCAATTCTTCAAGGGCAATTCCAAAAGCTTTTTTGAGAAAGACCATTCCCAAGAGGGCACAGTGGTATCACCATGCACTATTTGTGCATCAACTTTGATACATTCTGATTAAGAATGAGAAGAGCAAAGACTTGAAAAATCAATGTAAATTGTTTTTTTTTTTCTTTTCCTAGAAATATAGAAATACCTACATGTAAAGCTGAAATGCACAAAGTATCCAAATCTGGACTGGTCAAATTCATATGAGGGGCAGTGGAGGGTATAGTTTAACTATTCCCATGTGACAGCAAATAGTATCTGGGATTAGGAGCAAGAGGTAGAGAATGTAAACCTTTTATGAACTGGATTTGCTAATGTTACTGCTTATCATTTAAATGTAGTGTTTACAGCTATGGAATTTACTTACAAAATGGTCGTTACGTTTTAAAGCTTTCGATAGCAACAAGTTCCGATAGTAACTTTAGAACTGGCTTGAAAACATGGGGAAATGAGTGGCCTCTGCTAATTTTATTAGCTGAAACTAACACAGGACCACGCTGTGAAACACTCTCGCCCTTAGGTTCATCTTGGTATTTTTAATGGCTAGAAGTAGTGAAGACAATTTTCACACGTCTTAAAAGTTAACGTGTTCAATTTAGCTTAGGCCAAAGCTGATTCTGAAGATATTATTTAACCCACAGGCTTCCAAATTACTTCCTGTTTCATTGAGATTTTTATTCAAGAACTGTCATCCTGCTAGTGACCCCATTCAACTGGGTTCAGTGTTAAGAGATCAGCGGATTACCGCACTAGGTAGTGTAGCTGTACGCCATATTGTGTTTTTCGCTAATGTTTATAGTTTATGTGTGTGCCTAGCATATGTTTGTGCAAGTGTGTTTATCAATAGAACTTTTACAAAATCCCTGCCTCCTGCCTCTTCAGCATCCTTAAAAAGGATAACAGCTGCGGGGGGAGTGGTGCGGGGGGGGCGGGGGAGAGGGAGTGCGGGGGGCCGTGGAGTGGGTGGTGGAAGAGGACCAGAAAGCCACACAGACAGTAATACATTAAACAATGTAGGAGAGTGCGTTTCTTTTAAACTTTCAAAAAGCTTCCAACCGTTCTATCTTAGCTATCGAAAAGCTTTAACATTTTTTAATGTTTCCAAAGGGGCCCAAAGGAGGAAAGAAGGAAAGGCGTGTCTTCCCTTCCCAAGCCCCCTCCTCTAGAGTCGTAGCAGCGAAGCGGGCGGGGGCCGGTAGCTTCGGTGTCTGGAGGGGCGTCCAGCGGCTCTGGGGCCAGGACACCTCCCGCCCCCCCCTGTTCTCTGAAGACGCTCCAGAGACCGCGAGAGCCACGGCAAGCGGGGGAGGGCGAGGAGGGAAGGGGCGGAAGACAAGCCGGCGCCTCTAGCAGCTCCTGAGCCCCGGCTAGTCCCCCTCAGCTCCTCTTCTTGGAAGCGGCAACTCCAGGCGCAGGGAGTAGAGAAAAGAAGGCAGAAGACACGTTTCCAGCTGCGGGACGGCCCGCCCGCTCCAAGGACCCGGGACCCTCCCGAGCTCCCTCCCTCCCCGGGGTCGTGCGAGGCCGCAGCCACCGCCCAGCGCGAGGAGGGGCGCCCCGGGGGGAAGGGGCGCGGGCGGGGCGGGGCGCGGGGGCGCGCGCGCTCGGCCGGCCGGCGGCCCGCGGGCTCACCACTCTTAACTCGCTCCTTCAACCCCACCCCACTCCCCTCCTTTCCCGTCCCGTGGCCCCCAACTCCAGTGCCTCGCATACGCCTCATCCCTCTCGCACGCACACACCCCTCCCTCCCGCCCCACAACAAATTAGAGTTTTTGGGGTTACCTCCTCGCGCTCTTTAATCTTCTTTCCTCAACTCCTAAACTTCCCCCCGCCCCTACTTCTTCGGCAGAAGGCCCACATTGGGTGCCTCGCGCCGCGAACCCTCTATCTCTTCCCGTTATTGGGTTGTTCTTATGCCACTCTTGACTTCAGTGAGCCAATAAGAGTGGGACGCCCCTCGTGAGGTTGCCGCCCATAAACAAAATGCACTCTTCCTCCTCCTCTCTCCTGTCCCCGCCCCAATCTGCTTCTTTCCTCATCTCTACCACCTTCGATTGGGCTAGAAGAGGCCCAATCCGCTATCTCAAGCCCCCATTGGGGAACGGAAACTTCGCTCAGAGAATTGTTAACAGGCGATTGGTCGACAGTCTTCCCACTCCCCCACCTCTGCCGCACCTTCGCCCACTCTGGAGAGGTCAATCGTATCTCGTTGTTCAGTGATCCGAGAGATAGAAGGCTATTGGTTGAGAGAGCCCGTCAGACCGGATTGGAGTGAGCCATGATTGGTCAGCACCGACACGATCAAGTTTGGTTGTATACGCCTCCGCTTCTCCTCCCCTTTTCCTCCACACCCCCGCCCCCTCCCGACTGCTTTTACTTTCTACGCATTTCTATTTCCTCCTTTATTTATTTATTTGTGATAAACTTAAATGACCCGGCGACGGAGGCGGGACTCGCGGCGAGGCCGAGGATGACGAGGGACGGCCTAGGGCCAATTGCCGAGGGGGCTGCGGGCTGAGGGGCAGCTTCGGTGGCCAGTGAGAGGCAGGTGTCTGGAGCGCGCTAGGCCTGTGGAGCCGGGATGCCCCAGCGGAGGCGGCGGTTACCCGCTGTCTGGCGCGGCGAGCTGGCGGGGGGAGCCGCGGAGGGGAGGAGGGGGTGTCGCTGTCGCAGACAGCTGAGGCAGCAGGATGGAAGCTGCATCTAGGACGGTGGGAGGAAAGCGGGAGCGAGGGTCTGGCGAGGCGGTGGCGCGCAAGGCCACACTGGGTCAGGCTTGATTCCTGCGGGGTAGGCTGCAGGTTGCCAAGCCCGGAGGTCAGCAGAGGCCGCCGAAGCAATGCCAGGGCTCAAAGGGAAAATTGGTCCGTTCAGGAGGTTTAGGAAAACACTGTGTAAAACAGTTCGTAGTAAGCCGCCCTTAATAAAAATGAGGATATTATCCTAACGGGAAAAACAGATGATATTTCTTATTACTAAACGCCTGAAGTACCAACGACACAACCGGAGCCCACAAAATTCAATATCCTGAGGGCTAGAAGGAACAAATAAAGCAACACGGAAAATTAAATGCGGTTCAGATGTTTCAATAAAACCTTCATCCTCATCCATTTGTCACTCAACATAGCACTCCCCAGAGCCAAATTCTTACCAAGTGTTAGTCCAATACTTAGGCATTGGGGAAAAAAATGAGGCTCAAGGCCAGCAAGATGCTCAGGAAGGATTCCTAAAAAGGGGTAAGATGGGGGGGGATATTACCTTTTACTATACAAAGGAAAAAAATTTTTTTCTGTGAAAATAAGTTGCACTTTATAGGGAACTCATAAAAATAATTTATCAGAAATTAAGGGACTTTATGAAAAATACCATGCATACAAAGAATTCACCGTATTTGAAGTTTGAAAACAATATTTTTTATGGAACATGCATTTGATGTTAAGATCCCTGAATTTTATCTTAGACTTCATTGGGACATAGAGCATTCATTAAAGAAAAAGTTATTCATGACACTTGTTAGAGATGGTTAAGCCGACTTTATTCAGGACCACTGAAATAGGTATAGATAGATAGGACCACTGTGATAGAATTTTGCAGTGGGAGCAGGAGATGGGGCTGAACTCCAGCTACATCATGGGCAAGTGGGAATTTTAGCCAAGGAGCAAGGTGAAGGTCAGTGGATGGAAAATTACTACAAGGCAACATTAGGGGTAAGTGGAAATTTTGGCTAAACCAAACTAAAAGGATTCTTGCTGAAGACAGGCCAGAGTGATCACAGATCACCTGCAGAATGGTGGAGGATGATGAACCTGATCATATATGAAGAGTGATCATATTGGGGACTGGGGGTAGGTCCTTACTAAACTGACTGAGAAGGGTTCTTGATAAAACAGGATTTTACAAGGAAGCACACAGATGCCTGCCTTTGATTGGGGTCTTTGGCAGGACCTAAGCAAAATAAATTGGCTCTGGTGAAAAAAAGTGCACAAAGCCTTGATGTCATAAATACAATTAGATCTATAATTTGAGGAAAATATGAGCGTCTCAGAATCTATAAAATTATTGAATCAGGTGTCAAGTCTGAAGTCCACTAAAGTGTACAGAGTGCTATTGAATCTGGAAGCTAAAATATTTTAGAATTTATGTGTAAATCTTAGCTGAAAAGTGCTGTAGTGACTGTAACAAGTGTTCCATATAGAATAATTAGCTTGACATGAGAAAATTCAGTAAAATATAACAAAGGTGTTTAAATAGTTAATCCCTTACTTTTCCAAGGGACAATGGCTACTTAAAACTCATCCTTTTCAACAAGTTTTTAAAAGTATTTTTCAATGTACTGGCATGAGACTTGTTAGGAGTGTAATGATAAATTAGGAAAGCAGTGTAAAATATTCTCATATTCTAATTTATAAGTATTTGGAAAATATTCTAATTTATATCCAATTTTCCTGATGTGAGAATCTGGGATTAGAATGCTCTGTCTATAATGAATACCTCAGTTTTATATTTATACTGCACACCCACAGACCTCAACCACCAACCCCACCTCACCCCATATACACACACAGATGTACAAACATCCCAAAAGATGCAGCAAGAATTCCATAATTGTATCAGAGGGCAACAAAGATGTTTTCTTGGTTTAGCAATTAGCAGAATTGAGAAAAGGGATACGATAAGAATTATGTGGTAACAAAGAATGCAAGGGTGATGAAGGCATGATTGATAGAAAATGAAAATAAAAGTGATGATGGCTTAGGGAAGAATTTTATAAGGAATTTCTTTCAAGACCCTAACCTGTTGCCTTCACAGATCTTAAATAGTATGTATTCCCTAAAGTTTCAAAGTGCATTAAATGAGGCCAAACTAGCAGTAAGTGAATTCTCCCTAGGTTACAAATGAGGGCACTTAGACTTTGAATGCTTTATCCCCATCACAAGTGGCAGAACTTGTTTTGAAACAAGTCTCTTTTCCTTTTTTCACTATGCCATTTACTCATCCATTCATCCAAGAAGTATTAAGTGCATTTCCATATAACATATATATTTATGAGCATTTAAAATCCCCAGGAACTTAGAAACTCAAGATACACAAGATTTGGCATTTTTCTCCAAAGAGTTTACTGTGTATTAGGAGAGAAGTAAAGGCATAAATTACTATGCTATGTACATATGTGATATATACAACATGGGAATACAGAAGAAAGAATGCCTATTAAGAATTTGGGAATATTTGGGGCGCCTGGGTGGCTCAGTCGTTAAGCGTCTGCCTTCGGCTCAGGTCATGATCCCAGGGTCGAGCCCCGCATCAGGCTCCCTGCTCTGCGGGAAGCCTGCTTCTCCCTCTCCCACTCCCCCGCTTGTGTTCCCTCTCTCACTCTCTCTCTCTGTCAAATAAATAAATAAAAATCTTAAAAAAAAAAAAAAAGAATTTGGGAATATTTGCGATACACTGAACTCATCACTATACTGAATACAATAGTTAATCAAATTAGATGATGCTCTCAAGGGACTTAGATTCTAATAAGGGCACTAATTAGACATAAACAGTAAAAAACTATATTACTAGCCAAAACAAGAAGTGTCTTAATGATGGAATAAATAAAGGGTTACGGGAGGTCGGAAAAAAAATACTGTTTACGTCTTGAGGAATGGGGAGTAGGAAATCAGGAAAATCTTAATGGAAGAAGTGACTTTTGAGATGGTCTTTGAAGGATGTGTTAGAGAACTTAGCACCTTTCCTCACATAAAACTATATATGAAATACACTCGATATTATTTTTTACTCAAAGAGAAGTACCACTTTTCTGTATATGTGCCCACCATTAACCTGAGCAGATAATAGCCGATAAAAATATTAAAAGAAAAATGAGTCTTTCATAGTGAAATAGAGTTAAACATCAAAATGTGTTAGGACAACACGCCAATTATGAAGGTTAGACAATTCCATCCAAAGCAGCTAAAGGGAGATTTCTATAAATCCAGTTAACCCAAGTGTGATAGAAGTTATTCAGGCCCTGGATGCTTATTTAAAATTTGCCTTGACACCGCCCCTCCCCCCAATATGATAGAAGCATGAAGCCCTTTATAATTATTTCACTAGATTTGGAAGGGCTTGTGTTTTCCTAAGTTCCTGTACCCAGACACTCATTTCCTTGCATGTTTTCTCTTTTGCCCCAAGCCATTGATTTAAATGGGAAATTCACAGCAGAGCCATGAGTTTCCACCAAAACCTCATTTACATAATGAAAATATAATGGACTTGGCTAAAGATTGTGATATTAGGGAAAGGAAAGTAGAGGGAGTGGAAAAGAAGAAATCTACTAACTAGTGTGGGGTTGGCCCAGGATAGGCAAACCAAACAAGGGAACAGAAGAGAACCCAGAAACAGACTCATGCTTATGCATAAATGGCCTTTTGATAATGTTACATATCATCAACACATATTACTGGGAGAAAAGAGACATTAAATAAATGGTATTAGGAAAATAGGGGATAAAGGAAATTGAATCTCAAGTTTACAGCAGATATAAAAATCAGGGGCGCCTGGGTGGCTCAGTCAAGCATCTGCCTTCAGCTCAGGTCATGATCTCGGGGTCCTGGGATTGAGCCCCTTGTCAATCAGCCTCCCTGCTCATGGAGGAGTGTGCTTCTTCCTCTCCCTCTGTTCCTCCCCCCTCACTCGTGCGCACTTGTACTCGAGTAAAATCTTTTAAAAAAAGATATAAAAATCAACTTCAGGTCCTAATAGAGACTAGATTATGTATTTGATCTACAACAGGGAGGTGGGCACTATAATTGATGGTTCTGTCCAAATTACATGACTGGATTCTGTGAGGAATAGTCCCGCAAAGGAGCACAGGATAAACAAAAACAATAAATGTTCAGCATAGCAAAAAGCCCAGGGATTTCCTTAAGTCCCTAGACCCAGTTGCGCCTGGGACCAACTATATGCTTATCATTCGTAATTATCACAAGTCAATGATTTGTTTTGATAGGTTAAGGTGGTTTGAATTGGGTTTGTGTCACTTGCAATTTGACATTTGTAGATCTTAGTTGATGTCCATTGGTAATTTTACACTTTTATTTACATAGATCACACAAAATTTCATCATTACCACTGAAAACAGTTTTTAGTTGTTTTCCGCAAGTGTAAACAAGGATATTTTTTCCATTACTGTTTTTATTATTTGCACGTAGAAAAACTATTTGTGTTTACATATTGAGTTTATATGCAGACATCTTAGTAAACACTTATCATTATTTCTCTTGATTTTATGTCAAAACTCGTATCATCTTCTAATAGTGATAATTTTTCTCTCTTTTCAGTGTTATCTATTGTTTCTTTTTCTTTTTTTGTTTTGTTGACCAGACTGAGAGCAAAATGTTGAATAGTAGTTATGGTATGGTGCATCTTTGTCTTATTTCTGAATTTTTGATGTTGTGCCTTTCTATTTCTTGCCGAAATTTCTGTTAAAGCAGTTGCTGTATATTCATATTTTCCAAAGTATTGTATCTTAAAAATCATGAATGAGTATTGAATTTTATCAAATATCTTTTCTAAATGTATAAAATAACCATAGGTATTTTCCCTTTATTCTGTTAATGCGTTGAATTACAGTGATAGATTTACTCGTGCCAAACCATTCTTCCATTTCCAAATAAATTTTTTAATTTTATTACTGTTTAAAAAAAGAATGTATTTAATTTACTAATATTTTTATTTTGGAGTTTGCAAACTTCAGAGATTGATGTTCATAAGTAGGGTGAAACTTGTTCAGCGTTTATCTAATTTTGAGATTTTTATTGGGCTAGCCTTGTAGACTTAGTTGGGAAAATTATGTCTTTTACCATACTTATGCTTTCTATTCCTTTTTTTTTTTAAAGGATAGATCTTTATCTATTTTCTCAATTCTATAGTCTTTGGTCACTATACCTATCTACCTCCTCCTGAGTCATTTTGATAATTTAAATTTTCTTAGAAAAGTATTCCTTTCCCAAATTAAATTTTTTTTCAAATTTTCAAATTTACTTTTTAATTTACATAGTGTTATTTTTTAATCACTCATCTTCTTTAAGTGGCCAGAACCAGGGTCCTTGACAGCACCACATCTATTTCTTTGTGAGAGCAGATGATTTTATTTGTTTATGTATTTGTTTATATAATTGTGTTTGTAATTTAATTTCTTTAGCTACAGACATCTGAATCATCTTCCTACACTGGGGAATTTTAGAATTTTGTACCTTATCTATTACTATATAACAAACTATTCTAAAACTTAGTGGCTTAAAACACTGGGTTTTTTTTGCTCCTGATTATATGAGTTGGTAATTTGTGCTGGGTTCAGCTGAGTGGCCTTCTACTGGACTTCCCAGCTATTGTTTGGGGCTTCACTCCAGATCACACAAATGTCAAAAGCTCTACTTGTTTCCCCTTTACATTATTAGTGTCGCACTGACTACAGCAGGCCTTATTCTCAGTCTATGCACAGACACAACAGATACTTCCCAGGAAAATGTAGTTGGCAAATTCAGCTTACCCAAGAGAAGCTCTTTTCTCTCTAGTATTTTAGTTCCTCAATTCTTCTTTGTATCCACAAGTCTCTGATGTTTTTAAAAATACAGTTCTGTAATTTATGTGATTTTTTTTTCTAGTTCAAGTGGGAGTTACGGCCTATTACTATCTCTGCATCCTGCCTGGAGGCAGGAATTTAACATTTTAGTTTTAATTTCAGATATTTTTCAGTTGTAGAATTTCTGTTTGATTCCTTTTGATGGAGTCATGTCTATGCTGAAATTCTCCAGCTTTTCCTCTTACTCTAAACATATTAAACTTATTTAGTAAAACATACTTATTTAAGTAACACTCCCACACCTGTGGACCTGTTTCTGTTGTTTTTCTCTTGGTTTGAGTCATTCATTCCTGTTTTTTTAGTATGTCATATACTTTTTTACTGAATGCTGTTATTGTGATGAACAATTAAAGAGATTAAGTTTTCTTCAGGTAGGCAGAAGAGTGCAGGCAGATCACTTTGATCCTGATGCAGGCTGGTGTTAGTGTTTATTCAAGAATGTCTCTTTGAGGGGCGCCTGGGTGGCTCAGTCGTTAAGCGTCTGCATTTGGCTCAGGTCATGATCCCAGGGTCCTGGGATCAAGCCCCGCATCGGGCTCCCTGCTTGGCAGAAAGCCTGCTTCTCCCTCTCCCACTCCCCCTACTTGTGTTCCCTCTCTCGCTGTGTCTCTCTCTGTCAAATAAATAAATAAATAAATCTTAAAAAAAAAAAAAATGTCCCTTTGAGGCATATTTATTCCCATAGGCAGAGCCTTTCTGGGGGCTCAAATGAAAGTCTGGGTATTTACAGGTTCTCCTCCATTTTAGCAATCTTTGAACTCCATCCTCTGCTCCCAAGCAAGAAATTTCTGCTCAGTTCTAGCCTCATAGCTGCTGTTTTCTGGTGGATTTCTTCAAGTTACTCTCTGTATGTATATATATAGCATAAAAGTTCACAGGATTCTCAAGGTAAATTGAATGCATAGTTTTGGCCTTATGTGGGTCATTCCTTCCTCTCTGAAATTCTGCCCTCAAGTTTCAACCACTTTGGCAGAGTCAAACCCTGTCCTCTTTCCTGTAGCTCTCCACTCAGGCTCTGTCCTCCACTTTGTGAGTTAGCTAATGCCTCAGGGAAGAGGCCAGATTGACTTTAGAGCTCACCTTGTTGTGCTTCTCTTCTCTCAGGAATCATAGCCCTTCAAACTCTGTCTGCATTAGTTGTCTTCAAATATTTTATGTATTTATAGTTTATTCAGCTTTTATAGTTGTTTCTGGCACAGAATTAGTCTAATAAAAGTTACTCCATCATAACTGGAACCCCTACGAATAATATATAGCACTTTACCACGTTGAGCTTATAAAATCAGGTTACCTGTCCTTTAATATTCAAATTAAATATTCATAATCATCATCTAATAGAGTAAGGATGTCCTTCATTCCAATTCAGGATGTCCCAATGATAAGTCTAAGATTCTCAGAGACGATTATTAAGTCAAGGCAGTCATTCCTACTGATTTTATCATGACCAAAATATCTGATTTACTCACTAGGGAAGATTTCTATTGATTCTGTTTCTTCTATCCAGCGTTTTTGTAAAAACTGATGGGTCTCTCTCTAAGGTAGTTAATGCTTTAGTACTTAACATGTATGTCACTACAGCTGGTCCCACTTCAGTTTCTTAGGGGTCAGGCCTGGTGTACAAACCCCTTTCCCTGTGTTAGTATCATCTATGGACCCAGAAGTCTGGACTTCAAATCTTATAGTGATTTTGTTCTAGAGATCTTTCAAAAAAAAAAAAAAGAATGAGAGTTTACTCTTGGCATTTATGCAGTGGATGGGTGGTGGCATCAGAAATATTTCTTGCCTCATCCACTTGCTGGGCCAGAACAAGCTGTTTCCTCCAAACATTGTGTCCTAATCATCAAGTAAGGAATGAAATTATTTTCTTCACTGTCCTAAGGTCAGCTGTAATTTCTGTCCCAAGATAAATCACATTTTTGGCTAGGGGAAAATTTACAACAATGCTAAAGAACAATTATTAAATGTGCTTTACCCAGTAAAGTTCTTCCTCTCTGAGGTTCCATTGTTCAGTGAATGCCTCAGTGTTGACATGTGGACCATTTTAGAGTTAAGGAATGTCCGTAGATCTGGTATACATTGGGAAGATACTGTTGCTTTTGTAACAAATTATTACAAACTTAGTGGCTTCAAAAACATAAATTTATTATCTTACAGTTCTGGACATCAGAAGTCCAAAATTAGTCTCAGTGGGCTAAAATCAGGGTTGTCACAGGCCTTGTTCCTTCTGGAGGTTCTAGGGGAAAACCCATTTCCTTGCCTTTTCTAATTCTGGAGGCCACCTGCATTTCTTGGCTCATGGTCCCATCTTCCATCTTCAAAGCCAGCAGCATAGCATTTTCCAATCTCTCTCTACTTCTAAGATCTTGTTTTTATTCTGACCCTCTTGTCGTCTTCCTCCTATGAAGATCCTTGTGACTATATTGAGCTATCTGGATAATCCAGGGTAATCTTCCCATCTCAAGATTCTTAATCACATCTACATAGTCTCCTTTATTATGTCACACATTCAGAGGTTATAAGGATTAGATTATGGAACTCCCTGGCAGAGGGATAAATATTCATCCTATCACGGAAAGCCTCTTACCACTCTCAACCTTATATTCTCAAAAAAGCCCAAGGAATATAGGGCTCTCATTTTAAAAATCCAATTTAATAGTCTAAACATAACTTCCTAAATCTTAGCAACAGCCCTTGAGTAAATCTTTTTTATATAGCAATTCCGAAACCCAAAAACTGAGCCACTCAATTTCTATAGCTCAAGGATTTCTGGACTAGTTCCTAAGGTGTAGACATTAGGGTAGATGAGGTAGAGATGGCAAGTTGGATTTCTCCATTGCTAAATGTTTCATAGAGAACAGTCCTAAAATCTGTTCTTTTAAGATAATCAAAACCATGCAAAAGTCGGGAAATAGCTCAGTTTATCAAAGATTAATTACATCCCTCTCACAGCCCAGTGGAAAATGCATTGGTGTCTAATCCAGAATCACAGCCAGGAAGCTAGAGTCAGAAGAAAGTCCATGAGCTTCTCCAAGATCCTTCTTTGTCTCCCTTTGCAAATTCAGAAGTGTACGCTCTAAGAGAAAGCTATTTTATTTTTTGTCTATCTTTAATTTGCAGAAAGGAACAAAAAGACCTTTGGTGACTTGTTTATTTCTTGAAAAAAATATGACTTTATGACAGAGGTCAGTATCTTTGTGAAGCCTGCAGAAAGGGGATCATGCCTCTAGATAAAGAAATACTAAAGTCATCACCTGATAGGGAAAAGCAGAAAGGAAATTAGAGTTTTTTTTTTTTTTTCAAACTGTGCATCTCTAAACTATTTGTGCAGAAAATTAATCTGCTCTGTATTAAATCTCCAGAGAAGATTGGTTTAAAACTTCTTTTTAGTAACTCCATTGTTTCTTGAACATCTTAGGTAGAATTTTCATGTTTCCAGGTTTATGAAATGCACCTAAATGAATGATATTCTAAATGCCAAGGACATTTTGAGTTTCTTTCTTTCTTTTTTTTTTTTTCCTTCATTTTGAGTTTCAAAACAGGATGCCTTCCTGAGATTCAGGTTTAAACAGCTATCCTCATAAAACTCTTTGGCAAGTACAGAAGCCACAGGGGGAAAAGACAATAAACTTTTCAGTTTGAAGACTGGCTATTTGAAAATATGATGCCTATTTTCAGCACCTTTTACAGATACACAATAAACTTGGTTGTTTAAGGATATGCAAGCACATAATGTTTAACTTGATTTTCTTGGCCTATTTAGAGATCATAAACCCCCCAAAAGGTAAGATCTTTTTTTCCTACTTTTTAAATAAGTCATCATGAAAAATTTTTTCCTTGCCCTCTAATTTTACCATTTCCTTCAAGCCTTTGTAAGCTATACACTTTGCAAATAATGTTCAACATTGTGAGACTGTTGGACTGTCATTCTGAATGAAAAATTTTCAGTGGATCCATCCAACTCTGTCATTGCGTGTGGCGCTGAGAGGCTCACTCTGGGAGGGAGAAAGCTGGTTTCAGAGCCTAAAGATTTAAAATTGTTGAAAGATTTCATTGAAAGACTGGTACTGTTGAAAGACTGTAAGAACTAAACACTTGCTATAAGTGGTTTTATTCTCAGAAACTTGGGATTATTTGTTTGGGGGACAAGCAAATGAGTGGTTGCTTATAAATAAAAGGTCCAGGAGCGTAGAATCACAACCCTTGCTAGCTCTTCTACTTCCTGTCAATCCTCAGACATCCCATCAGTAGTGTAAGAAAGTAGTACATATGCCTGAGATAAATTTGTGTTTCTTCAGAGAGGGCCAGAGACCAAGGGAAAGAAAAGGAAAGGCATTTAGGCCTATTCCCTGATTCTCATTATGAACACTCTGATTTACTTTAATCTGTACATACTGGATCAGTGCTTGCATACTTTGTTGTCCATACCACCTACCCTTCAAATCAGAGATGATATAAAATTTGAATTTGTTAGGAATGCAAAGCACAAATCTTGAAAATTATCACATTATTACAATGTTATTTGAATTCACATATGATGATTTAAATATGATTTGTTTATGGCTTAAAATATCTGTAAAGGCATTCTCCCTCATAGCCAATCAAAGTTTAAACTCTAAACATTCAGTTATTTATGTATCGAAAGTATGTTTATTGAGAACTTCCTAATTTTGCTAAATATTGTGTGCATATATACAAATTACTAATGTTCATGAGTTTCTACCCTCATGTAGTCTATGATAGTCCATAATAGTCTACCTATCACACAGTCTGCTGAAAGAAGCATGTTAATTCTACTGCAATCTAATAAGGACCATGGTGGAGATATGCCTTAAACTGAACATTTATTTAATGTTTACTGTATGCTTAAGGACTATATATACAGTTAATTTTTCCATAGCTTTATGAGTTAAGTACAATTATTATCTCCATTAAAACAGATGAAGAATTAAGGCTCAGCAAGCTTAAAAGTACAGTGAATTCTCGGGGAATGTCAAATAATTTACTGTGACTGACATCTAGGTTACTGTTGAGATATCCTTTATTATGGGATTAAATTGATTCATGAGATACTTTTTGATAGTCTGGTTGAAATATCATCTAATACAGCTTCTCTCTCTTCCAGCCTGTATTTTAATCATTGAGATTATGGCCTTCTTGTCTGACTCCTCTGATGTTCTGTCCATTTGTGAGGGGGCCTAAGGGTGATGGGAGTAGAAAAACTCTTGGACAGAAGAGTCCAAAACTCCTGTGACAATAATAGATGCATGGGAGAAAAGAAAAGTCCAGAATAGGATCTCCCCGTGAAGATAGCACCCAAAGAGGAGATTGCAAAAAGATAACTGTGGAGAGAGGAATGAAGCCGTAGCAATGTCAAACCTCTTGTTTCATATGGGAAGTTTTATCCCTTAGCACTGGAGTCCAGCAGAGCTGTTGGCCTTGATTCATGCGGTCTTTCTTTATTCATCATGGTGGTGAAGAGGGAGGAAGCCTTGAGCCTCCTTTGGAGGCTGGAGTATAAAATAGATATATATATATTTTTTAAAGATTTTTATTTACTTGACAGAGAGAGCACAAGCAGAGGGAGAGAGAGGGAGAAGCAGGCTCTCTGCTGAGCAAGGAGTCCGATGTGGGACTCGATCCCAGGACCCTGGGATCATGATCTGGGCCAAAGGCAGCCGCTTAACCGACTGAGCCACCCAGGCGTCCCTGGAGTATAAAATAGGTAATAATCACCCAATGGGAGCATATAGAATGAGCACCTAATGAGGTATTGAGAGGGTGATGCAATTTATCTAAGCCATTTTTGAACTTTTTCTGTACTATCCCTTAAAGTAGCAAATTGGTGATTTTGCCTGAATAACAACTTAAATTAAGGTTTTCTGACCAATGGTTATATTATATTCAACTTAGTTCTGAAAGATCATAATATTTGTTTCATCTCTGTTTTATTTTCAAATCCAGTTCTTATGATGGCCCTTTCAATGGACTAATAATCCAGTCTGGGAGCCAATAAACTGTAGAAATCAGAAACACTGCTGAATTAGTCAGGAGTCCACATTTGCGAGAAGAAACCCAGCTCAAATCAATTTAAATAAGAAAGGATACTATGTTAATTTACATATGAAGAAGGAACCTCCTTGCTGTTATCAGCAATCAGTCTCTCCTGCTCTCTTTCCTGGCTCTTCTTTTCTTCACTTTGGCTTTATTCTCAGGTGGGCTATCTCCATGTAACAGCAGAGATGGTAATGAAAACTTCAGGCATACATGATCTTAAGCATAAACTGGATTAAATAATAAATGTACTGGATCACATAACAGATAGAAGTCCAGATGTAGTGCAGTTTGGGATGTGGTTCAATCAAACTTTCTGCGATTTTCTTAGTCCTTCTTAGGGTTCTAGGCCTCACAGATGCATAGCACATCATTCAGAGTAAGAGAACAAATCTTTCCCCTCAATTATTGGATGGAAATCCTGCATTTCATTCTGTGAGGACTAGCTTACATCATCACCCATCCTGGAACCAATATCTCAGGCTAGACGGATAGGAATTCTTCTGACTGGCTCATACTAATCAGGAGCCATGTCTGGATTTGGGGGTGGTAAAGGTCCCATCCAAGCCAAATGCCTGCTATGTAACAGGTGACAAGTGAGATGGATACTGGAAAAGGTAATATACACAACCATGGGACAGAATGCATATTTATTGTTCCAGCAAAAGTTTTGAATTGAGTTTCCCATTGGAGAGTTCCATTGTCTCAGGCTCATCTAGGCCCCACTAGACTGAAAGAAGAGAGTGAGTGGGTTTTCACAGGCAGAGACCAGTTTTGGCAGCAGGCCAAACAATAGCTGTGTACTATAAAATACTTCCAAATCACATCTGCTCTATTTTAACTTCTAGATGGAAGTTGGTCCTATCTCCTGCCATAGACACACAGACTAGAAAAATAACATTTTAAACTTCTTGAGTACTAACAGCGGAACTTTTACTTAGAGTATGAAAAGATTAGGTAATATTTTCCAGTGGGAGAAGGAAATTGAGATTTATAGCAATAGCATTTCTTACAGAGAAAGAAGCAATGTCTGTTTTTCTGGAAACAAAAGCTAGAAGAGAATAAATCATGTTTTAGGAAAAATTGGTAGGAATGACAGTTTCTCCCAATCCTTTCATAAAATGCAAGAATTAGCATGGCTTTCAAAGGGCAGAAATGCAGTGGTGGCTGATAGAGGGACTTAATTCTAATGAAAGGACATACTGGATAGGATAGTCTCTGCTTTTATGCAATTTTTCTTCTTTTTATTAATTAGAAAAAAATAGTACAAGTAATTTGATCCTACATACATTTAAAAAATACATGGTTGCTTTTCTTGCTTCTTTATTGAGTGTTTTAAAAGTTAAAGTTAAAGCTTTAAAATTTTGTGAAAGTTCCAGATTCAGGTATAGACTTCCAGGGAAGGATCAAAGTTACGAGATGTAATTTAAGAATATTGCTAAATAAAATCCTTCCAAGGTAACCTGCCTTTGATTTATCTTTTCTATTAAAGATTAATAGTTTGAAATGTCAAAACATCACAGACTTGAGGAAAACTAAAGCCTTGTAGAGTTACTCTGTAAACTTATATATAATGAGCCTCTAGTGTGCTGTCAGAAGGTAGTGTGGAGATGGAAGGCTGAGAGATAATACCCCACCCCGCTGCTTCTATTCCCCAAGGTGGGTGTGGCTAAAGGTGGGGAGTTCAAACAGCTGAGGATACACTTACCTGGTACTTTTTTGGCTCAGTCTCATTTCTCACTCTTCCTCTCCATGGTATTTTTTTCACCTCCAGGTATGATTTTTATTTGTGCAAGAACCAAGGGATGAAAAGTTTTGCCAGCAGAACATGTGGTGCTATGAATACATAGTAGTGGTTTAAGGAAGTTGTTGGCTGATTCTCTTGTCTCTAGTGTAAGTAAATTAAATGCAGGAGAAAATAATAGGTTTGATAAACTGTTCTGTTCTTTCTGCTGCCTGGGAAGAAGTCTTGTAGGACATCCTACATCTGAAAGAAAGAATTCAGCTGTCATTATTGAAAATAGCATATCACAGGGGCGCCTGGGTGGCTCAGTCGTTAAGCGTCTGCCTTCGGCTCAGGTCATGATCCCAGGGTCCTGGGATCGAGCCCCGCATCGGGCTCCCTGCTCCGCAGGAAGCCTGCTTCTCCCTCTCCCACTCCCCCTGCTTGTGTTCCCTCTCTCGCTGTCTCTCTCTCTGTCAAATAAATAAATGAAATCTTAAAAAAAAAAAAAAAAAAGAAAAAGAAAATAGCATATAACAGGCACATTTAGAATAATTTTTAAATTGGTTTTAGAAACAATGTTGGGATCAGATGTCACTCCAATTTAATGTATGTTCTTCCTGGGAGTCTCCGTGTGTCTGAAGACTGGGCTAGCTCCTCTGGGAAGATACATAATATCTCTGCCTTCAAAGAGCTGATAGTCTCAGTGAATAAAAAGACAGGCATGCAATTTGTAGTAAAAGACATGGGAGAGCATATAATAAATGGCTAGTGTTTTAGTTAGTTATTTTCATTTTCAGTCTTAGAGACTCACTGGGGGTTTTCATTAGAATTCATGTAAAAAGAGAGATGGAATCTCATGGAACTCCAGGATGAAGATTCATGCCATGGTGCCATAGGAAGATAAGGGCTGGAGACCTGTCCTGGATTCAAGGCAACTGGTGGGACCCCAGCACCAACCGTCTACCATTCATTAATGGGATATGACTACTTTCTGGGTCTATTTTTCTCTTTGTCTTTCTCTCTGTCCCCTCTTTTCCAGAGTTCGAGCTCAAATTCCTGAGAGAGAATCTGTTTGACTTAGCTAATTAATTCAAACTTTATTTAGCTTGAGTTCTTCTCACCCAGCCATTGGCCAAAGGGTACATGCATCAGCTGTTCGTTGGAGTTGAGGGAAGTAGTGATCTGTGAAGGCCCCTCCTCCCTTGGGCTTCCTCTTCCACAAGGCATTGTGAGTGTGTGGCAGGGGGCACCACAAACAATGTGAAAACAGCATTCAAACATATTGCTAATAAATGCGGTACGAGACCAAAGAAGGGCGGGATGTACTTAATGTGGAATTCTTAGCCTAGTGGGACTTCATGGCAAATAGAGATGTGAATTTTGTCCTGAATGGTGAGCAAGAATCTAGATTGTAGAGAGCCCGGAGAAGGGATTCTAATGTAAAAGTGTCGGGCTGCCTGAATAATAGCTACAAAACAGCCTTTATCTTTACTCATGGTAACTGGGATGCATTTTTAATATAACTTTAAAAATTTTGACTGTGAGCCCAAAAACACTTACAGCATTTAATTAGTCTGATTAAGGACTAATTTTCTAGTTGTGGAGGTGAAGCCAGGAGCAGTTTTTTTCCCTACTAATTGAGTGGATCTTTATGCAGAGATGTGATCTCCTAGTGGAGATAAGCACACGCTGACTACATTGCCATCCTCACATGAACTAAAAGGGAGGAAGTGGGAGAATTCCCAGCAAAGAGAAAGAATTAGGAAGGACAGTTCCGTACTACTCCAGGAAAAGTACAGAGAAATTTCCTTGGCTTCCCTATCCATTGATACAAACTATATTTGCCAACAGATGTGTACTTGCCTACTACAGTTAAGCCAGGCATGTAGATGGGAAATATTCTACTTATATCCTTAATACAAAATTTTCAGGACAACCCCCCCCCAGCCCCAAAGCCTACCCCAGAAAAAATCAAGGAGATGGATCCCATTTTAGAAATGAAGCATCTTTCTCTTTGCAAATTTGTTGTTGCAGGGGTTGAGGGAGTCAATACTTAGAAAAGGAGTACTGTGCAGATGCAAAAAAAATTGTTCATTTCAATTTTCCCTTTCACACCAAAGAAATTATCAAGCCTCCTTTCTCGGATGAGGCTTAGTTTTGACTTTCCTTCCTTCAAAATCTGACCTGCTGATATGCTTAGCTAAAATTCTCTAGGATTGAATACTGAAGAAAGTTAGTGAAGGAACCTAGACTGTAATTCTGGTTGTACCTCCACATTGGTCAGAATTGTAGGATCCCCCAGGGACCATCAAGAATACTGTTATACTTGTCCTTTCAAGAGATCTTTCAGTGACCTCTGGTATATATTGGAAATTGGACAGGCTTCTGTACTATTCCTGGGCATTTCTTCAACAGAGGCATGACTTTCTAATATGAGGAAAAGGACCTGTTATCTATATAGATTTCCATTTTCTTCATTGGTCTTTGTAAGTTGCCACAGAGAACCATCATCTTCGTTTATAGGGGAAAGTAACTAAAACCAAACATTAAAGTTGCATGGAAACATTTTGTTCATCAGTTTTGGTCTACTTCCTCATACCTGCTGTGATGGTACATAAGAGTAATTATAAAAATTGCCAACACTTATTTAGAACTTATGTGCCAGTCACCTTCTAAGTCAGTGCTGGACAAAATACTGCAGATGGGCCCAGTTCAAATCCAGCCTGCTACCTGTTTTTGTAAATAAAGTTTTATTGGAATACAGCCACTCCCATTTGTTTTCACATTTGTCTATGGCCGCTTTTGCCCTACAGCAACGGAGCTGAGAAGTTGCAACAGAGACCCTATGGTCCATCAATCCTTAAAAGATTGACCATCAGGCTCTTTTCAGAAAAAGTGACTGATCCCTGTTTTAAGCCCATAATATTTATCTATTTGAATTCTCACAACTATTTTCTCCGTTGCTCTTTTACAAATGACAAAAATGAGACACAGAAAGGTTTAAAAACTTCTCTAACATCACACAGCTAGTGACTGTTAGAGAACTAGGCTTATTCCTCTCAGAATTTTGAAACATTTGTCAGATCTAATGTGCATTAAGATCCTAATAATAATAGTTACAATTAATAAAGCACATGCATGAGGGCTGTATAGCTGCTGTTGGATTAGATGCTAATTCATAACTCGGTGAAGCAAAGGTAGTGTAATCCTGGGGTTCACAACGAGGTAATTTGTGGGTAAGGAAAAACTTGTGGATGTGTGATAAATTGTATTAATGGCTCTAGTTCTTTACCTTTCCCTGTATTTGTGCTGTTGGCCATAAGACTTCACATCCTTCCTGCTAAAAAGTACAATATATTTTCTCATTCTTTGATAGTCATTGGTAAGCCTAGGTCAAGAGGACTTGCATTTTTTTTTTTTTTAATCTTTATGTACTTCTGGTACTGTCATGGCAAAAACAGACCTGGGCCATTCTGCTGGACCCAGGAAAAGAATGAGACACCTACAGAGCCTAAGTGCCCTAACTGGCTCACTCCCCTCAGCTCATTCTAGACCAGCCAACCTCTCGTCAACCCACATGAGCTAAATAAATGTTGCTGAGATTTAGAGGTTCTTTGTCACAGAGCAAGAGCTAACTGACACAGGCAGATTTCTTCAATGTAAGTCTGTAGACATGGAAGCTTTAACCAGAATGCGGTTTTGGGAATGGCAGGCACTCAAAGTGCCACAGACTTCCCTTCTTTCTTCAAAATAAGTCTGAGGTTGTGGAAGCTTCAACTAGAATGGGGTTGTGGGAATGGCTCAAAGTGCCACAGACTTCCTTCCAGAAATGGTCCCCTTAAAGCCCAAGGCAAAGAGATTGCAAACAACTCAAAAGAGTGATCAAACAAACAAACAAAAAAATCCAATAAGGAAGAATGTATCTCCTTGTGTGAGTACATACAATATACAAAAATCTCAATCCCCAGTACTCTAGACTTTAAGTATGGCTAATAGGGCCAATGTAATGGTTACAAAACTAGACAGTATAACCACAGGGGAAGGTGTGCCGGGCGTCGATTGGAAGGGCAAATCTACTGGTAGCCAAGACTTTCTCATACCTTTCCATAATGTTAAACAACACTCATGGAGAGCTGTAGAAAATGCAAGACGACATAGATAATCGATGGGATTAGGAAGTGCAAAATGGAAATTCAGATGTGACTTGGGCCAGAATCCAGGATCCGAGAACAGGACCTCCTCTGGGGAAAGATCTTGGCTTTATAAGGGTGGCAGGGAATGTCAGTATAACGGTTAACAGTATCCTGGAGAAGGTTGAGACCACACAAAGACTCTTTATGTCCATTGCTTCTCATGGCACAGGGCAAGAATGACCACCATTGCTATATTAGGGACATTTGTAAGCATGATAGCCACTACTGCAGTTTTCTGCTCATACACTATTTAATACTTTTAGCTTGCTTTCATTTAAATAACCCCTTTTGGTACTCTATGGTTAATGTGTCTTCAAGAAAAAGAGAAGAGTACATGTAAAGCTTTCTGACATGCAGAATGAGATTTTTTTCAGGCACAAAGTATGGCTCAAACCTGCAGAAGTATGTGATGCTTAGAGCTATAAAGAACAATGTACAACATTTTCTCTGTCTTCTATGTGTTTACCCTTAGTTGAAGAGACAAAATTCTTATATAAAAACAATTATTAACTATGGGAAAATGTTAACTGGCTGAGGAAATTCCTAGCAAAGTCTTAGTCTATAAAATCTTTTAGGGTAATATTTAGCATAATAGAAGTAAGGTTGTTACAATAGAACTTTTTTTTTTCCCTTTAAACTGGTAAATATGTTAGAAACCATAAACTATATTATAGTCTAGGACAAACTGTACTATTAATTCCTTCAAAGCTTTTTAATTTATGAGTAGGCTATGGCAATCTGGTCAAATAAAAACTCATATAAATGTGAGTCAGCCAATCAAACATTATTATTCTTAATTTATTATGCTTTTATGACCATACACATAATTTTATTTGAAAATGTTAAACTTACAATGGTGCAGAAAGGATTTCATCCTTAAGACGTTGATTCTGGGTGCGCCTGGATGGCTCAGTCGGTAAAGCGTCTGCCGTCAGCTCAGGTCATGATCTCAGAGTTCTGGGATCAAGCTCTGAGCTCCACAGCAGTGGCTGGTGGGCTTCCTACTGAGCGAGGAGCCTGCTTCTCCCTCTCCTTCTGCTGTTCCCCCTGCTTGTGCTCTCTCTCACACACACTCTCAAATAAATAAATAAAAATCTTTAAAAAAATTTTTTTAAAAAGATGTTGATTCTGAAAAGTTTAGGCTTTAAGAAACAATTCTGGCATTTACGAAATAGAAAAGTTTTCTCGGCTCTTTTTATATTGTGAATATATGTAGTATAGTACACTACTACAGAAGTGTCTCTTCTTCAGACATAAATAACAACAAATACTACTATAATAACCACCTTGAAGTGAATTTTTAATTGGTTTGATGACTACAGTAGCGACTCCCAAAATATGCTAGCTCTGTTTACTTTCAATTTTATTCAGCATATGGACATAGGAAAGCATTAGCATTTTCCAATTCCAAGGATGAATGTGTTTAATGTTAAAATAACTCAGAACAGTTTTATGTTTTTCATCATAAAGTTCAAGCAAGAAATATAAATACAGAAACTTGGTTCTGCTGCTGTTATTCTCTATAAATTTGGTCAGGCCGTCAAGGATGTGATCATAGTGACCTTGTGGATCAACTATTTGGGCTTCCCTTAACCATCAACTCAGTTGAACACACAATACAATATTGTTTCCACCAGTAAGCCAGTTATTTGAAAACATTCATACTGTGGAGACATGTTTTTATGTTGCTTTTATCCATCGTCAGTTCTGAAGATCCCTTTCGTGGAGGCTCAAGCCACAGCGATTGGGGCCGTACCCAGCGGTAGAGTGTCAGAAAATAACAGGAGTTTGGGCTTGAATCTCAGTCCATACAGCTAGCTTGCAAGAAATATAACCTTCATCTCTTATTTCTCAACTGAACTTAATTTCAACTTTCTCAGACTCCATTCCGCTGAGTGGTGGAAACTTAATCACTCTGGGGTTATACCCCTGTTCTCCCAGTAGTCCATGGGAAGGGAGTAGAGGAAGAATTTGACATAGTTTGTCATCTATCAGTCCTGGCATCTTGAGGGACAGCTTCTTTCTCATCTGGTCTTCAGTTGTCTATCAGCACAGAACACTTCCGAGTTTTCATTTTTCCTGACAATACGATTCTTTCAAGGTTTGTCCATAAGCTTGTCGAAAACAAATTTCAAAGCCGAGCCAAGCAGAAGCGTATAAGTTCACCTATTCTCTATTCAGTCTTCAGGGAGAAATTTTCTTGGGCAAGGGCTGCTATAGCCATGGGATCACATCTGTGACTTCTTGTAGAACCTTAATCATCCTTTCCCTGTGCTGATTTGTTTCTACCCAGCAACCATAGCTCAATTGAACCTCTGCGGAATGCGGGGGGAAGAGACAGCCACAGAGCTGGAGAGCTCTGTCCCTTGACCATTCTTTGGAGTGCCACACTCTGGTGTAGTTTTGCCCGTGAGTGGGGCTTTTGCTCTGCACGTTTGCAGAGAGGCATACAAGTGTTTCTGCCAGGTAAGGCAACACCTGAGGGAATGCAGCCTTAGGCAGTGTTTGGGCCTGAAGCCAGGTATCTGGCAATTGTATTTGTGTGTATGTGATGCTATTGGGAGTGGGAAGAATGAGATAGGGTGAAAGAGAATATGAGATAGGGTTGGTGCCAGAGATAGAAGGGATAAACAGACACTTTTATAATATGATAGGGAAAATTGAGCCCATTCCAGTCACTTTCTGTTTTATATATAAGTTAACTGCCTGGAATGCCCAGTGCTGGATAGGGTATAGTGAAGTGGTCTCTCTTACATGATAAGGGTGAAATTATAGCCAAAAAACTCCAATATCCATCACGAGCCTTAAAAATATCCAGATATTTTTTTAAAAATCCAGAAATTCTACTTCTGTTATTTGTTTTCAAAAGAAATCTAAAATGGTGATAATTCATGCAAGATTATTTCTAAAGGGAAAAACTGAGGAGAGCATAAGAATTATGGAGGTGGTGAGACTGGTTCTAAAATATGTTTATATTCATATATAAGGAAACAGTATACATCCATTAAAATGTTTACAAATAGTTTTTAATAGCAAGGGGAAATTATTCTGATCACTAAGCTTGAAAAAGCATATTACAAAATTAATATATCTTGTAATATATTTTTACACAATTAAGATCATATTATAATATTATATGTAATATTAAGGTCATATTATAATATATAGTATATAATTCATATGTATTATATAATTAATATATTATAATATATAGTTAATTATATATAATATATACTAATTATATATAGTATATATGGTATAATTATATACTAATATATAGTATATACTATAATATATGATATAATATATGATATATAAAATATAATTATATAATTATATAAAGTATATAATAATTATATAATTATAGTAATTATATAATACTTAATAAATATAATATATAATATACTATATATTATAATATGACCTTAATATAATATATATCATATATCCTATTACAATATTAAATTATAATATATTCATAATATATATTATAAATCACACATTCATATATATTGTTTATAATATGACCTTAATAGTATAATATAATATTATGATATGACCTTAATTATAAAAATATGCATTAAAAATGCAGAAATTATATCAAGATGAAAGCAGTGTTGCCTCTCAGCAGTGGGTGCTTTTTCCCCCTTTTTACGCTAATGTCAGCACATTTCCAGCTTGTGACTCTATGCAAGATGTATTTTCTGTAGCATCACCCTCAATTACAAAATACTTCAGCACTATAATATATGGTGATGACTGAACCAGAAATCACAATACAGTCTTACTTCCCACCCACCCCACTTTTTTTCCCTGACAAATGATCTTTTTAAGAAATCTTATAGTGTTCATGTTAAGAAAAAGTCTATTTTCACTGTTTTAAAATGTTGCAAAAATATGGCAGCAGAAATTATGAAATAGTGCCAGAGTAGGGGTTCTTGAGTAAAGCATGTTTCTGACACCAGCAGCATCAGCAACACCGGGAAACTTGCTAGAAATACAGTCCTGGAGCCCCTCCAGAGACCTGTGTCATTAGTAACCGGAAATGCAAAACTAGAAATCTGTGCTTTAGCAAGCGCCCCCAGGTGATTCTGATGCATGCTCAAGTGTGAGAGCCACTGGCCTGAAGCAGGACTGGACAAACTATAGCCCAAAGACCAAATCTGCCCACCTATTATAGATGGAATGTTATTGGAATACAGCTTTGCTCATTGTTTATGGCTGCCTGTGGTGGGCTACAATAGCAGACTGGAGTAGTTTCAATACCCTAAGCCCCACAAAGACTAAAATATTTACTATCTTATCCTTTACAAAAAGTTTGTCAACCCCTGGTGGAGAAAAAAGAAGCCTCGTAAATTTTAGCTCATACGAGAACCGGGTATTGTATAAGACTGATGAGTCGCAGACCTAAACCCCTGAAACAAATAATACATTATATGATAATTAATTGAATTTAAATAAAAAAATAAGTTAAAAAAAATTTAGTTCATACGTATTTTTTCTCCATTGCAAGTACAGAGTCTGTCTTAAGCATTTACCCCATGACAGGTGTTCTATGACGAAGTGTCCGTGAACTTAAAACTTTAATTGAATATGCTGATGTGCATTCTATTAATGTAGAGACTTTTTTTGGAATGTGGAATCACAATTCTTGCCTACTATCATTTACTTCTATTCTAGAAATAAATATTAAGTGAAAGAAAAAATAATTCTTAAAAATGAAAAATCAGGAAGACGTACGTTGCTGTAAGTAAGTAAGAGACAAAATAAATCTAAAGGGTTCCACCTGCTGGTGGAAATAAAAACTGACTACAAATTAAAATAAAAATTACCTGGTAAGTCAAAAAAAGTGATTGTCACAGAAGT
Source organism: Halichoerus grypus (assembly GCF_964656455.1). Lineage (NCBI taxonomy): Eukaryota > Metazoa > Chordata > Mammalia > Carnivora > Phocidae > Halichoerus > Halichoerus grypus. The sequence continues at coordinate 60,117,474 of NC_135712.1, forward strand.
TTAGACTGAAAGGAGAATCACCAAGTTTCTTATTTTATAAAAGGAATTGATATTAATATGAAAATAAAATTCAAATCCATTTGTGATAGATTATACAAAGCATACAGATAATAAACAGTTTTTTAGACTATAAGATTTTGAAGGTGGGGGTCGTGTCGATTTTGTTCATTAGAATATTCCCATCCCTAAGTAAGGAGCTTGGCAAATATGTATAAATAATTTTGTCATATGATTTAGAGTTGCATGAAACTCTAAACCATTACAGAAAGTTTTGTATTTTTAATTTAAAGAACCATAAAGTCATGAAACTACAAAAAAAATACATTTAGTAACAATTTTACTCCTTAAATGAAAATTTTTCATGGAAGAATTTAACATAAGTATGTCATAATACATTTTATTTCTTAGAAAAATAAGTGTGCCAGTCGGGATAGGTTCTGTTATGCCTAAATCTTGGTGGCTTACAACAACAAAGGTTGTTTTCTTGTTCAAATCCATCATGGTTTGCTTACAGCTCTGCTCCACATATGTCTTCATTTTGCAGCCCAGGCTGTTGAAATAGCGTTTATCTGGAACATAAATGGTCATCTTGTTACAGAGAAGAGAGACTTGCACCACACACAGACTTTTTACTTTCTAAAAACATCTTTATTGAGGTATAATTTCTATACCATAAATTCACCCGTTCTAAGTGTACAATTTAATGATTTTTAGTAAATTTACAGAGCTGTACAACTGATCACTGCAATCCAGTGTTAGAACATTTCATTTTTTTCACTCCCAAGAAATCTCTGGTCCCCATTTACAGCGAACCCACATTCCTACCCCCAGCCCTCTGCAGCAATTAATCTTTCTGTTGAAAAATTTTCCATTTAAGGACATTTTGTATTAAGGGGGCTTACAGTATGTATCTTCCATGTCCGACTTCTTTCACTTATCCTGTTTTTGAGGTTCATCTGTGCTGTAGCCTGTATTGGTAGTTTGCTTCCTTTTATTACTAAGTAAATTTCTGTTGTATGGATGTATCACATTTGTATCTATTCATCAGTTGGTGGACATTGTGTTGTTTCAGGTTTTTGGCTGTTGCCTGTGAAGTTGCTGCATACCTCAGTGCACAAGATTTGTGTGGGCATATGTTTTTATCTCTCTTGGGTAGATACCTAGGAGTAGATTTGCTGGGTTGTAAGATAAATTCATGTGTAACTTTTAAGGAACTTCCAAACTTTTACAAAGTGACTAGCCATTTTACATTCCCACCGGCAATACACCAGGGTTCCACTTTCTCCTTTTCTTTGCCAACAGTTGTTATTGTTTGTCTTTTTTCATTCTAGCCATTCCAGTGGATATGGAACAGTATTTTGTTGCAGTTTTAATTTATATTTTCTAGTTCAAGTGACTACTGTGATTTAGCATCATTTCATGTGCTTATTAACCATATCTTTGGTGAACTATCCATTCAAAACCTTCACCAGTTTTTTAAGTTGTCTTCTTCATACTGAATTTTAAGAGTTATGTGTATATTCTGCATAAAATATTTATCAGATATATGATGGGCAGATTTTCCCAGTCTATAGCTTGTTTTTTCATTGCCTTAGTGTCCTTTGAAGCCCCCCCCAAAAATGTTAAGTTTTTACAAAATCCAATTTATCAACTTTTTTTTTCTTTTATAAAGTATGCTTTTGGTGTCACATCTAAGAACTCTGTGCCTAACCCAAGGGCGTGAAAATTTTCTATTATCTTCCTCTAGAAATTTTATAGTTTTAGTTCTTATATTTAGGTCTAAAATCCATTTTGACTTAATTTGTGTGTTTAGTGTGAGGAAAGCTCTATCATTCTTCATTCACCCCATTAAGTTCTAACAAGTCTGCCAGTCTATTGCTTGCCCTAACCTTAATCACAGCTTAAGGCTACCTGTGGTCTTTTCCCTCCCAATTGTCACCAAGATCACTATTGTTTTCGACAGTGCCTTGGACATGGAGATTCTCCACTCTGTTCCAAATCAAGTCAGTCCACTTGGGCTGTGAAGATGATAGTGTTCATGGCTTGCCTGCCCTGTGGGTGGTGTTGGAGCATCTCCTGGCTAACATGCCATAAACTTCACTGTACTTACCCAAGGTTTGATAGTTTTTCTTGAATAGATGTTTCTTAATTGTATGCCTTTGGTTGATTTTCATAGTTGAGAATATTTCTTCCCAAATGTCTAGATTTTTTGTTGCTTTTTGGGGAGAGGATTTGCCAAGCCACTCACTCCATCATTCTAGAAGTCCCGGCCTCTCTGAGACAGTTTTCATAACATAAGGTTTTAAATGCTTGGAAACATTATAAAATGTGATATTTCTGTCTGGGTTACATGAGCCAAAGCAAGTAACAGGTCACTTCTTTGTTCAACAAGATAGGGCTGTATAATCCACCTATAGCAGAACATCACAGAGAGGACATGGCAGGCAGCTTCTGAAATGGTTCCTAATGGTCTTCCCTTCCGGTACTCATACCCTGTGTCATCCCTTCCCTTGGAGTGTGGACTGGATTTAGCGACTGGCTCCTCATAAATAGAATTCAGCAAAAGTAATGGGATAGGTCTTCCATAATTAAGTTATACAAAATTGTCACTTCTATCTTGCTAGTACTCATTCTCTTGCTGGCACTTTCTCATTCTTTCTCTTGCCTTCTTGGGTTGCTCACATTGATGAAGCAAGATGCCATGTTGGAGAAGCCCATGTGACTAGGAAATGAGAGTGACCTCTGGCCAGCACCCAGCACAGAACTGAAAGCCTCCTACTAAGTCCAATAGCTAGCAAGGAACTGGATCCTGCCAACAGCCACTGAGTGAACTTGGAAGCATCTTGAGATGACTCTTGAGATGACTTCAGTTGAATCTTGAGATGACTTCAGCTCTGGCTGACAACTTGATAGCAGCCCAGTGTGACACCCTGTAGCAGAAGACCCAGCTAAGCCAAAACATTTCTGATCCACAGAAACTGTGAGACAGTAAATGCTTATTGTTTTAAGCCACTAAATTGTGGCGGTAATCTCTTATGTAGCAATAGATAACTAATACAGAGGAACTGAGAAATTTGGTGAAGACTCAAATAATCTACCACAATAAGGACATTAGGCACATAGCTGGATAAGTTGCTTTTGTTCATATACAGGATCAGTGCTTCTAAATGAATCAAATTTTATTCAAAGTGGCTTTCCTTGGGACTTATAACCTGGTATTTGCCATGAATTTTTATTCTTATTTTATAAAAGAATTAAATATTGGAATCACAATTTCAGTATTTCCAGAAATTATAGAAATACTGCTAAGCCACAGCAAAGTAAGTCTATTTTTGTAAAATAAGATTAAAAAATTAGATTTCCTTGAGCATTGTTTATGTGAGTAATTTCTCATTGATATTTTATAAATGATAAATGTTTTGTTAACTGTTTACTTTAAAATAGTATATAAATGCTAAAGTGGATAACCTTCAATTAGATGAAAAATATTCAGGTAAAAATATAAGAGGAGATTCTTCCAAAGAGTAGGTGGTATGGAAAAGGAGACTAAAAAAGGTAACTAGACAGCAGAGGAACCTGACTAACACTACCTCAAGCCAGGTGACCCAGGTTAACATCAATAGTGATAAATCATATTGGCAGTATGTGCCCTTGATATGATGTGACGAGAATGCCACTTAAGCTCTGTGGGTTCCTTCCCCAAAACACATTACCCTAATGTAACCAATGATTAGAGAGAAACATCAGACAAGTACCAGCTGAGGGACATTCTACAAAACACCTGACCAGTATCCTCAAAACTGTCAAGGTCATCAAACCCAAGGAAAGTTTGAGAAACAATCACAACCAAGAGGAGCCGAAGGAGACATGACTACTGATTTAATGTGGTATCCTGGAACAGAAAAAAGACATAGATAAAAGCAAAGGAAACCTAAATAAAGCATGGTCTTTAGTTAATGATGACATACTAGTATCAGTTCATTAATTGTGACAAATGAACCATACTAATATAAGATGTTAATAATAGAGGGGATGGAGTGTGAGGCAAAGAAGAACTCTATTATCTTCATGATAAATTATTTAAATGTAAAACCCCACTAAAGTAAAATAGTTTATTATAAAATAATAGAAGAAAGATCTCATTCTTAATAACAAGCCTATAAAATTTCTCATTTAAAAAAATATGCAGGATCTATATGAACAATTTTTCTAAATAAACAAGGAGGTAAAAGAAGACTTGAATAATGCAGAGCATGTCATGCTCCTGGGTCAGAGGGCTAAATATCAAATTGTCTTTTCATGTATTTATAGTTTCAAAGTCATTCCAAATATACCAATAATATTTCTTCTTGAATTGGACAAAATGTCTTATCTGTTAAAATAAATGGGCAAAGATACTCAAGCTACATTTTAAAAATAAAATAAATTTGATGATTATCCAACCAGATTTTACAACAAATTATAAAGCTATACATATTAAAATAGTGTAGCACTGGTAAAATAATATGCTTTCCTTTTTTCTTTTAATACATACTATTGATCACTTTGGCAGGCACTAAGAATAATGTTGAGGAGGTCAAACATTATAGCTGTCCTCACAGAGTTTACAGTCTGTTGGAAAAGGTAGCTATGGTTTACAACAACGACAACATAATTGTACTGAGTGAGTTAGAGAAGACTTACTGGAGGAAATGGCATTTCAGTGAAGACCTCAAGGATTTTAGGTAGGTAGGTATGGGAGGGAAAAGAGTTAAAAAGACCACAGTGGGCAAAGTAAACAGTTCGTGTGAAGGTCAGCTGTGGAAAGATGTTAAGCCAACTAGAAATAGAAACCAGTGGGGATTGTGATGGGATAGGTAGCTAGAGTTAGGCAAGTACCATACTGCATACCACCTTGTGAAGAATTTTAGTTTTTACCCTGAGAACAATGGGAAGTCATTGGGGATTTTCAAACTGGGAAAAGACCCAGCCAGATTAACACATGTAAAAAGATTTCTGTGATTTCCCTGAGAAAAATAAATTAGGATGGAGCCAGAAAGGTATGCGGGGAGATAGGAAACTATTGTAATTGATGAGATTATAAAGATTGAACTATAAAGGCAAGAATATAAAGATGATGGAGATTTGAGTGTGATTAAGAGAAATGGACAAATAAGGTTATTTAGGAAAATTTAGCCTGCATTGTAGTAAGAGAAAATCTTCCAAAGGATTTTAGCAATAAACAAACCCAAATAATTAGACTACATTAAAATTTATTTTTAATTTTGCACATAAAAAAATTTTAGGCATATGGTAAACAATTCAGAGAAAGTAATATTTGTAATAAAATCAGAACAAGATGAATACTCTAATGAAAAATAGACAAAGAACATTAACAGGCATTTTGTAAAATGAGATTTATAAACAGTTGAGAAATATATAAAATATTAAAACTCAGCAGTGATAATTGCTATCACAATCAATACCAAAGAAATGTAGATTTAAAAATAATTTAGTCCTAATTTTAATTTCTAGAATAGGGAAATTAAAAACAGTAAGAATTCCCAATGTTGGTGAGGATGTGGAGAAAACAGTCATCTCACAATTGAAATGTGAGTTCTGTTGAAATTTTAAATCAGAACTCTTTTTATAGAAGACATTTTGACCATCTATCTGTATAAAGAGCTTTTAAAAACATTTGTATCTTTTGGGGTGCCTGGGTGGCTCAGTTGGTTAAGTGTCTGCCTTTGGCTCAGGTCATGATCTCAGGGTCCTGGGATTGAGCCCCACATTGGACTCCCTGCTCAGTGGGGAGTCTTCTCCCTTTCCTCCCTGCTCGTGCTCTCTCTCTCTCTCACTATCTCTGTCTCTTTCTCTCCAATAAATAAATAAAATCTAAAAACAAAAACAAACAAAAAAACATTCATATCTTTTTAACTCAAAATAATTCTGGGAATTTAACCTGAGGAATTAATCTGTGATGTGAAGAAGTATTTATGTAATAAAATATTTTCACTAAAATATTACTTATAATAGCAAAACCAAATTTAACAATATAAATGCCCAACAATAGGAAAATGTTTAATGGCAAGTGAGAAATTACTTGTAGTCACTGAAAATGATATATTTGAAAAATTTAATGACACGGGAAAATATTTAGAACCTAATTTTAAAAGATTAAAGAAAGTTATTACACAGTGTTATATAAGAATATACCAAATATATAATGACTAGTTTATATCATAAAGAATGCAAGAAGTTGGACAAGTGGAGATGAGATGTAAACACTCCAGTGTTCAAGTGAAGACCTTAAACAAAAACACAGAAGTTGAAAAGTGTAGAATGCACTTTGAGTGTAGAAAGCAGTTCAGTTTGCTGGAGTATGAAGATGACTAATTGAAACAATTGTAAAATGATATTAATATTAATATTAAGTTGATGACTATCGGTGGTTGAACTGGGATAGTGTTGGTGAAAATCAAGAGGGAATGTTGTGTGTTACAGATATCAAGGAGGTAAGATCGATAGGATTTATCAATCAGATCTACAGACACTGGGAGCTGGAGGGATTTTTAGAAGGTGATTAGAAGGGTGATGCCTTAGCCTGTTTGGGCTGCTATAACAAAATACCATAGACTGGGTGGCTAATAAACAACCCAGAAACATTTATTTCTCAGAGTTCTGCAGGCTGGAAGCCCACTATTAAGGTGTCAGCAGATTTGGTATCTGGTGGGAGCCCTGTTCTCAGTTTGTAGAGTTTGTCTTCTCACCATGTTCTCACCTGGAAAGGAAACAACAGAGGTCTCTGGGGTCTCTTTTGTAAGGGCACTCATCCCATTCTTGAGGGCTTTGCCGTCCTGACCCTAATCATGTCTGAAAAGCCCCATCTCCAAAGAGCATCACACTGGGGATCGGGTTTCAATATGGATTTGGGGGAGATACAACCATTCAGTCTATAGTTGATGGAATTGCCATCCATGGATATGGAGGAGATTTGGCTTGTTGTCGGGGGAAGTTGATGAATACTTTTAGACATTTTGATTTAGGTGTGCTAATGGAGAACACCAAATGGAGATCTCCATCATGCAGTTGGAAATGTAGGATTTGGCTGTGAGACAAGTGGGACCAGGAATAAAAGTACTCTCCCTCTCCTCCCAGCCCAGCCACAAAGCCTGGGAGGGGTTGGAGTTAGCAAAGGACTCAGCATGGAAGAACAAAAGTGATACCAGGACCTATGAATTTGACTACATTTAAGGGGAGGAGGGAAAAGAGAAGCAGGAACCCGAGGCCAGAGAAGTGCGGGGAGAACTGTGTCTGAGCCCGAGCCTCTGTCTACAACATTTAGAATTGGGGCCTGGTTAGATCAAGGAATTGAGGGAGAAAAATGGAAAAATAAATAGGATTTTATGTATTTTAAGACTTAATCTGATGTTGAGTATGATATGGGATGAAAACAGAGTGGACAGCAGGCATTCTTAAAAATTGCTATTAAAGAAATGCACCAATAAATAAGCTTTTATATTTTCCTACAGTTCCTAGTTTCTCTCCTTTACCATCTATTTTCTCAGTATTAGTAGTGTATGGCATAAATCTTTTTTGGGAGGCAAATGTGATATAAGGGAGAGGAACAGCCCTATTTAGCTAATATATTTCATCTGTAATATGGGGATAATAATACTTGTCATCAGCTGATCTCAGAGAATTGCTACGTGAGTTAATTGAAAAGAACTATGCCGCATTGCACGAACGTAAAAGCTGCGGTAACGTACAACAGAATTAATACTTAGGGATTTTGGGGGGCTTCTGATCTTATGCTGGTAAAATTGTCATTACTTTAAATAAGCCATAAATATCTATTTTTTGCTCTATGTTCAGTAAACAAATGTTCTCATATTTCTTACACGTATAAATTTACTGTGATTTTGCCTTCTGTGAGATGTTTGCATTTATCTTATTTTTGCCCGCTTCTGCTCTGGCAAATACGTGCCAAAGAAAATGTTGTATCAGCAAACAAACATTTTTGTTGGGTGTGTCCTCACTGTCCAAATGTTTGTTTTTAGCCAGAGCTATTTGTTTCTAAAGCGTTCATGAAACATACTTTTGTTTTTGAACCATCCCAACAGCTCGGATATTCCTGCCTACATTTCCTTAGGTCACCTTCTACTCAGCGCTTCTTTCTTGTGAATTCTCCTGTTGGCCAGAATTTCTTCTGAGGCTTCAGTAGTTGCCTAGTAGGAATGCTTGTAACAACATTTGTGGATAGCCCAAACATTTTCAATAACATTTGCTTGGAAAAATTTTACTGGCAGTCAGGACACATTATTTAAACATATTTCAAAATATTTATGCCTCCCTGCAATACTTTGGCGGTGTCTGTAGGGCAAGGCTGAATGGATGGTTTTTTAGTTAAGTCTTTTTGTTTGTTTGTTTTTGGTCATTCATAGTGGTTGATTGATGAGTGTTTGATAGAATTGCCATGCCATTGATTTGATTAACTCAATAGTAGGGTGGCTATAACAACCAGCAGGGTTCGAACTCTCTTCCTTCTTGGAGAAGGGAACTTCATAAACAAATTAGATTAACTGTAATCTCTTCAGATGCTTGATTCCCAGTTGTTATAGCTCTTTCCTTCATCTCCTTCCTAGCAGTAATTCAGAAAACTGTAGATTTGTCAGGATGATTTTGGCATTAGGATTTAGTAAAAGGAGCAGCTTCGGTGAGACCTACGGTTCTCTATATAGGATTTACATCATTTTTTAAGTTTTTCGGGTTTCATGAGTATGTCTAAATGAAGAAGGAAAATGAATACATTATGCGTGTATTTATTTGGAACAGCTAAAACAAGAATTTAGTGTTTGTGTTATTAGTAGGGTACCTCTTTGTGTTTTTTCAAAATAAAGAGGGAAATCTAAGTCTGATTATATCTTGATTTGAGATCATCTGATCTGCAGAAGAAAAAAGCAGGACATATTAACTTTGGCTACCAGGGATGATAAGGCCGCATACATTTAAAAGGCCTTGGTAAGCATGTCTTTTAAAACCATAGTATAGGGTTAAAAAAAAAACAAAACAAAGAAACCATAGTATAGGGTTTTAATTCGTGAAAGGCACCTCTCTGATTTGCCTATCTTCATGTTGCTAGGTCTACTTTCTGCATATCTTTTCTTGCATCTCTCTGTTCTATATTTTTGTGTACAAATTTTTTCCCCACGTGTTTGTGCTGTATTTTTTTCTCTCTATACCACTGTGTATATACATCTTACTATCACTTTCTGTGCCTATGCATGTGTGTCTGCTCTGCTCTATTTTTTCTTTGGGTGTCTCCATTTACTTTTTATCTCTGTCTATGCTTTTATCAGTGCAACTCTCCACACAGCGGAGATGTGTCTGTGTGTCTATGTAGATACACATACGGTTATGTTCTCGATTTCTATGCCCATTTCAATGTATCCCTCTGCTTATATGACTTTGTTCTTCTCTCTCACTCTCTTTCTCTGTGTTTCATTTTATGTGGCTTTTTCAACTTTTATTTGATTTCGGTTTGTTATAAATAACTTCCGTCTTTTATGATTTCTATGGTATTATATTTACCAATTAGAATTTAAAATTTCCTGTTTCATGCCACTAGAAAAACAAACAGGCAATTCATAAAAGAAATAAGTGGGCTAATAAATTTATAAAATGGACATATTCTCATTAGTAATTAGGTACACACAAATTTAAATAATGAGATTATACTTACTATCAGATGGACAAAGATATCCATTGTGGGAGAATAGCCAGTTATAAATTATAATGGCATTGGATCAACATTTTAGGAGGACAATATGTATTAAAGTTTTTTTTTTTTAAGATTTTATTTGTTTATTTGACAGAGAGAGAGACAGCGACAGAGGGAATACAAGCAGGGGGAGTGGGAGAGGGAGAAGCAGGCTTCCTGCGGAGCAGGGAGCCCAATGAGGGGCTCGATCCCATGACCCTGGGATCACGACCTGAGCCGAAGGCAGACGCTTAACAACTGAGCCATCCAGGCGCCCCTTAAAGTTTTATATATATATGAACTTTGATTCAGCAATTCCACTTTAGGAATTTGTCCCCTCAAAAACCGGACAATTGTACAATGGTTTATTTCAGAATTGCCTTTAACACTATAAAATTGAAAGTAAATGACCATTAGCAGGGGCTTGGTTAAGTGAATTATGACACATCAAATACAATAGAATATTAGATCTCTATTTTTTTTTTAAAGATTTTATTTATTTATTTGACAGAGAGAGACACAGCGAGAGAGGGAACACAAGCAGGGGGAGTGGGAGAGGGAGAAGCAGGCTTCCCGCCGAGCAGGGTGCCCGATGCGGGACTCGATCCCAGGACCCTGGGATCATGACCTGAGCCGAAGGCAGATGCTTAACGACTGAGCCACCCAGGCACCCCTAGATCTCTATTGCTACAGAAAAATTCCATGGTATATTGATAACTGGAAAATAATCAGTTTCAAGAAAGTGTGTAAAAATGTGTACAATGTATATGCCATTTATTTATTCAAACTATGTATATATATATTTATATATATATAGAGAGAGAGAGAGTGAGAGTGTGTAATTTCTATGTGCTAAGCATTGTGAAAGCACTATAGAAATATTCATATTATTTTATATGAGGTGTAAAATAATGAGAGAACTTCCACCTTCTTTATTGTGGATTTAACAAGCATGTGTTATAAAAAATAATAAAGTTGAATCAGTTTTTAGAAAAGAGTTCTCTTAAATTTTTAAAAAGAATACTTTTCTACTTTAAAATATTAAATTAAGTTGATCTCTTCTTTTCTGGTTTTTCATTCCTTTTTTTCTCCCTCCCCAACACTGTGGATCAGTGATCCTCTATAAAAAGTGATCCCCAATCCTGGCCAAGGCAATATTCTTTAGTGTTCTGGAAGTGCTATGCCTTGATACATATTGTCTTAATGAGTTCTCAAGAAGAAATATTCATTTAAAAACCTTGGAAAAATTGGAAAAAAATTAAGCCATGTACTTGTCAAAATGTCATTCCATTGTGAAGCATGGAGAGTCTGAGCAAATATAATGTGAAACAATAAAGATGAACTCTGCTCAGCCATTGGAAATTGACACTGATGTCAATGGAAAACCAAACTTGAAAAATCGAATGTTTAATACAGTAATTTTCCATCTTTAGTGTGATAAGACTCACCTATTTTAAATGCAGATTCTTGGACCCCACCCTCAGAGATTCTGATTTGGTAGGTCTGTTCTGCAGTTTAATAAGTTTCCCAGGTGATTCTAATATAAGAGATTCAAGGGCCACATTTCAACAAACAGTGCTAAGGAGTAAGTTTCAATAGTTAATCTACTTTAAATAGTTGACATATTTTCTTTAAATCATATCTACTAGATGTATTTCTAAGAGAATTTTTTGGACATGATTATTTAAGGAATCATGGAAGTTGTTTAAGGACTGTGAGTTCATAGGCAGGTTACATTCCATTTCAAGATCCATTGGCTTTCTGGACCACAATTCTGAGCCAAAATTTTAATGAGCTGCCAAAGTTTACTTCCATCAAATAACAATTGTCATGTCTTTTCCTCAAATAGCATTAATATTTATAGGTTTCCTCTCATTCCTATTATTTTTATAATTGGTAGATAGTGTGAGTTTTCAAGAATAATGTCATGAGTATGACAAAAAAGTATAAATAATAGAACATTATAAATGCAGAATTCTGATCAATGAAAGCAGCTATGTAGTGTAAATAAAGGACTACTTCAGAGCACATAGACACAACCAAAATATCAAATCTATGAGTCTTACAAGACTGCATGATATACAATAAATAGATCGATCACCAGAGTAGAAGTTTGCCTGAAAAAGAACTTCCTGGAAAGGAGGGTCATGAGATGTATAGCAAGAAATTTATCATGTTTCTACAAGATATAACCTACCTACCTGTGTATAATCAAGGTGTACACTAAACACACAATTTAATTAGTTATGATCATTTAATACAAAACCATTTGTAATTCTATTTTTTTTTTTTTAAGTAGGCTCCACACTCAGCATAGAGCTCAGTGTGGGGCTTGAGCTCATGACCGTGAGATCAAGACCTGAGCTGAGATCAAGAGTCAGACACTTAACTGACTGAGCCACCCAGACACCCCTGTAATTCTATATATATATTTTTTTTTTTTTGAGAGAGAGAGCACAGGTGGGGTGGGGAGGGCCAGAGGGAGAGGGAGAGAGAGAGAATCTTAAGCAAGTTCCATGCTCAGGACTGAGCCCAATGCGGGGCTCAGTCTCAGGACCCTGAGATCATGACCTGAGCTGAAATCAGAAGTTGGACCCTTAACCGACTGAGCCACCCAGACACCCTCGTAATTCTATCTATCTATCTATCTATCTATCTATCTATCTATCTATCTATTTTTTTTTTTTGAGAGGGAGAGAAAGAGAGCACAGGCGGGGTGGGGAGGGTCAGAGGGAGAGGGAGAGAGAGAATCTTAAGCAGGCTCCATGCTCAAGATTGAGCCCAATGCAGGGCTCAGTCTCAGGACCCTGAGATCATGACCTGAGCTGAACTCAAGAGTTAGACACTCAACTGACTGAGCCACCCGGGTGCCCCCTCCCCATAATTCTGTTTTAGATAAAATTTATATGGGTAGGAATCCAAAGAACCTTCCTCAGTGTAGCTGATATATGAAACACCTGACCAGTTCAGATAATCATTTAGTTCTATGTTTCTCAAACTTTAATATGCCCATGAATCACTTGGGAATCTTGTTAAAATGAAAATTCTGATTGATAGCCTAGAGTGTGTGACCTGAGATTCACATTCCAAATAAGCTGTTGGTCCAAGGACCACCCTTTTAATAGCAAAGATTTATTTCAACCTTTTGTTCAATAGATGAAAGAATTGAATGTGGGAAGACATGGCTTTGCAAGGCATTACTAGGACCCTGGTGGACTTAAAGTTATTGAACTGAACGGTATTAATGGTATCAAACTCTTACCACTAAGATGAAGCCTTGTGCTGCCCTTCTTGAGTTGAGATTTCAACTTTTTCTTTCATTCTGTGAGAGAACCAAAAGATTCCTTTCAATACATTTCCTCTTTTTGTTTGCACTTTCCAGAAACAGTTTCTGATGCCTGCAATCAAAAGAATGTAACTATTACAGGCTCTGTGTTGGGACTTGTATTGCAAAGAAATATACCATATTTACATCACAAGGAGAAATAAATTCTTCCCTGGAAACATTGTAACAAATATATTTCCTTAAAAGTTTATACAAGACCACTGGTGACTCTCAAATATCTCTCCACAGCATGACTCTCCCCTCATCTTCCAGGCTCTTTCCAACTTCCTGATTGATATCTTCATCTGAATGTCTAATAGGCATCTCAAAGTTAACATTCAAAATCCAAAATTAAGCTTCCCAAATTTGATGTTTCTATAGCAAATGGCACATCTTTTCATGCAGTTGCTCAGGTAAAAACCTAGGAATCATCCCCAATTTCTTTTATTCTCTTCTCATGTTCAATCCATTAACAAGTTCTGTCAGTTCTGCCTTAAAAAATCCAGCCAGAAGTCAACCACTTTTCATCTCAACCACTTTTCATCTCATTCTAGTCTAAATCAATACCGTCTTTCCTTGGTCAACTGCAATGGTTTCCTAATCCTTCTTTTTGCTTCCACCCGAGCTTTTCCACACAACAGCCAGAGTGATTCTTTTAAAATGTAAACTAGATCATGTTACTTTCATGTTCAGAACTGCTCAGTAGCTTCCCATCCCACGGAGAATAAAATCCAAACTCCCTACCATGATCTACATGGCCTTCTATGATCTGACCGTTTACTAAATCTCTCTTACGTCATCTTGTTTCACCTTCCTCCATGTACAGACAGTTTCATCTATACTGCTCTCCCTAATAACTCTTCAATTAGAATGTAAGTCCCAAGGACAGGAGTCTGTTTACTCACTGTTGTATCCCTAGTACTTAGAATCATGTTTAGCATAGACTAGATTTCAATTACTAGCTCTTGAATGAATGAATGAAGAAATATATAATCAATAAAATCAATTAGGCACAGTAAACAAGATAGACCCAATTACTAGAACTCTGGTAGGAAGTGAGGGGTTGGACACAGAAGTGAGACAGGATCTCAGTTATTACTACGAATTTATTACTACTACTTATACTACTAACCACTTATACCACTAATTATCTCTCTATAAAATTACCCCCAACTTTGAAGTTCAGGGCCCTTCCCAAAGAACTTAGGGCCAGACTAGCAGTGAGGTAGGTTGCCTGTCACCTGAGCCTCTCGATTTTTCCCAGCCAGAGGAGTGCACATCTTGGTGGCCTTCAAGTGGCCTTAGCAGGGTGTAGAAGGGAGATGTCAAGGCAAGCAGCCAGACAGATGATTATGTTGTTGTGGACTAAATGTTTGTGTTCTCCAAAATTTGTATTTTGAAATCCTATCCCTCAATATGATAGTATGAGAATGTGAGGCCTTTGGAAAGTAATTAGGTCTTGAGCATGGAGGCCTCATGCATGAGACTGGTGCCCTTATAAGAAGCAATTTAAGAGCTTGCTTTCTGTCTCTGCTTTCCAGTATGGGAGAATACGAAGAGAAGACAACCATCTGTAAACAATTAAGGGGCTCTCACGAGAACTGAAAACGCTTGCACCTTGATCTTGGACTTTCCAGCCTTCAGACTGTGGGAAATAAGCATTTTTGTTTAAGCTACCCAGACTATGGTAATTGGTTATAGCAGCCTGAGCTAAGATACTTGTACTTGTAAGGTACTATACGGAGTTACTATGGAGAGCCTGTGTGCCTTCAGTAAGGAAATAGAGTGGATAGCTTGCAATATACCAGTTAACCAAATGAACTGCTTATCATTCATTTTTAAGCCTGTTCTCAGGAGGGGAATAGAGACACAAAACATTCATAAAAACTTTATATAAAGAAGTTGTAGCTGAGAAATCTTATAATTAAAAGATGCGGGTGTGTTCACAAGGACAAAGGAATGAACAGTGAACAGAGATTTTCTTTTTAATCACTCAACATACATCTGCCATGGAAAGATAGCGTTCTAGTTTCTGTGAAGTAGTTCTATGAGTTCTATAGGCATGTATGTATCTTCAAGTCCTTTTGCCTTCATTTACTCTGGGATTTAAATTGCTTAGTTCTTGCTTTCTCAGTCTTGTCCAGCTGCAAATCTCTAATGCCCTTTCTCCAATAGGCTCAATTCTGCAACTACCTGAACCAGTGGAAACCAGACTTTAATTGCTCAAATTAACAAGTGAATAGGGTCTGGAAATAATCTGTGGCCGGTAGTCTGAGTTTTAGTATCCTGGGCAAAGCTCATTGCCACCTGCTTTTGCAGTGAGGGGCAATTTGCCCGGTAATGTTCAACATATGTAACTAGTCCATATGCCAGGGTTTCTCCTTCCTTTTTGGTGTGCAGTCCAGCTTCCTGCTGGGAGGGTAGCCTTGGCTTAACCTCTACGCCATTTACTTGGTGCTCTGATCCTCTTTCTTTTTTTCTGTTAATCTGCTTTTCCTGGGGGCTGGTCCTTACTTTCAGGACTTCTTTCAACCTGGACTAACCTAACTACAACCAAAATATTTGCCCAATGATCCCGAGACTCTCTGTATAGTTCCTTGTCTTCTTAGGAGTTCCCTAAGCGTATCGACATAAGCCAGGACTGGGTATGAATTTATACTCCTCTTTGAGACCAGCCCTACTGCCACATTAATTCCCTTTGCCCAGTTCTCTGGCTAACTCTTTCATTGCCTCTTTTCTGCTATTTACAGAATTGCATGCCTGAGCACAGAGTCTACATGGGTTGGGACACATTCCTGAAGGTCTGAGAAAGAATGAGATAATGAAGACGCTTGAATGCTGCTGTGTTGTGGGACTGAACCTGTTACACAATTCTGTGTTCTGGGGAAGGAGGTAGAACACTGATGGAAATGAAAGCTTTATATGGCTCTGTGAGGACTTCTAAAAGTCCAAGCTTTTACCTATTGGTTTACTACAAGTGAGACAGTCATAACAGAGATAAGATTTCTACTCTCAAACGTGTAGAATAATAATGCTGATTTATGGAAGGGCTAGGAATCTCCTAGTTGAGATGAAACCATTCTTTTTGCTCTCACAGTGGGACTTGAGACTTTTTTCACTTAGAGATTACAGGATTGGAATCCTGTTCTAGCGAATGCAGCATCACTAATTTATTACCAACATTAACAAAAATGAAATGATAGAGAGGGCAGGGATAGACATTTGTCCTAGAAGGAAAGACTGCTAATTGAGTTGCTGTGTAGACAATTCCAGGATGCATATGAAACCTGTGTGGATTAGGATATCAGCAAAGGGTAAATTTAATAACTCAAATGGGAATAATTAGTTGATAAGACAGTATAGTATTCCTCAGTGGATTGCTTGGTCAAAGGGCATGTACTTTTCCAATTTTGATTGAACTGTTAAAATGTTCTCCATAGAGGAAAATGATCTTTTAATGCTGGATTTTAAGAAATTACTGCTATCAGGGGGTATCTATCGCTGTTAATCAAATTAAGAACAATTTGGAAGGCTATGTCTACTCTCTGGAGTAATGACAAGTGGGAGATAGATATCAGCTATCAGTGTAGAGGAGAAGTTTTTCCAAAATAGTGCCTAAGGATTTGAGCAGGTAACAATTACCACCACTTTCATATAAGCCAGAAAAAGTGGAAACATGTAATCTGGTTACTAACAAGATAAGTATGTATCTCTAGGATTTCATGTTTCTATAGATTGTATACATTTCATGGGATTTAGGCCAAAATGTATCCTGTACTGTGACTAAGGTTTTTTTCCTTCGTTATCAGAAAGTGGAATGAGCACAAAAAGAACAATACTCCATCAAGCTACATGACCCTAGCTGTTCAAAAAATGTTTTAAGAAATTTGTTCATTCATTCATTCATTCATTCAACATGTATGGATAGGGTACTTAATACTAGGAACTATATAAGTCACTCTATACAAAGGGAAACAAAACAGTCATGGTTCCTGACAGCTCACTAATTATAATCTGGTGGGACATTTAACACACAATAAAATACTAATAATTATAATAGCAAATAGTGCTAAGAGGTCAAGACAACAGAGTCTATTAGAAAAGCAGGATGGTCTTATAACTTTGATTTTTGTGAGGCTGGGGGGTAGGGGCAAGGAAAGCCTGTTTGAGGAAGGGACATTTAAGCTAAGAGCTGAAAGATGTAGAAGTTAACCAGACAAAAAGTGGAGACAGGAGGGATTCAGGCAGAAGATCAGCATGAAGGAAAGCTCTGAGGCACGGGAAAGGGCTTAGCGTGTTCTAAGAAGTGAAGGGTCAGTGTGCTTAGGACAGAGAGTGAGGGTGATAATGGTTCCAAATATGGTTGGAGAAGCAGGCAGAGACCTGATCCTTGCAGAGCTTTGTGTCTGTGATAAGAAGTTTATGTTTTAAACACAATAGGAAGCTAATAAAAGGCAGACTGATTTGTGAAATCATACAGACATTATCCCTCTACCATATGTGGTACCCACCCACACCCCCAAAAGGCAGATTATTTTTAGAATGGTATAAATTTGTTGAATTATGAACTAAAGACCTAAGTAGAGCAATGCTTTATAGTGTGTGTCCTGCTTTTTCCTGGTTTCCTTCTGGGAACCCACTATTTTTGGCATCAGACCTACATAGTAGGTATTTCCAAATATATATCTATATATTTGGCAATGTGTTAGTCTGGTTCCTCTAAGACACAGAAGACAAGGAGGGATTCATTAAATGTATTTAATTAGGAAAATGGCTGGTGTGAGAAAATGGTGTGGGAGCTATCATAAGAGATGCAAGTCTGACTCTAAGTGAAGGACAAAAGGAAGTTTGATGAAAGCATTCTAGACTGCAGAACAGCCTGAGCAAGGCCCACTGGGGAGTTCCAGAGCCAAAGTTGGCTTGCAGATGCAGGAATGGACTACCAGCTCAGTTCAGTCTGGCTGGAAGTAGCCCTTGGGAAGCATGGCCTCAGGGCAACCACAGAGGTGGAGCTCAGAACATTACAGCTGGACCCTTGGTGGGTTACATGCCCTACAGTTGGCGGTGGAAGACTCTGAGGCACATCTGAAGGCCACCACAGACAGAGAATTGTTTTAAAAAATGACCACTTTTACCAATGATGTATTGTATGGTGACTAACATAACATAATAAAATTAAAAAATAAAAAATAAAAAATAAAAAAAATAAAAAATGACCACTTTTTTCTTTTTGCTTTTGGGGATTTTACAATTTGAGAAGATGCTCCAAGAACTTAAAGAGGATCTATAACTTTTATTATTATTTTTTTATTATTATGTTATGTTAATCACCATACATTACATCATTAGTTTTTGATGTAGTGTTCCATGATTCATTGTTTGCGTATAACACCCAGTGCTCCATGCAGAACGTGCCCTCTTTAATACCCATCACCAGGCTAACCCATCCCCCCACCCCCCTCCCCTTTAGAACCCTCAGTTTGTTTTTCAGAGTCCATGGTCTCTCATGGTTCATCTCCCCCTCCGATTTCCCCCCCTTCATTCTTCCCCTCCTGCTATCTTCTTCTTCTTCTTCTTTTTTTTAACATATAACTTTTAAATAGTAATGTGCAAAGTGGGCTAGATCTCTGAGAGAGTAATGTAGTGATAAATGATGCAAAGTGGTCCTTCCTGGCTAAATTCATTTTTTTAATAAGGAAGAGGAGAAGAAAAATATTGTAAAGTAAAAGGGTTCCAAACAACTGCAAAACAAATATCAATAATTGGACACACACGTTTTTGAGGAAGAAATAGTGATGTTATTAAATGAAGTAACTGAGCTTCAGGGTTTTTTTTTTTTTTTTTTAGTCATCAAGTAATGGAACAATTGATATTACATAATACAAAATATATAAAAATACTGTGCTGAGCATATATAGAAAGTGAAAATGTTAAGAAAATCTATCACATCTATAAAAAATTGATAAGAATAAAATATTTCCTCAACATTAAAAAAAAAAGAAAATCGATACATGGACTAAAATAAAGTATAAAGACTATTATTATAAACAAACAAAAATTACATTTTGGTTTACAAAAACAAAGTAATGCAAGAAAAAAAAAAACAGAACAGGAAATAAAGGAAGGAAGGAAGGAAGGAAGGAAGAAGAGAAAAAGAAACCAGAAACTTTGACCCGAAGATAATTGGGAATACTGGAGAAAGAAAAACAATTCTAGAACATGGAAACTGTATTATAAAATCAGCAAATGCCATTTTTATTGAAATAAAAGATATCTCAAGATTTGAGTTCCAATCAGAAGATATTCTCAACAAAAGACTTCCTACACATTCAATTTTTTAAAAGAGATTTTATTTATTTATTTGTCTCAGAGAGAGAGCACAAGCAGGGGGAGCAGCAGGCAGAGGGAGAAGCAGCTCGCTCCGCTGAGCAGGGAGCCCGATATGGAGCTTGATCCCAGGACTCCAGGATCATGACCCGAGCCAAAGGCAGATGCTTAACCAACTGAGCCACCCAGGCATCCTTACACAGTCAATTCTTATATATTTAATATTTAAAAGATGTACTTCAATCTGCTAAGTAGAGAAAACTATATAGATACAAAGATTACAATGATTTTGAATCTCATTCTCAGGGTAAAGGGGGGGAAATACATGAAGCTTCATTTTTCTTAGGTAATTTTGACTAACCTAACTTTTTGTTCTGAAGATAGAAAAAATATTTTACTCCAGAGATATATGAAATAATTTTTTAGCAAAATCCCAGAGCCAAAAAGATCAGTTTAAGGAAAAATAGAAACTTGAGAACAAATCAAAGTTGTTTTTAAGGTGATTAGAATATTAACATTAATTTTTCAATTAGATGTTTTATCATGAGAACTTTAAGAAAGAAATTTTCAAAAAGAGTTACCAACTTCCAAAATATAAGAAGGAAGAGAAAATGTGAAATTATAAACTCTGTCTTTTAAGAAAGTAACTAAAAGGGTACCTGGGTGGCTCAGTCATTAAGCATCTGCCTTCGGCTCAGGTCATGATCCCAGGGTCCTGGGATCGAGCCCCACATTGGGCTCCCTGCTCCGCGAGAAGCCTGCTTCTCCCTCTCCCACTCCCCCTGCTTGTGTTCCCTCTCTCGCTGTGTCTCTCTCTGTCAAATAAATAAATAAAATCTTTAAAAAAAAAAAGTAACTAAAAAGTTACTAAGTTCATAATAAGTTTGAATATATAAATTATTTAGTTATTATTATAGCAACTCTATTAACCCTCGATAAAAGTTGAGAAATTAATCATTTTAAAATATAGTAAATAGTTACATAGTTCTTATTATGTGCCAAGTCTTGTTCTAAATTCTTTACAGATGTTAACTGACTTAATCTGCAAACAGCCCCATGACGTAGGTTCTAATATTATCCCAGGTACACAGGTAAGGAAGTGGTTAAGCACTTTTACATCAGGCCACATAGTTAATAAGTGGCAGGGCCAGCATCTGAACCAGGCAGTCTGTTTTGTTCTTTTACTTTGCTGGACTGTCATCCCAATTTGGTGATAATGTTTCTGTAGGGTTAAGCTAAATAAGTCTCAGTACGTAACATTGTTTTTTTAATTAAAAAAAAACAAACAAACTTGGGGTACCTGGGTGGCTCAGTCGGTTAAGCGTCCAGCTTTGGTTTCGATTCAGACATGATCTTGGGGTTGTGAGATCGAGCCCCAGGTCAGGCTCCGTGCTCAGCAGGGAGTCTGCTTGAGAGTCTCCCTCTGCTTCTGCCCCTCTCCCACGCTCACAGGTTGCTCACGTGCTCCCTCTCTCTCTCTCTCTCAAAATAAAAAATCTTTTAAAGAAACCCACTTTATTTAAAAAAAAGGGTCCCCTTTTTAAAGTGCTTACTATAAGTGCTTTATCATGTATTATCTCATTTAATCTTCAGAACCACCACCAGTAAAAAGCTACCATTATTATCCTATTTTGCAGATGAGAAAAGGCCCAGAAAAATGAGTAACTTGTCAGAGATCACGAAGAAGTGACACTGAAATTTGTACTCAAGCAGTCTGGTTGTAGGAGTAGCTTTTTAAACAATGGGCTATACTGCTTCTTTGTAAAATTAACATGTTCATTGTATAAAAGCAATGTTAACTGAAGAATATAATAATTGTTCCTAGCTTCTTGGAGGATATGTGACTTTCTGAAAATTTAACATGAAACAGATAAACAAACTATATCTATTAGGAGTGGATGCCCATTGTTTTCTTCAAATAACATTCGGCTCAGTTGAGAGCTCTGTGTAAGTTAAGCTCTGGTAAAAATCTTTTAGTCATGTAGTCTAGGTTGGCAATCGAATAATCCACACACTAGCTGGTGAATTTGTGTTAGATATGTTGAATTTGAAGGCATTGCAAGATATCTATATTGAATCGTTCTAGATTGTTCTGGGGGAAAACATACTCAGAATTAAAAATCAAGACTACTGTTCATAAGGCTGGCATTACTCAAGGAAGGAGGGAGTGTCCCCAGGCAAAGGCTGGGAACTATCATACCCTGGTTCCTTAAAACGTCCAGATTGCATTCTTTATACAAAACTATCCTCAGACTTCTCTGAGGATTGGTTTGTATTAGGCGCAGGGGGAGCTCTCCTGAAACATTCAGGTGGGAAATATGGAACCAAATGGCTACAAAATAGCAAAGGAGAGAAGGACTTTGTTATGGGTAAACAAACTTCAAATGTCTTTTTGTAAAGGGTACTGACAGGATGCATTCAAAAGTGTGTTAGGTTATAAGGGCACATATAAATAAAAATATTGTTTCTGTAAAGAAGTTATAGCAGTTTCCTAGGAGACTATAGATACTGAAGATCGTTTTCAGTTGTGATTGACATTTTTAGAACATGTGACATAAAGTCCCAATGATCATGGAGGGGCTGATTCCCTCATCAGTAGGTGTTCTGGAGATTTGGTTCTGGAATGCAAGCAGGGCCAGAGATGAAGATACAGACCAGAGAAGGATTATCATGGAAGTGATGCTTAAAAGCACATCAATTGATAAACTGATCCCAGAAAGAGTGATCAGTGGATCAGTTTGGGCTGCCATTAGGACCATCTGGAGAACCTTTAGAAACTGCTGAGGCAAGTCCCACTCCCAGAGATTCTACATTAGTTGGTTTTAGGGGCTGGGCATCAGATTTTCGTAATGCTCTCCAGGTGATCATTATATGCACTCAGCTGAAAACCTTAGGAGAGGTAGAAATGAACTAACAGTAAGTTGCAGTGATGTAGAATGTATTAGGCAAAATTTGCCTGCATGATGACCTTCACCCCAGGGGGTTACTCTTGTGAACTTTTTACCTTAGGTAGCAAAAATGGATTTTGAAGAGGTAATATTGGCTCTTAATCATCTGGTCTTAATATAGGGAGCTTATCCCAATATCCAGGTGGACCTAATCTAAACATAGGCGCCCTTAGAGAGTATGCTCTTTCTGGTAGAAGGGGGAAGTTAGATGCTCCAAGCCAAAGAAGGATTAGAAAGGCCCATTTGGGTATGAAGATAAAGAGGCTTGTGTGTCAAGAAAACGGGGAACTGAGTCCCTCCAGCCACAAGGAACTGAATTCTGTCAACAAGCAAAATGAGTTTGGAAGTGGAATCTTCTCCTGAGCCTTCAGGTGAGCTGAGCCTGACCTCTTGATCTCTGCCTTGTGAGGCTCCGAGCAGAGAATCCTGGTGAGCTATTCTGTGCCCAGACCTCTGACTTACTCACTGTGAGATAATAAATGGGTGTTGTTTTAAGCGGCTAAATTTGTGGCAATTTGTTGTGACAGCAATGAAAAACTAATACCCAAAGGAGAACTCGTAGAGTCTAGTATCACAAAAGCCAATGTAGAAAGAAAAGATGCTGGACTTGTCCATTTAGAAGTCGTTGACTTTTGAGAAATTAGTTTCTTCCCTTTAATAAATAAGGTGTGCTTATGACCAGGGCTAGTTCTAGTAACTACCATGGCTTATACATCCTGGATTTGAAATACAATACCCAGTAGACAGTCTGATATATGAATTACTTTTTATACATAGCGTTTTATTTTTTCTAACGCACTTAAAGCAGTCAGCTGGGTACTGGGTCTTTTCACAAGATGATCTTAACTGTAGCAATATCAGTTCTTCCTTTGGCATTTTGCTGTGCACCTAGGGTCTGGGAGTAGGAGTGGGGACTGAATATGGTGATAGAGGGCAGGGAAAGGAGGTAAGGATAGAAGCAAATCTTTGGGAGTGAGGATGGGACACAAAGGAAGCCTGTCAACCTAAATTTGTCAGGCAATAAAGAAGCAAATGCATTTATTTGGATCAAAGAATTGGCAGCAACCCAAATAGTGATCCCCTAGGGAGCAAAAGTCAGGGGGTTTTAGGGACAAAATGGGAATGCTTGTACATGTTGTTTACAAAGAATTTTGGTTGGTGTTGGTGACAGAAAACTAACCCTGTCTAAACTTAATTGATAAGGCTCTCACTAAGCGAAAGTCTGTTACTGTAGCAAGTTGCAGGCGTTTGTGCACACTCCTTGTAGTATTTTCAGTTTGGTCCAGTTCAAAAGTTCACGGTTCCACCTGGTGAGGACGTGCATAAGGCACACCTCTTTATTGGCTTCTGAGCTCCATTTAAAGACCCCTGACATAAGTGACTATTTAATTTCCGGTTTCACAAGACAATGCCAGTGGGAGCAGTCTTGTGACAGAGGAGTGGGCAAAAGCCTGCATGCGGTAGGAGGCAGGAACTCCTCCCACCTTCTGCCCAATTGAGGCAGATAGGTGTGTTCTGGAGTGTGATACTGGGATTTATAATAAGAACTATATATTTGGTCTTCATCCTGTTTCTGGCACAGAGAGCCTAAAAGCCTTTGAATTTCCTAAGTGAGCTGACCAAGGTGTCTTGTTATGTTAATGAGGCCACTTTTGGATCCCACCTAAGGATGGGGGCTGGTTGCCAGAACTAACCACGGGAATGGAGGGTTGAAACTTTTCAGTCCCACCCCCTGACCTCCGGGCTGGAGGTTGAATCAATCACCGGTGGCCAATGATTGAATCAATTGTGCCTCTGTTAGGAAGCCTCCATATAAACCCAAAAGGACAGGATTCGGAAGGCTTCCAGTTTGGTGTACACAGGGTGCTGGGAGAGCAGCGCACCTGGAGAGGGCATGGAAGTGTCCCTCACCCCCTCCTCTGCCTCTTTTCCATCTGGATGTTCATCTGTATCCTTGATTACTCTTTTACAAGAAACCGGCAAATGTAAGTAAACTGTTCTCCTAAGTTCTGTGAGCTGCTCTAGCAAGCTAATTGAACCTGAGGAGGGGTCATGGGAACTGTGATCAGTAGCCTGTTGGTCAGAAGCCCAGGTAACGACCTAGGCTTGTGACTGACCTCCGCGGGCAGTGTGTGCAGGGTGTGTGTGTGTGTGTGTGTGTGTGTGTGTGTGTGTACGTGTGTACGTATGCGTGCCGGCAGCAGCAGTCCTGTCGAACCGTACCCTCTGGAATCTGATGCAGTCTCTGGGAAAATAGTGTCAGAACGGACTTGAATGGTAGGACACCCAGCTGGTGCTGGACAATAGCTTAGTGTTGTGGGGACATTCCCCCCACCCCTGCCACACACACACCTCGCATGTTGGAATTGGGTCCAGGAACCTAAAAGATGGAGTCTCCGAGGAGTGGTGGGGAAGCCAGCAGTGTTTTAAAGTGACTCGGAGAGGCTTTGACCCCTGGGAGAGTAGCTGGGATGCCAGCGGGGGAACTACAGTTCCTGGCCTCTGTGTTTTATATAAGCTGCTGATTTTTCTTTCCCTACCTTGTCAGTCAGGTCTCTGTCTCTGTGCGGCAAGCACCATGTTTATATGGTGCCAGAACATCTGGACAACTAGAAACAATGAAAGATCTTCAAATAGTGAACTTCTGGAGGGCTGGAATTGCAGTTGACCCTTGAACAACATGGGGGTTAGGAGTGCAGACCCCGGTGCAGTCAGAACTCCGTGTCTAACTTGACTCCCCAAAACCCATGTTGTTCAAGGGTCAACTATATATCTAGTTACCTTTGTTTGCTAATGGAGGCATTTAACTTCTAGCTGGAATTAATGGTGATTTGGTATATGTCTCATACTACTGATGTTTCTTTCCCCTTTAAAATGTGCATATTTTGGGTGCCTGGCTGGCTCAGTCAGCGCATATGACTCTTGATCTCAGGGTCGTGAGTTTGAGCCCTATGTTGGGAGTGAAGATGACATAAAAAGTTTTAAAAAATAAAGTCTTAAAAAAAAAAAATGCATGTTTACTTTGCTACTAAAAGTGTGGCCCGTAGACCATTATCTGGGTATGGGCATCACCCAGAAGCTTCTTAGAAATGTGGAATCTCAGGCCCCAGACTTGGTGAATCAGGATCTGCATTTTAACAAGATCCCCATGTGGCTCGTATTTACAATATAGTTTGAGAAGCGCTGGTGTAGGAGATATTTCACCTAATAGTCACACACACCCCTTGCCAGTGTTTCCCATGGGTAGTCTGATGGGATATACAGCATTAGGACTTGATAAGCTTTTCCCGCCATCTAGAAAAAGCTTGCCTTACATAACAAAGTCTATTACTCTGAAGAAATCATTTATTAAAGGAATTCATGCACCTGAATCGAGGTAATTTTCAAATGGTGGATTCTCTAAAATAAGCTTAAAGCAACTGCCCTTCAGCTGGGAGGTGGCCTTGCTCATCATGGCCCTGACCTTTCTCGTGGACAGTTCTGGCATATGCGTTGGCCTCTCAGCCTTCCCCAGTGAAAATATCTTTCTTTTTTTTTTTTTTTGTTATCTCTTCTTTTCTACAGGGATACTTATCTTGTGTTGCTTCTGTTACTCTTATTGTCTTTGAAAGCTTACTCTAATTTCCCATTTTCTTATATTCTTTGCGATTCTATTCATCCAACACACTGTCCTTAATATAGTCTAATCTTTTACTCAACTCTTGTCTCAAGAATATTAATGAGATAAATCTGAAAGGCTGAATATCAACAATTCTATAGTCCTTTGTTCTTTAGTTCTATTCAGTTATTCCAGAGTCTTGAACAGTGCACAGCAATTTTATGTCTCCTGACCCCTTTATATCTTTTCATATACTTGCATTATTTTTAAATATTTATGTTTGGGCATCAGTGTATTTTCTGGAGTTGTGCTCCTCTACCTTGAGCAGTGTTCCTCTTTGATTTGAGGACTTGATTATTCTCTAAAAACAGACTTATACTTGAGGTCTAAGCTCCTGTTTTTCAAGCTGGCCTTTCTAATGCTTAAAATACTCCAGATTTTTCTTGAATAGCATCATCTCCAGTTTATTTTTTTATAGCAATTAGTTTGTATTGTTTCACTTAGCTTCTGCAAATTTAATAACATCCTTCCTTCTAAAATATTCTTTCTTTGCCGTACCTTTCAACACAGGCCAAAGCATTTTTGTTTGCTCTTCCATAATTTTCCTCCAGTGTGTCAGAGGACACGTCCTGTTAGAGCTAACCAGTCAGTCACAAAGGGCTTAAAGTCTCCTCAGAGTCCTTTCCTTTAAAACTT
Organism: Halichoerus grypus; assembly: GCF_964656455.1. Lineage (NCBI taxonomy): Eukaryota > Metazoa > Chordata > Mammalia > Carnivora > Phocidae > Halichoerus > Halichoerus grypus. The sequence goes on from NC_135712.1 coordinate 60,144,107, forward strand.
TATGGTCCAACAACACAATGTGGTTAAGTAAGGTAAAAGGAAGGCAGGGGAGAAAACAGGAAATTATACTATCACAGGAAATTGGTGTAATAAAGTGAAAAGCCAAGAAAGCAACTGGCCAGCAAGTCATAAAATTCTGATCATGCAGCAGGGATAAATTGAACCTCTGCTCACTGGCTGGCAGAGTTTTGTATTGTTCTTTTAGTCTTTATTCACATCTAAGTGTTTGCCTTAGTGACTTAAAGGCTATCTGGTCATTTTCCAGTTGAAGTAACTAAGAGCTATTTAGTGTTGTACCTAAGGTGCCACCATAATGGCTGGCAGAACCAGGTCTAGGATTTGGGTCGTCTGACTGAGAGCAGGACATTTTTCCTAACTTCGGATATTTCTTAAAGAGTCAACAAGTTGGGCGCCTGGGTGGCTCAGTTGGTTAAGCGACTGCCTTCGGCTCAGGTCATGATCCTGGAGTCCCGGGATCGAGTCCCGCATCGGGCTCCCTGCTGAGCGGGGAGTCTGCTTCTCCCTCTGACCCTCCTCCCTCTCATGCTCTCTGTCTCTCATTCTCTCTCAAATAAATAAAATCTTTGGGAAAAAAAAAAAAAAAGAGTCAACAAGTTGCCAGGTCTTGTCCTCTTAAATTTTAATGTAGCACATCCTTCCCACAAAGCCATGAAGTCTACTTCTGATTTTACAGATGAAAAATTTGAGGCTGTAGGAGGCAAACTTGAGGTTCTTTATTGTGAAAGTATTCTCCTTCACCCCTGAAGATGGACTCACATGCATGAAATGACTTTCCCAAGTCAGCAGTAATATCTTAGGAAGGAAGATGAACAAGCCTTCCCCAAGGATAGGTGCCCTGTAGTTGCTATAACAACTGGGAGCTGAAGCAAAGACTTTACTGCTAGAGATTTGTATATGTGGATTTTTAGATGTCTGACTAGTAGCTGAAAGAGTCTGATTAGTTTTGTTAATTAAAGCAGACATATCCCAGATGGGGACAGGGCATGGACCCTAGGAAATATGCAAGTCCGTCTCCTGTAATTTGAGGAAAATATTGTTTAAAAATCTTTTTTAGTGAGGTATAATATACAGATAAGTGCACATATCCTAAGTGTATAGCTTAATGAATTTTTACAAACTAAACCCATTTGCCTAGCCAACATCAAGATCAAGAAATAAAACCGTAGTAGTATCTTAGAAGTCACCCCTATTTTTCCTTCTAGTCAGTACTAACCCCCTCCAACAAGATAATCACAATCCTGACTCCTAATGCTATATGTTAGTTTTACCTGTTTTTGAGTTTTATATCAATGGAATCCTACAGAAATGTACTCTTTTGTGTCTAGTTTATTTCACTCGGTGTTATGCCTGTGTGTAATATGACTAAGTTTTTCGGGGCGCCTGGGTGGCTCAGTCGTTAAGCGTCTGCCTTCAGCTCAGGTCCTGATCCCAGGGTCCTGGGATTGAGCCGCGCATTGGGCTCCCTGCTTGGCGGGAAGCCTGCTTCTCCCTCTCCCACTCCCCCTGCTTGTGTTCACTCTCTCGCTGTGTCTCTCTCTGTCAAATCTTTTAAAAAAAAAATGACTAAGTTTTTCATCTCCATTTTTTTGTGTGTGTATTTGAATAAAGAATAGTTCAGTAGATCTGTGTAATCTATAAATAAGCATAACATTTATTGGAAATATCTGCTCAGAGTTTAGAGTTCCTGGATTAAAGGATGCTACTTATGTGGGTATCCTGACTTTAAGGCCCACATGGACTCCTTCTCTTTGCTCAGAGAACCATTCATAACTAGACTATGATCTTGACCTCAGACATTTGCTTTCAATAAACCTATTTTTTGAGCACCCACTATGCACAAGTCTTTGTAGGTACTCTGATACTTAGGCCAAAAAAAAAAAAAAGACATGGCCCAAGCTCACAAGGAGCCTATTACCAGGGGGAGAAACCTGAGTAGTAAACTCAAATGATTATTCCAGGCAGAATTGAGCCTATAAAAAGAGGCTGAGGTAGGAGGCTGGATGAAGGATGACCAATCTTCCAGGAAGCTAGAGAGGGACCATTAAGAGTCTTATTGGATGAACTTTGAGCCCCCTTCTGCTTTCCAGTTGCTAAGATTTAATCAGATTTCTCATGACAGAAATAGGATCTTTATTCCCACATGCATTAGGTTTCAGGTTTAAGGCTTATGGTATATATGACTCTTAACAGTCAAAAGGGGGCAGCATTCACCCTTTTTCTGAAAATCAGAGAACCCTTTGGCCACATCCCTTTCTTTCTAGGAAAAGAATACTTTGATCAGATAGCATTTTAGAACCTACATATATTTTAAGCCCCGTGTTTTAATTGTTCATTTGCAGAGATAGCAACTGATTTGTACCTTCATGTCATTGAGACCAGTATAATACACGTCTATAAATAAAGCCGGGCTGTCTCGGTGCCCAGAGTTCCCCTATTTCTGCCTTTGTCCCATGATTGGGCGTGGCAGTCTTGCTCAGACTCAGATTGCTAAAGGGCGGTGGCTGGAATGAACAAAAGGAATCAGACCTCCACTTTTACCCCGAGAAAACGATTGCCAGGAGAAGCCTGGGGAGAAAGGAATGCTGTGTGCCTCCATTATTGTTGGAATTACCAAATGCTTTTTTTTTTTCCCTCTTCTGAATTTTTACTCTTTAAAAATCTTTTTTATGAGCATAAAGGTTGTATTAAAGGTAAATAAGCTATGTGCCCTATGGGGATCTATGACTGCACTCAATCTTCAGGGCATTCTTCTCTTTATTAGCCAAGTAACCTTTAGAGTTTAAGTAATGCACAGTTGCCTGCAGTTCTTTTCTTGCTGATGCAGTAGCAGAGGGTGTAGTGGTGGAAAATGAGAGGTTTAATGCTAAAGTTGTCAGACTGAGTATCTCTATGACCTCTAACCACCAGACCACCAGATGACTGATTCTGTTTGGTTAGTCAAAACACTGATTTTAATGACTGACTTATATTGCCTCTGTGTTCTACTTGATTGGTTTTGAGAAAATTGATGTTGATGGCCAAAATTCAAAATTAACTATCCCTTTCTAGATTTCATCATACTGTATGTGGCTCTAAACAGCACCCTGACTCTTCTTTTTTAAAGACTAGACCTTAAACGAATGTCCCTGAATGATAAAAGATACTTGCCCACCCCATAATTAGCTTTTGTAAATATCAAGTCAAGGGTCAGAGCAAAGGTCATCTGATTTCTCTTTTGTGAAGAAAACAAGTGTTTTAGTCACTGTGACGGATTTCAGAATAGTAGCTAAGGATGAGGTCATTGCTTCCTTTCTGAGTGGAGACTAGGAATGCATTTGGAAGAGTCACAGAAACATGTTAATATAAAGAACAGCTGATAATTTTTGTAGCAGTTACAAATACCTGTGACCTTTCATTTTAGATTTAGTGAAGTGCTTTGCCCTGTCAGATAAATGATGCTGGGAGAGCAGCTCTTGGGAAGATCGCTGATGATGTCATGTCACTGTGCTTTGCCACTTGTAGAAGATGCCATACCACATGGAGTCAAAACACACCGTGTGGTGTATCCAAGAATTTCACAAGGCAAAATAAAACCTCAACCTTTGACTCTGTTAATTTAGGCAAATGAGTGCTAACATTGAATAGTTGGGATGCCTGGGTGACTCAGTTGCTTAAGCAGCTGCCTTCGGCTCAGGTCCTGATCCTAGGGTCCCGGGATAGAGCCTGCATTGGGCTCCTTGCTCAGCAGGGAGCCGGCTTCTCCCTCTGCCTGCCGTTCCCCCTGCTTGCGTGCTCGCGCGCACGGGTTCTCTCTCCCTCTCTCTCTCTGACAGATAAAAAAAAAAAAAAAAAAAATCTTTAAAAATAAAAAACACTGGACAATTAAAAAGAAAAATAAAGCCCATGTGAGAAAGAAGACAAAAATGTTTGCATTTCTGTTGAAATTAAACATCATGAAGTGGATTGTTGCCATTTAAGGCAAACATAAATTTAAACCTGTGTGTATCAAGGGAAGAATTAGGACGTCCTAACAGACCAGCAGAGAAAGTTGGGTAACCACCTTTCTTAGGCTGCCAGGAACTGAGGGGATCTCTAGGATGTGAGGCTTTCAACTTTAAAATCCGAACCACCTCAGGCAAACTGGGAAAAGTTGGTTACCTTAGCTGGAGGACATCTTTGAGGCCACCTAGTTCCATTACCTTATGGAATCTTTTTTAAAATCTAAGTATCTCTGCAGAATCCTTTTTCTCCCTAATTCTTGTCAATGTCTTGTCTTTTCCCGGTTTTTCAGGTTACACAGTAAATTTAGACCATAGGATCATGCAATAGAAATGGCCCTTCTTATCAAGTGGGCCCGGGATGGGGCTGAGCTTGTGATTGAGTAGCTCCAAGAGTATTCTTAGATCTGAAGGTCACTTGGCTGGCTGTGGGAATGCCTGGCTATTCTGCAGGGGAGTGGAAAACGCCCTTATCAATAGCTTGAACACTATTCTCTTTTCTTCTGAGTGACACAGCAAAGTACGAAAGACCGAAGTGAAGCCTTCACAGTCTACAGAGCAGGGGAAACCAGGTCCTGAGTCTTGGGCTACATCAGGATTCACAGTCTTTCCAAAGTAGGGGACAGTTTGCTGACACCTGTTCATCAGGGTCCTAAGGAAAGCACAAGATGTCATTAGAACATTCGGCCAGATTTAGAGGCTTCATTCACTCCTAGGAGGATTTGCCTTTCCAAATGAGGACCATGGAAGGTAATCCTTAAATGAATGAAGAGGTGGAGTGGGAGGCATAATATAGCTGCGTGTGTTGATGAGTTAGGTGGTAGAGTGGGATAAAGCCTGCTTTCAGCATTTTCTTCAAGTCCTACAGAGATGAGTGCCTTTATCAGAAAGAAAAGAACTAACAATAGTTCATTTCCATTCATCAAGCAGAGTAATTATAGTACTGAGAGAACAAACATTGTAAAAACATGGTACAAAAAGGGTAAAACATGCTCAAAACAGAACAGATGGGGGCCTGGATAGTCAAAGCCACTCAGAACCCTGGTAAAACCCTGGTTCTCTTCCACTGAAATAGAGACCTTGCTCTTTCATCCCTATTTCACCTGCCAAATACAGTACCCCGTCTCATTTCACTGGACTCCCCTGAACTCATTCTTAGTTCTCAGAGTGAATATTACCCCTTAGGAAAGTCTTCCCTCACCCTCTAATGCTACTGTAGGTCCCCCTGTTAAATGCCATTATAGCATTCTGTACCTTTTCTTTTTTTTTTTTGACCATGATTTGATATAAAATGAAACAGCATGAATTAAACTAAATTTATACTTACAATAATGTCTATATCCCTGCTAGACTTAAATTCTGTATTATAGGCAGAGATCATATCTTGGCCATTGATTGAGGCTCCTGGCGTGTAGTAAGTGCTCAGTTATGCTGAGTTAATAAACCAACCATTTGGAATGAGTTCAGGTTTTCAGATTTTGTGTAGGCTTCTTACTGTATGGGTTTGTAACATGTGGGAAAATCAAAATGTGTTCTACACAGAAGCATTTCCAATGTGTGTATACAGTATTGCTGTTGAGAACTGGGCTCTATAGAGCAACAGTGGGGTCTAAATGTTGGCTCTTCTACCTCTAGAAAGTTTTCTGGAAAGGCTTCATGTCCCTTATTTGCAAAATAGGGATAAGTGTCTTCTTCATAAGTTTCCTCTGAAGATTAAATGAGATAATACAGAACAAACATTAAAGTGCCTGGAACATGTTTTCCATAATAGGTTATTAATTTGAGTAAAAATACAGAAATAGGCAAATGCTCCAAATTTTTCAACATGGTGGAAAATGTAAATGGCTATGTGACTAGAAACAAGGATTTAGTTCTCATTTATCCATTGAGTCATCATATGAACTTAGGCAAATTACAGATACCTCTGGGCCTAAGATTCTGAAAAATGAGAGACTTAAACTGTTCTCTTAGGATTCATGGTGAGAATCTGAGTGCTCTGAATGTCCTAAATTTTATAAAATTGAATGTTTATTATTCTAAGCAAAGTTATATCTTTTAGTAGATTCTTAAATTGTATCACAGATCCAGTTCCTAGAAAGCAGACTCTGGGATGGAGGTTAGTGTGCAGGAAGTATACTAAGAAGTGCTTCCAGCATTTACACCTGATGGGGAAGGGAAGGAAATGGGTTGGGCAGATGGAGAAGCAAGCAGTCAAAACAAAGGCCTTGGCCAAACCTTCTTTGGACATTTTGCTAGATTCTGTAGGATGAACATGACCAATATGACAAGCATCACGACTTTAGCACTTTTTGATTTAGAAGAGTGTATGGTAGATACTTTTGGTGCTGTCTTCCCAGCATCCATCCCCCCAATGAACTGTTCCTTGTCTCATTCCAGCCATGGAATTTATAGGGTAGATGCCATATTCTTATAGACTCAGCTCCAGGGTTGAATGCCTAACTTAAACTATGGGTCAGTTTGAGTCCATTTTACTTGAGAAAGAGTCATTCTTTGGCAATACAGGCCAAAATGTGAAACTCTGGGTCTGGGATTGCTCATGACCTCTGAGTGAGGAAATCGTGATGGACTTTAAAACTACTCATGCATATTACATAATGACAAAGAATTCAATCTCTAAGAAGTCCTAACAATCCTAAATATATATGTACCTAACACATCTCCGTTTACATGAAGCAAGAGTTGCTAGAACTGGAAGCAAATGTAGCTAAATCTACAATTATAGCTGGAGAATTCAACACTCTCAGTAACTGAGAGAGGACAAAATCAGTAAGGATATAGAAGACATAAACACTATAAACCAACTTGACCTAGTTGACATTTATAGAACTGTCTACCCAACAACAAAAGAATATGCATGCTGTTCAAATGCATATGAAACCTTCAAGGTAGACTGTGTTCTGGGCTATTAAACATAAAGAAATTTAAAAGATTGAAAGTACAGAGTACATTCTCTAATCATAATGGGACTAAGTTAGAAATCCACAACAGGAAGATATCTGGAAAATTCACACATATTTTAGAAGATAAACGCCACTTCTAAATAATCCATGGGTTAAAGATAAAGTCAGAAAGGAAATTAGAAGATATTTTGAATTAAACAAAAATAATACGACATGAAAATTTGTGGGGTGCATCTAGAGCAATGTTATATGTGTAATTTATAGAATTAAATGCTTATATTACAAAAGAACTTTTTTTAAAAAGATTTTATTTATTTGACAGAGAGAGACACAGCGAGAGAGGGAACACAAGCAGGGGGAGTGGGAAAGGGAGAATCAGGCTTCCCACGGAGCAGGGAGCCTGATGCGGGGCTCGATGCGGGGCTCGATCCCAGGACCCTGGGATCATGACCTGAGCTGAAGGCAGACGCTTAACGACTGAGCCACCCAGGCGCCCCACAAAAGAAAGTTCTTAAATCCATGATCTAAGTCTAAGAATCTAGAAAAAGATAAACCTCAAAGCAAACAGAATGAAGGGGAAAATAAAAAGTAGAAATCAAAGAAATTAAAAATGAGAAAATAGAGAATCAATGAAACAAAAAGCTGGTACTTTGAAAAGATCAATAGAATTGATAAACCCAAACTGAGCCAAGGGGGGGGGGAAGAGAAGATGAAAAAAATGACTAATATCAGCAATGAAAGAGGAAACGTCACTATTCTATAGACATTAAAAGGGTAAGGGATTATTACAGACAGCTCTATGTCCATACAGTCAATAACTAATGACATAGTCTTTGTCTTGCAAGTCTAGCAGAACTGCTGCAAGAATAGATAACCCGAATAATCCTGTATCTACTAAAATGTAATACTTTTAGGAAAGAAAGAATACCAAATTTATACACACTCTTCCAGAAAATAGAAGAGGGGACATTTGTCAACTCATTTTACCGTAATACCAAAACCAGACAAAATATTACAAATAAACTAAAATTATTCCTCATGAACAGATGCTAAAATCATCAAAATATTAGAAAATTTAATCCATTATATAAAAAAGGATAATATATTATGACTAATGGGGTTTATCCGGTAAATGCAAGGCTGGTTCAACATTTGAAAATTCATATAATTCATCATATCAGCAGACTAATGAAAAAACGATGTATTTACAATTTATAAACTACAAAATTCAATATCCATTCGTGGTTTATAAAACAACAAAAACTATCAGCAAACCAGGAATAGAAGGAGACTTAATCCACCCCATGAAGGGCATGTACAAAAAAACGAACAGCTAATGTTGTACTTAATAATGAATTAGTGAATGCTTTTCCTCCAAGATTGGGAAAGAAAGCAATGATGTCCACTCCTACCACTCCTATTCAACATCACACAGGAGCTCCTAGTTAATAAGGCAGGATCAAGAAACTATTGATACATGCAACATCATGGATAAATCTCCTAGACCATTATGCTCAGTGAAAGAAGTCAGACTCAAAAGACTACATGGTTTCATATGACGTTCTGGAAAAGGCAAAACTGGGGAGAGAGAGCAGATCAGTGGTTGCCTGGGGCCGAGATTGTAGGGAGAGTTTGAGTACAAGGACATGGGGGTGGTTTTGGAGGGTGATCAAACTGTTCTATATTTTGCTTATAATGGTGGTTTTAGGGCTGAATGTGTTTGTCACCACTCCTAGAACTGTATAACAAAAACAGGTATATTTTGCTGTATGTAAATTTTACCTCCATTCACCTCACAGAGAAAAGGAAATCCCACCCCCCAGAGAAAAACTGTGAGGCAGGTTTGTCTTTGGAACAAGATTCTGGTGGTGTTTTTGTCTGTAGTTGCAATTTTTTCCCCCAGAAGTCTGGATATATCTCTGGTATTTTTGAAGTTTGATTATTCTATGAGTTACATGAATGACCCAGGATATTTCCAATTTAATCTCCATATTTTTTACTGAAGCAAGTTCAAATTGGGTTTCTATTCACCTGCAACAACCAGTTCTGAGTAACACATGGAAATACACCTGCGCAAGTAATTGTTATATGAGGATATGTGAGGAGTGCTATAATAGAGGTAAGAAGTATATGGGAGCAGAGAAGGGAAAGTGATTACGTTTGACTGGGGATGTCAAGGATAGATAGTAATTGAGTTGGCCGTGAAGACTTTTTGCAGTTAGAGTTAGGGGAAGCCTATCTCATTTCGAGCATATAATTTGATTAAACAGACTGATGGATGAGAATGTGTGGTGTCTTCAGGTGTATGAGGTGCAGTAGGGCTGAAATGTAGAGACTATGGAACCAAGCAGATGGTGGAAGATAAATCTCACTAGACAGATCTTCCCGCATGCAAGTATTTGAACTTTATTCTACAGAGTAGGTGAGTGGCATGCTCAGATAAGCATTTTTGAAATTCAGATGCAGTTTCAAGAATTAGCAGATGGGATTGGGATAGGTCAGTGGGGAGGCATTTGCTCTAGATTAGAAGCCTAAAGAGGACATGCCCTGAATAGGTAGAAAGGGTGCAGTGCGGTTGGTGTGATTATAGCAGTTACCACTCTTTTCACCACTTCCAGTGAGCCAGGCATTTTGCTGAAATGCTTTAAATATGTTCTCATTTCATCCTGACAATCATATAAGGCAGTTGTTATTACGCCAATGTAGTAACCAATGATTTTTCACTTAGGCCGTATGGGTGAAGCTGACTCATTGCCATTTCCGCTTTCCAGAGGTGGGAACATTAGGAATGGGCATGTGTTTTAGGCCATCTAACAAACATACTTTTTTTTACCCCCTCACCACAGCAAATGGTGAGGGACAGGTATATAACTCACCATATTTATTTAGATAATTCCCACCAAAGTCATGGGACCAATTAGAAAAAGATTAATTTCATCTGCTTTTGATAAAGAATGGAAGTTACCTGGAATCATTTGTTAATTCTTTATCCCTGTGTTTACCAGTGGTTTTTCTTTAAACGTTGTCCTAAGAAATATATTGTGAAAGAGTGTTCTATTTTACACATTACCTGGGAAAACATTTCATAGAAATCCCCCTTAGAACATATTAAAGCCTCTAGAAATTCAGTAATCTATTTAACTTTGTTTAATTCAGCTTTCTCAAAGTTATGCAATTAAGGTGCCCTTTTCACACATTTATTGATTATTATCTACCACATTTTGGGAAATACAACTGTTGGAATTTATCTTCCAAATTCTAGTGAAACCATTCAAGATTTTAATAGCTGGATAAAGGCCTGGCTCACCTTATCTCCCATATCTCTCGAGGCAGCATTTCTCTGCCTTTTTTCCTCTCACACTTACAAAGGTGCACATCATGATCTGAAAACAAATTGTAAAACGTAAGAGCCAGGGGCATGTTTTGGTCAATTTGGACTTATGCAATCCCATATAACCCCATTCCACTGCCTTCAGGAGACTCCAGAATTCATCACTTGACAACTGTGGAGGACGGTGTTGAATTTGGCTTATAATCATGCCCTAGATTCCCAAACATGACACCTAACCAGATTTCTTAAGAAAATGAAGGGTTATTGAATGATTTGAGGTAGAAGTTTACATTCTCTGCAGCACAGTTACCCTAGAGTCTCATTTTAAAATCTGGAATGTGAAAACAGGCTTAAGGAGTAATTGAGAAAATGCCCAGCATGCCTGGCGTACTGCTGGGTGTGGCAAATATGGCAGTAAAGAGATCCAGTATTGTAGCTTCAAGTGATCTCTCTGAGAAACCTCCCATCAACTTATAAGGAAGGGAATTTGAGGTAAATTATAATATTTGATGAAGTGATACATAAAATGCAATGAAAGTGAGAAAAGAAACATCAACATCATTCCTAAAAGAGAAGCATTTTACAAGATCTAAAAGGTTCATAGGAAAGGTCATCTGTGGGGCACCTGTGACTAATGTAAGATCTGAAAGAACCGTTATAGTTACAAACATTTCTTCGGCATTTCAAATGCAAAGGAACTCTTCTCTCCTCAGGAAACTTCACAGTGTTTTGCTGATGACAAACTGGTGTAATAAAAATAAAGACACATTGAAATGGAATTTTTACAATTGTGATTCTTAAACACTTAGCACTGCTGGGGAAAAAATACAATACACTTTTACATACCCAAGCTATCTTATTTTAGCACTGTTTTGCAAACAATTGGGAAGTCTTAACAATCAATCCATGTTAAAATTAGCTCAAAACATGTGCTCTCTGAATGAATTACATTGAACATGCTCAGGGAACCCAAGATAATTTCAGTTTTTCATTTAGGAAAACCCACAACTGGTGTTTCTCATTATCTTGTTTGGTAGCTTTTTTTGCTTACCAGAAGGGTTGGGAATTATAGAAACTTCTAGAAGTTACACATGTCTTAGAGATGATGATTTTGAAGCTGAAACAATATTGGGGACAGAAAAGACAAAGGGCAATGTTTGAAGGGCAGTGTAATCTCTGCTCTGAAAGAGCTTACAATTTATTGGGTGGGAAACCATCATGTATACAACTGAATACAATTAGGGGCATTGTGGAGTGAGAATGGAAACCATCCACAGAGCTTATTTCTACAATAACCTGAGTTTACTCTTTGTTTTTGTCATCAATATTACATTATTACCCCTGTGTAAGGGAAGAAGGTTTTTTCCCCTGTACCCTCCTAGGTTCTCCTGATGAGGCCCTGGAAATTAGACCAATGAAAGACATTAAGTTTGTTTTGTATTTGTATTTCACTTACAAATGGGAGCACTCTGATGAGTAACTCAAAGTGGGTGGTTAGAACTTGGGCTTAGGTAGTGTCTTAACAACAGAACAATCAATTTTTAGAGGAGTGACAAACAACATAAAGATCTCTGAGGTTCTAGGGGAAGCAAACCATAGGAAGGTAAATACATGGGGAAATCAGTGAAAGATAAGGGCTAGTTAGTAAAGTTATGTAGATTCCTCTTGTGCCATCTCTGCACTATGAGTCTAGAGTTGTCTCCAGTGATGGTAATAAATTAATACTTTTAGACAAATAGGGGCAGGAAAGAGGGCTTTTCTTTGTATCTGCTTCTTCTCCATTGCCCACAGCTCAAAATAATACTCCTGCCAAAGTGCCATGTTTTGTGGTAGCACATTCTGCTCTTCACCAAGATGCTCTTGTCCTGGAAGACAAAAGTTACAAACAACTACATTGTTCATTCCAGGAGCTTCCTGAAAGACCCATCAACTCTTTAGTAGAAAAAACTACCCGAAAGACCCATCAACTCTTTAGTAGAAAATATCAAAATACCATTTACACCTCAAGACCTCAGAACTCCTCACCTGTTTTGCTTTGTCTACCAGCCCTAAACCACCATATGATGATTCCTATCCAGTTCTAACCAATCCTCTTCACTGAAGGATCTGTTTTAAACCAGACTAAAATCTCAATAGATCTAGCTTCTCTCTTTCCCCTCTTAATGCTACTAAGACTGTCAAGGCAGTTTTCTCCCTTACCAAAGTGAGATTTGTTTTATTAACAGGTTATCATGGTAATATTTTGGATATTTGGGGGAGCAAGCATTTGAAAATCTTGGAGGCTCCAGGAGATCCAGTTGAAATGGGGGTGCCTTTTGACCTGAACACAGCTTTTCCCCATGGCCCTTCAAGCCTTTTCTGACTTTACCCTGAGGGGAGGCTCACAATGGATCAAACTTTGGTTTCTTTTCAGTGAGCACCCCAAATGTTTGAGCTTATTTTTAATTTTAGGAGTAACCCCTTTCAGGAATCTTTTTGATTATCTGATCATATTTGAAAAAACTGTTATCTGTGGTGGAAATCTGCTGTATTACCAGTAACACTATTTGTCTCTGTCTGTGTTTACGTTTTGCTCTTTCCCTTCTCCTAAGATAGAGATCATTATTATCAGCTCCTTTACTACAGAGGCCCAGACTCCTAGTGCTGGTGTCCACAGGGGAATATGAGGGCAGAGCGAAAGCCTGCTGGAGCAGAGTTGATGAAAACACACATGGAATGATGAGCCTCATCATTCATTCCTTTGCCCTGCCCCCTCCCTTGGGGAGATTGCTTCCTTCCCATGCTATCCTACAGATGGAAAAGTGAAAACGTGAGATCCTTTTCTAAAGGTATGATAGCAAACAGTGAATGAAAGCTTTCTGGATGTGATCATGTGGAGTGGTAATGTCTTAGTCTGCTTAGGCTGCTATAACAAATACCATAGGTTGGATAACTAGACAAATTCTTTACAGTTCTGGTGCTTGGGATGTCTGAGATTAGGGTGCCAGCATGGTTGGGTTCTGGTGAGAACTCTTTCGGGCTTGTAGATGGTGCCTTCTTGCTGTCTCCTAAACATGGTGGGGGGGTGGCGGGAGGGGAGCAAGCTCTCTGGCCTTTTATAAGGACACAAATCTCATCCTGAGGACCCCACCCTCATGACTTCATCTAAACCTGGTTATCTCCCCCAAGGTCCTAGCTCTAAAAGCCATCACATTGGGAGTTAGGGTTTCAACCTATGAATTGGGGGGTGGCAGCCCATAGCAAGCTATAACCAATAATTGTGCTTGTCTGGTTTCTCCTTCACTAATCCATCCCTGCACCCTCCTTCATATCCCAAATGACTTCCAGCACCATAAGCTCACTGATGCGGTGATTAGGTCTCACTAGGTACTAGGTAGGTCTAACTACATAACCTGGAGCTTTGGTGGCCACAAGCACTATGATCCCTGGGATAGGTTTTAAGAGAAGGGCTGGATCACTTAGCTAAAAGGTAAAGCAAGAAGGAAAGAACTAGTTTCAGATGCTTGGAAACGCACAGATGGTCTTCTGCTCTGAGAACGGGGTAAGGAATGTTGAAGACTACGATGCAAGATTTGTAATAGTTTCAGGGAGTTGGAACCATTCAGAAATAAGTCCTTATAGGTAACAGGTTTATCTGCTTAAAATTTTATGTAAAACTTAAGGTCTTTATTAAGGAAATATTTCTAAAATGGATTGTACACTTTGCTGCCTTCTTAATTAAAGAAGGCTGAACATTATTTAACCTTTTCTTGATGACTGCAGGTCCTCCTTGTGCACATCAATGATTATTCTGCAGAGCAGTGATGCCCTCAAGGGCCATCAGGGTATACCAGGCACTCATTTCTACATTACTCTTTCTAGATTGCTCTGATATTTGAGTGTGTATCCACTCTTAATTGTCTTTCATATTGCAGGCACGACACACATCTTTTCTCACCACTCTTAGTGTAGAGTAGATGATCAAGTAGGTCCTCTTGCTGATAAAAATGTGTTGCTTATAGTATATTGTGGTCTTATAAACCATAAAGATAAACTTGTTAGAATTGTACACATACCGAGAGTGATTAGGTTCTGACTGGAATGCTCTGGCTCACAGGATTTAGTGACAATGACTTTGACATTTCCTTCCCCCCCCCCCCACCCCCCGTATGTACCAGTCCCACTCCAGGTATGGTTAAAAAAAAAAAAAAGCCGATGTTCTGTTTCTGATAGGTGAGATTCTCTTGAACTAGGGTAAGCACTGTGCTTATCAGTTTTTTAGTGACATCATGGCCATCCTGTGAGATGAACAATTGCCCTGCTGCTCTGTGCTGGGTTTCCTGCACCAACTTAGGTAAGAGCCCAGCATCCCTTTGCTTGGACTTTTAGCCTAAGTTTCCATTTTAGTCTCTGATTTAAAAAAAAAAAAAAAAAATGAAGAGGCACCTGGGTGGCTCAGTTGGTTAAGCATCTGCCTTTGGCTCAGGTCATGATCCCAGGGTCCTGGGATCTAGTCCCGCATCGGGCTCCCTGCTCTGCGGGAAGCCTGCTTCTCCCTCTGCTCCTCCCCCCTACTTGTGGTCGGTCTCTTTCTCTCTCTCTCTAGCAAAAATAAATAAAATCTTAAAAAAAAAAAAAGAAGGTAAAGATGATAGCAAATGTATTAACTCGGCACCATTATTAGCACTTCAATGACCTTTCCTCCCTTTATTTGAGTCCCTTCAGTTTCCAGAGTATGTTGTATGCCTTCCTTGATTTTTTTACCACCACCTTCTGGGGCAGAACTGCCCACAACCTGGCGCTCACTCAGGGCCATTTATTTCCCCACAGACAGGCTGTACAGATTCTCTCTTAAGCTCAATGTCTCTGAGATCCTTCCTGAATGTCAATGAGGAACCATCGCAAGCAGTTGTAGCAATTGTCTCCCTTGGAGGAAACGGATACACTCATTAAAAAATTGCTGAGGACAAGGGCACAAACCTTGAAAGCCTCTATCAAAAATAAATACATAAAATTATTGTGCATACTTCTTTAGAAGCCTCTGGGGAATTCTCAGCAAATGAATGACTATCTCACAGCAGCCTACCTGCATTCTTCAGTAATATTTTAAATAATCTTCAGCATAAAGGTCGTAAAAGCAAGGAACATTTATTTGCAAGAAGGAAAGCCACTTTTCCTCTTTTGCTTTTTCAGTTCAACCTCTCAGCCTGTGCTTCGGCAATGCAGCACATTTGTTGAGCTTATGATTGCCTTCTCTTGTGTGAAGGACTCCCCCCGCCCTTTTAAATCGGTATGTGCGAACAAAAGAGGAGCCCTGTATCTTGTATTAAGGCAGCTTGCCATGTTAAAATTCTTACTCATCCGAAGTAGTTTCTATACGGTCAACACATTGCTTGAGCTCCTGATGCTGGTCCAGGCATTGTTCTAGGTGATGGGGCTTCAGCAGCAAATCAGAGATGAAGGCTGGAGGCTGGAAAAGCCTAACAGGTTCTCCTGACCTGCACTGTATGGGTTAGTTTATAGACCCCTTCCGCCATGTGGGAATAGTAACAGCTAAGAATACCAAGCATCAAAATTGATCACTGCTTTTTTTGCCTTCAGTTTCACATGGATGTAGGAGAGCCTTGGGGGAACGGAAGAGCTTAAGATTTTACTTTCTTCAGTGGGTGTCAGGACTTGTTTCTTGCTCCTTCGTGGATTTGCACTAATGAAGCTTTAAATGTGGCCTTTTAAGATGGTGCTGGTTGTGGTGGACAGGTCATCTGAATCAGCAGACCAGAGTGAAGCCCTGGATTTGGAAGACTGCATGATTTGGGGCAAAGATTGCAGGCTTTGGGGTCGGACAGATTTTATCTGCATCCAGGCTCTCTGACTTCCTAGCTGTGTGACCAAATTACTTAAACACTGAACTTTTGTATCCTCTTCTACAAAAGGAGTATTATAATACTTAGCAGAATTAGGAGTATTAAATGAGATTTATATAAATAGGTCTCATCCTAACTAATATTTCTTGTTACTAACTAGCTGGGTCGTGTGGGTGTGTACTTTGAAATTATTTTAAAGTCTCTGGGAATTAAGATGGTGGCTAGATATTCCTTCCAGCATTGTTAGTCTGGGACTATGGTGGTAAAGTCTACAATGTATATAGATGAGTCACCTGTTACATAAGTCGAGTGGTTTAGGGTGCCATCTCAGAATTGATTCATACCATGGAAATCCATGTAAATTTGTACTACTTCGGTTGAGTGAAAATGGACTAAAGATTATAGGAAGTGTGGTATGTACTGTTTAGTAAATTTGTTGGTTTTAGTGATGATAAAATGCTGTGCTAGTGTAACTCTGTTGGGTCTCTTCCTTCTAACTTAAATGCATGATGCTGTTCTGGGGAAAAGTGGTCAAAATAAATCTAGTCCTCTCAACTGGGATGTGAGAATTATGGTTTTTCATTGTTAAATTGAAGTCACAGGATTTAGAATATGAAAAAGACAAGTGTAAATAACAGCATGGATTGGATTACTTAAAATTTTTAAGTGGTTATAAACAATGAATGGCTATGTTGTACTTAAGCTTAAGCCAACAGTGTGCTCATTCAGTAATTTAAGGCATCGATTCCCTAACAGTGTTTATTAGGAATAAAAATGTTTTTCTCCCCCTCTTGCTTTAAAATACGTGAAAACTTAAACTGTTACTTTTGAGGGGTGGACACACTTATTAAATTCTGTAGTTATGTGCATAACTATTTTGAGACAAACACGGGGTTCAGGAAGACAGGGAGCAAATCAGGATGTCCTTCAAGGGGCACTCCTGAATCAAGGATTCAGAGTGACATGAAGGGAGAGTGGCAGATGGAGGGGAGTGATTTGCCTCTCCCTTTCCCTGGCTGGTTATGCCTGATTGAAAAGAACTGGGTATGTTCACAGCCATGAATAAGAAGTGGAGGAGATGTATCAGTTCAGGTTGGAGCAGTGGTTCTCAACTTTTACTGTATCAGGTGGTTGAGAAAGGGGAGGGTGTTGGCTCATTTCAGTTTGTGAGAGTAGATTATTAAATTTTTAGAAATCTTGTGATCAGTTAGTACAACTTAATTTTTAGTTACGGCTAACATAAAAATGTAGGGAAGCAAAGGCAATAAATACTCAAAACTCATCACTTCTTAATTGTTTTACTGCATTTTACTTTATGCGGTTATTTATGTTTACTGTATTGGGTATGTTGGAAATGCTATCTGAGTAGAGTGTGTTCCTGTGCATTTTTCCCAACTCTGAATTCAATGATATCACATTGGTAACTTGGAATTGGCCATGGTAGTATTTACACTATGAAAATTGGCTAAGACTTCAAACTAGGGCTTTTTTTTTTTTTTCCTATAAAGCTGGTTTGCAAACATATACTAGTACACCACTGGATACGAGTGAGAATGAAGTTTTAGATAGGGTTGGATTGAATTTAGAAAAATACCTTAGGAAAAATTTCAAATATACACAAAAATGGAATGATGGAATACGCAGATATCTATTTTCCAACTTTAATGATTATCAGTATATTGTCTGAAGTATTATAAATCAACTCCCAGGTATCTCATAGTTTTTATCCAAAACACTGCTATATGTATCTCTAAGGCATAGGAACTTAAAGATATAATCACAGTTTTATTATACTAAGTATTAACAATAATCTCATGATATTCTTTAATACCAGTCCATATTCAAATTCTTTGGCTATTTCAAAGATGTGTTTTTAGAGTTGGTTTGTTTGAATCAGGAACTAAACAACTGAACTGGTCTTTTTAATAACTGGAAGACAGCAGAAAGCTTTAAAATCTGAGATGTCATCAAAGAGCAGGAAAGGAAGATTTGACAGAACATAGTTCAAAGTAAGGATTAGAGAAAAATAAAACTGTTTCATGTTTATGCCCTGCTGAGATCAGACTCTTCAATAAACTGGTTATACAAAAACACACAATATATTCAGTGCCCTTAAAAGGCTCCTGTTTTAGGGCAGTAGTGGATATTTAACTTTTTTTAGGTCATAGACACCTTTGAGAGCTGATGAAAGTTATCGGTATATGTAGACCCACATTTGCACACAGAATTATGCATGCTATTTGGGGCGCCTGGGTGGCTCAGTCGGTTAAGCGGCTGCCTTTGGCTCAAGTCATGATCCCAGGGTCCTGGGATCGAGTCCCACCGGGCTCCTTGCTCAGCTAGGAGTCTGCTTCTCCCTCTGCCTGCTGCTCCCACTGCTTGTGCTCTCTCTTGCTCTGACAACTAAATAAATAAAATATTTAAAGAAAAAATTATGCATGCTATTTGAAGGCACATGGAACCCCCCGCCCCCCAAAAAAACTCATCCTGGAGCCAGTGGAACCAGTTAAGACCTAGGATTTGGGGGTAGGAAGAAGGCATGTTAATGAATAATTACAATCAATAGCAAAAATGTTAGAACCTAACATATCCCAAGTGCTTTTCAAACAGAGCAAAAAGCGTGCTAATTCCTTTTAAGGCACAGGAAAATTGACATTGGAAGTGGAGTTTGACCTTTTGAGTAAAAGTTTCTCAATCGGAGATGGTAATTAAGGCTGGTGTGCTGAAGTTGGGGGTGACTAGATGATGCTAAATAGCTTAGCGAGGGGGTCAAGAACTGTACGAAGAATTAGAGCTGTATGAAGGAATTAGAGGTTCAGTTGGTTTGTCATTGCAGGATTTTAAACTGGGGAGCAACATGACCAGATTTGCATATGGGAAAGTTCAATGTAGCAACAATGTAGGCTGGGGATTCCAGGTAGAGGCTGAGCACAATGATGCCTAGTAGCAACTATTGTAATAGTTGAAATTAAAGATGACAGGGTCTGGACTATGGCACAATCAATGGGGTCAGAAAAGAAGGAAGGGTTTTAGGAGGTATTTAGGAGATAGAATGAAGTAGAGTGAGTGTGTGTGTAGAAATCTAAGAGAACAAAGATTCCTAGCTTTCAGGCTCTAGTAGAGAAGGTAATGCTATTCACTGAAATAAAGAATATGGGATGCATAGGGGCGCCTAGGTGGCTCAGTCGTTAAGCGTCTGCCTTCGGCTCAGGTCATGATCCCAGGGTCCTGGGATCGAGCCCTGCATCGGGCTCCCTGCTCGGCGGGAAACCTGCTTCTCCTTCTCCCACTCCCCCTGCTTGTGTTCCCTCTCTCGCTGTCTCTCTCTCTGTCAAATAAATAAATAAATAAAATCTTTAAAAAAAAATATGGGATGCATAGCTGTGGTCTGAGAGGGAGAGCAGACTGAAAAGGGCCATTGGTTTGAAGCATGTTGGATTTGAGGCATCTATGGAACAAACAGGAAGGGATTTCCATAAGAAGTTAGAAAGCAAAGATACCCTCTGGGAGCTGGGCCAATGCTTTAGGTGCCAAATGAGTATGAGCAGGCTTAATCTAGTTTGGTGGTCGTTTCTGGGCTTAATCTAGTTTGGTGGTCGTTTCTGGTTTGAAGTGGTTTATGGTCCGAGATAGACCATGATTAGTTACGGGACCCAGTGAACCTTTCGGGCTTCCCCGTGACCAAAATTTTATCCTCCAAAACCTTGCTCAAGAAGAACTTTGTATTAAAAAAAATTGTTAACCTCACTATATTCTTTTTCTTCTTCTTCTTCAATCCAGTTTCATCTCTGAATGGCAGATCCTTTCAAATATAAATCTGGTCATATCCCCTGCCTGCTTAAAACCTTTAAATGGTTCACCATTGCCCAGGACAAATTTTAAACTCCTCCTTAGCCTCTCGTACTTAATGATGATGATGATGATGATGATTTTTTCATGTGGATAGTAATTCTTCCAGGGAAACTTTTCTAATCCTTTAGGGCCAGGTCTCAGTGATGTAGAAAGTATTGTAGATAAGTTAAAAGTTGATTACATTTCCCTCTACTAAGCAACGTGTTTCCAGTGACTACTGTCACTGATTTGAAAGAAGCTGGTGCTATGGAGCAGAACTGAAGTCCTACTGTGCTTGGCAGCTTGAAAGGGGTTGAAATTACAGTGGAGAGGCAACAGAAGTATAAGCTCCAAATCACATTGTCTCAATTATGTATTGTGCCTTCGAGAAATTAAAACGCTAAACTTTGTGTTTAGGCACAGGATAATCATGTTCCTGGCCATTTTTCCTGGGTTGATCATAGAATTTTTTGTGGCTTTAGGATTGGATGCTTTTTGTTGTCAAGTTTCTGTCCTCAGCTGACTCCCAGCAAGATTATTCTTTAACCTGTCCTCAATTTGATTTTCTTATCCAAGAATAAGAAATGGGACTCTAAATTAAGAGTCTAAGATGAAGGTGAGAAAGAAGACATAGAGGCTGGGTGAGAGAGAAACACACAATGTGTAATTTTTACTTGGAAAGGCAGCAAGTGAAATGAGCAGAAGAATAGGCTCTTTGAGTCATGTTAAACTCTGTGCTGTGCTATGTAAACACATCATGAGAAAAGTGTTAATCTAATGCTAAGCACACTATGAAAATCTGTCAGTCCAAAACTATGTTCCATTTTCAAGGGACTAGAGCTTTGCATTTCTTGGAAGCATTGATCAGTGTAAGTGCAGGTCGATCAAGGCTTTTGTGTTTGCATTTAAATGTTAATCAATCACATTTTATTAAAAATTTAAGGCAAGAGTGAGAATGGAAAAGTATGTGGGTCTGTGCTTATGACAAAGAAGTCAAGTTGAGATCCATTCTGAAATGACTTGAGAATTTCATAATGTGTAGAATATTAGGGACCCATCTGGACAACAGACACTGGTAGTAGTAATGATGGGCAGGGGTTGGGGTTGAGACTAATGAACATTTATTGACAATCTCTACTTTGTAAGATGAGAAACAAAGTGCCTTCCATGATGTCTGGACAAATGAACAGTGCATCCAAGCATCCCATTAATCATTCCATACATAGTTATAGTAATAATCATTTTAAGTGTTTTGAATACACCATTTAAAAAGCTATCTTTTATTGTGGTAACATATTTTATATATATATATGTGTATGTTTGTATATATGTTTATTTATATAAATATGCATATGCATATATAAACGTATATATAAAATATATAAATTTATATATAAAACATTTATATATATAATATATATAAAACATATATATATATAAAATATATATAAAACATTTACCATTTTAGCCATTTTCAGTGTATGGTTCTGTGTCATTAAGCACATTCACGTTGTTCTGCGACCACCACCACCATCCATCTGTAGAATTTTTACCTTTCCAAACTAAAACTCCATATTCATTATATATTCGTTATATAGTAACTCTCCATTGCCTCCTCTCCTGAACCCCTGGCAGCTACCATTTTTTTTTCTATCTCTGAATTTGACTACTCTAGGTATCTTATATAAGTGGAATTTTATAGTTCTTGTCTTTTTGTGACTAGCTTATTTCACTTATAATTTCTTCAGGGTTCATCCATGTTGTAGCATGTGTCAGAATTTCGTTTTTAAGGTTAAATAATATTCCATTGTATGTACCATATTTTGTTTATTCTGTCATTCATTAATTTGTTCAATCCCTGCTTCCAGTTCTTTGGGATATATGCCCAGAAGTGGAAATACTGGATTGCATGGTAATTCTGTGTTTAGTTATATGAGAAACCACCGTACTGTTCTCCACAGTGGCTGCATCATTTTATATTCCAATCAGTAAGGAGCAAGTGTTTCAAAACCATATTTTTAAAACTGAAAATTAATAGGAAAAACACTGAAAAATGTTGAAAAGAGAAGCTGGGGAACAAAAAACCAAGTGGAAGAAGAAAAGCTGGGGAACAAAAAGCTAAGTGGAAGAAGGTTAACTTGTTCTCCCATTTTCTCTAAACCAGAAGAGCTTCCCAACTGAGGAACTTCAAATATGTCCTGATGTGGATCCCCTGAGCCCTTGGGAGGGGTAGGCTGTGGATGATGAGGTCCTGGGACGACAGGCAGGGCCTGGGGCTAACAGTCTGGAGCAGCCTTCCCTGTTTACTACAAGGTGCCTTATGAACTCAGTCATTTTCTCTGTAGGCTAGTATTTGAAAAAGGTTAGGAAACACTGCTCTAAACTACAGGGTTTAAATCTAAAGCCAGGATTCAAATCAGGAAGAGATGTAGAAGCATAAAACAAAATATTCAACAACCATATTTATTGAGCACCTTTGTGTTCCAGAGTCTAGGTCATACTGTGGGGGATACCTGGAGGATACTGTGGGGTAAATAAGATAGAATCATTATATTTTCAAAGTGCTCAGTCCCTTGAAGGTGAGGGATAAGTAAAGAAGCAATGACGACATGACTTCAAAAGTAATCTGAGGGGTGAGGGAACTACAAGTTTCTGTATATATCCCCCGACCAACAGCCCCCGCCTATTCACCTCTTGAGATACGAAAAGAGAGTTCTCTGAAGTCTTCTCATTTTCCCTGCCATGGGAGACAAATGTAATACCTGCTTCTCATTTTGTGGGATGTGGATGCTCAAGGTAGCTTGGGCATGTCAGGAGGCAAATGAGCTGTCTTGTTAAAAATCTTGGAAATAGTGTTTGATGGATAAGGTGTCAGGACTTAAGAAAATCATTTGTATTGCGACAGAGAATTATGAAAACTCAAGCCCTCCCTGAGATATCTGGGCTCCGGACTCCGTTGGGCTCTGGTTATCCCTGCTGTCAGCACCCTGGATTTACTTCTTATGAGAGCACTGATAACCTAGTACTGTAATTGTCTGGCTACTTACCTAACTCTCCCATTTGTCTCTAAGTGTCATGGAGGCAGGGATCCTACCCAGAAACATCTGTTGGATGAATAAGTAAGTGAGCAGAGAGCTACAAAATAATTGGGACCATTGATATGAAGTAGTCAAGATACCCACAATCACTTAGATTTGTTTTGGAAAGTAGACTGTCTCCATTGTTGGAAATTCTGACAGCTATAGAATAGTGGTATGGTGCTGCCACAGTTCTTCCACTGTAGCTCAATACTTTCCAAAATGTCCTCTTGGGTCTCTGTCCTAAAGTCTTCTTCCATTCCCCAAGTAAATCAACATATGATTAAATGTCTCTATAGGTTGCAATTGTTTGAGTTCATTGTGTTGTTGTATTTTTTGCTAAATGGGTATAATATAGCATATAAGACACAAAAATACTGCCACATTGTATCTAGAATGATTTTAAGAGACTATTAATAGGATTAGTCCAATCATTTCTATTTTCCATCCAATTTGATTATATTATACGTATCTTTGATTTAAGGTAGAAGGATGATTTTTTAAATTTTTTAACCATAAGTAAGATTCTTTCTAAATAGTCAATGAAGGGTATCCCAGAAGAATTGAGCAAATAATGGGATGAGGACTATGGTAGAAAGTGCTCTGGTGATTAGCATTTTGTTCTCAAGTGTTGTAAAAGTATACACATCCTGAGGGGAAGAGAAGTAATACCTTTTTAACTCAGAGCAGCAGTATTCCAATCTGGCTGAAATTCTGGGAAGTGCTGGAAATCCCCAAAGCAAAGTGCCAGATGTCATTTTTGGACCCTGACTATGTGAGCTTGGTTGCTAAGAAGATGATGCCTTCTCCCCTTTGCCACACTCATCTGATGCCTGAGCGACAGGGAGTTGATGTAAGCAGAGCAGGGATCTAACAATGTCAACTGTGCTGACATCATTCTAGCTGTGTGGGGCTGATGGGAATTTAGAATATCAAACATCATATCAAGGGCAGTGACCAGGTGTGAGTCATTTCCCTGGAGAAGCAGGAGAGAGGAAGAGAGGGCAGGATTATCTCACGCTGACACACACAGCCTTTCAGGCTGAGCTATTTGACTGGCTTATTTAAAAGCAGCAAAACATTGTGTTCTCTCTCCTTTTTTTCTTTATTTTTTTTTTCCTACCGGAAATACTTTGTGTTCCAGTTCTGTGTGTGTCAGTATAGATTTGAATGTTTCAACATCCTAATATATTAAAATGCACATTCTTTAGGATCATTAATTTCTGGATTCTATAAATCCAACTATGAAAACAACTCAGAATTTTGTTTTTCTCTATTTTCCCTTCTGGTATCGCCTAGTGAACTATTCAGATATCGCTGAATTGAAAAGGAGAACAAAAGAGCATGCTATAGGGCTGAGACCTTGTTTTGGGATTGCTAAAGGAGTACAGCCTTTCAGTATTCTAGCAGAGTATACTGCTTGGGGTAGGGGGAGGGGATGCACAGTGAATAGTTCCTGGATGAACAATATAAAAGTCCTGTAAGTTTGTGAGTGTGAATGTCTTTATGGAGTTGATTATCAGTTTTTAAGGGACCATACACAGTGAATCTGGGTACAGTAGTCATTTTAGTGTTAATGAGGGTACTGGTTTCACAAAGCCTTTGTCCATTTGGAACGTTTCATTAGAATGATTGTGCTAGGGCAATTAAGTCAGAAAGGAGTATATATCAAAGCAGCCAAAGGCCGTCTGCCTCCCAAGAATTAGTGTTTAATAGAAATGCAAGAGGTTTAATGAATTGACTTATGGTTGTATGGTCTCCAAAATGATCCCAATGTGTCTTGTCACCCTGTGGAGTACTAATTTATCTGTGTCTTATGTCAGCCATGATGCAAGGAACTGAAGAACAATAATTGTTATCTTGTACTCAATGTTTAAAAAAACCCAGCATTTATTATTCCATTCACTGGGAATGTTTAGTAAAATGGCATATGCATGACAGATTGTGAAACCTATTGGAATTGATGCATGTCAGTTGTGATCAGTATGGATTGGACAGGACAAACAGAATGATGTGTTTCAGATCAATCTATAGGGTAGCAAAGGACTCTACTATAGTACA
This sequence comes from Halichoerus grypus, assembly GCF_964656455.1. NCBI lineage: Eukaryota > Metazoa > Chordata > Mammalia > Carnivora > Phocidae > Halichoerus > Halichoerus grypus. The sequence continues at coordinate 60,169,169 of NC_135712.1, forward strand.
GATGGCACTGGAGACAGTAGGAGGGGAGAATGTGAAAAAGGGAGGGGTGGCTTCTTTAGAATGACATAAAGAACTCCAGGTTGTTGTTATGAGATAAGAAGTAAGTTGATAAGAGAGATGAAAGGATGTTAGCATGTTCCTAGAAGGCATCTTAAATGTCTGAAGCAGATGTTGAGAAATGTAGAACAAATTTACATTTCATTTCCTCTCCTTTGAAAGTTACTTGGTAAGGGATTTTCTGTCTCCAATCACAATTTCTAATATAGGGAGATTGAGATTCAGACAATGGTTGATAGTAATGTTTGATGATGGTCTGTGTACCCTAAATAAGTGGTTCTTAAACTGGCTCATAGGATCCTCTCAAAAAAAAAAAAAAAAAAAAAACCCAGGGGAATATCTCCACATGCCTGAAGAGTTGACATTGCACTATTTCCTGGATCGTAACTGCTATAAAAGTGCCCTCATGTTCTCTCCTTCCACTTCCAGATGGCTTACCTAAAAGTTATGGGTCACCTCTAGGATGACATGGTGTGTTATGAGACCCTCTAGGAAGAAGGTGGAAAGGGTAAAAAAAGATGTAATATAATTATCGAGGCAGATTATTACTTCAGGTGAGAGCATGTGGTTAACACTATTTTATAAACAATGAGGGCTACAGCAAACCATCTCCTTCTGTATCCCACAGAGAGAAAATAGCAGCCCTTATCACCAATGGACAGAAAAATACTGCAGCCTGTCTTCCTTCGGGGGGTCAACCTTAATACTCAGCCTGAGATGTAAAGGAACAATTTAGAAGCTATATGGGGGCAGTTTTCATCACTGTGGCTCAGCAAATCCCTCTTCTAAGGTTTAGTTTGGGGGATATGTGATTGGTGGTCATGCCTACATTTCTTTTATTTATTTATTTTTGAAGATTTTATTTATTTATTTGACAGAGAGAGACACAGCGAGAGAAGGAACACAAGCAGGGGGAGTGGGAGAGGGAGAAGCAGGCTTTCCGCTGAGCAGGAAGCCCGATGTGGGACTCGATCCCAGGACCCTGGGATTATGACCTGAGCCGAAGGCAGACGCTTAACGACTGAGCCACGCAGGCACCCCTACATTTCTTTTAAAGAGAGGCATAGTTGTTTCTCTCTTCAGACAATCACATCTAGTAAAGAAAACTCCTTTACAGTTCTACCACAATAGGATACTGAATTGGACCAGTTGTAAAGAATATGGGATGCTTGAAAACTTCTTGAGCTTAACATGCAGAATAGAGATCACAACAGTTATAAGCAATGTAGTCTGTTTCTTTGTTGACCAGAGGCTTATGAAACTATTCTTAGCCTTCATCTAGGTCCTTTATGCTAGAATTGTATAATCAAGGATTATTGTTAGAGTCAGGCTTACTTATTTGTCTTGGAAAACTCTCCTACTTACAAGATTTGGAGAGTGAATATGAACATAAATGGGAGGGAAATTTGCTATTTACAGATTAAAATTTCTGTCACAAACAGAGCTCAAAATACAGTAGTTTAAATAAGAGTTTCTTTCTCTCTTTCTCCTGTCATCCAGAGCAATAAAACAGTGCTGCCAAACTCAACCTCAGGCTTTCATCTCTGGGTTTAAGAGAGAAGTTCCATTTCTTTCTATCTCCTAGGCAGCCAGTGGGAAGTAGGAAGGAGTCAGGGGACTGCTTGTCCAATTGTTTAGAAACAAGACCTGGAAGGGACACAACACTTCTCAAATCCCAGTGGTCTGAGTTGGTAACATTGAACACATTCATCTTCATCTACAATGAAGACTAAGAAAGGTTTTTAGGTAGACATGTACTGAGGTAAAAGTCTTGCTATGGAAGAAAGGGAGAGCAGATATTAGGGACAACTCACAAGGCCTTATTGCCACGCCCCTAGGAAATCTGGGTTTGGAAGGTGCTGAGAGATAGCAAAGGACTCTACTATAGTGCCCTTCAAGGCACCTTTATCGCCTAGAAGAATCACTCTAACCTAAACCAGAGTAGTGGGTTTATGCCTGTTGCAGTATCAGGGAACACCTCTATAGGGAGGTGATAATATGTGAGACCAGGAGGAATTGTTTTACCTGGTGATTCTTGAATGATTGCAAAGCATCTCCCAAAACTCCTTCAGAAGGCGTAGAAAGTACATACATGTTCTCAAGAGAGGCTAATGAAGCTGAAGCTTTAGCCATAGAATAACCGGGATAGCCAGGAGACTTGGAAGCTGAGTAATGAGGAGAAGGGAGACTTTGGGAATGTTATGTAAGTGGCTGATGGACATAAATGTGTAATATGGAAGGTAAAAGCCTTGGGGACATTGATCTACACCCTGTGGAATTGGAAGGCCTCCAAAAGCAAGAAAACTAGAAGCCAGTAATAACCAAACCACTAGGAACAGGAGGAAGAACTACCAAATTGGGCCAAAGACTATTTGTTCTTGGAGGCCAGAGATTCTTTGGACATTCTATGGACATAAATCACCATCAAGTGAGAAAAGGACCTGTCAATCTCCTTAGGGAAAATTGTAGTTGGCTTTTTTTTTTTTTTTTACTTTTTATTGTTATGTTAATCACCATACATTACATCATTAGTTTTAGATGTAGTGTTCCATGATTCATTGTTTGTGCATAACACCCAGTGCTCCATGCAGAACATGCCCTCTTTAATACCCGTCACCAGGCTAACCCATCCTCCCACCCCCCTCCCCTCTAGAACCCTCAGTTTGTTTTTCAGAGTCCATCGTCTCTCATGGTTCGTCTCCCCCTCGATTTCCCCCCCTTCATTCTTCCCCTCCTGCTATCTTCTTTTTTTTTTTCTTAACATATATTGCATTATTTGTTTCAGAGGTACAGATCTGAGATTCAACAGTCTTGCACAATTCACAGTGCTCAGCAGAGCACATACCCTCCCCAGTGTCTATCACCCAGTCACCCCATCCCTCCCACCCCACCCCCCACTCCAGCAACCCTCAGTTTGTTTCCTGAGATTAATAATTCCTCATATCAGTGAGGTCATATGATACAGGTCTTTCTCTGTTTGACTTATTTCGCTCAGCATAATACCCTCCAGTTCCATCCATGTCGTTGCAAATGGCAAGATCTCATTCCTTTTGATGGCTGCATAATATTCCATTGTGTGTGTGTGTGTGTGTGTGTGTGTGTGTGTGTGTGTGTGTATACATACCACATCTTCTTTATCCATTCATCTGTCAATGGACATCTTGGCTCTTTCCACAGTTTGGCTATTGTGGACATTGCTGCTATAAACATTGGGGTGCACATACCCCTTCGGATCCCTACATTTGTATCTTTGGGGTAAATACCCAGTAGTGCAATTGCTGGATTGTATGGTAGCTCTATTTTCAACTTTTTGAGGAACCTCCATACTGTTTTCCAGAGTGGCTGCACCAGTTTGCATTCCCACCAACAGTGTAGGAGGGTTCCCCTTTCTCCGCATCCCCGCCAACATCTGTCATTTCCTGACTTGTTAATTTTAGCCATTCTGACTGGTGTGAGGTGGTATCTCCTTGAGGTTTTGATTTGGATTTCCCTGATGCTGAGCAACGTTGAGCCATTTTTCATGTGTCTGTTGGCCATTCGGATGTCTTTGGAAAAATGTCTGTTCATGTCTTCTGCCCATTTTTTGATTGGATTCTTTGTTCTTTGGGTGTTGAGTTTGATAAGTTCTTTATAGATTTTGGATACTAGCCCTTTATCTGATATGTCATTTGCAAATATCTTCTCCCATTCTTTCAGTTGTCTTTTGGTTTTGTCGACTGTTTGCTTTGCAAAAGCTTTTTATCTTGATGAAGTCCCAATAGTTCATTTTTGCCCTTGCTTCCCTTGCCTTTGGCGATGTTTCTAGGAAGAAGTTGCTGCGGCTGAGGTCGAAGAGGTTGTTGCCTGTGTTCTCCTTTAGGGTTTTGATGGACTCCTGTCTCACATTGAGGTCTTTCAACCATTTTGAGTCTATTTTTGTGTGTGGTGTAAGGAAATGGTCCAGTTTCATTGTTCTGCATGTGGCTGTCCAATTTTCCCAACACCATTTGTTGAAGAGACTGTCTTTTTTCCATTGGACATTCTTTCCTGCTTTGTCAAAGGTTAGTTGACCATAGAGTTGAGGGTCCATTTCTGGGCTCTCTATTCTGTTTCATTGATCTATGTGTCTGTTTTTGTGCCAGTACCATACTGTCTTGATGACAGCTTTGTAATAGAGCTTGAAGTCCGGAATTGTGATGCCGCCAGCTTTGCTTTTCTTTTTCAACATTCCTCTGGCTATTCGGGGTCTTTTCTGGTTCCATACAAATTTTAGGATTATTTGTTCCATTTCTTTGAAAAAAGTGGATGGTATTTTGATGGGGAAAGCATTGAATGTGTAGATTGCTCGAGGTAGCATTGACATCTTCACAATATTTGTTCTTCCAATCCATGAGCATGGAATGTTTTTCCATTTCTTTGTGTCTTCCTCAATCTCTTTCATGAGTATTTTATAGTTTTCTGAGTACAGATCCTTTGCTGTAGTTGGCTTTTATAGAAACTATTTGGTGAAGGGGATGATGACTTCCTATTAGCAGCCTGTTGATTGGAGTTCTAGAAATACCAGACTTTCAGTAATAGAGATTTGTGGAATATAATCCGTATTGTAAGATAATTGGTAGAGAAAGTAATACCAGAGAGGGGTTGGCAGTTATATAATTCTCTAGAAAAGTCTAAGTGGAGGCATGTTATTAGCTAATATGACTCATTCCTTGGGGGTCCCATAGTTGCTCAGGAAATTGTCCTGGCATGGTTTTTGGTCTCCTGGCCTTAGCCAAAACTGCCCTCCAGGCAGTCTACACTCTCTGCAAAAGTTTCAGAAGTGGTTCCCTATCCAACTAGAAACTACTTAATATTGGCTCACTAGCTTCATTGCTAGGACAATAGAAGACTCAACCTATAACTCCTAGAGGATTTGTAAGTATTTATTTAATGTTGACAGTATGGTTTGTATTTTTTGTACAAGAGTCATGTCAAAATGGTATGCAAGTTAACTGTGCTTTTATGCAGTTTAAATAGCATAAAGATGGTATTTGGCTATATGGATACGTAGAGTATCCATATCCATATCTTTACTGGACATTCTCACCTAGGAAGACTCCAAGAAATATTTTCACAGAGGAAGCAAATCAAAAAATAATATGCTATCAGCTGGAGCTTTGGATCCAGACTCCAGTGCAGAATTCTGGTGCATTTAGCTGGACTCTGGAGAAGCCCTTTTCTAAGCAATGTATATTGAATAGCCTAATACAAAAGAAGCTAAGAGGCTCACTTGCATCATTTTCACCTTCCAGCTGAAACCCAGGCTTAGATATTACAGCTCAGGCCTCACACACCCTTGAGTAGCAGAAGGCAGTGCAAAGTTGAGAGATCTAAGTAAGGTGGATAACAGTATGGATATTTGGAGCATATCTTAAATCTCCAAATTGCTGGAACAATGAATGTCCAAAAAAGAACCTGAAGGCCATTCCTAATTGATTTTGGGATTTAGTTCAGCCCATCTCCTATTTGAGGATATGGAGGAAGGAGGGCAATAGAGAGGATATAGACGGGGAGGGACTATTCACATGTTTCCATCAACCAAGAAGCTCTTTGAAGAGGCCAAGTGTTGGCCAGTTCTCTCCAGACATTGCATGTGTGCATGTGTTTGTGGTTTTGTTTTTGTTCTTTTTTTTTTTTTGGCATAATGCAAACTTGAGAAATAGGCTGTATTTGTTGGATATTCCCTACTGAGAATTCTATTAAATGTTTATGCTTTTGGCTTTAGCAGGGCTGTTTATAGCATAGCTTAAGTGGCTGAATACTGAGAAAGGGGTACATGGAAAATACTTGGGACCCCAGCAACAGACTATGTCTGCTTCAGGTCCTCACAGCAATCTCAGTGGCCTAATGTGAAATAGAACCCAGAGCTTTCGCCATTAGGGTCATCGCCCTGACCCAATCAAGCTTTTCCCCTTCCTTTGAAGAAATGCTGCCTGGGGTGAGTTCTGCACATATGTTTTAAATAGCTCATTATTTTCTCACAGGATCCCTTGCTAATGTTATTTAGATATTATTCCCCTGATATATATTTCAATCTTTTCTTTTCATACTTTACAGTAGTAATTTTGTTTTAAATCCCCTATCTCCTAAAGTGCAACCTTTTCTTGCCTGGGGACATAGTTTTCATTTTGGCACTTGCATTTTGATTGAGGGATCGAACAATAAAGGCTCATCTTTGTATCAAGGACAGTTTATTATTTATGCGAGTCAGACAAATGTGTAGCTTTTTGCAGTATGTGGGAAATGGAGTGAATATCCAACCCATCTGATTGATACTTATATTAAAGGTTGTAGTCAGTTAAATAAGTCCCTTTGGATTGATATGATAGGAAACTTATGTTTTCCTTGAAATATTACTTCAGTAAATATTTGGTATTTATACTTTATTGATTGTCCTGCTGTATTTTTTCAACTACTCCACACCAAAGGATCACAATAGGAATATTGTTATAAAATGTTAGTGCTTGAGTCTGTTCTGAAAAATATTTAACAAAACTATATTTTAAAAATTATGTTCTTCCTAAAACTAATATTGACATTTAAGGTCCTAGGTTATTGCATTGATCTTTCTCCAGTGACTCTGGAAAAATCTCTTCAGGCAATATTATTTAACATAATTGGTTTCTTGGCATACTGAGAGATAAGCAACAATATAGTCTAGTGTTCCAATTTGGAATTGGAATAAACATACAGACCAAGGCCAAGCTATGATTTTTCTCTACAGCAGGGACTGGTACATTTTTCTAGGTTGAAGCATTCTTTTTTTTCTTTTGGATCCCAATCCATTGTTGGTTATTAGAAGGGTATTTTCTAAAAGAAAACTCTCCAAACACATTGTAAAGATAGAGGCTGATAATGTTTTAAATGTCACCGGGTTGTTTTTAACTTTTCATTTGGTTAGAAGTATTTTAGAAGCTGAAAAGAATCAGTTTGAGTAATATTCTGAAGTAGTAACACTGTTTCACGATATGAATTGGCTACAGTGTCTCAACTATCTGGATATTAAAATTAACCCTTCTGATTTACTATGGACATTTATACCCTTCTAGAATTCCTGAGTTCTCAAACTATACTGAAATAATAATTGCCTTTACAACATTAAAACTACTTTGTAACATACTCTTTTTTTTTTTTTGGAAATTAAATGGCCCATTGGAGATATCTTTTAAAATAATTATGTGATGGGGTTGGTTTTCACACTGTCCAGTCCTGTCCAAATACATGTGCTGAGGACTTCATGCAAGCTGCTACCAATTGGCTTTTGGGTATCTAGGTGTACACCATCTGTTTCAGGGGCTTACAGGTGTCTGGAAAGTTCAGATGGAATTCAGTGAAGTCTCAGGTTATGGTAGGATATGAGCACAATTCAAGAGGTCAGGCAGGACCTCACTTATAGCAGGAAGTAGAATAACCAACTTGGACCTCAGCATTTGTATTGTGCTCAGCTGAATGGCCACAGATAGTCTGCAATTGTAGGTTTGGCTTCCATGTGGATCCCCTTTAAGGGGGATTCCAGGTCTTTTCCCTTTGCTCCACATTAACAAACTATTGAATTAGAAGATCTAGTGCTGGCAAGGATACAGCAGAGATTGCTTTGACCCCTGGCAATGTGAAGTACTATACTGTAGCTACGAAAAATAATTTAGATATTTCTATTAAAACTTAAAAACACATATTCATGACCCTGTAACCTCTCCTGCCCCCATAGAGCTTCATCTTGCAGAAATAAAAACAGAGTGTAAGCCATATGTACAGGAATGTTTAACTGTGGTGCTATTTGTAGTGACAAAAATATCTAGAGAAAAGTTGAATGGCCATCAGCAAAAGAAAGGCAGAATAAACTAATGTATAGTTTTGGACCATTATGCCGTTTTTACCAGGAATGAGTTCACTCTTATCCAATCGACCTGATGGAATGTCTATAATATACTATAAGGAACAATGCTCACTGAAAGGTTATAGTTCTTGAGATCCCATTTTTATAAAACAATGACAGCCACCACAAAACACTGTGTATGTATACTTCTGCTTGAAAATCTTTGGGTGTGGGGCAAAGTATGGCAAGAGACAAACTAACTGGTTGGCTTAGAGTGGAAATGGAGGAAGGGTGAAGGAAGAGACTTTTTTTGTATATCTTTGTCTTTTTACACTTTGTCTTTTTTTTTTTTTTTAACCACCACTACTACTACTACTACTTTCTTCCTTTCTTTCAGGAGGGGGAGTGGCAGAGGGAGAGGGAGAGCGAGAGAATATTAAGCAGGCTTCCCTGCCAAGTGCAGAGCCCAATGTGGGGCTCGATCTCACAACCCTGAGATCATGACCTGAGCTGAAATCAAGAGTCAGTCCCTTACCAACTGAGCCACCCAGGTGGCCCCTTTTTTCACTACTTCTAATAAGCATGTATTTATCTTCTATATAGTATTTTAAAATAATACATCTTCAAAATACTTATTGCATTTATTGGATAAGTTTGTATTGAGAATATTGCAAAGGGATCTATATTGACTTTCTACTCCATGATCCATTCTGTAGAAGATTTTGTTGGATGCTTGCAATGTTAAAAAAAAATATATATATATATATATATATATATATATATATATATATATGTAGGAGGTAATATACAGGAGATAGTTTTTTAATCTTTATTGATAATGAAAAGTTGTTATAATCAATCTATAACTCTTAGAGTATAAACTCCTTGAGGACAGGGTCTTACAGATTTGCCTATCTTTCTTGGGATTTTGAACAGCATTTGTTGAAAATAGGCTGAATGAAAATATCTCCCAAATTGTACTTTTATTTACCATGTTCCTTCTAGATTTCAACAAAAGAATAATATGGATTGAACTGTATTTAGAAAATCAACAACTGCAGTCTGGATTCAAACATCACTGTTTGATGCACCCAACTTGAATCGAAGGATGCTTCAAATCCCACTAGGCTGGAGACAAATACACTCAAGGCTTTGAGAGGAGTCTCTTAAGGGAGTTCAGATTGAGACAGCCTCTCAGCTTTACTTCACGATTTTAACTATTAAAAGAAGTAAAGTAAATCCACCTTGTAACCAACTGAAGATTGCTGGGGCCAATCTAGGAGTTGATTCTAGCCACCATAAAATAAATAAAATTTATTTATTTTAAATAAAAATTTTAATACTTCTAAATGATTTCTGTAAAATGTTGCATATATTGTCAAGCCTTAAAAGAAGTATGATGTTTCATACAGCATAGCGATTCAGAGTGTGGGGTATAAATCCAGGCTGTCTAGAAGCAAAACCAGCTCTGCCACCTCCCAGATCTGAAATCTTGAGCAAGTCAATGTGTGCCTCAGTGGCCTCTTCTGTAAAATGGGGATAATTGACAGTACCTATATCCTGGGGTTGTTGGGGAAAAAATCTTAGAACAGTTTCTGGCATATGGGAATGCTGAACAAATAAGAGTTCCCAGTATTTATTATATGCTTGATAATTAGTATTACAAATTACCTAGAGATATGGCTCACAGATCAGAAACATGTACAGAGATCTGGATATTAGAAACAGTCTTTCATTCATGGTCTCTTGCAAAGAGAAACCTTACATGCACAACTCAGATATTCCAATATTTCAGATATTTCTCAAACCCAGTGGAAGTTTTTTGGACTTTCTTATTCTTGTGCTTATCACTACCATGATGGGCTAATGTATTCGTTATGTATTGCTTTGTAACAAATTATGAAGTTTAGGATCTTAAGACCATAGACGTATTATGTCACAGTTTCTGTGGGTCAGGAATTCTGGAGCAGCTTACCTGGGTGATTCTGTCTCAGAAGAGTATAGTCAAGATGTTGGCTGGCATTACAGTCATCTGAAGACTTGACTAGGGTTGGAGGATCCACTCTTAAGATGGCTTATTTGTGTACTAGACAAGTTGGTGCTGTGGGCAGGAAGGTTAGGATCTCCACCATATGGCCAACCCATAGGACTACCTTTGTGTCCTCATGACATGGTTGCTCCCCTCTCCAAGAGGAAGTGATGAAAGAGAACACAAAGTGGAAGCCACAGTATCTTTTTTTTAAAAGACTTAATTATTTTAGAGCAGTTTTAGTTTGATAGCAAAATTAAGGGAAAAATACAGATTTTTCCATATACTCCCTGCCTTCATACGTGCATAGCCTGCCCCATTATCAACATACCCCACCAAAGTGGTACATTTGTTACAATTGATGGAGCACCTGGGTGGCTCAGTCGGTTGAGTGACTGCCTTCAGCTCAGGTCATGATCTTGGAGTCCCAGGATCGAGTCCTGCGTCAGGCTCCCTGCTCAGTGGAGAGTTTGCTTCTCCCTTTGACCCTCCCTCCTCTCATGTACGTGCACGCTCTCTCTCTCTCTCTCAAATCTTAAAAAAAAAAAAAACTGATGAATGTACCTTGACACATCATAATCACCCAAAGTCCATAGTTTATATTATGGTCACTCTTGGTGTTTACAATATCTTTCATGACTTTACCTCTGAAGTTGCATTCTATCATTTCTGCAACATCTTATTGGTTATTCATTGTGGCAGAGGATTACAGGAGGGCATGAATACCAGGAGGCAAGAATCCTTAGGGGCCATCTCGGATATTGACTACCCTAGTATTTTACTCATTTCATATATTTCATTTATTCAGTTAGTGTATAGTATCTCTTATAGCCAGTGCACTAGCCCATGTGCTGTATTGGTGCTTAGAGATGTGTAAGTTTTCAGTTCTCTTAAAAGTTTAATACTTGGTGGAGAGGATGAAATCCCCCACCTGCATTGTTGTAGTACAGGGCAATATGGAATAAATATCAGAGAAGTAGTGATATCCGTAAGCTCCCTAGGTGTTCAGAGGAAGAAGAGTAATTTTTGGTTGGCATTTCAGAAGAAATGGAATGTCATCTCAGTCCTTAAGGACGAAATAGAATCACTGTGGGTGGAGACAAGGGAAAGTGTATCTTATGCAGAGTAAACAATGTAAACAAGATCATAGAGTTGAAAAAGCAAGCTGAGTTTTAGAGGCCAGCAACCAGAATAAAAGTTTATGTGGGGAGGGAGGTAAAGGAAGAGAGAAGGGGCCAGTTTATGGAAGTCCTTAGAAACTATGTTAAAACTTCTAAAAAAAAAAAAAAAAAAAAAAAAAAATTTGGTAAACAATGGGAGAAGATGAAGTTTTGTGGGTTTTTTTGTTTGTTTTTGTTTTTTTAAGCTGGCAGGTAATGTGTTAAAAATGTGTCTTTTAGGTTACCCTCCAGGAGGAGTTGAGAAGGGAAAGATCAGAAACAAGCTGGAAGGACTTATAGTAGTCCTAAGGAGAACAGGTAGTACAACAAAGGTGGTAGTAAGATTAGAAAGTAACAGGAGTAATTTTGAAAGGGGAATTTGCAGAACTTAGCACCTGGTTAAATGATCCTTCATTTGAGGAAGCTGTCCCAATAACTTGAGCTTTGGTGCTTTAGAGGAGGAATTGAGTTAAAGAGGAAGATGATGAGTTTGTAATAGGACAGTGGGTTACAAAGGACTAGAGGACCCCTTGTATGCTCTCCCCCCCCCCCCCCCCCCCGCCATGAGGCTCCGTTTCCCTGGGTAGTTGCTCTCAGAGATAGATTAAATCCTCAAAGTTTGAAGAGTTGGGGAATCCTAGCATTGAGGTGAGGAAAGAATAGTGTGGGACAGAACAAGGCTAAAACCTCAAGAAACTGAGTTGAATTAGTTGGCTCAAGATTCTGTTGAGCTCAATCTGGTGAGCAAAAGATGAGAAGGTGAGACTATTATGAGCTGAGAATAATATAGTTGAGGTTATAGGTTTGGGATCATATGGACATGGTTTCATAGCCAGCTCTCCATTTTTAAGTGACCTTTGGTTAAGATAGTTAATTTTTAGGAACCTCAGTTTTCTAATTTTTAATAGGATTCATAATAGGGACTTGTGAAGTTTCATTGAAGTGTTTGGCATGGTGGGCTTGAAGATGGTAAATATTCTGTAATAAATTTAGTTTTATAGGGATGGTGAGCTTTATGCTACTGCAGTAGAAAAATTGATATTGTCTCAGGATCTTTTAGAGCAAGTGAGCAGAATTGTCCATCTCTTGGAATTCAGTAAGTCCCTTACTGCACATAGTTGGGGGAGAGGAGTACCCACATGTGCTTATATTATGATGTGCTTCTATTAGGAGATATCAGGTAAAAGGGGTTGACAAAACCATTGGCAAATGTACCTATTAATACACACACCCCAATATTCATTCTCCTTACCTATGAACTTACATTCTTGTTCAATGGTTTTAAGTTAGTCTTCCCTTTACTCCAAATTAACAAATGAGAGTTGGTCCTAACTTGTGGGTTCCTTCCTAATGGGAAGGTATATTAAGATAAATTACAGGCTTATACAACTATATATAAAAATCATAGATAGGATTTCTTAATGATTATCTTTTCTATCAATTAACTAAGGGTAATGGGAGAAAAATTGATATCCTTTGGGATAATTCATCAAATATAGGAACAAGTTTGTAAGTATTCTAAATATTAAGTGACAATAAATCCAATTCAAGCTGGGTTATAAAAAATTCTTTTTTTTTAAAAGCTTATTTTTAGTAATCTCTATACCCAATGTGGGGCTCAGACTCATGACCCTGAGATCAAGAATCACTTTTCCAAGTGAGCCAGTCAGGCGCACCCCAAGAAATTCAAGTATTTGGGAATTCCAAAGGGGATGGCTTTTGGAAGAGGTAGTTCTGAGGGTTCAAACAGTGGCTTTAGGATTCTTTCTTTTGGTGCTTGTCTCTGGATTAAGTCTTTTCTCAGGCAGCCTCTTTATTTTTTTAAAGATTTTATTTATTTGACAGAGAAACAGTGAGAGGGAACACAAGCAGGGGGAGTGGGAGAGGGAGAAGCAGGCTTCCCACTGAGCAGGGAACCCGATGCGGGGCTCCATCCCAGGACCCTTGGATCATGACCCAAGCCGAAGGCAGACCCCTAACTACTGAGCCACCCAGGCATCCCTCAGGCAGCCTCTTTTAATGGCAATATGGTTGCCAGCAGCTTCAGGCCCTTAGTCTGTGCTCTCAGAAACTTCCACAGAGAGAGGGTGTCTCCTGGTGGCTCTGCAAAATAGTCTCAGGATTAGCTCAGGCTCCTCTGATATCAGCATGGGCCCTCTCCTGAACCAATCACTGTAGCTAGGGGAATGTCATGCTCACATCACGTTGCTTCCCCTGTTACTGGTGATGGAATCCATTGTTAACAAATGTCATGGATTGAGAGTAGGCGGGGGCTTTTCCCAAGGAAAATTGTTATCCCATTACCAGGAGTAGGGGGAATGGATACTCTGAAGGCAAAACTTCCCACAAAAATTTCTTATAATTCATGAGTTGTCAGTCAAGATTCAGGTATAAAAGAGCACCAAGGACAATAGGTGAGAGAGCCTTAATCACTCTCCTTTCTGTAGGTTTTTTGCTTTTTAGCCTGCTAACCCTGTGACGGCACATTGTCGGCAGTCCATCAGTACTTGTTGAAACGGGTTGAACCTGATTCAGACTCATGCATTGTCTCAGGCTTGAATGCTTCAGGTTTTTTTCTTCACAAGTCATTCTATTTAGTATTTACACATTTATTTTTATAGGTACATGATAACAGAGCAGGAAACCGGGGTTTCTAAAAACAAAAGGAATCTTCACTTTTTTTTTTTTTTTCCGGACAGACCCATACTCCCCCTTCCTGCCCTTCAGGCCTCTCAAAACTTTTTCAGAGAAGGAAAAGGGGATGTTTCTGAATGACCAGTTGTTTTTAAGGGGAAGCTCTGGTGGAAAGTTGGAAAAACTATACCAGATGTAGAACATTAATAGATGGAAAAACTTAAGCTGCTCTGGATGACAGAGAAGAAGGCATCTCTTTCCAAGTGCTCTGGAGGGGCAGCTCAAAGCACTTTAATCTTTGATGAATGTGATTGAACTCTTTCCGCTACTCAAGGAAAGACAGAAGTGCTCACAAGGGCTCATCCTGTGCTGGCTCCCTGCCACCAGCAACCCTGCCTTCTGCATAATTATCAAGCCTTTAACTTTTCTGTTCCTAGGATTTTAAAATTCCTCTTTCAGACAAGAAAATCTAGTAGATGAGATACATGTAGCAAATGCAAGCCAGGTATTACAGTAAGAGCATTGGAATGGGAACTAGGAACCTAGAGGGGCTGCTGCATTAGTGAACTATGTTTTCCAGTGTCTGTTCTCTTTCATCTACCGTGGCCTCCACTCCGAGTCCCTTTTAGCAACACTGTCTAGGTATCATGTAAAACGTGCATGAACAAAGATGCTGCAGCATTACAAATCCAGGCACGTTAGGATGAAACCAATGAGTAAAACCTGTCCTCTGAGTCAAAAGTCTGAGACTTTTACTAGTGAGCTACAAGAGATCTTCATTTGATGGTGAAACACTTAGGAGTACGCAGGAAGGGTGAAAACACAGCTCAACCACACACCAAAGACTGCTTAACACCCTGATGCTTATATCTGGGAATGCTCTCTACTGCCTGTGCCACAGGTGGAATTGGATTGAGAAAAACACAAATCAACACACCAACAAAATGAGAGGTCCAGAGAAGACCTGAAGAAAAATACCCAGCAATCACCAGGATCTATGCCTACCATAAATCCAAGGTATTCTTCTGTCCCCATAGAATGCTGCTTTTTGTATTGTCCTTACTTTGACACGATGATTTCCTAGCAGTCCATCTATAAGCATTCAGAGAGAACATCCAGAAATAATTGAACATCAGAATAGGAAGTATTTGGGCGCCTGGGTGGCTCAGTTGGTTAAGCGACTGCCTTCGGCTCAGGTCATGATCCTGGAGTCCCTGGATCGAGTCCCGCATCGGGCTCCCTGCTCGGCAGGGAGTCTGCTTCTCCCTCTGACCCTACCCCTCTCATGTGCTTGCTCTTTCATTCTCTCTCTCAAATAAATAAATAAAAAAATCTTTAAAAAAAAAAAAAAAAAAAGAATAGGAAGTATTTGTGTGTGTGTGTGTGTGTGTGTGTGTGTGTGTGTGCACGTGCGCACGCACGCACGCGCGTATAGACGAACAGGGCACATTCCATCTTGGAAGATGTACTCCAAGCAATGTAGGAAGGCATCTGGGCAGTAGTATATGCACAGAATTTCCATGTTCCATGGATTTTCTGGATTCAGAGAATCAGAAAACGAGACATGAATGTGACACATTCTGCCACCTTAGTGGAGGGGAGCTGCCTAGGTGTGTGCACAGAAATGAGGAAGGAGAGTTTTTAGCCCTGATTTAAAGCTGTGCATCTGAGAAAAGAAGTTGTCCGTGTTTGCATTTCTTTATTTTCCAAATTTCCCAAAGTCAAGAAAACAGAGAGAATCAACTCCCATTGGTTTTGCACTTTGCAATTTATCAAGCATATTTTATATCCCTCTCTCATGATTCCTGAAATAATCCTATGAGTTGGGCATGTTAGATGTTATTCTACAAATGGAGATGCCAAGGCCCAGGGAGATTTAATGTCTTGCTTAACTTGTAAAAATGAAATGGAAATCAAATGTTCTTACTCAAGCCCAGTTATCTTTCTATGAAGTTTCAGACAAGCAAACCAACAACAAAGACAAAGGGTTCAATCAAGATGCACCAGAAATATCTGGAGCCCAAAACGGAGTGAAGGGTGGCAAATGTCTATCTTGTAATTAGAGTCTGTATGTCCAGGTAAGACAGTCCTGTGCAAAGAAGGAACTTGGGGGCAGAAGCAAGGTGAAATGAAAAAGTTGGAAAAGGTAGTGCTGTGGAGTAGCTTTTGTGGCTGTCATCAGTAATACCACTCTGTTTTTAACTTTCCAAACTGCATGTATGGCAGAATACTTATTCTTGAATTTATGACCCTTCTTAAAAAAACGTTTATTTGAGAGAGAGCACGTGTGTGCTTGGGGGAGGGTAGAGGGAGAGAAGCAGACTCCCTGCTGAGGATGTTGCCTGACCCGGGGACCAGGGCTGCATCTCAGAACCCTGACCTGAGCCCTAATCCAGAGTCGGATGCTTAACCGACTGTGCCACCCAGGCACCCCAATTTATGACGCTCTTTTAAAACAACTGTTTGTCTCTTCTCCTGTGGCTTAGAAAATAATTACATTAAGTTTTCTTTGCTGCCAAGTCACCTCTGCAACCATAATCTGAAACTACCAAACCTCCCTGTTGGTTTTGTGGAAACACTTGTAATTATCTCCTAACAATATCTGCCTAATTCGTGTACCCATTGGGCAAGGACTGGGAATAATTATCCATTCTGTAACCTACCTTGAACAGACTTGCGAAATACCAAGCCTTACTTTGCCCCCTTTATCCTTCCTGACATTATACCTTGGCCCCTGGTCATTCTAGGACACTCTGTACCTCACTGGGAAAGTAGGGCTACAGCCGAACAGGTGAGCGTGGAGCTTATTTATGAAGGACATACGGGTTTACTCTCTGCTTCAACTCCTTAGTGTTTGATTTCTTTATTCCTCACAATTCTGCAAACCTATGTCTGAATGTATGCGCCCCTGAAACCAGAAGCAGATGAAACTCATTAGGTGACACCGCAGTACTGTTGCTGATCTTTACCCCAAACCTCAGGAAACAAAGCCAGGCATGATATCCTCAGCTTTCAGCTTTCAGCTTTTATCTTTTTTTTTTTTTCCCTAGGCCTGGAAAGTTGCAGATAGGATGCATCTAAAGTCAGAGTTTGGGGGAAAGACTTTTTCAAAGGGTTTTTATTGGGCAGGAAATGCCACATCTTAAAGCATAGCTGTGTGTTCCTATGGTTGGTACAGACATCTGAAGTCCTTGAAAACCAGCAGGAAAGATAACCAAACTTTTGGCCTATAAATGCATAGAATAGAAGAAAGAGTTGTGGCAATTATTTGGATTGTGTATCACTATAAAGAACCAATTAAAACATGATAATTCAGGATCTTTTGGATTTAGTTTGTTGGCTAGCCATGAGCATAAATGAATCCCCAAAATCATTTCTATTCCTTTAAATGTGTAACTGAAGCTATAACTTCTGAAACATTGAATGAAAAAATGAGGATCTAAGGTTTGGTCAGTACAGAGAAACCCTTTGCAGTTGGCACCCCTATGGTTCCAGTTTCTTTTCCTGGCACAGCACTAAAATGGCACATACAACTTTCATCAGCACTAGCGTGTTGCTCATTTAGCATTTAGGAAACACAGTGGATAGCAATTATCAGCCAAATAGCTGGGAAGTGAAAATGACCCAGTAATCAGAGTAAATATACATTATGCTGTCATATTCTAATGTGTAAATATTGGAGAGAAATTGCAGAACATGGACATGCAGAATCTTTCTTTTGAAGCCTTGTATGAATGCAAGTCCTGTCTTAGCTCTCTGGCATGTTTTCTGGATGACTGCTACTAAACATGCCAATTTGGTGAATAGTAGGTCATCCTCATTATTTGCTTGCTTACAGGTATCGTGACCAGAAAAGGCATTGCCCTGATTTTTGAAAATTCTAAACTTGGCTCCCAATGACTGGGAGACATATGGAGAGATGATAGCAGCTTGGTGGGAGTTTAGACATCATAAACCTTGCACAGCCAGTTGCTTTAGTTGCTTATTCCAGTCCAACTGCATGTTAATATTACAGAATCCTCCTTCCTTTGTTAATTTAAAAGCTGCCACTGTCATTTTGCTTATCATCCTCTTCTAAGCAAGGCAGGTGGGGATAGTATCAGTGTTGCAAAATGTTACTAAACTGAGCACCTGGATTGCGTGCTGTGATACAGAGGGGCACAAGAAGAATAGGCAGAGTCTTCATTTCAGAAGCTTGTGGGAATATCATACTGGGAAAATTAGGTTAGCTGATGGCTCAAGTTCATTAGCAAGGTTCTAAACAGCAGGTACACATAATTTCCCCACTTCTTCTATTAAGGGCTAAGAGACTTAGAGTAGGTCCAATCCTACCTCTACAGCAGAAGAGAAAGTGGGCTCTTGGTTGTAGTGGATGTTTGTTGTTTTGGAGGCACACAATATCCTTTTTCCCATTGCTTAAAACTTCTTGATATTTTGGGGGGTAAAAGGGGGTGAATACTCTCCCTACATTGGGTGCAATCTTGGTGGGTTGGCGAATTCGGGTCCCCATCCTGTTTGTTTGCTTGTTTGTTTGTTTTTTAAGATTTATTAATTTATTTGACAGAGAGACTGCGAGAGAGGGAACACAAGCAGGGGGAGTGGGAGAGGGGGAGGCAGGCTCCCTGTTGAGCAGGGAGCCCGATGTGGGGCTCGATGCCAGGACCCTGGGATCATGACCTGAGCCGAAGGCAGACGCTTAACGACTGAGCCACCCAGGCGCCCCTGCCCATCCTGTTTCTATGGAATCATGGGCTTCCTGGATGTTCCTCCTCCTAGATGCTCTTTCCAGGATAGCCAGGCAGTGAGCATGTGCCCTAACCTTAGCTAATCACTCTCTCTTGGGCAAAACAAAACAATAAAACCCCAAAACCCACTCATTTGAAGCATCTACGGAGATAATGCTGAGACCTTTGGGAGCTACCTGGTTCTTAATTGTTCTAAGTTGGGCTCTTCAGCCTTCTGTTTGATTATGTGCATTGCCCGGTTACTTTCCAATAGTACCGTTCTTGCTCAAATTCACCAGAGCTATTTCTGTTGCTAGCAACCAAAGAACTCTAAGTTTTTTTAAAAACTAAAATGCTGAGGATGACTACTTAGCAGAGGGTCAGAGGGACCATCCAGTCTGGGGTGGATCTCTGGTAGTAACAGTCAGTTTGGATATTGTATTATAACATTGGGAATGTCTAAATCCTAGGGACAATCTTAATACTTCAAAATGGTAGTTTTTGCCCATGATTCTGATCTTTACTTCATCTAGTCACAGCTTGATTAATTAAGATGGAGTTCAGCCATCTGTGCCCTTGGCCTTAATAAGATCCATATACATAAGGCAAAATAACCAGAGAGCTCTTGATTCAGTATATATACCCCTCCAACATAACCTATTTTCAGTAGGTGAGGTTGCAAAGGAAACTGCAAAGCTCCTGTACCCAGACGGAATTGTTTCCTTCTCCATATATCAACAGCAGTCAGCAAGTACCTCGATTTTTTGTCTGCACAGGACCCGAAAATCAAAACATTTATTAACAAGGGCATGCAAGTTATTTGTCTTAGCTGCTATAAGGAAAACAAACATAAGGTAGAGTTTTTGCCCACAGAGAACCCGTAACCTTTTTGAAGAGTTTGCCAGATAAACAGATTTGAAGGTTTTGTAAGAAAGAATCTTCAAGCTGGAGAGACCAGGAGGGACTTTGTGGAGAAAAGAGAATTCAGTCGTTGAGAATTACTGCTGACTTCCAGCAGCCAGCTGATGTCACAGGACTTCCCAGGCCAGGGTGGACCTGGACAGTGTCACGGCCTTGTCAGGCCAACGGTACAGCTGATTTTACTCAGAATGGCCTCTACCAAAAAGGACTTGAGATGGTGATACCCAAATGATTTTGGCCTTAGGGGCGTGGGACTCTGTGTGTGTGTGTGTGTGTGTGTGTGTGTGTGTGTGTGTGTGTGTGTATGTTTGTGTCAAAGATAAATCTTGTTTGCTGTCTTCCGTGAGCTTCCTTGAAAGAAGAAATGGAAGGCAGAGTATATTTCAGAGCAATTTCTTTCCTAATGTTGTGAATTTCTGTGATGAGGAAATTTGTGAAAAATCTACAGCAATGCACAAATAACAAAACAAAATGTCTGAACTGGAGCTCAGAGGAGGAGCTCCCCGCTCTCTACCTACTTGCTCTTTCTTTGTGGCCGAACACGTCTGAATTCTTTTAGAAGATTCAGTCTCTGAGCTTGGTAGGTCTCTTTGCATGTGCCTAAGTCGGGCTGCATTGATTGTATTCACTGGCTCTTGTTCTGTAGAACAAGAAAGTAGCAGAACCAGTATATCCCAGTACCCATTTGGAGACAGCATGTGAAGGAATCCGGATTCATTAGAACATTTAACATTTTTACTCACCTTCATTATAATAAAATATGGGGGGCAGAAACTCTTCTCCACTTTTTTCAAATGGGGAAAAAACTGAGGCACTTTCCAAATATAAGTCAGTGGCAGAGTCGGAATGAAAACTCCCATTTTCTGACTTCAAAACAGCTTGATTCACTAGGGCACATTGCTTCCCTTTGAGCATAAAATAAAAATAGCCCAACTTAATCAAACTATGTTTGCCAAGTTCTAGTCTATAGGGAACTTTTATTTTTATAGCCAAGAGTAACACGCACTTTATACCAGGCAATTTTAATGGCGGTATCGGGCCAACCTACACTACAGCTTCACAAATGGAGTACAAAAGCCCGTGGGTATTTTTACCTATTAAAAGTTGTGTTAGAGAAAGAGAGAGGCCCACAAAGATTAATGCAGGACTACTGCACCCAGCTGGGGAAAAAAATCACTTGAGTTCCAAAGCTGAAATATCATTTGCAAGGCTTTCCCTCCCAGTGTTTTCCCTACTCTTCTCAATCTTCATGATTGTAACTCCTACAAGGCAAGGCCTACATCTTGTCTCTGCCCCTCAGAGATAAATGTTTGTTGAATGAAGAGATGAATGAATACAGTTAATGAACAATTTTTGAAGCAAAAAAAAAAATTATATATGTATGAATAGGAAGCAATGAGTATATAGACAAGCTGAATCCAACTACAATATGATAGTATTTATTGAGTGCCAGTGGTCTTGAGTATCACTCAGAGGTCAGTTCATTATAAAATACCACCTTTACTTTTTCTGCTCTAGGTGCATTTTGTATTAGTCCATTTAATCGTTGGAACAATTCTGTGAACTAGGTATTTTTATTAGCTCTATCTCAAAGATGAGGGAAAAATGTGGTCAGTATGACCAAGTCACAGGACTCATCATGGCCTCACAGTTAGTAAAGAAAGGAACAAGGGATTTGAATCCAAAGCTGGTGTTTATACTGTTTGCTTACACTTTGGGAGCCATGGTAAATGCCAATCAGAGTAGGAGTCTCCCAGACGAAGCCCTTTACGCTGACTACTATGTAGCTGAACCTTTACTTTGACTGCTTACACCCCGTCCCAAAAACCGCAGCTTTCTTTCCTAGAGGGCCTTTGGCTTGATTTCATTTAGAACATGAGAAAACATTTATTAAAAAAGTTAAATAGTCTGTAAATGAATTATAGAATTTCAGAGGAAACTGTAAATGTATATATTCTAGTATCACTTACATTTTCTGGAGAAGGGGGTTCAATTTGTATTTTCTTGGGTATCCAGGGTCTGGGGAGTCATGCGAGAGCCTCATTCAGAGGTGGGTCCATTACAAAATGCAACACTTTTTATCTTTCTGAATGACTGTTTACCCTGGGCTACAGGGTGGCCCTCAGCTTTCAGCCTCCTGTCACCCTGACCTTGGAGTCCTTCTAACTTCTCAGCAGCAGGATGGCGAGTCTTTCCTCAAGGACTTCCTATCACATTGGCTTACTGAAACAGTTCAGTTTTGCCTGCCTCTCCCCTCCTGCAACTATTCTAAACAAATCTTAGATATGAAGAGTCAATAACCTAGGATTCTCAGTGAAAGAAAGAGTTCCCTCCATTTCCCTTCTCCCATTCCTGGTACAGTGGTGGTCTCTGCATTAAAGTTTCCTTGTTCTGGAGCCTGCCTTCATTCTCCAGGGTATGAGTGCTCCGAGAGAAGAAAGAGCATATCAGAACACGAAATCTATGTTTTCACTAAACAAGATACTTAGAAAAGAAAAAAAAAAGATCAATTTGGAATTTGATGTAATTTGGCTTTTGGGTTTGGAAAATTTGTTTTTGCACATTTTTTTGGTCCATACACATGAAAACCTGTTCTGAAAGCTACTGGTCAAACTTACCTGGCCTTAGCAGCTCTGAACCAGGTTGCAAATTCCAAGGAAATTCATTGTGTGACATGACATGACATGGCATGATGAGGGCACTGGGATCAGGAGGTAAAGAGGTGTTCTGGAACATCTAGGGAAGTGAGGTGACCGGAGTGCAAAGATGATCCAATAGTTCTCAGACTGGAGCTGTGGTGTGTTGATTCTCCATGTCTAACCACTTGTGGAGGCCACACTCTGGATGAAAATCTGGACGCTGCCCATTCTTACCATCTCACCATCTTGTGTATAAAGAAGAGGAACAGGGTGTGCCCACAGCTCCACTATGACCATTTCTTATGATGGAGTATCACACACTCCATTACTGGTGCAATTTCAGAAGTATGTGTGATCCTTTCTGCTGGGTCTAACTTGACAAGTGTGATCCACAGATCTCTAAAGAATTTTGCTCTGCTAAATATTCAAGAGGGTGTCTGACAGAGTGAAGGAAGGGAAATTAACAGAGACAAAAAGAGCTGGGCAAGAGAAATAAAAAGTTATGAGGATATAAAAAAAATAGGGAATTTTTACATACCAAAGATTCTATGGAATCCTAGTGGGAAAAGTGAATCTACCATATTAACATATTAACCATTTCCATTAAACTATAATATTTCAAAAAAGAGCATAATCAGCTTATGACAGCATGATTCCCTTATAATTCCTTTTATTTAAAACATTTTTTTGGATAAGTTATTTGGAGAAAGTATCCCGTTTCCTAGTGAGAAGAAAACTCCACCCCTTTTTACATGGTGTGATGATTCTAGTCCAAACGCAGGGAGTTTCTGGAAATGGCAAGTGAGACACTTGTTGCCATGGTGATTGTTAATAGTTCTGACTCAGATATAGTGTTGCTATAGCAACTGCATGGAAGCCCTTGGGAGGTGGTGCAGGCTTTTTTTTTTTTTTTAATCAGCAAAAAGAGGCTAGGAAGAACCATTTTAGTAGCTTTTTGCTGCACTGCAGTGACGAAGCTTTCAAGGCTATTTCATCCAGATGAAAGATCGTGCTGTTCCCGCACTGATGAAGCAGATACGTTATACTGCAGGATAAATGTAGTCCCATATAGCACAGTAGCAAGCACATTATCTGCCTGCTAATGAGTTCTGATTTTTTGACTAATGGTTTCTAATAACACAGGGCAATATCTTGAAAAATCCTTAATGTCACTGGCAATAAAAAAAAAAAAAGCCAAAGGTCAAAGACTGAACAGGTCCAAATCACTGAGAATTAGACTGTTTCAGCCTAGATGCATCCCTGTAGGGGTGAGACACGTGGCTAATAAAGCATTGGAAAATCTATTTTGGATGGTTTGGTTCGATCCTCTAGGTTGTATGCTTGTATAGCATCTTACATAGACCCAGTGATTGGCATGTAGAAGGTCCTCAAATAGTGAGGTGAGTGAATGAGTCAACTTGTCAGGCAGTGGATAGTCATGTTTACTTTTCCCTAAGACCACTCATATCATTTTTTATCATTGCAAGGCGTTTGCTACGTTTTGTGGTACTTGGAATTGAGTGCGTTAAGCAGGTCTGTGTTCTTCTAAAACTGATAAGGGGGTGCAGTTCTCTGTCAGGACTTCTTTCTGATTTCCAGGTGTTAATTATCCAGGATCAGACCTTCCTCGGGTCCTCAAGCTTTGGTAGAGATAGGAGGGCAGCCGGAATGGAATTGAAAGCAAGTCCTCTGTGTAGCCTCTTCTCCAGTCAGTAGATCAAAGCAAGGTTCTAAGAGTGTCCTCACTGCTGAACCAGGATTTGAAAGGGTTAAGAGAGCACCCTGGGCACTACCCTGAGACCACCTTCTACCAATTTAATCCACGATCAACTGCCCCCTTCTGTTGTTTTCTCCCATAGGCTCGTGGGCTAAGGTGAGTTTTCCCTTCTCCAATATAAAGTCCTTTGAGGGCTAGAATAGTGCCTTGTTCTTCTGTGAATATTTCACAGCACCTACATGATGGTTTCATATGGTAGGATCCCAGGAAAACCAACTTAGATAAAAATAAAAGAAAAATGTCTCCTAGTGTGACTTGCCTTTTGATTGGATTCCTTCTTCTTGCCTCTGAAGGTAGTAACTAGTTAATATGAGAAAAGCAGTATTAACTGGTAGGTTTGGTATTAATGGGAGCATTGCCTTTTGGGTGGAAAGTCAAGGTGGCTTCTGATTAATAAGTGGTGAAGTTCCCTATTATCACACACCATGGAAGTAGCTGCTTGATTTGCTCATTTAAGAGGCAAACCCGATTCTGTATACATAGTAAATATTTGTGGAATGAGTGATTATCTTTTTCTAGAGGCCATAAGCTTTGTGCACGGATTGATGATTCCAGACAGTAGTAGTAGTAGAGTAGAGTAGTGAAGATGGTTTTATTCTCTTCTTCGAGGCCCCTGCACAGCTGGAAACTGTAACAGAATGTTGGCTATATGCTAATGAACAATCTACCCCTCATTAGGCCAGCATTGAAGACAGTTATTCCCTTAAGCTGGTTGCAAAAGAATTTTATTTACCAGGATGGCTCTTTGTAATGTTGTCTTCTTGTCCCTTGTTATTAGACTATGCTTTAAATGTTTGAAAATGCCTGGAACATCTCATTTCCCATCTTGAAAGTTCATAGCTTCTTCTACCCCCTTTCTAACCCGTTTTTAAATTTTTCAGGGATTTGGTAGCAGGCTGCTTTTTTTTTAGTTGAAAAATTTTCAACACGAATGGAAAGCTGATTTGAAATTTGTTTAATGAGCTGTCTTTAAAAAAAATAAAAATAAAAGGGGCTTCTCCTGTAAAACAGCAACTTGATAGTGGCTCCTAATAAAGTTGTCTTTTCCTTACAGATGTCCCTATGAAGGTGAGAAAAAGGTGAAAATTTGTGGTAACACAGACAGTCCACTTATTGCTGGAATCTGAGGGAATTTCCATAGGTACACTGTCTTTCTATATTGAAAGACTCAATCGGTGGCTTACCTCTGTTATGCTCAACTGAAAGTACTTAGGAAGACCTTCCTGCCTCCTTCCTCACCCTCATGGTCTGCTGCTTCTTTCACAAACCTAGTTTTGTTTCAAATAAAAACTTGAGCAGCTACCCCTCTGCCACTTATCTGCTGCTTTTGGGGGGTAGCCATAACGCTGTCTTCTCGTTTTTCCTTTTCCTTGAACCCAGTCAAGAGCTTGCCCTCTTTTTTATGTTTTCTTGAATTGTGGTAAAAAGCACATAACATTTACCATGTTAACATTTTTTTCAGTGTATGGTTCAGTAGTGTTAAGTATATTCACATTGTTTTGAAGACCCCTCTTTTTTAGATCCAGTTAAAATCCGTAACACCAGAAAAAAAAAAGGGGGGAAGTAACATGGAGGTTGGGGAGGTAAGGCATTGCATCATGGGAAGCATAGTCTCCACAGGTATAATATTACTGGTTGAGGAAAAGAGACAAGGAGAGTGCTGGCTAGTATACAGGTTTCCCCCCACTATCTAAAACTAGAGTGTTCCTCTCGGCATCAGGGAACACAGATCAAAACCCCAATGAAATACCACCCCACACCAGTCAGAATGGCTAAAATTTAACAAGTCAGGAAACAATAGATGTTGGTGAGGATGTGGAGAAAGGGGAACCCTCTTGCACTGTTGGTGGGAATGCAAGCTGGTGCGGCCACTCTGGACAATAGTACGGAGGTTCCTCAAAAAGTTAAAAATAGAACTACCTATGACCCAGCAATTGCACTACTAGGTATTTACCCCAAAGATACAACCGTAGTGATCCGAAGGGGCACCTGCCCCCCAATGTTTATAGCAGCAATGTCCACAATAGCCAAACTGTGCAAAGAGCCCAGATGTCTATTGACAGGTGAATGGATAAAGAAGATGTGGTATGTATATCTACAATGGAATATTACTCAGTCGTCAAAAAATGAAAGCTTGCCATTTGCAACAATGTAGATGGAACTAGAGAGTATTATGCTAAGCAAAATAAATCAGTCAGAGAAAGACCATTATCATTTGATCTCACTCACATGTGGAATTTAAACAAAACAGAGAAGCATAGAGGAAGGGAGGGAAAAATAAAACAAGACAAAACCAGGGAAGGAGACAAACCAAAAGAAACTCTTAACTATAGGGAACAAACTGAGGATTGCTGGAGGAGAGGGGGGTGGGGGGATGGGGTAACTGGGTGACAGGCATTAACGAGGGCATGTGATGTAATGAGCATTGGGTATTATATGGAACTGATGAATTACTGAACTCTACCTCTGAAACTAATAATACACTATATGTTAATTGAATATAAATAAAATTAAACAATAGTGTTTCTATGAAATCTTTTGTAAACAGAAATGGTGTAAAGCAAAGCAATTACCATTAGTTTATACGAAAAAATTTTTGAGCATTCTCAGACCCCAAAAATAACCTCTCTTAGGCTTTTCTGGTACCTCAGGATACATCTTGCTATGGGATGCACAAAATAAAGCAGAGATGCTCAGAGACACAGTTCAAAGCTGTGGCAGCCTGATGCTGAGTGTAGTTTATGGGAAAGAAGCTTGGCGGTGCGTCTCGCTGCTCTGGGTGCACTCTGCCTTTATACCGGCTTGCTGCAAAACAAGTGCTGAATGCCATTTTTACTTTCCACCTGTTTTCATAAAAACAACCCCTTTCGAATTTTTTTTTGTTGTTGTTAATGAAAACAGATAGTTATGTAGGTCTTTTGTAAAAGTGAATGGCATGATGCAAACTATCAAAAAGCAGGGGAGTACCTGTTTAGAGTGTCAGAAAGGCAGGAAGTAGGCTATTTCAGCCCAGTAGAAGTTTATAGAAACACAGGTTGTAGACATCAACCCGGATCAGTTGTATATCTGAAAAGAGGATTCATCCAGTGCTTAACTGTGCAGGGAGATAGTAGGAGCCAATGTGGTGAGTACGGAGAAACACTACAGAAAAAGGGGAATGCAATTATGAATATGTAGAAGAAAAAGCATACTTTGGAAAGGATTTTCCAAGGTCTAGAGGCAAACTTGAGGAAATTGGCTTTTCCTAGACAGTACGACAACACAGAGGCAAGGAAAGAGAAGCAGAAATCTGAAAGCATCGTAGGATAGACTGCAAAGACAGATGGATGGCATAACATTTAATATGTGTAACACTGTGCTTAGCCCTATGGACTGCTATAAATCATCTGAACCTAAGAAGTGTTTGAATATTAACATGAAAGAATGCCTAGAAATCAAGATAATATGCAATAATCTATTAATTAAGGGCCTAAGTAAATGATCTAGATCTGTGCACTGGGATGTCAGGAAGAGGCAAGATCAATGTTGGCTGGAATTATCATCTGAAAAAATTTGGCTCAGTAGGAGGGAAGTGAGAATAGAATTTCAGAAAGGGGCAGTGGCATGATCTGAAGCTTTTATTTGTTTTGGGCACATGCCATCTTCCTCAGACTGTCCTCAGATAGTCTTAACTTCACAATCTTTTTCTTTCATTTGTTTAACATTTCAAACTGACACTACTTTCTGGTCAATATTCTCTTACCTGGACTTGTTCTGAATTTTTACACAAGGTTTGGTTCACCTATCTCCAGCTCATAGGCACCTTCTCTCAGGCAAGATTGCAATAATATGCTAATTTTTCTAACTAATGCTAACTTTCAGTCAGATCAGGCATTTTCCAAGCAATGTCACAACAAGTTGGTGTGGTAGGTTTGATGATAAAATCCCATTTTACAGGTGAGAATATTAAAAAAAAAAGCTAAAGGATTTTCCTAGACTTTTCATCTATAGAGCAAAAAAAAAAAAAGGTTAGGACTTAAATCCAGGGTTTTGATTCCCAGCCTCATGCTCTTTGTGACAAGAGTAGTGAGTAGTAAGAGTAAGGGAAGAGAAAGGTGGTAGAAATGGGCAAGTGAAGATGGTTTTATTTACTTGTCTCAGATAGAAGTGAGGCTGTGGATGCTTAAAGACACTGGGAAGGAACCTGACTTTCCTCCCCAACAGCAGACATATACCCCAATTATTTATTCAGCAATGGGGTAAAGGCTGTTAGGATCAGAGTACTCTTCTTGAGAAATAAAGGTTGGGGTACCTAAGGTATGGGCCTAATGAAAAGGGAGAGTCTGTCTGAACAGGTGCTGGGACCATTGACCACATTCTGGAGAAGCAGGAGTATGGGCTATAAAATTCACTTGATTTATAGCAAGTGAATGCAACTAAGTAGAAGGGAGGAAGAAGCAAAGAACAAGAAGTGAAGATCAGAGAAAAGAGAAAAGCAAAGAGGGATAATGATCCAGAGGGGAGCATAATGTCTGTAGGGCACATTCCAGAATAGAAAATCTTGCATAACCGGAACTGTGATGCAAGTTTGGTAACAACCATTTGACAACTGACAGTCAAGAAAATCATATATTCACTTTCAAGGCAGGACAGTGTGTCTATTATCACTGCTTTCCATAGTACTACTGACCATGGTCTACATAAGGGAATAGCAGTCATGCCTTGTTGACAGTACAGAACTGTTACAGGAAAGCAAGATTCTGGGATGACTGGAGGCATGGGTCGTGGTAGGAAGTTTTCACATGATAATATAGTAGCTCAGTATTGCCAAACTAGCCTTGTAATCTGATGTGACATTTGCCAAATTATTTTATATAATTGTATGTAATTATTCTTGTACTTTCTTGATGCATATACTTTTTAAAAAAGTATTTATTTATTAGAGAGCACAAGCAGGGGGAGCAGCAGAAGGAGAAGGAGAAGCAGACTCCCCACTGAGCAGGAAGTCTGATGTGGGGCTCAATCCCAGGACTCTGGGATCATGACCTGAGCTGAAGGCAGACGCTTAACCAACTGAGCCACCCAGGTACCCCCTGATGCATTTACTTATGATGGTTGAATACATTTTTCACTGCTCAGTCTTCCTCTCCTGTTTTTAATGTTTTCTAGCTTTAGGAATCATTATATTCTTTGTCCTCATGTACTCTTACGCACATTGGATTTTTTGTTTAATCTACAGTTTTGATAATGCCAGTAGTCCCGTCTCCCCGTTTGAAAGGTGTGTGAGGACTCCTATGTAGGGATATAATGGCCAGAAGTCCTATAAGTGAGAACGGACAGTGTAACTCTTTATTCATTCCTGGTGCAAACTTCTAGAGCTGAGCTCAGTCACATTTTCAAAGAGAATAGTTAAAAGTTAACATGCCTTTTAATTTTGTTCTGTTTTACCCAGAAAATACCATTTCAGCTGTAAGTACTCCCATTCTCAACAGTATTTTAGACCTGGAGAGAACCCGACTGCTGGACAAGCCTGACTTACCGGGCTTATCGTTTACTCCACCTTGCCTGACCTGTTTGCTGCCAGGAATGTAATTCTGAACCCTAGAAGCACTTGGTAACCCTCTCATTATTTTAATGTGTTTTGGATACACATAATGTCTGATTTTCCTCCTTTTTCATTGAATTAACACTAATTGGCAGTCTCTGTCCAGCTGTTGGTTCCCTGTCTGCCCAGCTCCTAATTCTCTCCAATTTCTAGATCCACAGCAGAGAGAGCCATCTTTTCTGACAAATGGACATGGGCACATCTTCTTGAGGACCACTGCAATTGCCTTGGAAGTGTATTCGTTTGGTAGGGCTGCCGTAATAAAGCACACACACTGGGTGGTTTCAGCAGCAGAAATTGTCTTACAGTTCTGGGGGCTAAGAGTCAGCAATCGATATGTCATCAGGGTTGGTTCCTTCTAAGAGTTGTGAGGAAGAGATCTGTTTCATGCCTCTCCTTGTTTCTGGTGGTTTGCTGGCAATCTTTGGTGTTCCTTGGTGGATAGAACTACTACTCTGATTTCTGCCTTTATCTTCACTTGGTATTCTACTTGTGTGCATGTCTATTTCCAATTTCCCCTTTTTATAAAGATGCCAGCCCTACTGGATTAGAGCCCACCCTAACAACCTTACTTTAACATCATTACCTCTGTACAGACCCTACCTCCAAATAAAGTCACATTGTGTGAGGTACTGGGGATTATGATGTCAACATATTAGGGTTTTCTTTTGGCGGGGGGAAGCATAGCTCAATCCATAACAGGAGTATAGACTTTCTACATCAGAAAACAGAACAAAATACTTTTAAAGATTTACTTTGGAATCCGTTGGTTTTTTTTTTTTTTTTTTTACTGGTTTGGCTTCTTCATGTAGTCTCTATCTTTCTCTATTTCTCTCCTTTAATACTTCTTGTCTAGGACCCTCCCTTAGAAATCTATTTTCTTTCAGTTCTAATTGTCTCTTTAAGTTTGTTTTCTCTTACATTGTTTTTTTCCTTGCTCATTTCCACTTTCTTTTCTTTGTGGATGCATGCTTCTGCTCCTTTTATCCAAAAGAAGGGTTAACCTCTCTCTGAACCAATGATTATCAACCATGAAGGTGAAATAACCTACTGAGTCCCAGGGTTGTGAAATATGTTCAGATAATTTATTCCTTACAATGGGTAAAATACCCAATTCTACCAAATGATTTGCCTTTTCAGAATATGTATTTCAGAATAAACTCTTAATAGTCATCCATTCATTTGCATTCTGATATGCCCTATGGTGTAGGAAGAAAGGGAAGTTACAGCCAGTGTATGGGGAATTGGTATGTAATGGATGGACTACCATATCTGTGCTCACGGAGTGTGACACATGTGGCTCATCCATCATGTCTGTCGAGGCAGAAAAAAAACCCAAAAAAACAGGATGAGGCTCACTCCTTTAGACCCAAAGAGTTCTTGCGGACCAGGGCCCTCCCTTGGGGGGAGGTAAAGAATAATTTGTTTTCAGTCTAGACATGTCCTTTTAAAGTTTAAGTCAAATTTTGTATACATATTCTCAGCTAAGACAAACCTAATTTCATGATATGTGACAAATTTAATTTTTACCTTTACACTTTGACATTCAGGAAATTTTTGTGTATTAAGAAGTTTAAATTTCCGCATCAAATTTAAAGTATCAACGGTCAGTATCTCACATGAGCGGTGTCAACACTGGGCAGGGAGTGGTAAAATTTGAGTTTCCGTTATAGTGCAGACACTAATAATTTACTGTCACTTCAGCAAGCCACTTAGATTCAGTAGGCTACAACTTCTTTGGGAATTATGTTTCTATCAGCTGCCAATTCCTTGTAAGTTTTAAAAGATAATTTTTTAAAAAGTAACCTATGAATCTCATATAAAACGAGCACGTCAAAGACTTTTATTTAACTCAGTTAATGTGGGAGCCAGTAAGATGCAACAATTAATTCCCCAAATAATTCAAAGACACATATACCGTATAGGTGATAAATAAGTTTACAAACAGATGCAAAGCTGGTCTGTATCCACAAGGCGATATTTCACACACCCCCCAAAATAATTTGCCTTCCTATGGACAAGAATCATTTGCTTTACTGTAAGTATTTTAAAACTGATAGAGTTGTAAAATACCTCAAAGACTATTGAAGGTACAGGCTTCTCCAAGTAAAATAACCTGAAAGGACTTAACAGGACTCGCAATAATCTATTTTTGTCCATTTAGAAAATCCTCTACAATTTTTCTGGAGTCCTTTGTTTCAGGTATACTATGGAATCAGTCTCCATAACACATGTCAAAAGCAGAATCACTTTGGTTGAAATGAGTACAGGGACTTCTAGTTAAACTTGCTTTTTAGTCTTAGATCGTTCACTGAGATCCCAGCTCAGAGTTTTCAGATCTGTGTAAATCACAGTTTGAAAACCATCAGATGATTTCTGTAATTGCTGAAATCATATCCATTGCTTCATACTCAGTCCCTCAACTTTTGTTTTAGTGGTCTCCATGCCTCTACCTGCCGCCTACTAAACACAGAAACACACACACACACACACACTCTGCTATGTCAGGCAATAAAGGCATCCCTTTCAGGGTCCTTCTATATCCTTACAAATCCAAAATTCCAAAACTGTCCATGACTGTATAGAGTTTTTCATCTCTGAATTACATAGAGTAACTGCAAGTTACTTGAAAGAATACTTCCCACTTGACTAAATAACTTGTACCCTAATAGCCTTAGAGTATTCTTGAAAATGATTTATAAATGTATCTGTCAGGTTTTACTGTGATGCCATCTTTATCACTAATGTATTCACTTAATTTCTTAATTTTGAAAAACAAGGCCATATTTTTTTAAATGCCTCTGGGCACACGTATCAAAATATCTCTCTAAATCCTGCAATCATGCTTTCCTGTTCTTTATTTCTATTTTAAGTCCTATGGATCTATTGTCATGAGAAAACAGTGAAGGACTTCTTCACAAATGGGACGCGGTTTTCTCACTACCCATTGTGGCCTAAATGCTTTCTCCCTTTACCTTGTCTCTAGATTTTACCATAGTCTACCTCAGTCTTAGTCTTGGGCATGACATGTGTGAAATTCTTGCCTTAGTGGCAACGGGGAACTCAGGCTCACTGTTAGTAATTCCCATCATATGACCCAATGTCCTATTGAACCAGATCCTCATAGTGAGACTCAGATGGTCAATTTTCTGATTCTTGCCACTTGTTCTTGCAACTGTATCCTCCCTTGACCTATACCAACTATCTGTTCCGCTGATCTCCTTAGGCTTGACTCTTTACCTGTCTGAATCCAAGATGCCTTCCCATTTCCTTTTCCTCCCTTGCCTAAGAATACCTTTATACCCTTCATTCTTGTGTCATTTTAGGTAGTCTTTCCTGGACCTCTCTGCTCTTTAGCTGCCCAAATCCTGAACTGACCTTCTTTCCACTGTATCATCCCAGAGTTCAAGATACTAAAGTAAGCTTCAATATTACCTAGCAAAATAAAAAAGTAGCTTTTCTTATCCTAAAACTATCACTAAAAAAAAGGCGGGGAGGGGAGCCTGGGTGGCTCAGTCGGTTAAGCATCCCACTCTTGATTTTTGGCTCAGGTTATGATCTCAGGGTGATGAGATCAAGCCCCATATCAGACTCTGCACTCAGTGGGTAGTCTGCTTGAGATTCTCTCTCTCCCTCCCCCCCTCCCGTCCATGTGTGCTCTCTCTCTCAAATAAATAAATAAATCTTAAAAAAAAAAAATCACTCACTCTGCCTGTTCCAGCATCTAACATCTCTCACAGCAATATAGAGACCACTATATTATTTTTTTTTTAAAGATTTTATTTATTTATTTGACAGAGACAGCGAGAGAGGGAACACAAGCAGGGGGAGTGTGAGAGGGAGAAGCAGGCTTCCCGCTGAGCAGGGAGTCTGAGACCACTATTTTCTTTTTTTTTTTTATTATGTTAATGACCATTATTTTCTTAAAGCAGCATTAAATGAAATCACTCTTTTTGTTCTAGTGTCACTATCTGGAAAATTCTTTGCTTTTCCCTACTTTCTAAACCTTATCTCTTGACTAGGACAGAAGCATAGACCAAAGAGAGAAGGATAGCTAATTTTGTTTAGTAGGGACTACATACTAGATGTTAAGCTAAATGTCTAAAAATCTTATTTATTCTGCATGATATCTCTCTGAAGGAGATAACTGTTATCTTACCTTTAATAGGTGAGAAAAGGTTGAGTAAGTTACAAAGGTCACCCAGCTAATAACTTTTATAACCAGGGCTGAAATTCAAGCTCACTAGATTCTACATCCTCCCAGGATAACAGACTAACTTTATAATTTATTACTAAGTAGGTGGCAACCTTGACTGATTTACAATCTAAAACATTTACATTCATTTGTGGTGGAAATGTTCAGAGCAAATCATTAACCTGAAGGAAATCTCAGAAAAAGAGAAGCATTAGAAAGTAGAGGTGAAGGCACAGGTCAATAGATAAGGAGATGCAGGCTCTAGTCCCAGCTCGTGGGCAAGAAGCTTTCAGGGTTTCTATTCTCTCACGTGTAAAATTAGACTTTCATACTAAGTTGTCTCTAAAGTTTCTTCCAACAATGTAATTGCTTTTTGAGGGGCCTAAGAAAAAATCACACACAATATAATCAGTTTTTGCAATTGAAAGAGAGCTTTAGTGGCATGTGCGTGGGGTAGGCTTGTGTGGTGAGGTTCATTATCCAAGTCAGTCCAACTCACCTGCTGACCTTGTCCTCTCTTGCTGTGTATCAGGGCAACTGCTGGGTGAATCCACTGAGAACCGGGCAAATTGGGACAGCAGTGTTACTTCTTAGGACTGCTGTCACCAAAATGGCAGGTCATATCACCAACTGGAAAGGGTTGAATGCATTCTGCCCTAAAGCCAGTCTCTCAGCATGGAGGAGACATTCCAACCCACAGACACTGGGTTGGGCTTATGCGGAAAAGGGGGGAAGGTTAAGAGAGGTATCCACAGCAGATGATGTATTACAAGTGAGAACCTAAAATTACAAGATGGAAATTGCTAAAAGATGCTGTACAGATTCCTTTGAACACAGTTCACAGGAGGGAGGCCTGTGTATTGTTGAACAACAAGAGCGGCAGACAGATCATTTACATGTGGTAATCAAGAATGAGGGTGTCAGAACATCTGTTATTTTGTCTGCCTGGCTCCCCTTCCTTTGGAAACTGCTCCTCTACCACACCAAGCAATTCTGATGTGCCCATCTTTCCTGCCACAGGGGTGAGCAAATGACTCAAGGTGACCAGAATATCTAATTCCCCAGCACCCAGATATTCATTGACTAGAGATGGGTGTGAGACCTAAGTAGGGCCAATCAGTGTTCTGCTGGGGGAATTGCTATTGTTACAGGAAAAGAGAGAGGATCTTGTTCGGAGTTATGAAGTATAAAGATGATGGGAAGATGGGAGTGACTAGTGGGCCACTTGGAAAGAGTAAGTCAACATGGAGGAAGGAAGGGCAACAGACATATGGCTAAGGACCTTGCTTAAGTACTCAGCCCCAAATACCTCTGAAACTAGAAAACATCAGACTTCTTAACTTCTTAATATGAGCCAATAAATACCTCTCCCCGTTAGAACATCCTTATTTGGGTGTAATTTACATGCATTAAAATTCACCCTGTTTAGATGGATAGTTCCATGAATTTTGATCGATGTGCAAAGACTATATAATCACCACCACAATCAAGATACAGAATATTTCTATCACCCCAGGAAGTTCTATCATGCTTCTGTGTAGTGTGTCTCCTTCCACCCTTCTCCCTTGCAACCACTGATTTATTATCCTGTCCCTACAGTTTTGCCTTTTCCAAAATGATAAGTAAATGGAATCCGTAAGTATGTATAGCCTTTGAGTATTGCTTCTTTCACTTGAATGCATTTGAGATCCATCGTCATTGTTGCAAGTATTAATAGTTTGTTCCTTTTTATTGCTAAGTAGTATTTCATTGTATGGATATATCACAATTTGTTTATACATTTACCAGTTCATGGGCATGTGGACTGTTTCCAGCTTTTGGTGATTGTGCAGAAAGCCACAATAAATAATTACATACAGGTTTTTGTATGGACCTATGTTTTCATTTCTCTTGGGTAAATAAGTGTAGGATTGTTGAGCTATATGGTAAATATATATTTAATGTTACAAGAAACTTCCAAACTGTATTCCAAAGTGGCTGTACCATTTTGCATTACCACCAGGAATGAGAATTCCCATTGCTCTGCTTTCTCACCAGCATTTGATGTATATATATATATATATTTTTTTTTTTTTTTTTTAAAGATTTTATTTATTTATTTGACAGAGAGACACAGCGAGAGAGGGAACACAAGCAGGGGGAGTGGGAGAGGGAGAAGCAGGCTTCCCGCGGAGCAGGGAGCCCGATGCGGGGCTCGATCCCAGGACCTGGAATCATGACCCGAGCTGAAGGCAGACGCTTAACGACTGAGCCACCCAGGCGCCCCTGATGTATATATTTTTTTAATTTGACCAATTCTAATGTTTGCAGTAGTATCTTACTGTGATTTCAACGAAAAATGATGTTAAGCATCTTTCCATATTCTCATTTGCAATTTACATATCTTTATCTTTAGTGGAACCTCTGATCAAATCTTTTGCCCATTTTTTATTTATTTTCTTCTTACTATATTGTGAGAATTACATTCTGGATACAAGTCCTTTATCAAATTTATGTTTTGCAAGTATTTACTTCCAGTGTGTGACATGCCTTTTAATTTTTTTTAGAGGTGTTTTTCAAAGAACAGAAGCTTTAAATTTTGAACAAGTTCAATTTATCAATTTTTTTATTTTATGGCTTATATTTTTTGTGTCCTCTCTAATACTTTGCTAAACCCAAGGTCACGGAAAATTTTCCTGTTTTTTTTTTTTTTTTCCTAAACACTTTAGTTTAGAGTTTATATATAGAACTATGATCAATTTGGGGTTAATTGCATCTAGCGCTTCCCCCCCTTTTAAAGATGACTTGAATTTCTATTTCTGGCAACAAAAAAAAATCTTGACTAATGTAGATGGTGTTGTTCACAATTGTTAAATGAGAAACATTTTAAGAAAGGACTTATCTGGTGGAGATATATTTCAGGGCAACATGTCAGTTCTTTCCAAATCAATTTCAATGAAAATCCCATTGAGATTTATTTATTTGAACTTGACAAAATGAATTTTTAATGTGGAAGAATAAATGGGTGAGAATAGCAATGAAAATTTTAAAAATGAAATAGACTTTGGCTATAAGGTATTAAAACATACAGTAAACCACAATAATCAAATCAGTGTGGTGCTGGTGTAGGAATCAATGGGCAAAGCAGTAGAACAGAATAGAGGGCCTAGATACAGGCCTAGCATGTATGTTTTATGTCAGAATTAAAAATAATTCTCCAATTAGTGGTGCTGGTAAAATTAGTTTAAAAAATATATCATTAACGATCATCAAAGTTCCAGGTGAATTAGAACAAAATATGAAAAATTAAAATATTTAGAGAAAGATAGTCTGAAATTGCAATCCTGAGCTGGCACCTCCTTGGTCTTTTCTCAAATCGGATTTGCTCTTTTTATGTGATTTAACTGGATTGCAGGATTGCCCATATAGTCTGCATCCCATTACACTGTACTGCACCCAGGTCATGCAGGAATATAGGTTATAGTGGTCTTTGTTGTAAGCAGAAGTACTCTGTTTTGATGCACAAATGTATTTATTTTTCTCTACTTGTCAGAAGCGTTTGTATTCAGGCAAGATTTGTGAAAATATTTCCCCACCAAATTAAATGTGACTTCTAATATATTTCCAGAGGGAGCATTTTTATATATATTCTTGAGATTGGGGAGTCTGGGAAACAAACTAGAGGGTCTAGATTGACTGTAGTGTTTCTTGTGAGGTGAAGCCACATTTTTCTTCTCTTCATAGATGCTCCAGCCTGGGGGATTAATGTTTACCTTGATTTAATGTCTCATCAGAAGCATGACATCCACAGCAGACTGGCTGCAGCAGGATTAAATGAAGCATGGCCGTTTCTTCAAGAGAGACTTAAACCTCAAGCCTTCAGCCCTAGAGGGGCGGGGCAGGAGATGAAGATAGAACAAAAATCTATTGAACTCCCAATGGTAGAGGGAGTGTGAAAAATTTAACCCCCTTGACCGCAGGCACAATTTAGGGGCTGAAATGAGGTTTATATTTAAAAAATCCAGGCGTTAAACCCAGGTTAGGAGGGTTTGGACTTTATAGGGATGCTGCTCTGGAGTCAAGGAAAGAAGGAGCTCAGCTGCCCCTGGATACTCCTACCCCACACCACATCAAAAAAGTGACCCTGAGACAAGGAGACAAACTCTCTTTAAGGGAGAAAGAAAGGGAGATTATTTTCAGTGTTTGGAAATTGAATCCAAAGCCTTGTCAGGACAAATTTTGCCAAAGCAGCATATTCTTCCTCCCAGAAGCAGGTAAATGAATATAGGAGATGCTAAACTAGGGCAGGGTAAGGTCCATCCTACCAGAATTCTGCCACTGGCTGAGGACCAGGGGAAGGCTGTGGGAACTGGGCATTTTGGGTTTCTCTTTCCACCTCCACCCCCCAAATTTCTTGGGTTCCTTCACCAAATCATTAAAGATCTGATGCTCATGAAATTTTCTTATAACTCTTATATTTTTAGCCACTATTTCAATGGGATAATGAGTTCTTTTCACTCACTCAATAAAGCGGTACGTCTTATTTGTCCTAGAATCAACCACTTCACATTCAGAGTTTTGGGGCTCTTGTATTCATTCCTCCCAACTTTTGTAGGACTTCATAGGCTTCCGTACAGCCTTTCCTGTTATGGCCGCTCTTCCTTCTTCCTCCCGTGGAGTTGATTAGTTTAATTATCCTCTCCCTCCTTTTCTTTCCTTTCTGGTGCACTCCTTTTCCCTGTGTCTTTCCCTTTCCCTCTCTTACTTAGCTGTAGCAAAGAGACTTATACATGGTAGGCCTTTGGGCCATGCCCATTCTTCAGGCACATTATACTCCTGTTCCAGTCAGTGCTCAGCCCTCCCTGTGAGGGCGGTGAGCCAGCAGAAAGAACATGGAGCTCAAGAGGCAGACAGACCAGGCTTAAAATCTTTCCGTATCATTGAATACCTCTATGACCTTGAGTACTCATTTCAGGTTGTTGTTTTTTTTCTTTTTTCCAAATGAGAATAATACATCTTAAGGAGTCATTGTGAAGATTAAATGATTTGAAAAACCTTGGTAGGTAGTTCAGTATTCTGATAAAGCTAATCTATTTTTTAAACAAATCAGTGCAAATCTCAAGACAGGGCCTGATTTGTTATTTCACTCCTGTGCTATGAGTAACAAAGCTGAAAAGTCTAGTGGGGCCAAGTAAGTAGTGAGAACTGCCTTCTTTGCCTAATTGGCAAGAACATGGCAGCCAGTGGCCAGTAAGTAGAGACTTACCTCATCATTTCCCCATCATACCTTGTAGTAGTAGTCTCAAGGGAATATGATGGGAATCCTCATCAGAGTGAACCTAGAAGCTGGCCATGTAGGGGCTAATGTCTGCCATCACAGTCTACAATCTCAAAGAAACTCTCCCTAATACAACCATTCTCACAAACTTATTTAGAAGCCTTGGGCAAACCCAGTGGGAAGCTCTTGAGCAAGAAATGCCTATCAGCATTTCATCTTTTGGACTGAAATTGCTGGGGCTTTGTATTCCCATCTCATTCAGCCATTGAACATGGGCAGCCCTAGAAAAGGCATGACCTTGGGAGAGGCATTTCTCAACAGCTGCGATAAACTCTGAAGGAGCTGACATTTGGAGGCTGTCTGCTAACTGCGTGCCCCACCCCTGGACAGCAAGTCCTTGAAGGGAGATCTGGACAGCATATAATCTTGTCTACTGCAATAAGTTATTGTTTTAAAATATATTCTAAGACTTCCAATGTTTTTATTCCTACTTCCTTAATATAAAGTTGCAACATGCCTTACTTACTGCTACGTAACAAAACATTCCAAAATTTTAGTGGCTTAAAATAACAGTGATTTTGTACTTCTCAAAATTCTGTGTTAGCTGGGATCACCCGGGTGATTTTTCTGCTGGTCTTCCCTGAGGTCGCTCATGCAGCTGCAGTCACATTCTCTTTCAATCACAGGCAGAAGGTCTAAGATGGTCTTATTCACATGTCTAGGGCCTTGATGCTGGCAAGCTAGATCTTTTCCTCCATGCAATCTCAGTTGGTAGCTTAGTCTGTTTCTTTACATGCAAGTAGAGTGTTCCAAAGGCAAATATGGAAGCTGCAGCCCAGATGCCAGAATTGGTTAAATTCTATTGGTCAAAGTAAGTCATAAGATTACCCAGTATAAGGAGTTGGAAAATAGACTCTACTTGATGTTAAGAACTGTAACATATTGTGATTCAGCCTACCATAGTCTATTCACTGGCCTCCAAATACAAAATATGCTCACTCTCTCCCCTCAAAGTTGTTCCCATCACAGCATCATTATTAAGCTTGAAGTCCATAGTCTCAATGTCACTTGGAACAAAACTTGGTCATTTTCAGAGCCATAGATTTGGTTGTGCTAATGATATCTGCTATCTAAGAATTGCCATTTCTAAAAGAAAAGCTCTTGATATCCTCAGTGACACAGATTACTGCCTAATCTCTGCATTAATTATGGAAAGGTTTTTAGATCTGTCGTAAAGATTGTAGGCATAACTTACATTCTACATTACTAAAAACCAGGGCTTCTCATTTTAGAAAATCAGGCTTGTTAATGTCAAATCAAATTCTGAACTTGATCAGTCTGTGTGGTAAATAGGTCTTTCAGATGGTTCATTCCATTAGTATATCTTATTTGAGCCAAAAAATGGAAAAGGATTGTTTCTCAAATATACCTTGAAAACTGTTGCTCTTCGAAAGGAAGTTGGGGATGAGGGTTCTTTTTTATCTCTCAAAGTGTAACTTAACCACATCTATCATAGAAAAGTATGCTTGTGAGAGAGGTATCTCAAAATTTCTCTTGGCTCCATCTAGCCTTTAAAAATCTAATGACAACCATGAGGAATGATTATATACTCAGGATTTGGAGTTAATGGATCCCTTGTTATCTTTCGTGATAATGTTATAGTTCTTAAAACTTAAGATGCCTGTGAATCAGCTCAGGTGAATGTCAACAAAGATTGGTGTAGCCTGGAGGGGACCAGGCATGCCCTTTATGTAAAAACAAAACAAAACAAACAAACAAACACCAAATGAGTCTGATGTCTGATGCAGGTTAGTTTTGGCTGCACTTGAGAAACATAGGAGTTCGTGAACCCTCCAATTAAAATCTTTGATCTTTCTGGATACACACACACACGT
Source organism: Halichoerus grypus (assembly GCF_964656455.1). Taxonomy (NCBI): domain Eukaryota; kingdom Metazoa; phylum Chordata; class Mammalia; order Carnivora; family Phocidae; genus Halichoerus; species Halichoerus grypus. The sequence goes on from NC_135712.1 coordinate 60,209,875, forward strand.
GCATGCATGTGTGCACATACATACATATAAAAGTTCAAAAATAAAAGATGAATTATTTTTTTTCCTTTGCTCCCAGTTACTTCACAAGAATTTCAGTGATTCAACTATTACATTTGAGTCAACCTAATGATTATATTGGACTTCAACTATATAAATTTGTCTTATTGTACATACATGATATGGACTTCTTGGTTACTTAGTTGCAGTTTTAAAAATCTTGATTCCTTGAAGCTGCTATTGAAGACTAAGCACCACTATTTACATTCTCCAAATGTTCTAATTGTGGTTAATTTATATGTATTCATTATTACATAGTTGGAATCAGTGTGGTGATCTGCTTACAACATTTCCCATATGCAGGACTATGATTATTTCCATGTGTCAACATCACCCACATACTTGTTATTTTATAAAGCCATAATATTCCACTGGGCAAATGTGCCAGAATTTATTTCTCATTGGCAGGCTTTGCGGGATGTCTGCATGTGTGTGCAGATTCTATTTAACGTCAGGTGTATGCAGTGGTACCTCTTTTTAGAAATGATTATTGTGACCAGGGATTATCAAGTGAAAGCAGCATAGAAACATCCTAAAAGATACTTGGGCCTTAAATTGATAAATAATTAGGACCCCAAATGGGTAATAAATTGAACCCGATATGTTGTCAAGGAAGTAAACACAATTATAGGCATTAAGACGTTTGATGTTTTTAGATTCTAGACAGGAATGTAGCAACCAGAAATAGGTAGAGAGAAGCTCCTCCTATGAAAAATATCAACTGTATGCAAATTCATGAACTTTAGTTCATAAGCAGAGCAAAGGGCAGTAGGATGATACAGAAAGATAACGAAATTGAAATGATAATAGGTGTTGTTTCACAGACTTCCTCAACAGGCAAAATAAGCTTCTTATAATGCCAGGTTCTAAAGATAGATATTGGTGTTTCAGGAGACTTCAGCTCTCTCAAAATCTGTTGGAAGTCTAATTTGGTCAAAAGGAGAGCATCTAATAAATTTGTGACTATGAGATGATTTACTACTGAGAAAGTAAAAGATTTAATATAGGCAAATACCATCCTAGACTTGAAGGAAACTAAGAAGGAAAAACTGATAATTAATATAATAGTAAATGCCTAATACCAAAGAAAAGGAACACTGGGCTTAGTTATTCATGTGCCCTAGACTTTAAAAGCCAATTGTTAAAATGCTTCCTGGACTCTGAAAGGGAAAATAGATGAAGGGTGGAAAGCTCTCTACATGTAATTTGGACTGTACAGAAGTTTTGGAAAGTTCAAAGAGAAAGGCAAAAGGAAAGGCATCTGAGGAAAACAATGTAGTTGCATAGGTATTCCATTCTACGTCCAGTGTATAAAAGACTTTTATAAAAGACATAGACCTATAATAAAAGATAAATATAAAAAGATGACAGGAGTATAAGAAAAGCATTGAGAAGCCTCAAGCACAGGTCAAGTGAATGGGGTTAAGCTTTAGAGTGAGAGAAAAAGACCAAATGATTATTCTAACTATGTAGAATAAGAAGTTGGTATAGGTCCATGGCATCAATGAGGGGTATAAGAATCCTGAGATTTGCATATGCTGTTTCACTTTTTAAAGGGAGACATGTTAATGCCAGAAAGTATAAACTAAACAACTGAATTTTAATTTTTATCAGCGTTTGGGATTAAGTTTTAAGTAGAAGGCTTGTGAACTTTTAGAGGAGAATGTGATGATCACTAGGAACCAATATGCATTCGCCAAGTATGAGTGAAACATGTTGATTTCCTATCATTTTAAAGTAGGAAAGTATCATTGGTTTATACCTGTTGATTTAAGTGTAGAATTTGGTTATTTTTTCCTTCATGTTATTTAGGATAAGATGCTTAAAACACTTCATGGATTATTAGATGGATTAATAACTTGTCTAATAGCTGTTGTTTAATATTTAAGGAGCGGCATCTTCATTTGACTAGAACATGGCTCTGTCCTTGGCAGTTCAAAATTTATATCAGTGACTTGAATGAAGGAATATATTCACACATGAGTTTTAGATTTAAAAAAAATCTTACTAAAACAATTTTACGTGGGATATTGCTTACTCAGATTTGACTCTTGGACACCACAAGCAAATCCGAGTCAGGTGGAGCCACAATGGACTATAAGGATGACAAGAACGATTCGTTGACTCTTCCTAACTAATCCTCAGTCTGAAAAGAACAGAGTTCACTCCACTGTGGTAGGCTGAATAACGGCCCTCAAAGATATCTTTTTTTTTTTTTTTAGAAGATTTTATTTATTTATTTGACAGAGACAACGCGAGAGAGGGACCACAAGCAGGAGCAGTGGGAGAGGCAGAAGCAGGCTTCCCGCCGAGCAGGGAGCCCGATGTGGGGCTTGATCCCAGGACCCCAGGATCATGACCTGAGCCGAAGGCAAACGCTCAACGACTGAGTCACCCAGGCGCCCCAAAGATATCTAAGTCTTAATCTTTGGAGCCTGTGAATACATTAGCTTCTGTAGTAAAAAGCACTTTGCACATGTGACTAAGGATTTTGAAATTGGGAGGTTATCCTATTTTGTCTAAGTGAGCCCAGTGTGATCATAAATGTTATGAGAGGGAATAGGAGGGTCAGAATCAGACAGGAAGATGTGAAGATAGAAGCAGGGGTTGGAGTATGCGGGCAGCTTCTAAAAGCTGAAAAAGGCAAGGAAATAGTCTCCCTTAGAGTTTCCAGAAAGAGCACAGCCCCAGACTTCTGACTGTCAGAACTGTTAGATAGTAAGTTTATGGTGTTTTAAGCCACCAAGTTTGTGGTAATGTGTTACAACAAAGAAAACTAACACACCCACCGTGAGAAAACTAAGGGATGTATGATGAGATCTGATCTAAATTTCTAGTTTTTCCTCAGGGAGGAACAGATGATAACCATTCACTAGTGGGACTAAAAGCATCATGCTGCTCTAGTTCAGACCCACGTCTATATATCCTACATTGCTCTTGTTCCATTTTGTTCTACTGTGGCATAACGGGTAACTCCATGCCTTTGTTACTTGGCACCATGCCAAATTTTAGTTGGCAGAAATCTAGTCTCTTTTTTTTTCTCCTCATAGACTACAATTCCAGCTTTTATTAATAATTTTATCTAAGGGGTATTTCAAATATTTTGTGAAAAATTTCAAGACCTGCCTTTGCACACTGTTAAGAAGTTTGCTAATCATTTATATTCTTTTCCCCCAGCTTTACTGAGATATAATTGATAACATTTTTTAAGTTACAGTGTGATGATTTGATACACATGTATATTGTGAAATATTTACTACAACCAGGTTGGTTAACATATACTTTGCCTTATGTAATTACCGTTTGTTGTTATTGTTATGGTAAGAACATTAAAGCCCTACTCATAGAAACTTTCAAGTATACAGTATATTAACTATAGAAACCATGCTATACATTAGACCCCTGGAACTTACTCATCTTATAACTCTTTATAAAAAGTCCATCTTTTGGTACAGTACATTCATCTTAAAACTACTTCACAAAAAGTCTGTATTCTTTGACCAATAGCTCCCCCATTTAAGCCAATCTTCAGCCCCTGGCAACCACCATTCTACTGTTTCTATATATTAAAGTATATATTATATACTTTTTTTTAAAGATTCCACATATAAGTGATACCATGCAGTATTTGTCTTTCTCTATCTGGCTTATTTTACCTAGTACAGTGCCCTCAAATTCTATCCATCCTGCCAAATGGCAAGGTGTTCTTCTTTTTTATGGCTAAATAGTATTCTCTCTCTCTCTCTCTCTCTCTCTCTCTCTCTCTCTCTCTCTGTCTCTGTGTGTGTGTGTGTTTATCACATTTTCTTTATCCATTGATGGATACTTAGGTTGTTTCCATATCTTGACTACTCTGAATAATGCTGCAATGAACATGGGAGCATGGATTTCTCTTAAAGGTAGTAATTTTATCTTCTTTGGATGTATACTGAGAGGTGGGATTGCTGAATCAATGGTAGTTCTATTTTTAATTTTTTGAGGAACCTCCATACTGTTTGCCATAGTGGCTGCACCAATTTACATTCCCAACAATAAAGTGCTAGGGTTGCCTTTTCTCCACATCTTCACCAGCATTTGCTATCTCTTGTCTTTTTGATAACAGCCATTCTAGCAGGTATGAGGTAATATCTCATTATGGTTTTGATTTGCATTTCTCTGACAATTAGTGATGCTGAACACCTTTTCCTGTACTTGTTGGTCATTTATATGTCTTCTTTGGAAACATATTCATGTCCTCTGCCCATTTTTAAATCAGATTGTTTATTTTTTTGCTTTTGAGTTGTATGAGTTCCTTATGTAATTTGAATATTAACATTTTATCAGATATATGGTTTGGAAATATTTTCTCCTATTCTTAGGTGCCTTTTAATTTTGTTGATTGTTCCTTTTGCTATGCAGAAGCTTTTAGTTTGATGTTGTTCCACTTGTTTATTTTTGTTTTTATTGCCTGTGCTTTAAAAATCATTGCCAAGGTAACCAGGAGCTTTTGCCCTGTGTTTTCTTCTAGGAGTCTTAGTTTCAAGACTTATATTTAAGTCCTTAATCCATTTTGAGTTGATCTTTTTTTTGAGTGGTGTAAGATAGGGTGCAGTTTCATTCTTTTGCATGTATTTATCCCATTTTCTCAACGGCATTTGTTGAAGAGACTGTCCTTCCTCCATTTAGTATTCTAGGCTCCCTTGTCAAATGTTAGTTGACAATATATGCATGTGTTTGTTTCTGAGATCTTGATTCTGTTCCTCTGGTTTATGTGTCTTTTTTTTTTTTTTAAATTGAAATATTACTGACATACAATATTCTATTAGTTTCAGTTGTGTATCACAGTGATTCAATATTTTTATACATTATGAAATGATCCCCATAGGTCTAGTTACCATCTGTCATCACACAGTTATTACAATATTATTAACTGTGTTCCCTATGCTGTATATTACATCCCCACAACTTCATTTTAGAACTAAAAGTTTGTACCTCTTAATCCCCTTCACCTATTTCATTCTACCCCTCCCAACTCCTTCCCCCTCTGATATCCAACAGTTTATTTCCTATATCTGAGTCTGTTTTATTTGTTTTGCTTTTTAGATTCCACATATACGTGAAATCACATAGTTTGAAAACCTGGTTTCAAACTATGTGTCTGTTTTTATGCCAGTGCCATATTGTTTTGATTATTATAACTTATAGTTTGAAATCGGGAAGTATGATGTTTTTAGCTTTTAAGATTGCTTTGGTTGTTCAGGATCTTTTGTGGTTCCATAGAAATTTTAGGATTTTTTTTTCTATTTCTATGAAAAATGCATTGGAATTTTGATGGAGATTGCATTGAATCCATAGATAGCTTTGGATAGTATGGATGTTTTAACAGTATTAACTCTTCCAATTCATGAACATGGGTATCTTTCCATTTACCTGTGTTGTCTGCAATTTGTTTCATCAGTGTCTTATATTTTTTTGGTGTATGGATTTTTTCCTTTTCTTGGTTAAGTATATTCCCAGTTATTTTATTATTTTTGATGCTATTATAAATGGGATTATTTTCTCTATTTCTTTTACAGGTAATTCAATGATAGTATGTAGAAATGCAACCAATTTTTGTGTGTTAATATTTTTTTTATCCTGAAACTACTGCATTCATTGATTAGTTTTAACAAGGTTTTTGAAATCTTTTATAACTTTCTCTATGTAAGATCATGTCATTAGCGGAAACAATTTTACTTCTTTACAATTTGGATGCCTTTCCTTTTTCTTGCCTAATTGCTTTGTCTAAGATTTTCAGTACTATGTTGAATGTTAGTGGTGAGAGTGGGCACTCTTTTCTCATTCCTGATCTTACAGGGATAGTTTTCAACCTTTCATCATTGAGTATGATGTTAGCGTGTGTTTGCCATATATGGACTTTCTTATGTTGAGGTATAATTCTTCCATACCAAGTTTGTTGAGAGTTTTTATCGTAAATGGATGTTGAATTTTGTCAAATGCTTTTCCTGCATCTATTGACATGATTATATGATTTTTGTCTTTCCTTCTATTAGTACATCACACTAATTGGTTTTCATATGTTGAACTACCTGTGGCTGCATAGTCTCCCCATGAGAGTGGGCATTGCAATGGATGCCAGTGATGAGGGTTGGGTAAAGGCATGCAGTTGGACGGCTGGACGGTGGTTTTGGCTAGTTGCAGGTGAGCCCAGTGGTGCAGGCCAATGATTGGAGACAGGGCTGAATCCAGACCCAAAAGAGGCTGTGGGGGCCTTGGCTATCAGCATATTTCCGTGGCTGCAGGATCTTGCTCTGGTTGTGCACATGACAGTGGGGGTCAGCTGCCTGAGGGTAAGCTGTCATCTTGTACTCAGGCAGCTGCAGAGGCCTGGATTAGCTGCTTGTATGGGTCCTAGGCTCCAGTGGTAGGGCGGGAAGAATGAGGGAGGGACTCAAGTGTCTTACATCAGTTAATATGAATGTCTCAGGCAAAAACCCAGTGAAATTTGCAAAGGGGTCCATAGCAGCTGTTCTGGCTGTGGGTTTCTTCAGTAGTGAAAGCCACTGGGATTGTCTGCAGAGCTGGTCACTGCGAAATGCAGTCACTTCTGGTACTTCCGGTAGCTCCTACTTTTCTTCTTGTTCCTAGCTATTCATCTCAGCTTTGCTTGTCCCTGGGGTGAAGACAAAGTGGGTTCTTTGTGCAGTATCCGAAAAGCTGGGGAACCTAATCACTCACCTCACTCTCCCTTTCCCCATGAAGGGAACTGTTTCTAGTTGGGAAGTTCTCTTTTTTGTTGTTGAGAGATGCGATGATACAAGCGAAATGAAACTGTTATTTCCTTTGTCATGAAGTATTCTCAAGTTTTTCCCACTGTGTTTCTAAAGTTTAAGTGGATTCCAAAGCTCTCCCAGTGCTGTTTTTGTTCCCGGATATCTGTCTAGTTGATCTTTGTAGGGGGACAGAAGCTGGAAGCTCCTATTCTGCCATCTTGGTGATATCACTATAGAAACATAGCCTTGCAGTGATAGCTCTTCATCAGATGATTTTCACTAAAGGTTTTGTCTCCTCCAAATGCTGGCAGTGTCAGTGGAGTATTATAGCTCTCTGTCCAATCCAAATGTCCTGCATTGGTGATTTTTTTTTGCTGTGATAAGTGCTCTCTGCTCTGGTGCCATAGTTTTTGGCATACTATGTCAATAACAAGGGAGCTTTAAATCCCAGAATGTACTGAGTTGAAAAAGAAACCTAATCATAGTGGTTCAGAGGATCTGGATGGAACAAATTATATCAGTAAAATGTGGAGGTGTCAGATCAATTGATAATAAGGGAGAAGTACTGGAAAGAGCAGCAAGAACCAGTTCTTATGATAAATCACACAACCCAAGACAATTCTTAACACTTCAGATGAAGGGATGACAGTCATCTCCACAGAGAGGAATGGGGAAGAGGATCTTTCTTATCTTAAAACCATACCTCTCGTTGAATACTTTATGGGGTTAGTGATTTATTTCAAGACTCAGTGCCAAGCTTAACTAGCTTAATCTGGCCCTTCAAGTTTGAATCTAAGGATGACACTTTTACAGAAGCCAGAGTCATAACAAAGGCATGTTTTACATTCAGTCAGCAAACCAATGGGTAATTACTGCCCATGTTCCCATAAAAAAAAACGAGATAATTCTATCTTTTTGGAGAAGGGAATAAAGCTGTCAGATTTCTACCAACACCACACTCTTGATAATCCTTAGTTCAGCATAACAGGCCATGAAAGGGCATTAGAACCACATTAGAATCCAGACATAATGCAAGATAAACTTTGGTCACTCTACAGACAGTTTTACAATATCTAGCTTTTACAACATGCAAGACATCTGTAGAATCCTAAGATGAGTAAAAAGTATACAAAAATATGGTTGGGGCAATTATACAAAAATAATATTTTGCCCAAATAAATATGCAGTTCAACTAATGGTAGAGCCAAGGATACAAGGTTAATCAGCAGCTTTCCAAGTAATACAGTGTGAATTGGCTAAACTGGAAATGAAAAATACCTGATGAGTGAATGGTATTAGAATTGCTCTAGTCACTACCACTGCCAAAACGTACAGCTGAATCTATATACTCTCCTTTAGCATTCTTAGCTCTGCTCCAGTTCCGTTTCTATTGGTCAAGGGAATTATAAGAAACTTATAGGCTGGTCATTTAGAAGTGTGTATCAGGACAAATGTCAAAGACAGTTCTGTAGTGAAAAACCTGCCTGGTCTTACCAAGCGAAGATGGTGTCAAAAAGGCCTTTCTGACCTAACCAACTGAGAATATTCTGACTCCCTATTCAGTCCTTCAGTTAAAATATAAAGTAGGGCATTTACTTAGCATGTCAACCCCCAAGGTTTTAAATCCCGATGATAATAATTTTAAACTGAGACTGCTAAGTATTTTATTATTGGGGAGGATAGAAAGGAGAACCCCTCCCAAAATTTGTAGAAGATTTTATTTGAATGCCCTGTAATTGCATAGTCCCATGCCACAAGGTTCTCACCTGCAGCTGCTCAAATGACCACAGGAACTACTTATCCTGACAGTTATCTGTCACAGTGCCTGTCTGACCTCTCCCTCACCAATCCTGTTAGTCCTTCAAGACCTGGCCTTAGATATTATCACCTCTGAGAAGATAAGACATCCTGGCCTGGGCTGGTTGCTCCTTGAGCTCCTCTTTCTTTTACTCTTGTAGTAGCGTTGCTGAATTATTATTTCACCTACTAGATTAAGCCATTTAATTGAAGGGACTGTTACTTTTATGAATACATGCATAACAAATTCTAACACATTGTAGATGCCCAATAACCTGAGTGAATGAAAAATGAGTGCATGTGTGACTCTCCATAAACCAGAATAGAACAGACTCCTAAAAGGGCAATTTCTTAGCAAAAGTCTCTAAAGGGTAGGATTTTAGAGTTTAATGGTCTCTATTGGAATGTAAGTGCTGTGGAGGTAATGACTTAGTTGACTTTATTTACTCTTGTGTCTCTAGCATCAAGAACAGTGTCTAATATACAGTGGGTATCCAGTAAGTGTTAAATTAGTGAATAAGTACAAATTAATGAATAAAGGATCATATGAAATAAATCCCTGTTTCAAAGACATCTATAGGAAGGGTCTCAAAGGTATCCACGATTATAACTTGAATGGTATTTTATAGTTCATAAAATATACTTATTTCATTTAATTCTCTTAGCAACGTTGCTGTATAGATGCAGATGAGGAAACCCGAGCTGGGAAAATGGCAGGCAGAACTGAAACCCTAGTGCTATGACCACAGACTGGGATCTTTGCACTACCTGAACTTTCTCAGTCCATGACATTGAACTTAATGGTTAGTTGGGGAAAAAAGGAGCTCCTTTGCAGGGGTAGCATAACTTTATTTCAAAAACAGACATTTGAAAGATCTAACTGTAAAGGGACTAGAAATAAAAATAAATCACTATGTTTTTCCAAATAACATAAAAGAAGGGTGATATAAGATACCATGTTTAGGGTGTAATTCTCCTTCCTAAAAATAAAAAAAAAATCAAGAAATATTCTTTATGAGACCTTCTGTTGGTAAAGAAGATGGATTTGATTTTTAACTCACTGAGTGAAACCGTCAATATGCATGCCTTCCATGACAAGCAACTGACAAGTCTTGGAATAATCCAGAAAGAATAAATTATAGTAATTAATATAAGCACTAAGATTATTTATAATTGTGTTATAGGTAATAATAGGGATGATAGGTTGAGAAAAATATTAAAAGGATTATACTCAACTGTATCTAGGGAAGATAGTATCAATTCAACTTCTAGATATACAAAGAGATGATTGGAGTTGGATTTGGAATCCAGTCCTAGGTCTCTTCATCCAATCAGTGAAATGTTTAAAGTTATTGCTTGAAATGTTTGCATGAATGTGGTAGGCTGAAGAAAGAAAGGTGATAAAATCCAGGCACTAAACAATGTAAAACAGTGTCTAGCATCCAACAAAAAAGAAAATTTCACTTCCACCCGGTACGAGGCTAAATAATATCCCCCTAAAGATGTCCAAGCCTCAGTAAAATGCCAGCTGTCCCCAGACCGATTTATAGATTCAATGGGATCTCAAAAATTTCAGCAGACTTTTTAGAAGAAATCAACAGCCTAATTATAACTTTTACATGGAGATTCAAAGGTTCTGGAACAGTCAAAACAGGGTTTAAAATTAGTAACAATAAATGTGACAGGGCTTCCATTTCTTGATTTCAATATTTACCATCGGGCTGTAGTAATCAACATTGTGTGGTGTTGTGTGGGGATGAATAGATAGATCAGAAGACTAGAAATAGACCCACATACATATGTTCAATGGACTTGCCTCAAAGATACCTAGGCAATTCAATGAGGGAAAGTATATTCTTTTAAACAAAAGGTACTGGAAAAACCAGACGTTTATTTAGAAATAGAGTTGACTCTCACCTCACACAATCCACAAAAATGACCTAAACATAACCAAATCTATACCACCACTGAAATGTAAGAGAAAACCTTCACAACTTGACTATACAAAGACTTCTTAGGACACAACATCATGAACTCAAAAACGCTGATAATTAGACACCACCAAAATTAGAGTTTCATTCTCTTTATAATAAAATGTAAAGACAAGCCAAAGACTGGGAGAAAATATCCACAATACATATACTGAATGTGCATAACATATATTTAAAATGAGTTGCAGGTAGTTTTCACAAAACTGAATATGTGGATGGCCAATAAACGCATGAAATATTATTTGCCATCATGAAATGCAAGTTGGGGTACGTGGGTGGCTCAGTTGGTTAAGCGTTAGACCTTTGATTTTGGCTCATGTCATGATCTCAGGGTTGTGAGGTCGAGCCCTGAGTCCGTCTCCATGCTGGGCATGGAACCTGCTTAAGATTCTCTCTTCTCCCCCCACCATCCCGTTCACGCATGTGCGCATGCTTGCTCTCTCTTAAAAATAAAATTAAAAACTACCACATAGACACTAGGATGGCTAAAATTTTAAGGGTGACAGTACCAAGTGTTGTGGATAATATAGAAATGTTGGCGAAAAGATAAAATGCTACAACCACTTTGCATAAAGCGTTTGCTTCTTTCTTATAAAGTTATAGATAATACTTAGGTTGCAGCCCATCAGTTCTATTCCCAGATAGTTACCCAAGAGAACTGTAAACATAGTTGACACAAAGATTCATGCAAATATTTATAGTGGCTTTATTTGTAATAGCTCAAAATTAGAAACAACCCAAACATCTATCAACATATCAGTGGACAAACTGTGATCTATATATATGATGTTTATATGACACACAAATACAGGAAAACTATACAGTAATGGACAGAGAAACTGACATATGCAGTAACATGGGTGTATCTCAAAAACATGCTGTGTGAAAGAAGCCAAACACACAAAAAGTAAATATTATTCCAGTTGTGGGATAATGAAGAACAGGCAAATCTAATTTATAGTGAGATAAAGCAGATCAGTGGTTGCCTGGTGCCGTGAGTGTGGTGATTAATGCTAAGGGACACTAGGGAGTTTTTAGGATGAAAGAAATGTTCTATTTCTTGATTGTGATGTGGTTATACAGATGTATACATTTAGCAACATTCATTAAACTGTACACTTAAAATAGGTGCATTTTATTATATGTGAATTATATTTTAATGAAATTGACGTCAAAAAAAGGCAGTAGGTCTAGAGAAGGGATGCTAAATTAATAAAAAGGATTTGGAAAAATGATAAATCTTGTAACTTGGGAAGATCAAGTCTGAAGGCAGATAAGATAAAAGGTTTTAAAATTTGAAGATCAGAGAAGTAGGCTGAACATGATTTTCAAAAAATTCAATATTTAAGAGGAAGTATCTGTTATAGGCCAAATGTTTGTGTCCTCCCAAAATTCATATGTGGAAGCCCCAACCTCTAGCATGGCTATATTTTGAGATAGGGCCTCTAAGGAAGTAATTTTAGTTAAGTAGGTCGTAAAGGTGGGACCCTGATCCTGATAGGCTTAGTATCCTTCATTAGAAGAGACACACTAGAGCTCGCATGCACCATGGAAGACCACGTGAGGACAAAGTGAGACGGTGGTTGTCCATAAACCAGGAAAGGGGGCTTGCACCAGAAATTAAATTTACCAGCACCTTCATTATGAATGTCTAGTCTCCAGACTGTGAGAAAATAAATTTCTGTTTAAGCCATCAAGTCTAGGTATTTGTTAGGGCAACCTGAGATGACTAAGACATATTTTTTAAACTTAAAATGGTAAGTTTAAAAATATAAAGGTTTGTAGCACTTTACAGAATAGGTAGCAATCTTACAAAACTCAGTAGTCTGAGAAGAGAGAGTTCAGCCTTAAGAAAAGCAGGCTCAATAGTAGATCATGGAAAACAAACTTGTAATTTGTTGGTAGGCAGGACATCAGTGTATTTTAAGGTTTACTGTTATTTTTGTAATGATAGGTCAAGAATGGAAATCCTTTTCATCCACAAAGAGTTTGGTTTTAAGGTACTTTTCCTTTTTTGTCTTGGAGAAGGACAGGCTTCCCATGTATATCCCTTGGCTTATCTTTTATTTCTTAATTACCCTTCCAATATTCTGTATATGTTAATATCACTTGTCAGTGGGTCCATGGCTTCCTTCCATCATAACACATACCAAATTGCATAAGGAAACATAAAAGCATATCGTCACATCTTATTATCTTATCACTGTTTTCACAGCACCTAGAACAGAGCCTGACAAGTCATAGGGACTATATACCTTGTACTTGAATATAATCCCCAGGTGGTATTCTCCAACGCTGGTGTGCTTAAGCACATTTGCCATCCCTTTCATTTCACACAGCTCTGCGGCTTAACAATGGGGAAGTGGCAAGAGCTCCAGAAAGGAGGCAGTAAACTTGGGTTCTGGTTCTGTGGATGACTTTTTGACCTTGTAAAATTTATTCAACCTCCCTTGCTTTAGCTTTTTCACCTATAGAATGGGGATAAAACCCAACTTCATTACTACATTACTAGTATCAGTGGTTATATTATGAGAATGAAATGAGACAGGTGTGTGAAAGTGACTTCTAAACTTGGAAGTTCAATAGACGTGTCAATTATCAGTATGTTTACCTTGCTGTTATCAGACCCCATGGGTCAAACCTGCCTCCGCTCCTAATATCCAGTATTTACAATGCTCCCTGTTATGGCTCAGTTATACCCACTACCTATGATGACTTTTGGAGAGGAGGGGGAATTGAGATCTTTTTATATCTATTCTTTTAAATAGTTCATGTATCAGTGAATTACTGGATTCCTGTTTTCAAGACACACCAAGAAAAATTAGTGTTATGACTATTCTTAATCTTGATTGTATCTAGAAAACTAATCAATACTTTATTTTCAGTCTACCTAGCCACACTTAAAGACTTGTATTTATATCTTAGAAGACTTTAATACAAGTCAATTGTGTTAATGAATATATTAATTTTAATATAAGTAAAATGTATTAATATAAATTCTCTCTCATCATTGACCTCAATTTGGAAAACAAAATTGTATAAAAATATAAAAATGTAGTGATGCAAATACGATAAGTACATTTTATGTGCTATCATACTAAAAATTCAGGCTTTGTAGTATGCATCCTTTCCCTGAAAGATACAACCATCATAATGCAGCACTAAACAGGTATATATTTGTTTACCAGGAAATACCGATTTATGTGAAGATAAAGTTATGGGGAAATCACACAGGATCAGGATTTGTTGGAACAGCATCTGCAGACACCAAATGGAACCAACCTTTTGAAAATATGTCATTTGCCAATTTTTTTGTATAGTAGCTTTCAATTTTCAATGCACATTATTTCTGCTCAGTAGCGTGTGCATATTCTCCACGAACTTTACAATATTTTCATAAAATGAAGTAGTCTCTGACAAATTTCTTTCCAGTCTCTCCATTGAAGTCCACGCTGTGTGTCCTTATTGTGCAGGTAAGGCACCATGGCATCAACTGGTCATTTGTAGTACACTATCAAAAAATGCCAAACGTGATGGAATTTCATTTAATCATTGACACATCAGGATTTTTTAAAATGTTGAACTTTAAAGAAATCTTTTTGAATAACCCCATTGTTTGTGTGACCACAGAGGAAAAATTTTCTAACATCCTTAGAAAGTACTTAGATGCTCAGAAATATGTAAAATATACAGCATGGGCACAAATTAGAAAGTAATCAAGTCTGCTGATTGGGGGGAATAAAGAGAAAATGGCCCTGGAACTGGGTATGAAAGAATGAAAATGAATTTCTAGGAAGATAAAGATGAGAATGCCTACTTCTAAGAGAAAATAGATGAATATGTTGAAATGATGAGAGAGAAAGTTAGGTAAGCAAAACTTTTCTTACAAGGACACCAGCCCCATTGGATTAGGGCCCCACCTTTTAGGTTTCATTTAACTTTTATTTTTTTAAAGATTTTATTTAATTAATTGACAGAGAGAGAGACAGCGAGAGAGGGAACACAAGCAGGGGGAGTGGGAGAGGGAGAAGCAGGCTTCCTGCTGAGAGGGAGAAGCAGGCTTCCTGCTGAGCAGGACGCCCGATGTGGGGCTCGATCCCAGGACCCTGGGATCATGACCTGAGCCGAAGGCAGTTGCTTAACCAACTGAGCCACCCAGGCACCCCTTCATTTAACTTTAATTACTTCTATAAAGCCCCCCTCTCCAAACACAGTCAGATTGAGAGTTAGGGCTTCAACATATGAATTCAGGGATGGGGAGGGCGAGGTGGGGCACAGTTCAGTCTATTATACTATTTTAAAATTGGGTTATAAGTCTTTGGATTGTTGAGTTGTAGAAGTTCTTTATGTGTTCTGAATACAAGTCTCTTATCAGCTATATGGGTTTATAAATATTTTCTCCCCGTTCATGGGTTAGTTTTTCACTTTCTTGATGGTAGCCTTTGAAACAAGAAGATTTTCAATTTCAATGAAGTCCAATTCATCTATTTTTGTCTTCTGTCATTTGTACTTTAGATGCCATATCTAAAAAATTATTGCCTCATCCAAGGTCATAAAGATTTACTCCTGTGTTTTCCTCTAATAGTTTTATAGTTTTAGATTTTATACTAGATTTTTTTTTTCTATTTTGAGTTAATTTTTTTATATGGAATGAGGTAGGATTCCAGCACCATTCTTTTTCATGTAGATATTCAGTTCTCCCAGTACCATTTGTTGAAAGATCTTCTTTCCCTATTGAATTATCTTGGCACCCTTGTTGAAGATCAGTTGACCATAATGTAAGGATTTATTTTTGGAATCTGAGTTCTATTCCATTGATTTATGTATCTCACCTTACACCAATATTACTTTGTCTTGATTACTATAGCTTTATAGAAAGTTTTGAAATTAGAATATTTAAGTCCTCCAATTTTGTTCCTTACATTTCCATATGAACTTTATGACTGTCTTGTCAATTTCTGCATGAAAGCTGAATTTTTATCAGTATTTTGAATTTTTAGATCAGCTTGCAATGTAGTGCTATCATAACAATATTACATCTTCTAACCCATAAACTTGGGATACGTATACATTTATTTAGTTTTTCTTTAATTTCTTTCAATAATGTTTTATAGCTTTCAGTGTTCAGCACTTTGCACTTCTTATGTTAAATTTATTCCCAGGTATTTTTATTCTTTTTGGTACCATTGTAAAAAATGGCTTTCTTTGATATTGCTCATTGCTAGTATGTAAAAATACAATTGAGGGGCGCCTGGGTGGCTCAGTCGTTAAGCGTCTGCCTTTGGCTCAGGTCATGATCTCAGTGTCCTGGGATCAAGTCCCGCATCGGGCTCCCTGCTCAGCAGGAAGCCTGCTTCTCCCTCTCCCACTCCCCCTGCTTGTGTTCCCTCTCTCGCTGTGTCTCTCTCTGTCAAATAAATAAATAAAATCTTTAAAAAAAAAAAAACAGCTGATTTTTATATATTGATATTTTACTAGTTAAAAGATCATTTTAACATTGCTGAAAATAATTTATTAGTTTTAATGGTTTTTTGGTGGATTTTTTTATATGTTAGATCATGTCACCTGCAAATAGAGATCGTTTCACTTCTTTTCCAATCTGGATACCTCTTTTTTCCTTTTCTTGCCCAGTTTTTCTGGCTAGAACCTCCAGTACAGTTTTGACTAGAAATAGCAAAAATGTATAACTTTCTCCTTCCTCATATTAAGCTGAAAACATTCAGTCTTTCACCATTAAGTACAATATTAATGATGGGTTTTTAACAGGATTTTTTTTTTTTATCAGATTGAGGAAGTTCCCTTATATTCCTAGTTTGTTTTTTAATCATGAAAGGTTGTTGGATTTGTCAAATGATTTTTTTGTGTGTCTACTGAGGTAATCATACGGTTTTTGTCCATTGTTAATGTGTCGTGTATTGATTTATTTTCATATGTTTTAGCAACCTTGCATTTCTGTGGTAATATACCTTGTTCATGGTGTATAATCCTATTTAGATGTTATTGGATTCAGTTTGCTAGTGTTTTGTTAAGGATTTCTGTATCTATCTTTATATGGGATATTGATTTTTTTTTTTTCTTGTGATGCCTTTGGTTTTAGTGTCATGGTAATACTGGCCTCATAGAAGATGTTGAAGAATTTTAAGAGAATGGTGTGAAGCTTAACTTGGCCACGAATGGAAGAATTTTTCAGAGAGATTACTACAAAACGTAGTGTGAATGGATTAGAAGATGTGAGAGGATGGGAGGGGTGAGACTTGGAGCCTGGGATACCAGTGAGGAATTAATGGAATGATGCAAATTGGAAACAATTCTGAATAGAGGTTGTGGTCATGAGGATTGAAAGAAAGTGCTAAATACAAAACATATTGAGGAGGTATATGAGAAATCGCATTTCTATATTCTCTAACCTGTCTTTTCTTGGTGTTCAAAGGATAGGTATTCAGGCCTTTGAGGTTCTTTTATTTCTGCTGACACTGCTGCTCTCTCTTTATGACACAAGCATTGGCAAAACTATTCTCTGCCTTTATAACAGCTGAGATCAGGTGAATTATAGAAAAAGAACTTTGCCGAAGGATCCAGGGGAAAAATAAAAGAGAAACAAAATAAAGTATGCAAACACACACAAATGTGCCTCAAAACACCATCAGACAAACATTGTATAGCTTTCTGACCTTCAGTAGCTAATTCTTAGCAGGTAAGCAAGCCCAGGTCTAATCTGTACCATGTATGAGGACCAAGCCTAAAGAATCCTCTTTTCCTTCCTGCCCATGACCCCTCTACAGGAGCCCATGTTCAAACAGAACAAATAATCTGTAAAAACCAATGGGTTGTTATAGGTGCTTGAGTCATCCTTGGTAAAATAATCACACTTTCCTTAAGAGTCCATCATCAGAGAAAGAAATTGTCTAGGGGGAGAGATTCACTTTTTTGCCTTCCTCAAAAGATAAGGTCACTGAGGAACTATTTTCTTATCTAGACATTCAGTATCTTGGTAGAGATATTTGCTCTCCCTTGTGTCTCCCAAAGGGCATTTACTCATCCATTCATTAAACTAACTTTTCCTGACAGCTCACTATGCATCTGTCGGTAGCTTGCCAGGTCCCAGGTTTACAGCAATAAAAGGCCCATCCTTTGTCCCCAAGAGGCAGGAGTTGAGGGGAACAGGGCAAACACCTAAAGAGCCACGCGGAACAGTGTAATGAGAATGCTGTTGAAAGTAAAGCCCAATGAGGCAACATCTCAGTTGAACATGTTATAAGGAGAGGTGTCTGGGAAGGCTCATTGGAAGTACTCGTAATTTGTGCCTGAACAATGAGTAATGGTTAGCCAGGGGAAGAACATGGGGGATATTGGTGTCAAGGAAAAGCATTAAATTAAGAAATCAAAAACTACCTGGATTTTTGCCTGTATTTGCTTTCAGGATACATTAAAATTCTTCCACAAGTTTCCAAAATAGTAAACCAACTAGTCATCTGATAGAATACTGGAATGAGGCTCACAGATTGCTTGTAGAATGAACCCTTGTACAGTTGATTTATCTCTGTACACCTTAATTATTTTAACCTTTAAAAGGAAGTTGCTGAGGGGCGCCTATGTGGCTCAGTCAAGTTAAGTGTGTTTGGCTGGGGTCATGATCTTGGGGTCCTGGGATCGCGCCTTGCATCCAGCTCCCTGCTCAACCGGGAGCCCACTTCTCCCTCTCCCTCTGCCTCTCACCCTGCCTGTGCTGTCTTGCACTGTGTGTATGTGTGTGTGTGTGTGTGTGTGTGTGTGTGTGTGTGTGTCAAATAAATAAATAAAATCTTAAAAAAAAAAAAAGGAACTGGACTGCATGAACTTTACTGTCTTTACATTGTATGCTCTTCCTGAGAGGAATTTATTTTTCCCCCCTCTGGTAAGGTAGTCAGGATATCCAGAAGGGATGTTTTGGAGTGTAACTGAACCCCTGGGGTGGTTGGAGAGTTTTCTGGTGCAGGGGAATGGAGTGGACTGGAATAATAGGTGGATTGGAAGGCAGTGTTGTGACTTCAACATCACCTCATTTGGGAGTGCAGCAAAGGAGGGAAACAAGTGGAAATGGTTGTAATGCACTGGGGTTTAGGAGATTCAGAAATGAATTTGAAAATCTCAGTTATAAAAGATGCTTATTACTCACTGGATGCCCTTCTATTGGCTATACACATAGGTTTTTTTGGTGCTACTCTGGAATTTCCAAACTGTGGTTTTTACTTAGCAGCAGTGGGGTATGTGTATCTATCTACTCAAAGGACTTATGACCCAGACATTTTTCTTTTATTCATTCATTTGTTCATGTGTTTTTTCATTTGTGCATTCATAAGGAATTCTTAATCTTGTCTCTCCTAATAGTTTTACAGAAAGAAAATGCAGAAAGTGCTAACTGCCAAGACGTCATTCTTGAGGAGATGCCTTTATGAAAGTGTGCCAAATACCAGAAACATAGACTAGTGTCCTTTGGGCTGAATGCTACACACGTTTGGTCCATTAAGTGTATAAAGATTAAGATCCATAACTTAAATCCAAGATTTCACATACAAACTTGAATTCTTACCCTATAAAAGCAGATTTAACAGTATTGGATCAGTGATCTTAATGGCAACAATTAGTGGGACTTGAGTACGACATGCCCCCTTTATGTGGGGGTATGTGCTTGTAACTCAAATTTTTTGTGTTTCAGTTTTCCTACCTTTAAGTCGGCAGATAATAACTTGCAGATAATAACCCCCTTCGTAGGAAGGTCTTGAGGGTTAAATAAATTAATACATGTAAACCCTTCAACCTGTGCCTGGTACTAAGTAAGTGCCATATCCATGTTTGCTATGAAGATGACTGTGATTCCTTCCCAATTAAACATAACTTTACTGCTTGCTCTTGTCTTACATCCATCCTGAGTTACTCATTTATGTTTCCTGCCTGGCTCCTATAAACATTTGTGTTTTCATCCCTGCTGTAGGCTCTTAACATTTGTGGACTTAACATTTGTGATTTTACCTACTCTAAAGCCGCCCAAATATCCATGACTCATTCAGATTGTGATTTTGTTGAAGCAAAAATTAGAATCCCTCATCTTGAAAGCCTGGTCAGCAGAAGCAAACCACTCAGCCAGTGAGTGGGCCCAGCTCAGCCTCCACTTCTCATGTGGTGCTGTTGTTCTGTTCTATGCAGTGACTGTCTCTGGGTCCGCCTAGAAGGGAACATCTGTTGTAGTTTTCATTTGGCCATCAACGCATGCCCTCTATGCACCTCAGGACCTGTGGTCTTTTTCACTATGAAACAATGTTATCCTTGCTTCCATAGTAAACAATCTAACAAAATATTATTCTTTGGCTCAAAGGATTGGAACTCTTAAAAAAGGAAATTCTGAATACAATTGTGAATAATTTCTATGAGGAGGAAAAGAGGGGATCTAGTTAGAAGCTAAAATGGCTTTATAGATTATGTGCAAACTCGGCTTGTTTAATGGATCTATACTCAGCATGGCAAGAAGAGCAACAAAAATGAATACAAAAAAAAAGAGGATCAGGCACCTGGAAAAATAGTTGAGGAAAGCAAAAGTCCAGTGGGAGCTCACTTTGTGGGTGGTGGGGGGAGAAAAAAACCAAAAACTAAGAATAAGGCTTGGACTGAAAAAAGAAAAGTACAGGCCGGGTCTGCCACTGCAGGAAGATAAATGTGATAATGAGATAATAGGGAGAAGGCAGAACTTTCTGGCTCTGATCTTGTGATCATCTTTTCTGGTAACCAGAGGTGTCTAGCAATGGAATAGGTAGCCTGACCAAGTTGTAATTTTTAGACAGTGAAAAGTGTTCAAGGAATGGTCACCTAGTGCCACCTGGCCCTTGCTCCTAGCTCTCTCTCTGCTCAGGTGGATTAGAGGAATGAGTTCAATACCCTAGGGCCCTGGATCTCTTTCCTTTCCACCCCTAGGATAGACCCCATTCTCTTGGATCTGTTGTTTCCTATCTTGTTTCTGCTTGTCTTCCCAGCTCCTTTGGATTGATGTTTTGATTGGTTCTTAGACTTGATTTCACCCTGGGATGTGATATTTCAAAAGTCTCTTAGGCATATTTTTACCCACTTGGAGTCCAGCCCAGTCTCCTACCCCTTCCCTGCAGCTTGGAACTGCTAGCCTGGGAGAAGAATTCAGCAGTATGTTATCATTTAATCTAGTGACCAAATGAAGGAATTAACTTTTTTATTTTTTGTATGGCCTATTTTTCTTTTCTGTTTGATGATATTCTACTGTAAGTAGGATATGGGCTAAATTACTTTGGCAGATAGGTTCATGTCATTGGAAGATTGTATGATTTTACAGTTTTTGGAAAAAAAAAAAAAACAGACACACATTTTCCTAAAGTTCCAGGGAGAGAAGAAGATGACTAGAAATTGCAAAGAGAAGGGGAAAAAAGTTATTTTTCTGTTGTTCCTGTCTCCTCCTACTGGAGTTAAGTTTCTTCCTGTTAGTAAGAAGCTTTGTTGCTGTCTCCACTCTCCTGTGGCAGGTCTGCAAAGGCCAAAAAGGACTCTTGCATCTGATCACAACATTATGCTGTAGCTGCATTTAAGAGTCCTGATGGTGCTGCTATTCCATTCCTCTTTGGCATTATGGGCTGAACTAGAGTGCAAAGTGGAAATTGGCTCTTAGCTAAATATAGCTGCAGATACTGCTTGCCCAGTTCTTGGCTATCCTAATAGCGATTGTTGCTTGATCACAAGAGTATAATTAATGTGCCTCTCTTCTCAGGTGACAGTTACCTTTAAAGAACTGGCCAACCATTTCCCTTCTGCAAGTTCCAATTCCCCCATCAGAAAGTCATGAAATTCATTAAAATTATTGGAATGGTCATAATGGGTTACTTGTTATATGTGTGCTTTCAAGATCAGAGAAATATTGCTGAAATCTCATAATGGAGAGAAGGGATGGCAGAATAGATGGAGGGGGAGAGCAAGCAGAGAAAAGTTCTTGTCCTGAAAAAAAGTGGAAAATATTTCTAGGGCATGGTGTTCCACAGAACATGCTGAATGGACAGTGTTATGAAGTCCAGAGTCCAGCCGTGGAGTTGTGCCCCACTGCACTGACACTGTGGATAATCTCTCTCTGTCTCTGTTTTTGAACCTCTGCTGCCATGTACTTCTCGGACTCTGCTTGCTTCTCTTTCACTTCCTTATTCTGTATCCTGTAACTTAACATCTGTACATCTGGGCTTCAGTTCATCTCTCTTCCATTCATTTCCATATTGGGCCTTCTGCCTCTGTCTTCTCTTTGTGTATGGTCACCCCCACCTGTCCTCAGGCATTGACTCATGGTGTTGACATCCCTTTCCCACACACCTCTACCCACACACTTCCTGCATTTCATGGCTTCCACTGTGCCTTTGTTGGTGTCCTCCTTTGCCGGCACTGACTCAGTGGGGCTTCGTCTGCAATTCTGTGTTGGTGTCTGTTTGGATCAGTGTCATCCTAGTCTGACATGCAAAAAAAAAAAAAAAAAACCACCACTCAGAGTTGTCCCTGTAGAGGAGAAAGCATGGAAAATGATCTGGGGAAAGAGAGGCAATGCCAGCTGACTCTAAACTCAGTAACAGGACTCTTCACCCTCACTGTTCCACTGTTCCTTTTTTTTCTTAAGATTTTATTTATTTGTTTATTTATTTATTTATTTAGAGAGCATGAGATGGGGGGAGGGGTAGCAGAGGGGAGGGGCCGAGGGAGAGGGAAAGAGAATCTCAAGCCGACTTCACGCTGAGCCTGGAGCCCGATGTGGGGCTTGACCTCATGACCCTGAGATCACGACCTGAGCCGAAATCAAGAGTCAGTCCCTTAACCAACTTAGCCACCCAGGTGTCCCTACCCTCACTGTTCTTAATAAGCCCTTGGCACATGCAGTCTTTTTAATAAACTTTGGGTTTTCCCCCATATTAAATGTTTCGGTTCAGAAATTTTAAATTTTTTTTGTTTGGTATTATTTGTAAAAATATCCAAATTCTTGATATTTAATTTTAATTGTTTATTCATTTGCTTTTTAATAAAGACTTTAAAAAGCTGTTTTACGTTCATGGCAAAATTGGGAAGGGCCAGAGATTTCCCATATACTCCCTGTCCCCACAACTGCATAGCTTCCTCTATTATCAATATCCCCTACCAAATATCTAAATTTTAAACTTCTATTTGTATGATTTGTCCAATTTATTCTGCCATTTACCTTCTAACCTAAAACCTTCTCTGGCAGTTGGGGGGTTGGGGTTCCCCTTGTCTATTCTACTACAGCAATTTGTTCATATTTCTGTTGTGTCACTTCTCATGTTGTATTATATGTTTACATGCACCACTTTTTCTTGAAGACAAATTTTTATTTTCTTTTGGTAAGCTTTGAAAAGATTGTATAGTAAGTAAAGAACTGACCTCTCTAAATGTATGGCACAGTATAGTCATGCCTGTTTTCAGAATGCCCCTAAACTGACAGAAATAGAAAATGCTTAGGTCATGCAGTGCAGAGTCAGATAAAGAATTGCATAATTTGAGGCAGATGTTCAGAAATAGAGGGATCCACCTAATAAGCAAGACTTTCAGTACTCAGAACCCTTACAATGAATCTGTATATTGCTGCCTGTTAAGGAGCATAATTTTCCCTATCTGGAAGTTTAGGTTGTGTCTGGGCACTTTCATGGCCGTTCCCATAGGGAGTAAATAAAATCTTGGGAGACTCTCTTTCAGATACTCTGATCTGGTTTATTCCTTTCCTCATGCTGACTGACAACACCACCACTCTAGACACCCCATCCCCAAGAAACAGGAGAGGACCCCAGGGAAGTTTGTTCACTCTGATGTAACCCTTTGTCTCTGTGTTACTCATATAATTTTGGTGTTTGAGAAAGTTTGGGCATAGAACTAGTCAGTGTTATGAGTTTTTTTTTCTTCATTTCCTCAAATCCAGTCCTTATCTTTTTAGACCTGGATCTAAGATAGAATTTAATGAATAGACGTGTCACAAAATCATAATCTGATTTTTTTTTTTAAATTCCCATTATATTCACAGGTCCTGTCCACACCAAGAGGATTATATAGGAAGTGTACACCAGTGGGTGGAAATCCTTCCTCATCAATTTTTTTTTAATTTTTTCTCTGAGACAAAAGTTGATGATGATATTATGTATTGCCCATCAACCAGTAAAGACCAATCTGTATTCAAGATTATACTGATGTACAAAAAATGATTTCTTCTCTTAGGGAATTAGTTATAAGCATTTTAGGAAAAGAGAACAGTCAATGGGGGGAGGGGATTAAGGTAATCTATGTGAGCTGTATAATGTACACAAGTACTGTAAAACATAATGTATGAGAAGAGTCAGTGCAGGCTGGACTAGTATAGAAAATTTCCTGGGAAAAATAGGTGTAAATGATGAACAAAGGCAAACAATGACCTGTGTAGTGGTCTTATTCCTCCATTGGTTTTCTGATTGTAGGTTGTCATGACAGATAGTATGAAGCAGAAAGAATGACAGACAGCAGAACATAATTCATAGGTTGAAGGAACTAAAACTACATAGTCAAGATGAAGAGCACAGGTATGGAGGAAGGGATTGGCTGGCACGTGGGCTGCTGTCCAAGGTTCTGAACCACAGTTTGTTTCTTTTTTCCTAACCTGGGCTGATTGATTGGCCCAACCTCTCAGGAATGCTGAACCAAGTATGGACAGAGGTGTTGATGGAAGAGAAGGGGAAGGGGAAAGAAGAGAGGGAGCATAAAGTAAGAGATTGTTTCAGTGGTATAGCCACTGAGAGCTATGACAATTTTCAAATAATTGCACGTATAGGAAAAGAAAGCACAAGTAATCTCAGACAAAATAATGGATAACTGTATTGGTTTTCTATTGCTGTATAACAAATTCTCATAAAGTTAGTGGCTTACAAGCAACATAAATTTATTTCACAGTTTTTGTGGGTCAGGATTCTGGGCCTTGGTTAGCTAGGTCCTTTCTCAAAGATCAAGGTGTTGACTAGGTTATATTCTTTCCTGGAGCTTGGAGTCTTCATGCTCATGTGGTTTTTGGCCCAATTAAGTCTTGTGGTCATGCTCATGTGGTTTTTGGCAGAATTAAGTCTTGTGGTCCTTGTGGTTGTAGGACTGAGGCCCTCACATTCCTGCTAGCTCTTAGCCAAAGGCTATGCTCAGATTCTAGAGGCCACTCACACTTCATTGTCAGCTGGCCTCTCCATAGGCCCTTCAGGTCTCTATATCTTTGTAAAGGACCCAGTGTCCTTTAAAAGCTTACTTAATTGGGTCAGGCACACCCAGATAATCTCCCTTTTTATTAAAGTCACCTGATTACTACCCTAATCATAGGAATGATATCATATTCACAGGTTTTACCTTCACTCAAGGGGAGGGAATTATACAGGGAGTACATACCAGAGTGTGGGAATCTTGAGTGGTCATTTTAGAATTCTGCCAACAACAATAAGCAAAGGAAAAATAAACTTGCATAACAATTTTTATATTAGAATTATTTTTATTGCAAGTAGCTATGTTAACTTTAAGACTTAAGCTGAAAAGGAATTCATTAGACACACACTAGACTATTTTACAAATTTCAAGGAAGAATTGAATAAGCAGCTATTGAGAGGAGTAGGTTCTAGGGAGGCTCTAGAGACCTTAGTTAATGGACAACTTCTCCAAAGCATCAATACTTGGTCCAAAGTAATTCTGCCCCTTTAGTTCAAAAGTATAAATTCTAGGAGGGAATTTAGGGATAGATGTCCACTAGATTAATCAAACTGGAGATAGGGTCTCATAGTATAGGCATAGTTTATAGAACCTACTCTTGTATGTTGGGTATAGTTATCAGTTAGTAATCAACGTGAACCATGAAGCTATCCCAAAGGGAGTGTTTGCCGCAAGTGAGGCAAAATGACATATATTGACAGTTACGTGTAGATAGCACAAAAAATGTCAGCCAGGTAGAAATGGTGTGATTAAAGTGTTATTATTGGTTTAACTTCTATTAAAATACTGAAAAATTCTCAGTATTATAAATTTTTCTACTTTGATTAAACTGTTGCATTTTTAAATGATGCAATTTAAACAGCATTTAGCTACAGTCTATATAGTTTTATTTATCTTCAATAGTTAAAGCATGTTTCTAATAATTAGAATACCCACCATTCCCACCTTGGAAATTTGGAGGTGGGTGAGAAATAATCCTTGTTCCCCAGGGTACTCTCACACCATATCGCACTTGTGAGATAGAATGGAAGGCTTAGACTGGTGGAAGTAATTTGAGAGAAGTTTTGGCATTGTGTGCTAATTACACTTATCTTTGGAAACACCCTCTCTGCCACCGTATTTCAGCTTTTGACATAAGTGGGTTTGATGTTGCAGTTTCTGATGTTCATAAGCAATACTGGAAATTGACATATATTGCGCTTTTTCTGAGCTATGACCTGGAGACGTGTATTGGGAGATTGAAGTGGAGTAGGGAGGTGCTTTGCTAGTGGGTGAGCATAGCTGACTACACAGATCCTGAAAGTCTTATTTAAATGTTTGATTTGTCTCTATTGCTTTTGTACATTTTTTAAGATGGGGGAAATTATTTGCAATAGTGGTATTCATCTTGGTTTCATTAAAGTTCTAGGGTGTGTATATTAATGATTTTATGTGCAGTTTAATATTTCTCTAATACTTAACAGATTATAAAGCATTTTTCTATATAGGATCTCTCTTGATTCTCACCATAACCCTTTGAGGCAGCCAGGTAAACCCAATTCAGAGGGAAGAACTCAGAAGGGGTTGTTCAAATAAAATCTATCAGATTCTGGAGGAGAATCCCTGGTTTTTTGATTTCTACCCCAATGTGTTTTTCCTCAATAAAAAGGGGCCTTTGTTTCTGTCTGAAGTTGTGACTGCCAGGAAAAATAAAAACCCAGCATTTGCATACCTGTAAGCTCTCGATAAATATTCACTGTGATGTTTAGGCCATTTTTCTCAGTTGGGAGTCCACAGATCTTAGTTAAATGTAGAATCATCCTAGTAATGTTCTTCCTCTATGGGCTTTATTTCCAGAAGCTCTTTGAAGCACAAACAAAATAGACTCATCCATTATAATTATTTTTTAATTTCTTTCCAGTATGGGCATCAGGGAGAAAAGACACTGAGCAGTAGAAAAGAAGTGATACAGAGCTAGTGACAGGTTGGGCCTTGGGGAATCCCTGGCAGTCCCACAATGCAAGACACCAGTCTTAATTAACAGAGAAGTGAATCATACACAGACATACACATAGTTTAGTTATGCCTTCTATTCCTTTGTTAGTAAAAAATACTGGACATGAGTGTATGTGTGGGGGGAGTGATATTGGTGGCAAGTTGGGCTGGAAGGGGAAATGATAGATGATGGTTCCTATATTGCTTTTTTTTTTTTTAACCTCAATAGTCTTCTGAGCTCGTAGTTAGTCTTTTGACTCACAGCTGTGTTGTTCTGCGAGTCGGTTGATGTACCAGGTATCTTTTTTTGTAAGTGAAAAACAATGAAACATCAATGCAGCATCTCCATTTTGTACTATGTAAAGATACAGTGATGAATATTTAAATATAATGTTGCCCTAGGGCTCTGAGTGGTTCTGAAGGTCTGCTGTGTTCAAGGTGTGTATAAATCCTGAAGGTAATATTGCACAATCCGAGAAGAGATTTTTGCCCAGGCAATAAACATATGCTTTAGTGTCCTTTGCATTGTCAAATCCTTTGTATTAAGTCCTTTCCCTCATCTCCTCTCTTTATCACATATGATGTAGATTTTGAAGAGGAGGACTCTCCCTTTGAGGTGATTTTTGTGATTCAGGGAAACTGTATCTTTGATACTTTTGCCACCTCTCTTTTTTATTCCTTCAGTTTTTGAGTCTTCCTTTTTCTACCAAAACAGCTGTTTCCCCAAGATCTATTGAAGAGAAAGATTATCTGGTAAACTAAATCACAATAAAGTGGTAGTAATTTCTGATAAATCTGCATTTAAAGGGGGAAATTTAAACACCCAACTTTTCTTGATCACTAGGTTATCCTTTCACAAATGACAAAATGGTCTCAGGAGAGGTCAGGAACTTACACAGTTGGTAAAGGATGCAGGTGAGATTTGTCTTCCTCCAAAATCTGATCTAATTTCATTGCCTGGAAATGCTTGCCACAAAGGAAAACATTTTTTATAGTGGGAATTATGGAATTCTAATACATAGGGTTGTGAAATCTTGTGAAGAACTCTTGGACCTCATTGTATCTACTTATTCTGCCCAAGGAAAACCCTACTGCCCAGAAGATACTTTGTTTTTTAAAAAAGCAAATCTTGGGGTGCCTGGGTGGCTCAGTCGTTAAGCGTCTGCCTTCAGCTCAGGTCATGATCCCAGGGTCCTGGGATCAAGCCCCGCATCGGGCTCCCTCCTCGGCAGGAAGCCTTCTTCTCCCTCTCCCACTCCCCCTGCTTGTGTTCCCTCTCTCGCTGTGTCTCTCTCTGTCAAATAAGTAAATAAAATCTTAAAAAAAAAAAAAAAGCAAATCTTCTCTCTCTTCATTAGGGAGGGCTCCTTGAGGGAACAAGGGACACTGAGCAGGGGGCAGAGCAGCGTCCTCCTATTTCTCCCTGCACACGTGTCCTCTGGTCTGAAGTTTACTGCAGCCTGGACAGCATGCCTGACCATGCTCAGCACGGAGGGGTAGAAAATAATCTACCACTTATCTTTCTGAGGGAAGCAGGATTGCGCTTTACCTGCCCACGAGTATGGTTAGGGCTCACTAGGGAGGAATGGTGGGGATGAAGCTATGTGCACAGTGCTTAACAGTGTGGAGTCTCCTGTTAGCCACACCCAGGTCTGAGGCCTGACTTTGCCATTTATTAGCTATGGGACTTCAGGCAAATTAATTACTGTCTCCACTTATAAGATGAGATAATATCAGAGCCTACCTCATGGGCTTGTTGGGTGGATTAAATGAGATAATGAATATAGTGTGCCTGACACAGAGGAAGTGTTTAATAAATGTTAGCAAATTTAAAGATGCTAATTTAAACAACTTCTGTGTGAGCTCCATGTAATTGTTCCTTTTAGCCTAATGGTGTGGCCTGCTTCGAAATGGCATGCCCTGACTGGAGAGAGAGAAACAAAAAATGGATGTGTGTGCATGGGAGAGGGGTCTATCTGGCTAGATAGCACACAGATGCTGATATAACCGCTGGCCTCAGAAGAGCCTGGATATCCTTCTCTTGAACAAAAACCTCTTTAAGAACTTCTGCTCAGCTGTGCTCTGGGAAGGTGAATTTTCTATCTCCTGCAGCACTGGCTGTGTGCTTCCTGTTGCGGGGTTAGCTCAGCCCCCACTTTGCCTGTCTCTGCAGGGCTGTCATTGTGTGATTCATAACTCAATATTAACCACAGACGAGGGAGGAGTGGATAGGGGAATTTTCTTTCATGTGACATAAAGTAACTGGGATCACGGCTTTTCTATAGAAGCATTAATTACCCTTGTCAGTCTAACCAAGAACAAATTTTACTTCAACCAAGGATCATGGTATTTCATTGGCATCCAGTGAATGTGCGATGAAGGTTTTGCCATTTATCCATGAGTATAATAAATGTAGAGTCTCTTGTGATTTATGTTTTTCCCCTTTCTGTTTAAACTAGTATGGTATCTATTAATAATAAGTACACAATTCTGGAATGTGAGACAGGAGGAAGGTTATTACTGACAAGACTAGATTACCAGTGTGCAAGTTTTTTCGAGACTTCTCAGTTCATTGCTTCTCTTACTCTTTTTTCTTCTCTTTACTTTTCCCTTTATTGATTGTGGAAACTAATTGAATATCAGAATTGGAAAGAGCCTGAGAGTTATCTAACTTATTATAAGGAAAAATTGTGAAAGTCTAAAATTTGGTGGGTGCCCTCATTAGTTCTTGTCTTTGATAAGGATATTTTACAAGTCTGCCAAGATAAAGGTTAACTTAGGAAAGAATGATAGTAAAGCAAATAATTCCTGCCTATAGAAATGCATCTGATAGAGTGCAGTTGATTACCACCCTATGGCTATAGATCAGTTGTACTCGTTTTGCATTTATAAATTCAGCATTCCTTATTTGACTATGGTTGGTGGCACTTTGAGTTCTCTTTTGAACTAGTTGTGTTATCTTCCTGGTTCCCTCTTTAAGATCTGGCACATGGGTTCATTTTGTGTTTGTATGAGTAACATGATTTTACCTTCTAAAGAATGATGCTTTAACACTATAGATGACAACACAAACAAAACATGAATTTTACAAATCTTTTGTCATAGTTGGCCTCAAATCCACAACTCCTGACTGACTCCAGGAACTAGAATTTACTCCATGGATTCTTCCCCAGCCTACTTGCCTACATTCTACACTTCCTCAAATTTTCTTGGTCCTTCAATATCCTACCGTGTCTCCATAGTACAATTAATCAATAGTTTCAGTATCTACTTGGTACGTAGCATATTTCCCCCCAATCACATGTGTAATGATGACTTGGCAAAAGACGACTATGCTGTATGCTCTCAGGAGTTCTTGAGGTCCTCTCCACCACCTTCTCCACACTCCTTCCCCAGACTACTCAAAATACATCGCCTCTGACTCTCACTGACATTTTGGTGTGTACCAATGAGCATCATTTACTTGGCCAGAAGATACTGGCCCTAAATAAAATACAAATACTCTTGAAAGGAGTAAATATAGTACTTCAAACAGATTAGTTCATTGAATTCTTTCCAGTTTGAACTCTAGATGAAGGAAGGTTGCTAAAGGAGAAGACTGGCTTAAAGGATGTGGGCATTTGATGTTTGGGGAGAGGCTTGTTTTTCATACTCATGATCTCTTGATGTCTGTTCTATAGTTTCAGTATTGGAGAGAACTCTCTTCTACTCTCATGTCTCTTGATCCCTTAATCATTGTGCCTCTACTTTATGTCTATTTCTCCTTTCACACAGGCTAAACTTAATGGTGAGAGTTTTCCTAAGACTGAATGTGATGGCTGTTGGAATCTCTCAGATTTCTATCTGGAAATTTCAATTTAGTTTGCAAAGTCGTATTTTTCTACAAGTTTTCAAGGGTTATAATTTTTAGACCTTTCTCTCTTTTATCCCATTCAGCATTAACACTTTCTTATACTCATCTGTTTAACTTTGATGTCCAATCCTCTCCTAGAAGCTTTTGTGATGGTCCTAACAATAATATGTTATCATTTCCCTAGATTAAAGATTTCTATTAGTCATTGAAACAGGTTATCTATCAGGGTTATTTAAATTCAGTTATTATCATCTCTAGTTATACGTAGGCAAATATTGATGAAGCTTCACATATTATGGTATTATACAATACACTTTGGAAGTACTTAATTTTTGTACACTCTGGCTTTCTGAATATGCTTATACTCTAGTGGATTAATTTCTGTTTCCCATTCTTAAATTTCTTAATTGACTTCCTTCATTCTCTTCCTTTCTTCCTTCCCTTTTCTTTACCTTCTTTTTTCTTCCCTCTCTCCCTCCTTTCTTCCTTCATTGAGTGTTTACCGAGTTCCTAATGTGCAGCATTTTGCTAGGCACCATGGAATATGCTGTAATATCTAAAGTAAACATTTTTATGTCAAAGATTTAGAGATTACAGATACTTAGTATGTACACAATTTTTACCTGGAGATGGTTTTTGTTTGTTTGGTTGGTTTTTTTGGTAGAGAAATGTGGAGAGCATTGTTTTAAATGCCTGCCATGTAGAAAATTTAGACAGAAAGGCCATCTTACATTGGATCATGACAAAATGTAACCTTTGAACATGGTTCAATGACCACTAGTTTTTGTATGTTTTTTAAAAATATTAATGGCTATAATAGTGATAATTATATACATTTGGAGAAAGAACCTCTGATGTTGATAAGATGTTCTCCAGAGCAGGACTCAAATTAGCCAAATATCAGTTATAGAGAACTCTTTCTTTGTCATTGTGGAAAAATTCACCAGCACTACAAGTTAACCTTTGGAAAGTCTTTCTTGTATTTCATGTTTCTGTGTGAAATTCCCCTTTATTAAACTGTTTCATGTGGTAAGATAAGAATGGGTCCTGCTAGATGTGGAGAAATTGGAACCCTCATACATTGCTGGTGGGAATGTAAAATAGTATATTTGGAAAACCATTTCAGCAGTTCCTGAAAATGTTAAACATAGATTTACCATATGACTCAACAATTTCACTCCTAGGTCTATACCCAAGAGAAACGAAAACATATGTTCACACAAAACTTGTACACAAATGTTCATAGCAGCATTATTTATAGTAGCAAAAAAGTGGATGTAATCCAAATATCCATCAATTGATGAATGGACAAATAAAATGGAGTATGTCCATACAGTGGACTATTGTTTGAAAATAAAAAGGAATGAATATTGATACATGCTACAACATGAATGAACCTTGAAAATATGCTCAGTGAAAGAAGCCAGTTACAAATGACTGCATATTGTATGATTCCCTTTATATGAAATGTCCAGAATAGGCAAACACATAGAAAGAGGAAATAGATTAATGGTTGCCTGTGGCTCTGGGTAGGAGGAAATGAAGTGACTGCTAATGAATAAGTTTATTTTTAAGGTGATGAAAATGTTCTGGAATTAGATTGTGATGATGGTTGCACAAGTCTGTGAATATACTAAAAAACCCCACAAAATTGTGTACTTTAAATGATGGATTTTCTGGTATGTGAATTATATCTCAACAATGCTGTTTAAAAAAAAAAAAAAAAGCTTTCCGGGGTGCCTGGGTGGCTCAGTTGGTTAAGCATCTGACTCTTGGTTTTGGCTCAGATCATGATCTCAGGGTCATGGGATTGAGCCCTGCATCTGGCTCTGCCTTCAGTGCAGAGTCTACTTTTCCCTCTCTGTCTGCTCCTCCCCTGCTCATACTCTCTCTCTCTTTCAAATGAATAAATAAAACCTTTAAAAAAATAAATTTTTAAAAAAGCTTTCAGACTTCCAGGGAAGATGGTGGAGTAGGAGAATGCTAAGCTCACCTCTTCCCAATGATACAACTAGATAACACCCACATCAGTGTAAATAACCCAGAAAGTGACAAGAAGACTGGCAGAACAGACTCTCTACCACTAAATGTAGAGAAGAGGCCACGTTAAAGAGGGTAGGAAGGGCAGAGACATGGTGTGGAGCTAAATGGACCCATGGGACTGTCCACTGGAGGGAGAGATGCTGTGAGTGTGAAGAGAAGAAAGAAACAGACACCCCAGGCACTTCAGGAATAGGGAAGATGAAACCCCTCGCCCCCAAATTTGGCTTTGAAAATCAGAGGGGCCAAATATTGTGGGTTCTTACAGTCAGTCGGGTTTAACACCTGGAAATTTAAAAATCTGTGGGCTTAGCTCTGGGAAAGCTTGGAGGGTGGAATCCCTGCCCTTAATGAGACATTACAACAAATAGCCCCACTAAGATAGAGCATAGAAGCAGCAGTTTGAAAAAACACCTGGGGTATACAGGAGGGAGATTTATTTACTAATCTCAAAGCATGTGCTAGAGGGACAGGGATCATTGGGAGACTTCTCCAGGAACAGAAGAACTGGCAGTACCATTTCCCTCCCCCACCCCCCAGCCTACATACATGGACACCTGCAGGAACCAGCACAGCGACAACACCCTCCACCTAACTTTCTAACACCATGCACCCCACCCTCTTGTTCTCCTGCAGACCCACCCCCTCCAATATGCATTTGATTAGAGCCATCCAAAGCAGTGTCAGAAGCCTGGCAGTCTGCAAGCAGCCCCAATAGGGGCCAGCAGGATTCCAGGTGAGAGGGGAAAACAACCACACACACCAATCCGATTGAGCACCAGCAGTATGCTGGTTCTGAAACAAAACAAAACAAAACAAAACTTCTCAGGGCACAATACAGGGAAAGCACCCTGCACTTTGGTGCTACTGTATCTATGGCAAACTCCTGGTCTGACTCAGCTCAAACCCAAGGTGGCCCCAGACATGCCCACTAACAATACAGGGACTAAATCCTTCCCACAACAGGCAAAAGAGCCACTGAAGATGACTACATTGAAGACAAAAGTGGCTTAGCCACAATAGTAGGGCACACATAGCATACATAGGAGAACACCCCTGAAGTGCCAGGGTTTGGTGAATGGGACATTGTACTGCAGAGCACTACAGGACCTCTTCTTCATAAGACCATTACTTTCAAGAGCAGGAAACATAGCTGACTTTCCTAACACATAGAAATGACACAGAGAATTAGATAAAAGGAGGAGACTATGTCCCAAAGACTCAGAGAGTTAGATAAATGAAGAGATTATATCCCAAATGAAAGAACAGGACAAAATCACAGCAAAAGAGCTAAACACAACAGATAGTAATATACCTGATAGAGAATTTAAAGTAGTGGTCATAAAGATACTCACTGGACTTGAGAAAAAAGTGGAGGACCTCAGTGAGACCCTTAACAAAGAGACAGAAAACATAAAAAAGAACCAATAAGAATGATGAACTCAATTACTGAAATTAAAAATACACTAGATGGAATAAATAGTAGACTAGAGGAGGAAGAACAACGGATCAGTGATCTGGAGGACAGAGTAATGGAAAACAAGCTGAACAGGAGAAAAAAATAATAAAAAATGAAAAGAGACTTAGGGAACTTACTGACACCTTCAAGTGTAGTAATATTCACATAGGAATCCCAGAGGGATAAGAGTGAAAAGGGGGCAAAAAGTTATTGGAAGAAATAATAGCTGACAACCTTCTGAATCTGGGGGAGGAAACCAAAATCTAGATCTAGGAGGCACAGAGAGCCCCCAACAAATTTAACAGAAGGAGGTCTGCACCAAGACCCATAGAAATTAAAATGGCAAAAAGTAGTGGTGATGTGATAATTTCAAAAGCAGCAAGAGGAAAGAAAACAGTTACATACAAGGGAAACTCCATAAGGCCATCAGCTGATTTTTCAGTAGAAACTTTGTAGGCCGAAGAGAATGGCATGATATATTCAAAGTGCAGAAAGGAAAAGCAACAACAACAACAACAACAACAACAACAAAACCCTGCAGCTAAGAACACTCTATCCAGAAAAGCTATCATTCAGAATAGAAAAAAAGAGAAAGAGTTTCTCAGAAAAACAAAAGTTAAAGGAATTCATGACAGCTAAACCAGCCCTATAAGAAATGTTAAGGGGGACTCTTTGGGTGGGAAGGATAGACTGTTAAGAGGAGTAAGAAAAGTGGGAAGCACAAAAGCAGTAAAATTAAATATATCTATAAAAACCAGTGAAGGGATTCACAAAGGATGTAAAGTATGACACCATATACCTAAAACATGGAGGGAAGAGGAGTAAGGAATAGCTTCAAACTTAAGTAACCATCAACTTAATATAAACTGCTATATGCATAAGATGTTATATGTAGATGTAATGGTAACCACAAATCAAAAATGAGTAGTAGATATATGAAAAATAAAGAGAAAGGAATCCAAGTATATCACTAAAGAAAACCAGCAAACTGTGAGAGAAGAGAGCAAGAGAAGAAAAGAACAGAGAAGAACTATAAAAGCAACCATAAAATAAGTAACAACATGGCAGTAAGTACATACCTATCAATAATTACTTTGAATATAAATGGACTAAATGCTCCAATCAAAAGTCATAGGGTGACAGAATGAATAAGAAAGGAAGACCCGTCTATTTGCTGACTACTAGAGACTCATTTCAGACCTAAAGACACATGCAGATTAAAAGTGAAGGGCTAGAAGAGCATTTATCATGCAAATGGAAGTGAAAGGAAAGCCAGGTAGCAATACTTATATTAGTCAAGATAGAATTTAAAACAAAGACCTGTAACAAGAGACAAGTATACTCTATAGTCATAAAGGGAAACAACCAAGAAGAAGATATAACAATTATAAATATGCACCCCACATGGGAGCACCCAAATACATAAAGCAGCCAATAACAAACATAAAGGAAGTAATCAATAGTAATACAGTAATAGTAAGGGGTTTTAACACCCCACTTACATCAATGGATAGATCATCCAAATAGAAAATCCACAAGGAAAGAGTAGCTTGGAATGACACTTTGGACAGATGGATCTAACAGATATATTTAGAACATTCCATCCTACAACAGCAGAGCACATATTCTTTCAAATGCACATGGTACACTGTCCATAATAGATCACATATTAGGCCACAAAACAAATCTCAAAAAATTTAAGAAGATTGAAGTCATACCACATATCTTTTCTGACCACAATGCTATGAAACTAGAAATTAACCACACGAAAAAAATCTAGGAAAAGCACAAATACATGGAGATTAAATAACATGCTACTAAACAATGAATGGGCCACCCAAGAAATCAAAGAGGAAATAACAAAATACATGGAGACAAATGAAAATGAAAACACAATGATCCAAAATTTTGAGGATGCAGCAAAAGCTGTTCTAAGAGAGAAGTTTATAGCAATACAAGCCTACCTCAAGAAGCAAGAAAAATCTCAAACACCTAACATTACACCTAAAGGAGCTAGAAAAAGGAAAACAAAACCCCAAACTGGTAGGGGGGAAGGAAATAATGAAGATTAGACTAGCAAAAATAAATGGAAAATAAAAACAAGCAATAGAACAGATCAATGAAACCAGGAGCTGGTTCTTTGAAACAATCAACAAAATTGATAAACCTTTAGCTAGACTCATAAAAAAAAAAATTAGAAATGAAAGAGGAGAAATAACAACCAACATCACAGAGAAACAAAAGATTATAAGAATATTATGAAAAATTGTATGCCAACAAATTGGACAACCTAGAAAAATGGATAAATTCTTAGAAACATAAACCTCCCAAAACTGAATCAGAAAGAGAAAATTTGAACAGACCAATCATCAGCAATGAAATTGAATCAGTATGCCAAGACTCCCAACAAACAAAAGTTCAGGACCACATGGGTTCACAGGTGAATTCTACAAACATTTAAAGAAGAGTTAATACCAATTCTTGTCAAACTATTCCAAAAAATAGAAGAGGAAGGAAAGCATCCAAATTCATTCTATGAGGTCAGCATTACCCTGATACCAAAACTAGATAAGGATCACTACAAAAAAAGAGAACTACAGGTCAGTATCTCTGATAAACATAGATGTAGAAATCCTCAACAAAATATTAGCAAACTAAATCCAACAATACATTACAAAAATCATTTACCACAATCAAGTGGGATTTATTCCTGGGATGCAAGGGTGGTTCAGTATTCACAAATCAATGAATGCGATAGATAACATCAATAACAGAAAGGATAAAACCCTATGATCATTTCAATGGATGCAGGAAAAGCATTTGACAAAGTATGATATCCATTTGTGATAAAAACCCTCAACAGAGTAGGATTAGAGGGAATATACCTCAACATAATAAAGGCCATATATGAAAAATCCACAGCTAACATCATACTCAAGGAAGAAAAACTTAAGAGCTTTTCCCCTAAGATCAGGAATAAGTCAATCTCTCCACTTTTATTCAGCATAGTACTGGACATCACAGCCCCAGCAATCAGGCAAGAAAAAGAAAAGGCATCCAAATTGGTAAGGAAGAAGTAAAACTTTCACTGTTTTCAGATAACATGATACTCTATATAGAAAACTCTAATGAGACCATCAAAAAACTATTAGAACTGATAAATGAATTCAGTAAGGTCACAGGATACAAAATCAACATACAGAAATCCGTTACATTTCTATATGCTAATAGGCAGCAGAAAGAGAAATTAAGAAAACAATCCCATTCATAATTGCACCAAAGATAATAAAATACCTAAGAATAAACTTAACCAAGGAGAAGGAAGACCTGTACTCTGGGAGCTGTAAAACACTGGTGAAAGAAATTGAAAATGACACAAACAAATGGAAAGATAGTCCATGCTCATGGGTTGAAAGAATAAATATTGTTAAAATGCCCATTCTACTCAAAGCAATTTACAATTTTAATGCAGTTCTTATCAAAATACCAAGAGCATTTTTCACAGAGCTAGAACAGACAATCCTAAAATCTGTATGGAACCACAAAAGACCCCGAATAGCCAAAGCAGTCTTGAAAAAGAAGAACAAAAGTGGAGGTATCACAATCCCAGATTTCAAGATATACTGCAAAGCATAGTAATCAAAACAGTACGGCACTAGCGCAAAAATAGACACATAGATCAATAGCACAGAACAGAGAGCCCAGAAATAAACCCACGATCATATTGTCAATTAATCTTTGACAAAGGAGGCAAGAATATGCAATGGAAAAAAATGGTCTCTTCAAATGGTATTGGGAAAACCAGACAGGAACAAAAAAATGAAACTGGACCGCTTTCTTACACCACACACAAAAATAAACTCAAAGTGGATGAAGGACCTAAATGTGAGATCTGAAACCATAAAACTCCTAGAAGAGAGCACTGGCAGTAATTTCTCTGACATCGGCTGTAGCAGCATTTTTCTAGATCTGTCTCCTCAGGCAAGGGAAGCAAAAGCAAAGATAACTACTGGGACTACATCAAAATAAAAAGCTTCCGCACAGCAAAGGAAACAATCAACAAAACTAAAAGACTACCTGCTGAACGGGAACAGATATTTGCAAATGACATATCCAATAAAGGCTTAGTATCCAAAATATGTAAAGAACTTCTTCAACTCAACATCAAACAAACCTCAAATAATCTAATTAAAAATGGGCAGAAGACATGAACATTTTTCCAAAGAAGACATTCAGATGGCTAACAGACACATGAAAAGATGCTCAACATCACTCCTCTTCACAGAAATGCAAATCAAAGCCACCATGAGATATCACCTCACACCCATCAGAATGGCTAAAATAAAAAAACACAAGAAACAACAAGTGTTGGCGAGGATGTGGAGAAAAAGGAACCTTCATGCACTATTGGTAGGAATGCAAACTGGTGTGGCCACTGTGGAAAATAGTATAGAATTTCCTGGAAAAATTAAAAATAGAATTATCATATAATCCAGTAATTCTACTACTAGGTGTTTACTCAGAAAACAAAAACACTAATTTGCAAACATTAAAACAAAACCCTTATGTTTATTGCAGCATTATTTACACTTTACAGTGGAACCAACCCAAGTGCTCATTGGTAGATGAATGGATAAAGATGTGGTGTGTATGTATGTGTGTGTGCGCACATGCACACACACACACACACACAATGGAGTATTAGTCATAAAAAAGAATGGAATCTTGCCATTTGTAACAACATGGATGGATCTAGAGGGTATAATGCTAAGTGAAATAAGCCAGCCAGAGAAAGACAAATACTATATATATAGTACTATATATATATATGTGAGAGAATGATCCAGAAATGTAGCAGGTATATTATTATTTTATTACTAGGGTTGTCATTTCCTTTATCTAGGGAGAGCACAGCTTTATTGCCGGATGTAACATTTCAGACTTGTGTTTAGGGTAGGGAATACATTTAAAAAGCCACAGAGATACTTGGCGTTCAGCTCTGGTGTGTCTGAAAAAATTCTTTGTCTAGGCAAATTATTTCTTTAGTGAAGTCAATTTTTTTCTTTCTGTATTTGTAAAGTATACATTTTTTTACACTACAATACTTAGCTATGAAAGGCTTTTTAGGAACAATTTTTTTAAAAAAACATTGAGGGCTACTGAGATGAAGTACAAAATTAATTGAAAGTTATGTGAATTAAAAAGCAACTGAATTTAGTTATTTTTTGAGAGAATTATCAGTTTAAAATCAAAGAACAAAGTTCTAATTAAATAATAACTCAATCAATAGTAATCAATAGTAAATCTTTCCCTCAGAGATGGAGAGAATTTAGGGAACTTGGTGATGGAGAAAGGTGTAAAAAAAAGGCAAGAAGGAGAGTTTCAAAGGGATAGAGAGGAAGGAGGAGAACAACACTAATGCTTCCAAAGATTCTGATGTTAAAAACCTAGGACATTGAATAAAATTACTAGTTAGTTTAAAGCTTAAGCACAGCCTTTGCAGCATTTATGGTTTTGAACCTGCACTTTTTTCAAACATGAGAAAAGAGCTCTCTTCAACAATGTAGTAGCTGTTACAACTCCTCTTTAGACAGAATGATAGATACAAGTGGAGTTATTGTGTTTTCTACATCAGAAGCCTGAATAATTTTCAATTTTAAAATCTGAAGTTACAGTATTTTCATATTATGATATCTCTGAAATTTTAAAAGGTCATTAAAACATTAGAGACTTTCTTTTTTCTGAAAAGCTGCTATCAAATCAAGGGTGCCATTCAATGGCATTAGAGGATTAAGGAAATTGATAAGTGTAGTGTTAAATTCTGACTACAGAATGGAAGTTTTCCATAATAGAGGTAAACTTCTATCTATTCCTAGTCCATTTCTCTGTTGTTAGACAAAGAAAGATACTTGGAAATATGGACCATCACAAGTCAGGCAGTTAAAATTGTGTATTATTTGTGGCAACACACTGGGATGTATTTAGTGCCCCTTCACATTCTGAACCATATAGAACTGTGTGAGCTAATATTGTATGTGGCTATTTAAATTTAAATTAATTACAATTAAATACAATTAAACCTTTAGTTCCTCAGTCACACCGCCCACATATGACTAGTGGCTACTATACTGGACAATGTAGACATAGAACTTTTATATTATCTCAGAAGACTGTGTTGGGCAGTACTTACAAACAAAGCAACCAAAAAGATATTTTTGCTGATGGACTGATTTGATATTTGGGTTGATTAGTTGAGATTACTAATAAGGCAGCATTTTGACACCAATCAAGGGTATTAATTTCACATAGAAATGTCTTTAAGCTTAGCTAGAAGCATCACAAATGTATTAATAGACTCAGGCTGGATGAGAAGGTACAATAGAATCATTTATTAATTCATTCAGCAAATACTTGAGCACCTACTATGTTTTGGGCACTATATTGTACCCAATACAATATTGTACTAGGTCCGCATGGTACAAAACACTGTCCTTGACCTGAAGAAACCTTACCAGAACAGATAGAATTAAGTAAGGCTATTATGGAGCTAATAATAGAGGTAGGTTCTGTAGGAATATTGTTAAAGGAGTGGTTTATTATGGAATAGGGTAGAAGGGAATAATTGGGGATCCTAGTTTAAATTGTTCCATGTTTGTGACAAGAAGGTGGGTTCCTTGGTGATGGAGGAGGAGTGGCATGGAATACTTCTCCTTTGTCTCCCACAGAATCTAGCATAATCCTAAATTCATAATAGAGGTCAGTATATCAACTGAGTAATTTCGTAAGTACCAATCACTTATTTAAGCTTTAGTGGATTTTTCCTAAAGTAGCTATCTCTTTTAAAAAGAGATTTAAAAAAAATCTAGCAAAAGAGGAATATGTCAGGGTGACTCCTAGAAGCTCAGGGTGGTTGTGTGAACAGAAATTAGGCAAACATTATATTCTTAAATTTTAATGTATGGTAAATTTACCCTTATTTTAATATCAACCACAGGACCTTATAGATACCATCTACAAATGTACATTTTCTTTCTGCTAATTTTACGATGAACTATAGATGACAGACAGGGAATATAAATCTGAGCACTACCTGCCAGGTTGGAAGCAGTCTGGACTTCATAATACTGGGAACCTAATAAGGAAAAAAAAAAAAAAAAAGTCCGGATCCAAGAAGATGCAATGTAGATTAAGGCAGTTGTAGTGAACAGTAGGGTGGGCATCAACTCTCCTGAACACATTTATGCGTTGAACAATTCCAAACTACCATTTCATTTTCACAGTTGCCACCAGATGGATTGTCCAGTTCCTCCTACTCTGTATCAAACAACATATCTAATAAATATTCAACACTTAGCACATGCAAGCTACACTTGTTGAACCTCCTTAACAGCCACTAATGAGGACATTAGCTTTCAATTAACTATATAAAGCTTTGGGTTTGGACTAGAACATTCATTCAGCACAGGCATCAATTTGTAGATCATTATAGGACATTAGTTGGTTGCTAGACAACCACATGTCCGAGCAGATTTTAGGCTGAGCTCCAATGGTAAGCAAGGATCAGATATTTCAGCTCTTAAATCAGGTCTTATCATCTCCTAACAACTCTGCAAATCTCCTAGGCAGATATTTGAGGGAGGCAGCTACTAAGTTCAAATGATGAGGTAAAATATGAAAGAGTAGAATATCTATCTTGAAGGCAGAATTAGAAATGTTAGTGTAGCTTGAGGCTGGTGACAATCTCAGCCAAACTGCCAAGAGGACTGCTGTAAGAGGCCGATAAATCTACTTACAATCAGGGATGATTTTACAGCTTCATGTTAGTATCTTCTTTGCATTTACTAGAGTTTCTTGATTACTTTAATATTTTTAAATAAAAATCTTATATGAGAAAGTGACATAAATATTTTCTGTAGTTATTGTTTTGTTTCATTATATATGAGTGTTTTCTGTAAATATGCCTGTGATATTACAATGGAACAAATACAAAAAATAGGATATAATATAAATATTTACTAAGCAAACTGTTCCACCTCAATAACCTATTTAGTTAAGTGCTTCTGCAAGTAAACCTTAATAAACAGATCTCTCAGATTGGATTCAATGGGCACAACAGAGAACTGACAAGTTGGAAAGGAGCAAATAACTCGTTTTGTATTACATATACATCTGAGTTGGGTTTGCAAATTTTGTGAGGTTTATCTGTGGAGTTCCAGTCATGGCCATTCCATGAAGCAGGCTGTGAGCCCTATCTATTCCTTCCCTGTTGTTATGGGTTGAATCACATCTCCCCCCACAAAGTTCATACATTGAAGTTTTAACCCCCAGTACCACAAAATGTGACCTCATTGTGACACAAGGTTTTTGCAGATGTAATTAGTTAAGATGAGGTCATATGGGAGAAGGGTATATCCCTAATACAGTATGACTGGTGTCCTTATTATATGGGGACATTTGGACACAGACATAACAGGGAGAAGACCACGTGAAGATGAAGGCAGAAATCATGGTAATGTTTCTGTAAGCTAAGGAACACCAAAGGTTGCTAGCAAATACCAGAAGATTTGAAAGTATAGAACTGATTCTGTTTCATAGCTCTCAGAAGGATGCAAACTCTTCATCTTGGTTTAGTCTCCAGAACTGTGAGACAATAAATTTCTGTTGTTTAAGCCATCCCGTTTGTGGTACTTTCTTGTGGCAGCCCTAGCAAACTAATGCACCTGGAGTAGTAAAGTAAGCAGCTGCGCATTCACTCTTGGGGTA
The DNA here is from genome assembly GCF_964656455.1 of Halichoerus grypus. Classification (NCBI taxonomy): domain Eukaryota; kingdom Metazoa; phylum Chordata; class Mammalia; order Carnivora; family Phocidae; genus Halichoerus; species Halichoerus grypus. The sequence goes on from NC_135712.1 coordinate 60,252,802, forward strand.
GCCAATTCTCCCAAATGTCCTGCACAGAGGTAAGGCCTCAAGCTGCTGGCCATACAATATTTTCAAAATGAAGAGGAGATATAATCAATAGGCTTAAATGCTGCTATGAATTCATTTGTGTCATCTATCAATAATACAGCCGTTTTGGCTGATCCATATCAAATTCATTCCAGCAAGTGATTTTCAATGATAGCAAAAGAAGCCACCCCTTCTATTCATTTTCAGAAGCATGTGTCAGCACTCCCTAAAACCTATACTGATCTCATTCCAGTTGCCGCCTCTTCTTTGAGGAAGCGGAAAAGGACCTGATAAAAGCCCAATTAAAGAGGTTTGCCATCGACTGGGGCACTTTTCCAGATAGAACTAAAAGCACCTGGTACATCTTCAGTCCATTAGGGTAAGCCACACCTGCCAGAGGCTCATCAGTAATTAAAAGTTACAAGACACTGAATGTCCCCAGTGGGTCCTGTATAGGTGAGAGACACCTACATGCCGACCTGGAGAATTGCAGTGCATTATGATGCTCTTCACATTTGATTCCAGGCCCTGGTTGAGCTCCATGGTTGTATATTGCCATTATTCTTTCTATCCAGGACTGGTCCCTGTTCATCATATATAGTAAATGCTTAGTAACATTTATTAATAGAATCAGTGGATGGGTAAATAGAACTAAGGCCCTGGAGGTAAGTTCCGGCTTCACTCCTAAGCTTTACCTTTATCCCTTTTCAAGACCCCTTCATTGGGCATTAGCACTGTGACATTGATTCCATTGTCTTAAAACATAAAGTTATAGATATTCTGGTCAACATACTATTTCTCCTTGCCACAGGCTTGACTTAATGCTGTACCTCTTCTCTCTTACTTGGCATCAAGTCATATACCTCATTCCTCAAAATGTGCCAAAATCCACCTAGCTCAGTGGTCCATTTGACAGATATTAGGGACCAGTGTGTTTACTCAATTGTAAAAATAAGTTTTATACATTGCTCAAAATTTGGTGCACACGTAAGCTGTAGCACGGATTGAGGACCACTAATTTGTTGGGATTCAGATTCATTTATCTCCCCTAAAGGAGCCTTAGAACCCTTTCAAATCATGTTATCCATTAAGCACTCTAATTATTACCATATATGTATCCAGATATCAGCATAAACACACACACTCAGCATCATTCTCTACACTAAAGCAGCAGCTATGGAGACTGGAGTTTAGGATTCACAACTGTGATCCTCAAAGGGCAGCAGTGAATTAGCAGACGCATAATTCCGGCAACTTTTTCGGGTTATTTTGAGACTGCTATGATTAGTCAAAATGAATCTAGCTATTTCCTCTCCTGATCTAGAGAGCTAGAATCCTTATAATTTCCTCCTTTGGCATGGTGAGTGATAGTGCCCTTCAATTGAAGGACAAAGAGTGACACAGATTTATGAGAAACTAGAGGTCAGGTTGTGTTAGCCTTTGAACACAACAAAGAGGACCCATCATCAGTGTAGGTATTTACTCTTGTTCGTCCAGTGGTCAGGATGGGTTTTTACTCATCTAGTTTACACATTCTCATTTGGTATCTTTTTAAATCACACTTTGGATCAGTAAGGCTTTAGCCTGAACCTGGAGGATAGAGGGGAGGGTAGGCTGTGACCTGGACTAAAGCTAATACAAGGTGATGGCCCACCTCATAGGCTTGGCCTTGGTTTTATCAGCATAATACTCTCACCTGAGAGAAGCTTTCATGAAAAGTAGAAAAACCATGGGTCTCAGAGTCAGACACACCTGGAGTGGAATCCCATTTTTGCTACTCACAAACTATGCCTCATTGAAAAACCTATTCAAACTTGGAGTAACTCATTTTTGTTTTCATTTAAACTGAGGCAAGTAATAGTACCTCCCTCCCACATTTGTGGGGGGGGGTGTATAGATCAGGAGACAGCATATGTTAAATAAGGTAATATATTGGAAAGTATCTGCCATGATGCCTGGCACCAAACGGGGGTTCAATTGCTAATCCATTTTTTTCTTTCTTTAAAACTAAACCAGGATGCTGGAAATGTTCTCTCTGACTCATACAGTCATGCTTGCAAAACACTGCCCCTTTAAATCAGAAGCACTTGAACAAATAAAAATCCAATTTGAACAAATCTGTATGTTCTTTTTAAATCAATAAAAATAAACTTCACCTTTATGGGACCCTTAACTGCTCACCAACAATGACCCCATTGCTTTTAGCCACTGCATAATTGTTACAGTGTGATGTGGAAGAGAGGTGGGTATTTTGCCAAAATACAAATGTTGTAAATGCTTTGAGTACATGAATAATGCATATCCAGTTACTACCTAACTGCTAGAATAATGTCATTTTCACGAGCAGGATTTGGAGAATAATCAGAAGATACAGACATTGATAGTGAATAAACCTCTTCCCAATTTGATGTATATCATGTATGTCCCCTTTCATTTGGATGTCATGCATTTTCTTTTTTAACAAAATAGAGATCACTTCATAGGTTGTAAGATATTGACACAGGTGTTTGTTGGGAGGAGGGACTTGTTTATGTCTCTTTTGTCTATATTTAGGTAGAGGTGCTTTTTTGGGCTTTTTGTAATTTTTCCTCTTAGCATGGTGCTGGCCACATAGGAAGTAAATTCCATTGATTAGAACTGAATGAGTCAGAACACAGAATTATGACCAAGAATAAAAGAGCAGAATGAGTCAGAGAGGAGTGAGAGGAGGCAGGGTTTGAATGGAGAAGTAGGAAGAAGAGAAAGGAGAAACTACCATGTGGAGAGAACTGCTCTGGAGGAGGCAACCACTTGGTGATGCAGGCCTACTAAAATCCAACAATCCCTGTCTGAAGAATTAGCCAAAAAAAAAAAAAAAAAATCCTATTTTACGCTGTCCTGTGAAAGTAAAGAGGGACCTAATTGTATTTGGATACTCATATTAGCCTCTTCATCTCCTTCTGGCCATTGCTCAACTTATCAATGATGTCTCCTCTAACAGCTTACCATCCCCACTGACACCCCCCAGTCCATCCTTGCGTTCCCTATACCTTTCATTATTTTCATTTTTATCTCCATAGAACTTATCCTCATCCAACATAGTCCATGTTAGATATTCCTCCTTTATAATGTTGGCTCTGTAATCACAGGATTTTTTTCCACTATTATTTGTCTAGCACACAAAACATCGTACGGCACCTAGCAGACACTTAACATGTGTTGAGTAGTGAAAGAATAAACTAACGAATGGGCAGACGAACTGAAAGTCCACTGTATCCCTGGTACTATGCTAAGTAGGTACTGGCAATAGACAATTAGGCGGGCTCCCTGACCTCAAAGCATTTATAAAGGCAGACAAGTAAAATGATAGTCTCCAAAAATTATGATTAGTGTCCTGGGCATTATGGTACAGGGAAGTGAGGATTTCTGTGGGAACGTGGAGGTGAGACCTCTAACCATGGAGGATATGGGAGGCTCAGGGAAGTCTTCCAATGAGTGAAGTCTGAACTGGGGCCTGGAGAATGGGTAGAAGTTAGGTACTAAAGAGAGAAAAGCCTCTAATTCAGCAATTGATGTCTCGGGTATGAACAGCCAATTAACCTGAAGTATAAGTCCCACTGTTTTATGCAAACCCCTGACTCTGCAGGCTTTAATGAACGAGGAGAGACTGGCCATCAGAGCTGGGTAGAATGATAGTTTCTGAAGCTGAAAATTAAAAATGAAGTCCTAGATTAGACACTCAAAAAATTAAGTCATATGCCCAATGGCAATGGGAAGAAATCAAAGAAGGTAATAGGAACTCCATTTCCTTTCTTAAAGAATACATTAGGAATGTTTATACTTAAATGAAGAGATTATCTAGTTTAGAAAAAGGAAACCTTATAATTTTTGATGTCTAAGACTATATAGATACTAGCTATGTAAAAAAAAAAAATCATCTACTTTGAGTCTGTGGTATGCTGGAGTTGGCTCTTCTGACTCTCAAGAGCTAATTTTTTAATTTTCATAAATCCTGTGAGCCAGGTTTTAAACATCAATTATTAAGTTATATAAACTTTCAATTAAATAAATTATTTTAAAACAAAAATAAGTCCTCCAAGCTTATCAGTTTCTGTTTTACTGTATTTCATTCTTAGCTCTGCTCTTGAGGATATTTATATCTATTATATCTCTGTGGAAACACTTTGGAAAGGAGTGCTGCTGGGCATCTCTTCCCCAGACCCTGAATTCAGTGATGGCATGTGGGTAGCAGAAGTCAGCCATTTTGGGAGTTTTGACAGCATGGAAACTGGCAAATGCTAGAAAGCAGGTGTCCCCTAGCCCAGAGAGCTAGCCATGAAACATTTTCTTGCACACCACTGCTTTGAACCCAGAGACCTAATAGTTAGAGGGTCTGCGGGCTGAGTTTGTCAAACTCAACTCAGTGTAGGTCTGTGTCATAACTGGTTACTCAATACTTCTTACATGCTTTTCTTATATTTTGGTAATTTCCTATATTAGATTCTTAAATGCTTCTCCCAGTCTCCCTTGCTACTGGGTATAGGCTATGACCTGAGAAGGGGGTGCTGCTTAGAATTTCTGTTGCTGGCAGTTTGGGTGGGGTATGGTGGAGAGGCATGGAGTCAGAGGCATGGTGGAGCTGCTGCTAGGGCACCTGTCTGGGTCCCCTAGGCTGTGAGAAATGTGCTGTCTCCCTATGCCCTGAGATGGGTGGATCACACCTTCAGGGAACTGACGGAGTGATCTGGTTCTAATTCAGGGCTAATCAACTTCAGAGCTGAGCCTTAGCCTGATTTTTCTGGTTGTGAGCTTCTGGAGAGCCTGTGATCTTCCTCTTTCATGAATTTATCTTCTGCTTGAAATAACTAGCTGGACTCTAAGGTTTAAAGCAAAGAACCTGGATTAATGCAGCAGCTTATTTCTATTTTAGCACACCATAAATGGAACTACAACTGTTTAAATTTTGACATTATAGAATAAAAATACAATTATATTGCACAGATTAAAATCTTTACTACCAATTTATATTTTTATAAAAACGTTGGAAAATATAGGAGTATTTATTACCCATGAGTCATCACTGCTAACACTTAATATTTCTACCTTTCTCTTTTTGTATGCAGTATGTATTTTAGTAAGAGCAAGCTCACACTGTTTATATTGCATTGCACCGTACTACATTGGCGGCATTCGTTATATATATTTAATAAGCATTACCTGCATTTGTCTTTCTAAATCAAAATTGTATTCATTTCTGAATTTAGATATAGTTTATATGAGGGCTTTCTTTTGAATCTGTTTCTTCTGAAGCTTTAAGTTTTTGATTTTTGGAGAGACAGTCTGAACATGCTTGCCCAGAGCAGGCATGGCCTTTGGAATTCATTTATTTAATAAATGATTGAGTATCTGCCAGGTGCAAGGCACTGTTGTTAATTGGTGGAGTGAGTACATAGAAAAAATCCTTGCCCTCAAGGGGTCTATATCTTAATGGTGCAGATGGGCAGTATAGCTAAGGAGCAAGTTACAGAATATGGAGAAAAATAAAGTTGGGTAAGGAAGATGGGAAGCACCGGCAGAGGAGAAGAAAACAGGCAGAACAGATTTGATCAAGTTATATTGGAGATGTGTGATGGTTAATTTTATTTGTCAACTTGGGGAGGGTATTTTTAGATGAGATTGACATTTATATCAATGAACTTTGGGTAAAGCAGATTGCCCTCCATAATGTGAGTGGGCTTCATCCAGTCCGTTGAAGGCCTGAATAGAGTGCAAGGACCAAGAGGGAATTCTCCAGCAGACTGCCTTTAGACTTCATCTTCATCTGCACCATTGGCTTTCTTGGGTCTCTGCCTATTGGCCTACACTGCAGATTTGGATTCCCAGTCCCCATAATCATGTGAGCCAATTCCTTATAATAAGTGATTGATTCTGTTTCTGTTTCTAATACAAAATGTTAAACAGTTATTTATGTAAGTCTAAAGTTAGGGAAAGACCCAATCTCTGGACATAAGAAATTGAGAATCATCACCATATAATCTAAATTTAAAATCATTGGATTAAATAAAACCACTAAGGAAGTGAGGTAGATAGAGAAGTGAGGAAGCTAAGAGAAATAAGCTCTGGGATCCTCCAACATTAAGAGATCAGAGACAAAAGAAGAAACCAGCAAAGGCTGAAGGAGGGTCCAGGGAAGAGGAGAAAAACCATGTGAATGTGACACCTTGAAGCCAAGTGAAGAAGTGTTTCAATAAAGAGGTTATGATTACTGTATCTAATGCTATTAAGAAATTAGGTTCGATGAGGATTGAGAATTAGATGTAACAATATGGAGGTCTTGGATGACCATGATTAGGTCAGTGTCGATGGAGAGGTTGGGACCATGGAAAACCTGATTTGAGTGAGTTTAGAGGAGAATGCTTAGACAGTTAAATACATGTGAATCTTTTATTGTTTTTATTATTTTTTAAATAAATGACTAATAGCAGTTTTAGGTTTACAGAAACTTGTGCAGAAAGTATAGAGAGTTCCTGTGCACTTCTTACTTCCCACACAGTTTCTCCTATTATTAACATCTTGAATTAATATGGTATGTTTATTGAAATTGATTAAAATATCTATACATTATTATTAACTGAAGTCCATAGCTTACATTAGGGTCCACTCTTTGTATGTTCCATGGATTTTGACAAATCTATAATGTCATATATCCACCATTACAGTTAAATTTTTGAGTCACAGATCAACCATTTACTAGCTATGTGACCTTGAGCAAATTACTTCAAATTGAATTTCTGCCAACTGTTATAGTTAAATAAGATACATGAAAATGCCTGGCATATTTACCTGCATCTATTAAATATTCTCTTTTACTCTCTTTGGAATGGAAAGCAGGAGCTGTAGCCAAATACTTAGTTTTATTAAAATGCAACATTGAAACCTTGTGATAACTGAAATGGTTCCAGGTTCATCTGAATTTTTCAGGACATAAATCCACCCCAAATAACTGTTTTACTACCACAATTGTTGGTATTTGGTCCAGGTGACTCTGTTGGTTCAGGGTTATAAAGAGGCCAAGTCATCAGCTAATCTCTATGTGGGTCAGCTAGTTCTCCAATAAGAAAAATGGTTACATTGCCACAGATACCACATCTCATCAACCCTAGCCATCCATCTCTCAGACTGAAAGAAGCCTCAGCCTAAGCGTGCAGATATCCCAGTGCAATCTCATCACTTTTAGAAAAACAAAAAATGTTATCAAGCTCTCAAGTGGTACAGCATATCTTTAGGTGAAAGCCATTTCCACTTTTTGGTAGAAGTTTAAACATTGCATGAGAGGTTAATTAGATAACCTTAAGGACCCTTTCCACCTGCCACTTTCACAAAATTTAAGAGCCGTTAAAATAAGTGTGAGATTCTGGAGCCAGAGAACTGTATTTTTAAGAGGAAAAAAATCAACTGTTGATTTTATTTGAAAACTTGAAGGAGTTTTGATGGACTTCATAAAGCAGAAGAAAGCTGAATATTTCTCTAGGCTCTACTAGAAGGAAATTTTTGTTTGGTTTGGTTCTGGAAGGTTTAATGATCTTTTATTTCATGGAATCAAAATCTTTTTTGATAAGATAACATTTGGGGAAAATAGCTGTGGAATGATACGGCTAATGACTAGGCTGAGGTGAACTGGATTGGTTCAGTAAGATTATAGAATATGGAAATGTTTTTTCCTTGCTTTTCTGAAAGATGTGTTAATTGTAACCTATCCTCTTAAATTTTGAGTGGAAGTTCAATAGTACTTATTAGGTCTCAGATCGACAGTAAATCCTGGCATGGAGTTGAAGTTAACTGAGAGGAGTGAGCGTGCTAGTACAGATGGCCATAAGAGCTCAGAACAGGGCACAATCCACCTACCAGGTAGAATAAATTAAGTCAGCAGCAGTTTTGGTAGCAGCCCAGGATTGGACAAGGGAGGATTAGACAGGCTTCACAGCAACACAGAGTTTCAGATAAAGACTAGACAAGATTTAGGTTCAAATTAACCAGATCAGGGCAATGGAGCCAGGAAATGTGAGCCAAAGAGAACTCAAAGGTGAGACAAGATCTTCTGGCTGAGCCAGGTTGTTTCATTTTGATTGGTTGTCCAGGTTTCCAGGGTGGAGCCATCTGCCGGGTAACTCTTTGTGGCCCTTACATAATTAAATTTCCATTTACTCAATAATTCATGTAACATCTTCATGAGTTTTGGTATATTCAAGTACCATTACATGATTAACTACTTAATGTATTTTCTTAAATAGATTGACTTTTTAAGAACTTTATATAAATATGTTTTAAAGGGAAACTTTTTATCACTAGTTTAAATAGAAAATATTTTACTAGAAAAAAGGTGACTATACATATAAATATAATGGAAACAGCAGTGTTAATTAAATTGTAACTATTCTTACCTGCACTTTTGCCAGACTCTGATATTGATATCCACTTCCTCTTTATGAAATGGGAGGTTACCTTAGTGTTGGATCGCTGATGAACTAGTACCAAATCAAGTCTCCCTCCAATTAGAGGAACTGAAGGAAAACAGAAAAAGACAGGATAACTTTTTTCAACATGTGATTCAATGTTATTTTTTGCCCAGTTGAGGTGTAATGTGAAACCTTATTTACCACCCCAAATAAGCTCATTTATTATATCATCTGGCATCTATTAAATGTTAATTCTCTTCCAATCAAAATCATTTTAAATGTCACATTTGGGGAAATACTATTCTGGAATTAAATTTCCCAAATCTGAGAGCAATTTTCCAAACCTTTGTGTGTATAGACTTCTGCTGCTCTCTAAAAGCATTGCTGGTCCATATTGAAATAAAAAATAAGGACAATATGTGAATTTTTCTTCATGTTAAGTTCATTCAACTTATGGGTATTATGAGATTACATCTTATTTTTTAATGGTAAGATGTTTCCTCATTAAGTCATAATGGGGGATGAATTTTTTCCAATTTTATATTTAAAACACATAAAAGCGCATCCTTCCCTATTTTGAGAATTTTTTGAATGATTGGTCAACACATAATTTTGGAATCCCCACATCTACACTTTTAACCTTGAAAGACTGCAGATTCTCACTTTATGCCCCTTTTGCTCTACCATCCTAGAATGTGATTTCTATCTTCTGGTTCAAAGTGCCTCTATCTCTCAGCCATCATGTTAAAGTGTCAGGTCAGAGAAAGAAGAAAAGATAAAAGTATAAAAACTGGTACCTCTGCCTGTTGATTCATGTCATTTTAAGCAGCTGTTCTGGTAGTCTACACCCACTTTGCTTGGATCTCATTGGTCAGAACATAATCACACGGCTACAACTAGGTACATAGTATGCTAGGAAATGTCTCTTGATTTGGTCTCCATACAAATAGAATTAGATTTCTTTTCCTAAGTATAAAGAGGAAAATGGATATTAAGTGGCAACTGGTGTTTTTGCCACACCATCTTTCAATTCTAGCTCAAGTCCCATGGTTCTCTTCCTGAAACACACCATCTCTTGTAGCTTCTGTCTCACCTAAAATAACACCTTATTGATCTTGATCACATTCTACCTTGCATGTTTTCTTGTCTTTTCTATCCAATGTACTCTTTGAGTGCACGAGTTATTTTTATACCTCTTTAGATCTACATATAGTGTCTAGCACAACTATATCTTGCATATAGTTGATGTTGAGTAAGTCTTTGTCATTTAATTAATGCATCAATAATTAGTAAAGAGGAATAATGTAGAGCTAGGAGGGTATCAAGGTAAACTTCAACTCTCCCTGTACCACTGCACCAGTCTTTTTTCCAAAGTTGACCCAGTTTGTACTTCTTAAATCATCTGGTAGTCCATCTTTTCTGTTTATACCATTGGTAGCTTTTGCCAGTACTACTTTTCCTCATGTGAACTTCCTTTCAAACTTCATTTTGTGTGCTTCATGACCAAGAGAAAACTTCTCAGGAGTGTAAATGGTTCTCTGTGAATCAGGAATTGGTAGCTATCCAGCTTCCCTGGGCAGAAATCCACACTACAAACTGTGACTGTCCAAATTGGCAAGAATTCTCTGGATTCAGCAGAAAGGACACTACCTGGACAGACAACAGAATTTGAAATCCAAATTGCCTCTTCTGGCTTGAGCAACTCCCTAAAACTTCATTGACAGTCTGGATTAGCTCTGTGTGTCCTTCTAACAGTAGACACTTAATATCCTGGGCTCTCCAATCTAAGAAGAATTAGCGGGGATCCTTCTCCTAGGCCTGTATTTTAAAAAGACTTAATTCCAAGATTAAGAAGAGGGCCTTTGTTTCTCAGTTACCTACAAGTATAGCATTACAGCCTAAGAAGAGAACAGGGTTGAGATTATTTTTAATAGCTGTATCATTAATTTCTGACCCCAACGTAGTTTCTTTAGAAGTTTCAGCTGTCTATTAGAAGTTCTGGAAGGGGTATTACTCAGTTGCCTGTACGGTTTATTCCATGACTTTATTTCTGGACCTTCACAGATCTTGACAAACTCCTTTGTTCTGCTATTCCTTCCAAGTAACAAAGGCTAACCAAGTTAAAGCATTTAGAGGTAAAGACTCCCTCAAAGACAAGAATTTACCAATACTAATTTGTATAGACACACACACACGCGCATGCGTGCACACACACACACACTGCTTCACTATTTAGTCTGACATTAATCTTTAATATATATAAATCCATGATGATAAGACAGGAAAGTGGCAGCTTGGAAACATAGCCATTGTGATGGGAGCAGAGAGATCACCCGAGAGATTTTGTATACTGTGCTGTCCTAACTGTCTGAACTAAGATGAGGGCATTTGAAATGTAAGGAGATAATTTTCACTAATTTGGACCATAGAAGGAGGGCATGCAAAGTAAATTTCAAATAAGCCTCTTCTTAACATCTTTAGGCTTTGGTTTCTTCAGCTTTAAAATGAGAGAATTGGACCAGAATATCCCAGAGGCTTGTTTCAGTTCCATGTTTTATGGTTCTGCAGAATCAGCTGATTAGAATGAAGATGGCAGATCTACTTCATGCCAAGTTCAATGAAATTTCTGACACATTTAGTAAGGTTTTCCTATCTGAACCAACACAATCACATCGAACACTGATTACATTATGCTTCCTACCCCTCCCCATTTCCTCATAAATATGGGTTGTTGCAAACAGTTTTCCTAAGGTTTAGACTGTGGTTTGGTTGAATTCTTACTGACTCATTTGGATGCTGTATCATTATCTAATTTTGTTCATTGCTCACTTAATCAGGTGCTCCTATGGAAAGGCAGTCTCCAGAATGCAAAAAGCAAATTGTTAGGGCAAGAAGTGGAAAACAGGTGCACTGTACTCAGCACTGCTAACTTAATAGAGCAAAAGACTATAATCACGTTTCTGGGGGGCACCCAGCCCTACCTATCATAACGTGGGTAAAGTTATTGCTTCTCCCTCATAACTTAATCACTTGCCTTCGTTCTCAATATATATGAAACAATAACAACATCAATACCATCTCTCCTTTGGGCTATTATAACGCCCATAGCTTGCCTTTTCTGATTGCTTCAGACTTCTGTGAAAATAGGGCACAAATTACTTTCTTAATGCCTCTCCTTCTTTCACCTCTTTCACAAGAAAGGTGTGACTTTCTTTTTAATTAAAACAGATAAGCAGTCTTAAATGGCTTCACTTCATCTATTTTTGCTTATTTTCCCCACTGATCTCAAACTATCCCTGAAAGAAGTATATTTCCTTTTAAACAGTGAATATATATTCACAATGTCATCTCATAGACACTTAACTATCCAAAAATTCAGTGAACAAATATTTATTAAGCACTGACTATGTGCTAAGCACCAGGGATGCTAAAATAAGGTGTGTTCTCATAAAGAGTTCAATGTCTAGGGGGACTGGTAGACACGTAAGCTGACAAATACACATGGTGTGTGCTATGTCAGAGGTAAGCACAGATGTAGGGAGTAAGTAGGAGAGAAGCACCTAAGTCTGGTAGGGCAGTAGGACACGGTTAAAGAAAGTTTCTCAGAGTAGAAAATGCCAGCAGTGTGTTTTGAAATATTCGTGTGAGTGGAGGAATTGCAAATGGCTGAATATCACTGGAAAATGAAGTGGGAGTGGGGTGAGGGGGAATGACAGGAAATGCCAATGACAAGGTAGGCTGGGCCGTGACATGGAGACCCCAGTAAGCTATACTGTGGAGCTTGGATTTTATTCTAAGGACCCTAGACACTGGAAAATTAAAGAATTTAAAACAAGAGAATCCCATGATCAAATTCACATTTTAGTAGTATCACACTGCATGCAAGGTAAAGTCCAGAACCAAGAGCAGAGCTAGGCACATGGTAGGCTCCTAGGAAGTTTTGTTGAATGAATGAATTGTGTTCAGATGAGAATGGATAAGATACAGGCAAGTTGAGGCAGAGAGTCCTGGTGAGAGACTATTGTAAAAATGATTTTTTAAAAAGATTTTTTAATTTATTCATTTGACACAGAGTGAGAGAAAGAGTGAAAGAGAGAGAGAGAGAGCACAAGCAGGGGGAGTGGAGAGGGAGAAGCAGGCTTCCCGCAGAGCAGGGAACCCGATGCAGGGCTCGATCCCAGGACCCTGGGATCATGACCTGAGCGGAAGGCAGACGCTTAACCACCTGAGCCACCCAGGCACCCCTGTAATAATGATTTAAAACAATAATGCTAAGGATGGGGAGAAAAGAATGTATTTGAAAACAATTAAGGAAGTATAATTGGAAAGAACTTGGTGATTGATTCTTCTATACAGGGGGGCAAAAGGGAAAAAGAAATGCAAGACGACTACCAAGTTCATGACTTAAAGAACTGGGTAGAGGACCCTGTGACATTCACTTAGGTAGAAAACACAGAAGGAGGAACAAGTGATGGAGGAGAGGGTGCACATGAATCATCCAAGTTTGGACAAGTTGAATTTGAGATCTAGAAAGACAAGTTGAAATATTCAGTTGGATGTTTAAATCAGGAACTCAGGAGATAAATGTAAGTGGAAGCATATAGATTTGAGAGTTATCTGTGAATAAGTAATAATTAAAGATCAGTCATAGAGCCTAAGTAGAATAACATAAGGGCCTGAGATAAAGTTAGGCTGAAGATGGAAACCTGTGAATGCCATCCACTTTGATGTGCTTTGCTGCTTCCCTGGTAGTTATGAATTACTTGTGTTCTCCAGTCCACTGAGTTTTCTAAAACATACTGGTGAAAATTTGGGTTTCTGCATTTTCTTTAAGACATAAAATCTTAGCTCCTTTAGGAATTCATACTGGTACTCATTCCACTAATCTGGAATCATTTTTGTCTCTGTCATCTTGAATTTCTCCAAAGGCCCCATATCACACTTCACTTGTGACACCAAAATTTGAATGGTTCTTCCCAATATTGGAATATTGACATTGAAAAGTAGACACTATTAAAAGTAAAAAGAAGATTCAAATCCAATTCAATATACTATGCTTCAGGTTCTTGGGTTTTTTTAAAGATTTTATTTATTTGAGAGAGAGAACAAGCTGGGGGGAGGAGGCAGAGGGAGAGGGAAAGGCAGACTCCCCACTGAGTAGAGAGCCCAACATGGGGCTTGATCCCAGGACCCTGAGATCCTGACCTGAGTTGAAGGCAGACCCTTAATGGACTGAGCCACCCAGGCGTCCCTATGCTTCAGTTTTCTTTAGCCTAGTATTTTTGTTTACATCATTCCATTGCTGAATCATATTTAGCCTGTTTTGAAGATAGCATTTTAATCTACTCCATCAGGCTTGGGAAGTAAAACCTTGTTTTCCCATGGCACCTAAGCCAACCTATTTGATATCAGTTTTTTGCTAAGAATTTGAAAAGTAAAGAAATTAGAAGATCAAGATAATAAAATTCAAAGAATAAAATTATTTGACTTTTTTAAGATAAAACCTCATAATTGGGAAAGTTTTAAAAAAATGAGTGTGAAGGGGAGAGGGACATTGAAGATGTTGAGAAGTTGTAAAAGTGGAAGTAGCTTCCTTCAATCCACTAGCTGAAGAATGTTGAGAGAGCGATTGTAATCACCTGTAGTCCACTCTCTCCTACCCCCAGTTCTTCCTCAAGGACCCTGTTCAAAGCTTCAGTTCCCTTTCTCTTCCCTCCTTTTCCTTCCCCATTCTCCTTTCCCTTTCTTTCTCCCCTCCATCTTTCACCTCTCCACATTCATACTTCCTCTTCCTTCTCTTCTTTCTCTTCTTCCTCATTACTGAGGTCTGCAGCAAGGAATTCAGAAAACTTGCCAGTGTTCACACAAGTGTAAGGTATAAATAAAGGCAAGAGTAAATGTAGAATAGAATAACTGGGAAGCATGCCAGATTCATTCCACCATTCAATACAGTTTAAGTCACTTCAGGAATAATTTATAAAGCACCTCCTACATGCAAGGCATCATAGTAAGCACTGAACACACAAAGATGGAATTCAACATGTCATTGTATTAAAGGATATTCCAGTGTATTCAGAAATTCATTGACTACTTTCTTTTTGCTGAAGAGAATTGTCATCTTTTTCATTTTTCATCTACTGTTTACTGAAGAATTCATGTAGCAGCATTTGAAGACTAAATAACTAAGATCTGGCAAGGATGATTGTTGGCTGTTTTGTTGCCTGGGACAATAAGTGTTTATCAGAGGAGTTCTTTATGTGTATTTTTTAAGTTCTTTATGTGTATATTTTAAGACTCTAGCATTATACCATTATTTAATTTCATCCACTTGGAATCAAAAACAAAAAAGATAAAACTAAGTCCAAGACTTTCCTTCTTGTCTTTATTGTAAGAAAAATACAGCAAAGTCCCTAAACTGAAAGCTCCAGGCTGGTTTTGCTATGCATGGATACCTTTTCACTGCACCAGAAGAGTGAGGTGATGATGCTGGTGGTTTTTTTCCCTCAGTCCTCCATTGTTTCCTTCCCTCTTTCCATTTCTTTCTTAAGCATCTTTGACTCTCTACCACAGGCTAGGCACTACAGTATATTCTGCTCTTTCAAAGGCCATTTTAAGGGCCACTAGTGGCTTTCAAAGGTATAAAGCGTGTTAATTATGTAAGTTACACTGTGTCTTTCAGGTCCCACATACAGTTTTTAAATTTAATAATTCTTTAATCAAACTTAAACATGGACTTTATTTAAGGAGTCAAAGATTATAAGACATAAAAAATTACCTTGCTTTGCATCCCCATTTCCTGCTCTGCAGAGGCAAATTCTGTCGGCACTTTGAACTGTTTCTTTTGAGCTATACCTCTATATTTTTAATATGCCTAAATTGCTGCTACTTTTTTTTTTTCCCCAGTTTTAGGCATTATCTATCGATGGAACACTTTGGAAGGTAAGTCTGCAGCCCCGTATTATCACTGTTCTCCACCCTCCTTTGTAGTTCTGGGACGGGCCATGGTACGATCCTTACCCGTAGAGACTGAGGCAAAGTCGACTGGGAGGTGTGTCAGACCTCGTAGGTGCTGCCTACATTCTCTCAGCCCACCTCCTCACCCTGGCCATCGCTGTAACAAGCAGATGTGCATCCAAGTGTCGCTCATAGCACTTTGTCTCCCTGAATTTCTTGCTTTCTGCCTTGGACCATCTCTGTACATCCCTGTGGGACACTCTGGGACTATGCTCAGCCGTATTCATATATTCATACAACTGGAAGTGCAACAGAGTTCAGCCTTTGTCTAATGGGGGACAGGAGCTGGTAGACAAATGTTCCCTTCTTTATCTTGGACTGAAAACCCTGAAGGGCAGTCTACATGGTTCTTCAGAGGACTTCAGGGGGACCGAGCCACAACTGCTTATGGTGGTAGCCAGCTTAATAATGCTCCTTTGTGTTGACTTGACTTCTCCCTTGTTCCACTTATCCCAGTCCCTGTCCCCAAAATAACTACCTCCATGCAGGCTCTTATTCTAGACTCTGTTTTTTTTCTGGGAGGAGGGAGGGATTCAGACTCTACAAAGGCTTTGAGGAAGGACATTTCTCCCTGGTTAAAGAAAGAGATGGACAAGGAGAAAGGTCTGCCTTTTCTTTTCGGACATTGTGTTGAGGATATGATGCTTGCAGCTGTGAAAAGAGAGGCCAGAGAATCACAAAAGAGGGAATTCATGAAGAATCGCAAAGGAGGAGGCTCGATATTGTTAAGCTGCCTAATTAACCAATTCTAGAACTGCCTTCTTTTGGATTTCTTGTTATGTGAAATAATAATGCTTTTAAAATAATGCTATCTAGGAATCTCTTTTTTTTTTTAAAGATTTTTTTTTTTATTATTTGTCAGAGAGAGAGAGAGAGCGAGCACAAGCAGGGGGAGCAGCAGAGGGAGAGGGAGTAGCAAACTTCCCGCTGAGCAGGGAGCCCGATGTGGGACTCGATCCCAGGACCCCGGGATCATGACCTGAGCCGAAGGCAGACGCTTAACGACTGAGCCACCCAGGCGTCCCGCTATCTAGGAATCTCTTAATTGCAGCTGAAACTGTAATGACCCACATTGTGATCTATCTTGGCTTCATGCCCTGTGGGGACTGAAAACAACATCCTCATGTTCTAATCTTTGCACATGCTGTTCCTTCTACCTGGAATGGCTTCCTGTTTCTTTTCTTCCTATTTTCTCTCTCCTCAGCTAATTCTCATTCTTCCTTCAAGTTTCAACTCAAACTCCACATTTAGTTTGGATTAAATGATCCTCCTCCATTAGTTTGCCAAATGTTCTCTGCATACATCCCATCAGAATACCTAAAACACTCATAATCTGCTACTTGTCTTTCTGTCTCCTCTATAGATTGTAGTATTCCTCAAGACAGGAACTCCATTCTCAAGGCTTAGCACACTGCCTAATATAACTAAACATTCTATATTTACTGAATGATTGGGTGTGGTTGCTGGGGGAACGGTGGCAGAGTGGTGAGATGGACAAACCACATTTTGGACATTTATGCTCACATTCCTGTTTCATAGAGAAACAAAACAGGTTACATATAGATAGTAAATAACTCCTATTGTATCAAATTACTAAGGTGTTCTGTAAAGCAAGTAGACAAGATTGGATGATCTTTGATTCCTTCCAAAACAATACAAAATTTATATTATTTATTTTTTAAAGTTTTTATTTTATTTTATTTTTCTTATTACCACATACTGGCAAGGCAAGTTCTGGGGTCAAGGTTTCTTGACTTTTATTGAGTCTTATTTTCAAATTTTTCTTTTTTCACCTAGTTCAATCGATACATAAAAACTTATCATTATTGAAGTTGGCCCAAGACAACAGTGAGCAGAATCATAGGCAAATAACAGAGTGTTACAAATAAAATAGTGTGCTAGCTATTGAGCTCTTATTTTTCAGATTCAGACTTACTCTTCTATACTCTGCTCTTTGATGCTGTGGCTGGGACCCTGCTCACCCTATTGTTGCTTTGCCAGCTGGCTCCCCTGAGGCTCTGCCAATAGAGAACTCTAGAGGGAGACTGGAAGGCAGGAGCAGGGAAAGGAAAGGGTCATGCTTCTTCCTGTTGGCTTCCTGTTCATCTCACTGTCACATGGGCATGGTTCTTTGTCCCAGCCACAATGGCTAGGTCTAGGAGCAGTTTGTTCCCTACTCCCATACTCAGCCTTCTTCCTCACAAATGCCTATACCAGCTGAGTCCTAACTCCAGACGGATCCCTCGGAGCACCCGAGTCATCAGCCACCAGCTGGGCAGTGTCTCTCCCTCAAAATGCTGGTTTCAGCTCTGTGGGGCTACCCGTCAAACTTCTTCGTTCTGAGAACGTGTTACCCTTTGTTACCCCAGCCCTATGGGTGGTAGCTGCATTCTGCTCTCATTGCTTCTGTGGTATCTCAGTGTTCTCTTTTGCCCTGTTCTATCCCTGCAAAACCTGTTTAAGTAAATCCCTATATTAAATTCTAATAAAATAACTGGCATGGTTTCTATTTTATTAACCAGACCCATGGTATGAGACAAATGAATTTACTATAAAACATATATACATATTTGTTTGTCTAGATTTAATTCTATAATAGAAAGTAAATGTCTTAACATCTGTAGACATTTTTTTCTTTATGTTCAATCATTATGAGCTCCTGGAAAGCAGTCATGATCTTATTAATTTGTGTATTTCCTGACCTAGTACAGTGCCTGAGCCATAATAGATAGGGTGTTGAATGACTGAATTAATGAAAGAGAATCTGGTTAAAATGCTGCCAGTACAAAAGAAGGACTAACACCTGAAACCATGACTACCTCAGCAGGAATTTTGCCTTAAGTGTTGAAAGCAGAGGATCATCTCTGAGGGAAAGGAACTCTGGCATTGTCTGACATAACTCTTTGAATTTTGTATCAGTCTGGAAAATAGGTTTACTTATGACCTGAAGAAGCTACCCGTGGAGACAAATGTCTGGCCACAGGGAAGTGGAATGTGCCGAGATCATAAAAGTCAGAAGCGTGCGCTGTGTCCCTGTGCTGTGCCTGCAGGGTCTAACCATTTTGCATATATTATCTGCATATAATCCCCCACTAAAAATTATTGGTTGGTCATATACTACTCATTTTATTTATTTTTTTAAAGTTTTTTTCTTTATTTACGTAATCTCTATGCCCAATGTGGGGCTCAAATTCACAACCCTGAGATCAAGTGTCGCGTGCTCTTCCAATTGTGCCCCTTATGCTACTCATTTTACAAATTAAGAAACAGACTCTTGTGGTCTAGGTAAAATCCCCAGGATTACATAGCTACTTAATAGGTAAGCTATGATATAAAACAGGAATTTTTTTTTTTTTTTTACTCCAAAGACCATCTTCTTTTGCCTTGTCTTCCCAGAACCTAAGATTTGGGCTTGATAAATGGAGATAGAGACAGACATGCCGTTTAGTGTCTTCGTATCAAAGGCAATGTGCTCTAATAAGCTCTTGAACTTATTGTTGGCTAGTATGAGAGAGAACAGTTTGACGACAACTTGAAGTTTGACGTTTTTTTTCTGCAGAAATAAAAGCCTGTGGAAGGAACTAGTACTTTTCTTATACTCTCCTAACGACCATTAGACATAACTTAATCTACTCCTGACCTAGTGATGGGCTTTGGATAGATTGTTCACTTGAATCCGGATCTAATTCCCTATTGAAATTTGAGATTTAGCTTTGATTATTTTGGTGTCAAAGGTCATTGGGGCTGTTTCTTTTAGGGGCAGTGGTTGTACCTTCTCTGTTTCTCTAAGATTATGAACTCTTTGCAGCATTAGAGAGTTACCTCTATTGGCCATTAGTCTTTTTGTTCAATCCCTGATCTTGGTTGTTTATTTTTCCAGTTTTCTCTCTCTTCTGTCCAAAGGCTAGTTCACTTTGTGAGATGAGTCAGGCACAACCACTGATTTGGTCTGGACTAATCCCCAATCTGACCAACACTAGGGGGGTTCCCAATATGTATTTCTGCTGAAGTCATGTCTTATCCTTGCTCATCCTTTAGCAGAGCAGAACAACAGTCTCTCTCTCTCTCTTTTTAAGATTTTATGTATTTATTTGACACAGAGAGAGCCAGAGAGCAAGCACAAGCAGGGGGAAGGGCAGGCAGGGGAGAAGCAGGCTCCTGCCGAGCAGGGAGCCCGATGTGGGGCTCGATCCCAGGACCCTGGGATCATGACCTGAGCCAAAGGCAGACGTTTAACCCACTGAGCCACCCAGGTGCCCCGTTTTTGTTTTTGTTTTTTACCAGAATATGTATAATTGATTCCCAAAAAATAGAAGGGCCATTAACCTATCAGATTGTTGTTACCAGCAGCTGGTTTCACATTTATACCGCTTCAGATCAAGGGCCCTTTATGTCTTACACAGAATATTTTAAATAAGAAAATTAAGCAGATTTCCACAGACAGAAGAGAAGTAATGCAGGTGGGGAAATATATGTTGAGCATGGGCCAAGAGCTGGTTTCAGTGAGTTGACATTAGAGGGATTCTAGGAAGCCAAAGGAAACTGCAGCCCCTCCCCCAGGAATTCCTTGGAGGTGGTATTGGAAAGAGAAATGGGTGGGGGTTCAAGGCAAGTTTTATTTACCTCCCAATTTTTCTTAGGACTAGGCCTGTCAATAATCTGTCTTTCATAGTACAGTGCTAAGCATATAAAGGTTTACTGGTTTTAAAAATGCAGAGAAAAAGCTACATGGCATTCGCGCATGTAGTCTTTCCTATAGCTGGGGTAGGAAAAGGGGTACTATTGATTTGTAGAAAAATTTCAAAGTGCAGAAAAAGATGAAAGACAAGAATTGCTGCAAAGATTAAAATAACCCAACTTGAAGAAGATTCCATGATCCAGTCACCAGTTATTTTGATTTGGTGCATATTCACTTCTTAACTGATACAGCTATTTTTCAAATCAGTTCACTCTTGTGAAGATGTGGGGGCATAACACCAATTTTATAGTTTAGCTGAAAGCTAACTGAATTTGACTTAGAGACATATTTATGAATGTCTACCCAAGAAACTGAAGAATACATTTAAGAAATTGTGTTGAAGGGGTGCCTGGGTGGCTCAGTCGGTTAAGCATCTGCCTTCGGCTCAGGTCATGATCCCAGGGTTCTGGGATCTAGCCAGCATTGGGCTCCCTGCTCAGTGGGGAGCCTGCTTCTCCCTCTCCCTCTGCCTGCTGTTCCCCTTGCTTGTGTGCACTCTCTCTCTGTCAAATAAATAAAATCTTTAAAAAAATGTATTGAAGGGATATAGGGTTGAGGCAGGAAAGTAACATTTACTGAGCATATACTATGTATCAGACATTGTACTAGTTGAAAATAAAAGCTATAGGTTTGAGATAATAGTAGATTCACATGCAGTTATAAGAAAAAATGCAGAGAGAACCTATGTATATTTTACCTAGTTTCTTCCCCTCAGTGTTAACATCTTATAAAGCTATAGTATAATAGGGAACGCTTGTTTCCTCTAGAAATCCAATTCTATCATTTGAAATAGTAAAATTTGGAGGGAGAACTTGAAATAATACTGACCTCAACCTGGTAAAATAAATCAAAGGAAAAATTGAATTAGTTTTAGATTCACATTTTCACTACTCACCCCAAAGCAAAACTTATCCTTGGAAAAGAATGTAAAAAAGTAACGTTGGTAATAAACATGAGTGATTAGCCAGAGAGATCCTAAAGAAGGAAGAGAATTTAAAAAGAGTTAAAAAATTTTATCACCAGCTAGACCCCAAGACCTGACCTTTACTGCCCACCTGCTTGTACTGCGCCTGCTTATACTCACCGATCTTTGTCCCACATTTTTCCTCAAGTTCTTCTTTCCAGCTTATCTTTTAAAACTCAGGCAAATGGAAAGCGAAACTGCCCCTTGAGTAATAGCAACTGCCCAACAAGACCTCCACCCAGCCCAGACCACACAGACCAGTTTGCGCTTAACCCCTAACTCGGGCCTGCACATATGGACCATGGAGTAACCTCTAGAATGACTGACAACTACCTTTACCTCATTATAATACTAAAATCTCCACCCAAGGAGGAGCATAAGCCTCATTTACATAACATGCAATGTGTGTATAGATACGTTTCATTAAGGAGCATGACCCACCCTATGCCCACCTCTGTATCCAATGACAAGGCTTCCCTATCTAAAGATTCATCTAACCCTAAATGAAAAGAATCCATTCACCCTTGCTCGGGGAGTCAGGGCTTGGAAAGCCATTTCAGATCTCCTTATTTGCTGCAAATAAAGTTTCCTTTGGGTGACAACTCCACCTGGTATAGTTTCTGACTCATCAAAGAGCCAACTCACATTGGTCCTGTTACAGTTAGAGGGTTTAGTTCCTAGTAGTTATTAAGAGATGATAAATCAATAATAATAAAAAACAGTTTTGGTATCAGTGAAGAATAACAAAATAGGTCAGCAGATTAGAATATAAGGTCCAGAAATAAAGCCATATAGTTTTATGTGGTTTTAGTTTATTATAAAAGAGGAACCTAGAATTAGTGTAGAAGAGAGGAATATTCAGAAATGATGAGGATAATTTGGTGAGAAAAAGCTGAAATCCTACCTCACTACTTACATCAAAATAAATTGCAGATGAAACCCCAATTTTAAAGGGAAAAAAGCTAAAGATATTAGATAAGGACCAATTCTGAAAATATTATTAGAGCTGAGAAGAACTTTATAATCATGACACAAAACCCAGAAGCTATATTGGGAAAAACAGATAAGTTTGACTACATGCAAATTAAAACTATTGAATGGGGGGAAAATGCCATTAAAAATTTAAGTCAAACAACAAACAGGAACAAATACTTGCAACATTTATGGAAAAGAGTTCATTTCTGTTACAAAACATTCCAACAAATCAGTAAGAAAAAGATGAACAACTTGGTAGAAAAAGGGCAAAGAACACAAAGAGTAAGTTCATAGATAAATCCAAATGGTGAGTTGACAATATAAAATAATTCTGACCCACTATTCATAATTAGGAAGTTGCAAATTAAAATGTTAGTGAAGTACCTTTTTTCTTCTATCAGATTGGCACAGATTAAAAGTTAGATACTGAACAGTAATAGAGGGTGGAGAAAAACAGGCACTCAGTCCTGCCTGAAGACACATGTTTAAAGATGCTAATTGCTGCATTGTTTTTAATAACAAAGCAAAGCAAAAACAGATGTAACATAAATGGGCCTTATTAGAGAAGTCTCAGTTGGGTAGAAGTGGCTAGTCCTTTTTACCATAGTCTGGCTCAGTCACTGGTGGAACCACTATTGGCTCAAGAGCTGAGGCCCACCTTAAAGCTGGAGGCTATTAGCTTATCAAGTCTTTCAACTGGGCAAGGAGTTCTTTCTTGAAAGGGGATCTGAGGGATCCTGAAGAGTAAGCGAATGAGATTCCATTTGCATATAAAGGCCATTCATATATATGCATTTATATAGTAGTCCGCCCTTACCTGTGGGGGATAATTCCAAGACCCCCTCAGTAGATCATTGAAACCTGCAGATAGTACCGGATCCTTTATATAATGCTTTTTTTCTATGCATACACACCTATGATAAAGTTTAATTTATGAATTAGGCACAGTAAGAGATTAATAACAATTAACTAATAGAATAATTATAACAATACACTGTAATAAAAGTTACGTGAATCTCTCCCTCTTTCTCCAAATATCTTACCGTACTCACCCTTCTTGTGATGTGAGATGATAAAATGCCTACATGATGAGATGAAGTGAGGTGAACGATGTAGGCCTTGTGATGCAGTGTTAGGCTACTACTGACCTTTTGATGATTCCTCAGGAGGAGGATCATTGCTTCTAGACCAGGATGGACCTAGGGTAACTGAAAGCTCAGAAAGCAAAACCATGGTTGGTGGGGGGGGGATGGACTACTGTATATACATAGATAGAAAATATTTATAAAAATACAGAAGAAAATGGTTAACAGTATTGGATTAAGTAGTAGTTTGAAGAGAATATTGCTTTTTTTATATCCTACTATGCTATGCAAATGTTTTAGCAAATACACATATTGCTTTTATAACTATTATCAAAAGCTCTTGATGAATTTAGAAATAGCGTCAACTTTTTCCGATCCCCTCCTCAGGGGCCATGTCCAACATCTCACAATTCCTTAACCTTTCATTTGCTCACAGGCCTTCCCAGATACTCCTGCCTAAGGTACTTTCTCTTTCTTATCTCAATCATTTTCTGTATCTGGTTTTATTTTTCCTTAGGAAAAATACAATTCCAATGTGGGGAGTGAGTTTTCCCCCACTACCAACAAGCAGTACTCCCAACACCAGCTCAGTGTCCTACAATTCAACTTAATTCTGACACTATCTACCTGGAGATGGCATCAGGTCCCACACGTTAAGGGTTCAATGCCACACAAGACTGTCCCACACCCCCACTTTACATGCCAGTTGCAAGAGCCCATGTTGTTACCTGTGCTTCCGGCCAACTGCTTACAGATTGGAGGTTCCCACGACCACCTCCTCAAGTTCCAGTAATTTACTAGAGTGACTTCCACAACTCACAAAAAACATTTTACTTGCTAGATCACTGGTTTATTATAAAAAGATATAACTCAGGAATGGCCAGATGTTAGAGATGCATAGGGCAAGGCAGGGGGAAAAGGCCCAGAGCTTCCATTCTGTCTCAGAGCGTACCACTTTCCCTAACTCTCCATGTGTTCACCAACGCTCTCCAAACCCTGTCCTTTTGGGGTTTTATGGAGACTTGATGAAATTGGCAGGATTGATTAAATCATTGGCCATTGGCGATTGATTCAACCTCCAGCCCCCCTCCCTACTCCCTAGAGGTCAGGGAGTAGAACTAACAGTTCCAATTTTCTAACCCTATGGTTGGCTCCACTGGCAACCAGTGCCCATCCTTAGGTACTTTTGTAAAGCCACCTCATTAACATAATGAAAGACACCTTTAGCACTCAACAGGAAATTCCAAGGACTTTGGGAACTGTGAGCCAGGAACCTTGGAGGAAGACAATATATATGTAAGAAACATATTTAGGTCATCTAGATGACCAAATATATATTTTTCTTATATGTCACAATATCACGATTTTATTCACAATTCTCATCTGAAATTGTTATTTGTTTACATGTTTATTCCCTGTTCCAACTCTAAGAGGGCAGGACTTAGTACCTATCATGTTTACTGCTGTAGCCTCAATTTTCTAGTGAAGTGCCTGGTATATAGTAAGGGCTTAATAAATATTTGTTGAATGATTGAATGAATTACAAGCAATGTTAAAAAGAACTAAGTCTACACATTGTGTCATTTCACCTGGAATATAAATTGGGTTTCTCCAACTTAAAACTTTCATTCTCTATTCTTCCTTTAATCCAGCATACAGTTAGTACCTGCAATGTAGAAGAGCGTTGAGCTGTGAAGAGTAACAATATGTCTGTCTTGTCCTCATGAGACTTAAAATTTGTGGACAGAAACAGAGGTCATTTCCAGTCAGCTAATTATCCACTGGGGAATTCCTGAACCAGGAGAAACCATGCAGGGGTAAGGCCAAGAGAAGTGGTTCTTGTCTAATTAGTGGGTGGGGTGCAGAGGAGTTTCTGCTCCCCCCTCACTGGAAGACAAGGGTTCTGGAAACCACCATCGTATCAAATCTCCTGGGATTTACCCCCATGTGGAGACGATTCTGATATGCTATCCCTCTTCTGCCAGTGTTTCTCACACATATGGTTTCTATGGTTCCCCTGAATCTCTGATGCCTGGGAGGGACCCCTGCCATCTATGCCAGCTGGCTTGTGGGCCCTGTTTTCTCACCTCTTTTCTGCCAACTCTTTCAGATTGCTGTGCCTGGTTCCCATTTTATCCAGCCTTTTCTCAGAGAGCATTTCCTGAACACAGTCATCTCAGAATGGGAAAAAAAAAATATAATCAGGATACAAGAGCTTTCCAATACTCGTTAGATTGTCTGCCTGGAAATTTCCACTATTAGAGACTCATTTTTTTAGAGTTAATACGTTAGCCTATTTTGGAATTCAAATGCCTTTGGGAATAAAGAGGGGCACATTAAAATATTAAAACAATAAAGAGGAAGAAAACAAAACTATTAAAACCTTAGTGTGAAAATGTGAAACAGGAATGTGGCATTTGGATTATGAGCTATCAGAAGTGAAAGGGAAAATGATTATTTTAAAAATTTTTATCCATCCCTCTTGTTTTTACAAAATGAGGACCTTGAGCCCAAGGAAAGCATGGTGGCTTGGCTAAGGCCACAACCAAGTTTCCTGGGTCTTTGCCTCCTTGGAATGGGAAGGGTAGATCCTATGGAGTGTTAAGTGGAGATCCTTACACAGGCAGTCAGCAGGTTGAGACACTGGGCGCCTGTGTTAGTATCCTAAAGAATCGTGTTTCTGAAGGCCCTCTTCGGTTGTGTAGCAGTCCTGGGCTTGGTTCTGGTGATAGCAACATAGATTTCGCTCTTGCTTTGCTATGTGAATCGGGGCAAGTAACAACATCTTTAATTTGCAGTTTATTCACCTGCAAGAGACAGATGGTGATATTATCTGCTTCATGGAGTTGTTATAAAGATTAAATGAGCTACAGTAGATAAAACACATAGCAAAGTTCTTGGCTCATAGTAGGTGCTTGATAAACACTGGCTATTAAGACCGAGTTATTAAAGAGCTGGTTTACTACTGGCCAGTGTTGTAAAGGGCTCTCCCAGTAACAGGAAGCTGCTCTAGCCAGTCATCCTCTCATTCCCACTGTCTCTCTGCCTCTCAATTTTCACAGCTTCAAAATGGAATAGATGATTCATCTCCCCTACCTTCCCCCAAGGAATATCTCATATCTTTTATACAACAGCTAATTTTAGATGGGACTGTGTGTCCTTAGGCATCTTCAAATCATACTATTTTGGGAGAATATGAAGGGGTTAGGGAAGGTGGGAGAAGTAGTGGAAGAGATAGGGTTTTCTGATACTTACAGTTATCACTCACCTGTTCCCCCCTGTTTCCATTGGCTGAAAGGTAGCAGAGGTTGGAATCTGAACGTTTGGAGAGTCACTGTGTTCCCTGGAAACTCTACCCTGAGATTTGTTGGTTAGGGAAAGGGACAGTGTGTTTCCAGTATGCTCCATCTAGCTGCCTAATTTGTCTCAAAGATCTGAGAGGGATACAGAGTTTGTCTACCTGGCTGACTCCAGCAGAGGACAGGAGTTCAGAGCTTACTCCAAAAGAAACTCAACTTCTCAAAAAAAAAAAAAAAAAAAAAAAAAAAATCCATTCTCTGAGGAAAAGCTGCCGTCAACACTCACGTGAAAAGACTTTGTCATGATAAAGTGATAAAGGCTTTCCCTGTCATTTACTCCACTCATAACAGCCTATGTTTTTCTGAAGGTCCATGCAGTTATCTGGGAGTTTTAAAATTCAGATTTTCTGAATTTTACCCTATGGAGAGTTTGATTCAGTAGGGCCTTGGAATAAGAATTTTTAATGAGCACCCTTACCTAATACCTCAGGGGGTAATTTGAACCACACTTAGAATTCTTTTAAGTGTAATACATGCACATAAATCCCTGTTTCAGTTAGAAAGTTAACACAGATCCACTCTCTTTCATATTCATAACTCCTTTTTGCAGGAACCACTAATTTTACCTAGAGCTGAGATATGATTTCATTACCTGAGAAGTTGAATAGAACAGAATCAGAGGATTTAGAAAGCAGCTTTAATTTCAAAATATACTGAATGAAAAAAAGCAAGGAGAATATAGTATGCTACCATTTTGTAAGAAAGAAAAGGAAATAAGAATACACACACATATATACAAATATCTTCAAAAGGAACATAAGATAGTTAACAGAGAGACTAGGGAAATTGGTTGGCTGTTGGGGATGGGTGGAAATAAAGTGGAAGCAATAATAAAAAGAAATGATACTTTTCTAAATTTACTTTTCAATCTAGTTTTGACTGTTAAACCACATTAATTCACCAAGTATGTAGTAAAATCCTAATGTTTAATACAAATAGAAACATATGAATTGAACTATATATCAAATTGATATGAACACAAAGAAGTAAAGCCAGAATTAATTCAGGTAAATTTTGGACACTGTACTCTGACTATATCCCATCTTCAGTGGGTTTTTCTTTCTACAGATAAACTGTTGTTGGTAGTTTGAAACTATTTTGTGTGAATTATAGAATTGAGCAAATGAGCAATTGTATTCATGTTTTGGGGAGATGGAGTTCTCATGGTAGGGGAGTGGAGAAAAAAATATGGAAAGGGGGAAGGAGAACTTGGATTAAAATTGGAGGTATGAATATGAACTCATGACTTTATCAAAATACATATTCTCTTGCCAGGCTCAAAGAAAGGGCTTAGAAGTAATTATACCTCAGTAGCAATGAATGAAGGTATCATCCTGATTTTGGTTTCTACCTACCGTTTCCCATGCAAAGAAATCAAGACTCCCTGGAAAACTGCTTGATTCTGAGACAGTGGAGTGCAAGGTGAGCCTGTAACATTGAGTTGCACTAAAAAGTAAAGAAGTGCTCAAGCACTGATAGTAAGATGTCAAAAAATATGAAAGCCAGATTGATCACATTTGAGACAACTAGAATATGAAAATAAATAATGGCAGGAATGGATTATACTAGATTTACTTGTAAAATTTCATGAGGCCATAATGGCACCAAAAACAATGGGACTGGATGGA
Source organism: Halichoerus grypus (assembly GCF_964656455.1). Taxonomy (NCBI): domain Eukaryota; kingdom Metazoa; phylum Chordata; class Mammalia; order Carnivora; family Phocidae; genus Halichoerus; species Halichoerus grypus. Next base: position 60,281,018 of record NC_135712.1, read on the forward strand.
GAGAAGAAAGGAAGCTTTATTTCTACAGAAGAATAGCAACCATAAATGTAGGAAGAATATAAAATAATGATTTTCTATTACCATCGTAATAATTGATTCAAGCAAAACTCATCAAAGCATGCTAAAACTATTGTGCAAAATGTTCGTTTTCATAATCACCCAGTTTCTGAACTATTTATTAATTATAGAGGGAACATGGTACATTTACATTGGAGATATCTGGCAGCATCATTTTAAACAAATGATCAAACTTACAATCACCTGTGTCTCTTGGAAGGGTACTCCTGCCAAAAATATTTAACCTTATTCTAATCACAAGGAAGCAATCAGAGAAAAAAAAAAAAAATCTAAATTGAGAAACAGTCTTCAAAAAACAACTGGTCTGGACTCTTCAAAATGTCAGTGTCTTAAAAGTTAAAAAAAAGGGGGGGAGGGGGTAGGCATGGTTCTAGAATACAAATTACTAAGGAGACACGATGACAAAATGATCATAATTTTTGTATTCTGGATTTTTCAAAAAGTTATAAAAGATATTGGGACAATTTGGGAATTTTGAACATAGATTGTATATTATATAATTCACATCAAGACTAAATTTTTTTGAAAATGATAAATTCCATTATGAATATGTTGAATGACCCTGTTCTCAGGAGATGCATACTATAGCATTTAGGGATAAAGCATTTTTGATGTCTCCCACTTAATAATTCACCAAAAAGAGTAAAGGAAAATGAAAGAGAAAGTAAACATAGCAAAATATTAACAACTGGTGAATCTTGTAATAGTATCAGGTGCTCATTACTAGTGCAACTTTTCTGTAGGTTTGAAATTTTTCAAAATAAAAAGTTGGAAGGGAAGGAGGGGACCAAAAAAAAAAAAAAAAAAGAGGCAGTATTGGTTGCATCCAGAATCAGTTGCCAGAATGGAGTGATATGCACCTTCACTTACCACTTACTGGGCAGGGCATGCACGTGCTGATAGCCACATTTAATTTCCCTCTGCAGCCTGGCTTTCTCCCTTCCTCTTCCCCTCACCAGGATGCGCTTAAGTACAATAGTGAGGAGAGGAGGAGAAGTATGGAGAATATTCTCTGGCATTACCATTTCAGAAGGATATTCCTGCTTCAGGCACCCCTCCAGAGGGCTAATGGCCTTCAGAGCCTTATTACCATCCCGGGATAAGTTCAAAAAAAATTTTTTTTTATGATAGCAATTTGTTACACCAGTTTACCACTTGCCTGCTGCTTTCTTGTTAATCCAATAATCTATATGAGAAAAGCAATTTGACGTACCTCCATTCCATCTGCCTCCCATCATCCAATCTGTATCTCAACTATCAGTGATTTATTAGTGGCGTTTGCATTGAGCACATCTCCACCCCATTGGCGCCCTCCTTCTCAGCCTCCTTGGATACATTCTCTGGGTGTATTAGGAGACAAACTAAGCATGGAGTTTAAAAGCCATAAAGCCTCATTTCCAGGAGTTGCTTCTTTCAAACATTAGCATTTATGCATATCCACACACTAAGCAAATTAATTTGAGAGCCAGTCTTAAAAAAGGTGAGAAACCAGGATGTTTCCTATCATGCTTTTTACTTAGTCTCCAACCTTGATTTTCTTAGGGTTCAAGTTAGTCATTGAAAACTGCAAACAGACTGGTGGCATTGCTCCGTGCCTCAGATGAATGTTGCATTCCTCATCCGCAACCTCCAGGATGTCCGTTCACTTGAATTAAGGGCATGTGTGAGCTCTGGACCCTGAACTCTTTCCTGCAGAGACCAAAGGGGCAGGTAGCTATTGGCTGGATGTACTGAAGCCACTCTGAAGGAGGGACTTTGTTCTTGAAGGTGTGAGCTGGGTCTCTGCGCTTCAGGGCATTATTTGTGATTGTTAAGATTTCTTTTTCTCAAGTCACTCTGGCCTACCCAGAAAAACAAAGGCTCTAGGATGACTGTCCCAAAAGAGGGAAATAATGGAGTTGGGCAAGTAGAGAATGATGGCGCCTAGCAATGTCTGCAACTCCTGTGGGCTGAACACACCCCAACACAGACTCTGTGCTGTTCTTTGCCTATAGAAGCTTGACACACATGGCTCAACCTATGGTAAGAGAAGAAACATGGGCATAGAATAGAAATCTCAGGAATCCATTGCTACTACTATCTACTTGCAGTTTCCACAAAATGGGAGTCCATATGGCATGTGGTTGGTTCATTGGCTATTAGGTGAATTCTGATTCTGCAACTTCCTGTCTCTCTGCTTAGGGACCCATTTAAGTCTCCATTACTTCTGTAAAATGGGACTCCTATCACTGCCTCATAACGTGGTGATTGAGAATAATATGATCAATCAGTAAGTTGTTTTTATTCTCCATTTCTCATCAAATGTGATCTGATTTTTAATTCTCTAATGACTCTCCCTTTTTTTGTTAACTTTTTTTCCCATTAGGTGCCCCAGGAGTCCTAGTTACATTTGCTATGCTTTCCTTGGTTCTTTTTGCTTTGGAATGACTTTTACCTTGGTTTGTGTTTCCTAGTGTTCTTACTATCACCATTCTAGATAGTAACTTTGAACTCTCTTGGGAGAATGACCTATAGCTCGTGGTGGGAGTCAACTACCAATAAATAGAAGGGCATTTTCCTGAGCTGATTTGTTTTAAGCAAAGGAGAATGAAAAAAGACAACCTGAGTCTACAATCTTCATTTAACATGGGGCGCCTAGGTGGCTCAGTCTCTTAAACATCTGACTCTTGATCCTAGCTCAGGTCTTGATCTCAGGGTTGTGAGGTCAAGGTCTGCATTGGGCTTGGCATGGAGCCCACTTAAAAAAACAAATGAAAATAAAGTTTAACATTCCGTCCAGAGTCAAGGATAGCATCTTAAGTTGTCATGCTTTTAGGCTCACCTAGAAGTGTGCCTTATAAGGCAACAGTTCTGAAGGGCTGGTATGTTCCATGTCACAAGTGACTGAAACTCAGGATTTTGCATAGTAGTTGTTGGTTACATATATTTTATCCTCACGATTAAATGCCAATTGCTGAAGGATTAGAATGGCCTAATTTATTTTCTCCACATAGAACTCAGCATGGTGCATTGTACTTAGTAGGTGTTCAGTAAATGCTTGAGTGACCATGGTTTCAACATCATGAGCAGAATGACGGTATATTTTACTGTGATTTCTTTTCCTTTGAGTTGTTTTCTCTCAAAACTCTGTTACTAAACTTTTTCTTCCGTTGAAGAGTTGTATTTCTTTCTAAAGAGAACATCCCCCTCCATCTTTTCTTAATTAACAGCCTTTTCCAGTACATTTTTTTCTTTCTCTGTGACAGTTTCCCACTATTGTCTGTTTGCAGCTGTTACGCAGTTGAGAAACTGAGTAGACATGCTAATGAGTGCCTGGTGTGTGGGAAGAGCACCCCTAAATTCTCCTGGACTGGCCAGGCATCCTGTTCCTACTTACTCTTGCTAAAATAAGCTTCTAGTTGGCAGCCAGGGGATGGGTTATTTGCAGTTTCTGTGGAGGAAGTTCTTGCTGGGACTAGCTGTTTCTATTTAAGCACAAATAAACATGTCGCTGCTCCCAAACTCCTTAGGTGTATACCACACTTCAAATTGCCTGATCCAACCAAGCTCACAAATTCATCCAAATGACTGAAAATCAGCTGTAGTTTATGCTTTAATTAATTTAGAAAATTATCTTGTGGGTTTTTTAAAATTTATTTTGCCCACATCCAGTCTCTTCCTACATTGATCTTAGATGTATTCTCGAGAAAATTAAGAGACATTGTGTCACAGAATGAATTTTGGTCCTTATAACTGTCTTTAGAACTTTTGTGGCTGGAACTGAGCATCTCCATCAGGGAATTTTGAGCACTTCATTGTTTATTCTTCCCAGGAGCTTTGAGAAAATGATATTGATAACTTGTTTTCCAAGGGAGGTTACACAGGTGCCTGAATTTCCTAGCATCTGGGAGGATGATCTGTAGTACTAATCTGAGATTCTCATTCTGAGTCATGTATTGCCGCCAGTAGGCTGGAATCAAGCTAGTTAATCCCCCTTCAGAATGTTTTACAGCTGTTAGGATTCTATGACCTTTATGCAAAGACACAGAGAATCTCACTGATCAGAAAGCAAGCTGGGAATGGGGGGCGGGGGGCGGTGGGCAGGATGGAGGCCTGGAGAGATAGCAGGCTTTGAACAAGGCACAGGGTGGTTGCCAACCACCTTGTTAATGCAGGCATCGTCTCAACAATAAATATATTTTTAGCTTTCCAAACTATCCGAAGACGATTCTTTTCCCATGCAGCTTCTCAGGTGGCTTTTTTTTTTTTGTGGGGGGGGGAGGGAATAAAAGCCTAAAGTGACCATTCCTAGAGAAGTGGCCCTCATTAAAGACGTAAGACATCAGGTTAAGTTTTTTCTATCTGGGGAGCTCTTTGGAGCATAACCACTTTGTCCATTAAAAACCAGGAGACCACATACAAGAAAAGCTGAAACTGTGAGGTTTGACAGATCTTCAACCCTGCTGTCCACTCTGAGCATAGACGAGAACTATGGAAAAACAGAAAGGCCTCATCTGTCTCACTGTCTTTCCCTGAAGATGTAGAAATAAGGGATAGACAATATTAGGTTATATATTCTTGTGAAGGGGGCTAGTCCTATTCATCTTTGTATCCTACTTCTTTGCCAGATCGTTCTTCTCATTTCTACTCCAGGACATACACAAATAAATCTAATAACATTTGATATTTTCCCAGAGTAATCCTATCTGTCTGTCTATAGTGTAATAATAATGGCGTTCCATTTGAATAGCACCAATTTCATTTACATGTGTCAAGAGCCATGGACTTCTTCAGAGCCTCAGAATACAGCATGGCAATTCATTTCCTGAATTCTATCCCACTCTATGAGGCTCAGTTGTACCACTATGCTACTCTACGTCAGTATTCAGGTTAAATTGCTGGTGGGTGTTTATCACTTCACTCATCATTTGTCTCAGCTTAGGGAGTTCTTTATTGAAAGAGGCAACATAAAAAGTAGCTCTCACAGCTGGAGAAGTTGAAAAATATGTGATGAGATAATCAGACTAATTGGCCAGGTCTGGTAATCAGTAGGTAACCCAATAATTTTGACACAGAAAACAAACAAGAGATTGAGTGGAGTAGGTTGATTTTTCCAACTAAGAAGAAAACATCCCTTTAAGATGGGGAGACTATTCTGGCTAGGGATACTAGGATATTTTAATTTCTTTGTATTACATATTGATTTTACTTACAGACAGTGAAACTAGGTGCAGATGGTTGGCTGAATAAGAATTGCAGTATGTCTGTGATTCAGGCTAAGGTGGAGAAAATATAGAGAGAAAACTTGAGAATGTGTATCAAACCAGCCTAGAGTGGATGTTTGTGTTTAATACAATGAGTGTGAATACACTGGTACTACTATCACCAACCATAAAATGAAGGCAGAAATCTCAACAAACTCCCTGTCCTCCCACTCTAAGACTACTGAATCAGACACTTTGGGGGTGGGGTCCAGAAATCCGCTTTAGCAAGTCACAGGTGATCCTGACGCACACTAATGTGTAAGAACCACTGGTCCACAGCCTTACTTACTACTCAGTGTAGTCTGCTGACCAGCAGTCTGGGAATCATTAAAAACTTGTAAGAAATGGAGAATCTGGAGCCTGTCCTCACAGTTTGCATTTTTAACCAAATCCCAAGGTGACTAGGATGCCCAGTAAAGTTTGTGAAGCTCTGGACATTATCCCTACTTCCTCAAGTCTGATTGAGACCTCATCTAGCTTCTACTCCTTCCACTCCCATGAAATTGCTCCCCTTAGTGCTATTGATGACTTCTAATCAGGGCACTCAATGGCTTTTTTTCTATCAGTCTTCACATTTTGTCTCTCTGCTGCATTTCACAGAAGTGCTCATTCCATCCTTTGGATTATGGCACAGAATATTCTCCTGAAAACTTTGACTGTTGCCTCTATGGCTCCTTCATAGGCTCTTTTCCCTTTTTGAGCCTTTTAAGTGTTGGCAACCTCCTCCCATCCTGCCCATCAACCAGGGTTCTGTCCTCAGCTCACAGTTCTCATTCTGTACGCTCTTTCTTGGTCATCTTAGCTCATATATTGCTGACATCCAAAACTAATTCTGGGCCATTCTTCAGTGTCTAATTGCTGTTAGACATCTCTACTTGTATGTCTTGAAGCCACTGTAAATTCAACATTCAAAAATGAACTCATCATGGAGTTCAACTTCCTCCTCCTTTTATAGTATCTCATTCAGTTGGTGTCACCACCATCTAGTGACTACTAAACCTAGAAGCTTGAAATTTATCCATGATTCTTTCTTTTCTTTACTCCCTAATAGGGTGCTAGTTGCCATCCAATATCTACTCTTCTCTTTTGTTTTTTAAGATTTTATTTATTTATTTGAGAAAGAGAGAGAGAGAGAGAGGGAGCATGAACGGGGGGAGGAGCAGAGGGAGAGGGAGAAGCATACTCTCCATTGAGCAGGGAGTCCGACTCTGGATCATGATCTGAGCTGAAGGCAAATGCTTAACTGACTGAGCCACCCAGGTACCCCTACTCTTCTCTTCTTTAATGAAGAACCAAAGTGTTTATTCTGGTACTTGGAATAAAGATTTTGTCTCCCAGCCTACCTTGCAGCTACATCTAGCAACATGTCTGAGCTTTGGCCACTGAAATGTAGGTAGAAGTCTTCTAGAAAGTCTTCTGTAAAGACAGGAAGCAGGCACTAATTTTGCCCTTCCTCCATTATTCTGCCTGTAACATGGAGGTGATGATTCAGGCCCCAGCAGCCATGTTTGATGATGAGGAATAAGGTCCACATCAAGGGTGGCGTAGTGGAGTAATGGAAGGAGCTGGGCTCCTGATGAGAGTGAGCCAGTCCCAGACTAAATTCTATCATATGTGAGAGAAGCACACTTCCCTCTTTATAAGTACTTATTTTTGTAGGTCTCTGTTCTCACAGCTGAACTTTGTTTTCAGTGATAATAACCCATATCCAGTTATCACCAAGACTTGCCAATTTTACCTCAAAATACGTTTTTTTTTTTTTTAGATTTTTATTTATTTGAGAGAGAGAGAGAGCACAGAGGGAGAGTGAGAGGGAGAAGCAGACTCCCTGCTGAGCAGAGAGCCGGATGTGGGGCTCGATCCCAGGACACTGAGATCATGACCTGAGCTGAAGGCAGATGCTTAACTGACTGAGCCACCCAGGCGCCCCTCTCAAAATATGTTCTAAATCTGTTTCTCTATACCTTGTAACCCAGCACTTATTTAGGCCTGAATCATTTCTTATCCAAACTACTAAAATACTTCTTGTGTTTAGACCTTCAGTTCTTTACCCTTCAAATTCATTCTTCAGGGGCGCCTGGGTGGCTCAGTTGGTTAAGCGACTGCCTTCGGCTCAGGTCATGATCCTGGAGTCCCTGGATTGAGTCCCGCATCGGGCTCCCTGCTCGGCAGGGAGCCCGCTTCTCCCTCTGACCCTCCCCCCTCTCGTGTGCTCTCTCTCTCTCTCTCTCATTCTGTCTCAACTAAATAAATAAAATCTTTAAAAAAAAAAAAAATTCATTCTTCATTGATGTGAATAATCTAATTAACATAAAAATCTCATTTTACCATTCCTTTGCTTATAACTCTATTGATAATCCCCCTTTTCCAGTAGAACAGCGTTCCAGCTTATTTTCTATTCCCTGTGCTCATCATAATGCCCAGACATATGAATGTCTTACAGTTCTCAGAATAGCTTTTGATTTTTCATAGATCCATGCTGTTGCTTTCATTCTGGAATGCCCTGTCTCACTTCTAATTGGAAGGCACATTTTTAGTTTTCTTTCAAGATACAGCTCAGAGTTCTCATCTCCTAGTCTATGGATGACATTTTAGTTGTGCATCCCATGAGACAAAAATTAAGAGCATGCAGCTGAAATTTAGGTATGTTAATTTACATATTCAAAATTATGTACTTGTACACACACACATATCAAAACCTACATAAAAGTAGAAATAAAAATAATTAGAAGTTTTTAAGTTTTATTTTCACCACCATGGACTGGCTTGTTTCTCCTGGGGTAAGAGCACTGAATTTGGGAGACCAGTTTCTCTCTACTCTGCAATTTTTTCTCTGATGACTCCCACCAAAGCAGAATCGATCACGTCCTCTTTCGTGCCTCCATAGTCTTACGTTATTTATTGATGTGTTTCTCCTATTTCATGAGATCCTTATTTAAGCAGGGACTGGATATTAGACATTTTTATATGCCTACCACCTATCGTTTGGCCAGTATTTTATTTTTTAATTCCTTCAGTCAAATGCCAATCAACATTTATTGAATATCAGCTGTATACTAAGCATTGCTCCAGGTGCTGGTGACTCAGCAGTGAGTTAATCAAAGTTCCTGGCCCCATTTAGCTTATAATTTAGTGGGGGGTGGGGGTGGGAGAGGAATATAGATAATGAAAAAACAAAAAATATAAATAAGATGCTAGGTGTGATAAGTTCAATAAAGAAAAAGAGTAATAGTGACATCATTTGGAAAGAGACATGAGCTGAAGTCCTGAACAATTGTCCTGTTTTTGTGACCCTAACCACCTGAGACATCAAACAGCTCTGTGGTTCTCTTCACATGGTTCCTTTAGCCCCCTTTATATCCCAACAGGAAGTGTGGATCCTTACCAGTATGATAAAGTGCTTAGAGAGGAAAGTTTGTAAAGCACCGGGTTCTCCTTCCCTATTGCTTTGCCTCTTCTGTTAGAAAACTGGGGCAGGATGCCTGGGTGGCTCAATCAGTTAAGCATCTGCCTTCGGCTCAGGTCATGATCCCAGGGTCCTGGGATCAAGTTCCACATTGGGCTTCTTGCTCAGTGGGGAGTCTGCTTCTCCTTCTGCCTGCCACTCCCCCTGCTTGTGTGTTCTCTCTTTCTCTCAATCTCTCTCTCACACAAATAAATTAAGTCTTTTAGAAAACTGGGGCTATTTAGTTCCACAACTGCCTACATTAATCACTACTTACTTGGACTTATCCAGCTCTACTGCTAAGAAGTCCCTCTAGCTTACTTCCTGACCCTGCTCCTCTAATGTTTGTTCTGGACCCAGCCCTGTGTGAATTCTTCTCCCTAATACCTGCATCCCTATTTAGTTCACATGCCGCATTTAAAAGGCCCTCTTATGTTCTATCCATCCCTCGACCAGTTCCTTTCCCTGTGTCCTTTGATTGTGGATAAATGTCCTTTGTCTTCAAACCTGCCCTCAGAGATTTGGCCAATCTTTTGTCATTTTCTTCAGGGACATCATTTCTCTCCTAACACAGCCAGGTGCATCCCATGACCAGAGAAGAGGTCAGTATGTCCTTGCTTCCCCATGGTTTCTTTTTTTTTTTTAATTAAAAAAAAATTTTTTTTTTAATTTAAAAAAAATTTTTTTTTAAAGATTTTATTTATTTATTTGAGAGAGAGAGTGAGAGAGAGAGAGAGCACAAGAGGGGGGAGCGGGAGAGGGAGAAGCAGACTCCCTGTTGAGCAGGTAGCCCGATGCGGGACTCGACCCCGGGACTCCAGGATCATGACCTGAGCCGAAGGCAGTCGCTTAACCAGCGATTTTTTCTACCAAATCTCCCAGGCGCCCTTCCCCATGGTTTCTTTTAGTCCACTCTCCCATGGCAACATCTTCATTAAGGTTCTTCCATTTGATTATGCTACCTACCTTCTTTCTTTCCTTGTTACAAAAATCTCATATTCTGGAAAACTTTGACCTCCAAATTCAATATGTGAATCACAGTTACCATTTATCTACTTATTCATATTTTTTCAACTAGCACATTTCTTGTGATTTAGTCCTCTGTAAGATTTAGCCGTTGTGGTTGAGACTTTATACTAAATACCCTGGTGCCTTACTTTAATTTTTTCAACTCTTGCTACCCCACTAAAAATGACCCCACACTCATGATCTTGAGCTTGAAATCCCCTGCTCTGATTACAACTTTGTGTCCTTCTTTTCCTTCTGTTTCATTCCTATGACCTGCAGGCTCTCAACTCCTCTTCCTCCAAGCCCTGCTCTAGCCTCTAGCTCCTTCTCCAGCCTATAACACGTGGTAGGTCGTTTCAGTTATGCAACTGCTACCATTATAGAATCTCTTGACTCTAGCCTCACAAGGGCTAGAATTTCAGGCCTGTTGTGGTTATAGATGTGTGTCTTGGGCAACTTGTTTAACCTCCTTGCACCTTAGATTTTCATCTTGAGTGGAAAATAATAATAACACCTTTGTCACAGTGTTGATGTGAGAACTAAATAATAAAACATAAATGTATCCCGCATGGTGTTGGGCCAAAGTAGGCGTGGGATAAATGTTAGTTTATTGTATTAAGAATTCTTACCCAGCTTTCACTTTTCACAGAAGCTCTCTTGTTCCTTTTCCTTTGTGGGCACGTGTACTTATACTTGCCCTACTCCAAACAAGCCTTCCTCCATCACTGAGTAGTGAATCCCGTAGTTCTATGCCTCCTCGATCTCAGAGTCACATGTGATACTACTGACTGTGCCTTTTTTCTTGAAACTGTCATTACCCTTGGTTTCTATAATTAAGTTGCTATCCTACCTTTAACGGCTCCTTATTTCTTCCCTTCTCTGGTTTTTTTTCCTGCTATACCTAACAAAAAAATACCCCCCCTAAGATTAGACACTTGCTGTTTACCCTTTGCTTTCTACAGTTTTTTTCCCCCAATATACTGCTTCCCTCCCATGGCCACAGCTCTCACCTCTGAAATGATTTTTTCTACCAAATCTCCCCCAAAATCCAATCCCAGATTTTTACCTGCTCATCTTCACCTGCATGGCCTAGAAATACCTCAATATTTATAAAACGGAAACTCTTTATTTCCTCTTAATATCTCCCCCCCTCAAGGGGGCCATTATTTTTCTCAGTTATCTTTTTTTAAGTAAACTCAATGCCCAACATGGGGCTTGAACTCACAACCCTGAGATCAAGAGTCCCGTGTTCTACTGAGTCAGCCAGGTGCCCCTTCTCAGTTATCTTTTATACTTTCTCTTGCCTCACATCTGATCAGTTGCCAAGATCCATTAATTGTACAGTTACAACTTCGTGTTTCTCTTCAAAAAGCATTGTTCCTAGGGATGCCTGGGTGGCTCAGTCGGTTAAGCCTTTGCCTTTGGCTCAGGTCATGATCCCAGGGTCCTGAGATTGAGTCCCGCTTGAGGCTCCCCGCTCAGCGGGGAGTCTGCTTCTGCCTCTCCCTCCCCACCCCCGCCTGTGCTCTCTCTCAAATAAATAAAATCTTTAAAAAAAAAAAAGTATTGTTCCTAGTGCCCTCACTCTACTTCAGACTTTCATCACCTCACATCTGCACCTTAGAAGTAATTCCTCACTAGTGTCCCATCTTATGTTTACTTCTTCCCAATCCATACTAGATCCACTTAGAGACATTTCCCAGTTCAAACTCTCTGGGTGCTCCCATTGACTTTTAGCATCCTAGGCTCTTCATAATGTCCTAGCCCATTATCACGATTTAATCCACTTATCACGAATTTACTCCTAATGACCTTCATTTCCACCAGACTGGAGTATTTGTCCTTCTTGGCACATGCCCTGCCTCTTTCTGCCTTCATTAATATATTTATGGTGCCGCTTTGCTCTGAAATGCCTCCTGGTTCTCCTTTCACAGTTTAAAATCCTATCCTGCTCTCAAGGCGCATCTCACATCTTTCCTCCTCCCTGAAATCATTTATGTTCTTCATCTGTACTTCTCTCAGCTTTACAAAAAATTTATTTGAGAGAGAAACATAATTCTTCCTATTATAGCTACTTGTCTATTATACTACATTGTATGTTGTCTGAGAGCAAAGATAGTGTTTTATTCATCTTTTTCTCCCATTTTGTGCTTAACACATCCTGCTAATAGTATTTACACTACAAATGTTTGTTGAATTGACATAAAATGGCAGTATAAGCTGATTTTTATGTGCAAATCAAAACTCTGATTTAGAAAAAAAATGACAGAATAAATTATTGATCATTTGGGCTTTTTTTAAAAATATATAAACAATATGGACACTCACAAAAATAGTCTATAAACACAAAAAGGGAAGTAGCTGCCCAAGAGTAGACAATCAGGTACATCCACTAGAGCGAGAGAGACTATTTAGGACTTGGTTTCTAAAAGATTGTCACAGAAGAAAAAAAAAAATCACTCAATTTGGTAAACACCTCCATTTTTGTAGAGGGTTCAGTTTAGCTTTTGAGAGACAACAATTTTTTGTTTGGTCTCAGTCATTTTTAGGGTAGATGACAGTCGTAAGAATAGTAACCTTGAAAGTCTGTGCTAGTGAAACACACAAAGTTTAAGCAATTAAATGTCATTACTGTTTGGCCCTTAATGAATTTGATGGTATGTGTTACCTGTTTGGCCCTCAATTCATTTATTTTTCCAATGTCACCTCCTCAGAGAGGCCCTCCTTGACCCCTCTACCAAATTAGCATGTCTCTGTCATGTGACTCTTGGCTCCTTTACCTTCCTTTGTTCTTTCTTCATAGCATTTACATCAACCATCTACGTCCTTTGGAATATAATCACCTTGGGGGCAGGGACTTTGTTATCTGTTCCCTGCAGTATCTCTACTCTATTCTAGAAGGACCTGCTACATGGTGAGAGCTCAGTTCATGAATAGTTTTCAATGAGTTGAAATGCCAAAAATAATCGACTCATCCATGACATGTTTGTTACAACTCCCACTTTTTTGATAGGATGTTGTTTTATTTGGTACCCCTTAGGTTTTGCTCACATGGGCAAGACAATTGTAAAACCTCCTTAATCCTTTCCAGAAATCCTCTTATGTAAATTGACCAAACTACTCTTCCATTTCTCTTTCCATGATTTACCCTGCTTATTCTATGAGGGAAGCTGGCTTCAATTTTCCCCCGTAAGTGAAAATGGGTTTCTAATTCAGGCTTTCACTCTTTATCCTTTCTTTTTAATTCACGGTCATTCTTGTTCCTAGCTGGTCTCTGTTGACCTACTCAGAATCATTACTGGGAACCAGAAGATGGTATGTAATTGAATTGGTATTGCTGCTGTCACCATCAATTTGTTTAGGAAAAAAGGCTGAGGAAACACAAAGGCAGAAACTATAATTGAATTTGGTTACTCCAAAGGTAAAACACAGTTGCAATTTTCAGAGAGCATGGCAGGTCAGATGGTGAATGGGTAGGGGCTGAGTGAGATGGATTATCCCTAGGGGATATGAAAACCAAAAAGTTGGACTTGGGCCAAAAGGGATGATCAGAAGTCATGAAACCCACAGCTTTCTCAAGGTCACTTCTTTTCTAGGCATCAGGTACAATGAACACTGGATTGAGGTGAATGGGGGCTCAGGAGAAGTGTGTTCTAGTTCTAGCTTCTCCAGTAAAGGTAAAACAATCAGCACGTTATTTAATTGCCCTGGGCCACCATCATCTCACTTATAAAATTGAGACAACAATATAATTCCTGCCTCTCAGGGCTGCTAAGAGGATGAAATGACATGGTATCTTTGATTGCTTTTGAATAGTGCTTCATGCTGTTTGGAAGCTAAGTCTTATTATTATTACATGATCAATGCCTTATTTCTACAATGACTAATCATTTCAGTTAGCTTTTTATCCATTACAGAAAGCATACCACAGAGAATTGGCTTGCTCAAATTATATTTATTTAACTTCCAACCTCCCATTAATATGTATTATCATGGCTGGGAATTTAACAGCCTGTAAGCCAGGACATATGAAAGTGATATCTGCATAGCATCCTTACATTTCATCACTTCCCTTGTCACAGTGAGGAGTGATGTTTACTTTGATAATATTTTATCAATGTCATTCACTTACCTTGTTGCCTGAATGATTATTTTTGTGATTTTGTTACAGATATTACCTTTGAGGGGATCATGTGACTAGACTCATTATGGATTGTCAGTTTTCTATCCCTTTTTTTTCTAGCCAGAATTTTCCCCCAAAACCGTTTTTACTTCTTCACACCTTACTGCATTTAGTCATAGTCTAGAACTCATTTAATGTTTTACTCTAATTCTGACCTCAGTTAGTTAGTTAACAGAAAGAGTGTGAACTGCCCAAGTTTTGTTCTCCTATTTCATATGTCTCCAAAAGTGTTGGAAAGGTACTAACAGGCTAAAGTTTATTTCCTTTTGTGGCACCTCTTGCTCTCCAAAATATTGGCAGATGGACATAAACATTTTGAAATCCTAATGAAGGCCTGCAACTTGATCGTCTGTTAAGGACAGGGTCACCATACGACCCAGTATGCCTAGAGGGTTCTGGTTTATACCGGGTGTCTAGGAATAATTATTAATAGTAGTCCCCTGTCACTCACAAACATGTCTCATTTGAGATAATATGACCGCCCTTTGGGCGATGATATTTTCAAATTACCTTCCAGTTGCTAGAACCATGTGGTTATTATAGCAAGAAGGGTCTTTAGAGTTATCTGCCATTCTTTAACCACACGGACACTAAGAAGAAACTTCAATAGCTTGAGTCAATTCGATAAGTTAGTTTTGCTGCAAACTAGCTGTGTAACTTTTGACAAACCAGATTATCTCTCTGACTTTGAGTTTTAGTTCTAAAGTAATAGATAGCATTGGCCTAGAACCTATGTGGTCGGTCCATCTCTGGGTATGCGTGTCTCTCTGTCTCTCTCTAGTCTTTATTGATATTTTCTGATTAATACATAGTATTTTAAAATTGAAACATTATCAACCATATAACAATTAGAAAGGAAAAGTGCCCCCACAACTTTATTCTCCAGATATAACCAATATTAAATATATTTGACATATTTTCTTTTTTTTTTTTTTTTTTTTAAAGATTTTATTTATTTATTTGAGACAGAGAGAATGAGAGAGAGAGAGCACATGAGATGGGGGAGGGTCAGAGGAAGAAGCAGGCTCCCTGCCGAGCAGGGAGCCCGATGCGGGACTCGATCCAGGGACTCCAGGATCATGACCTGAGCCGAAGGCAGTCGCTTAACCAACTGAGCCACCCAGGCGCCCGATATTTGACATATTTTCTTAAGCTTTTTTTTTTTTTCTTGTGCCAAAGATCTAAGGAAAGTTGTCTTACAGAGAGTTTTAGAACTATTTCTAAAGGCAACAGGAGTTATATCAAGTGTCCTGAGGCTGATGACTCTTTAAGTTGATTTTTCTAGAAATCAGTTCTATCTAGGTCTCATGAAATAGAAAGGAGGTAAGGGCAGCTTTTTATCTCCTTTTTATGCCTCTCTGGCTTTGCATCAGGACCTGTCATTTGATTGTGCAAAAGCCCACAATGATGAAGTGTAGTGTGCTCTATTTTGGCTGATTCAACATGGTATGAATTATCTGCTGGTTATATTGTAACTCCTGGACTAGAACACTAATGGTCCTCTTTGGCTCCTCTGGCTGTATTTAGTTGCAGTGATTTGCCTGAATTGATCAGTGGTGACAGGGGCAGATGTCCTGAGAGTCCTCATTTCCCAGGATGAACTGTCATGGTGGACAGATTCTCCACTGTGCATAGAGCATGGTTTGGATACAAAAAGCCCATGTCTAAAATTAAATTCTGGGCTTTGTGTTATAAAGAAATGAATGCCCTAGAACGAATGAGCAAATCTGGACCCTACACTTACCTATGTAGCTTTTGCCATTAATTAACATGGCAGTAGGGAAAGAGATACAATGGAAAAATGGATATAATAATATTGTCATACTTGTTGCGGTAACTGCAAGAAGCTAAGAGGGCCACAAAAGCAATTTGAAAAATGTAAAGGGTTACTCAAATGTTAGGCATAATTAAGTTTATTATACTTGCTTTGTGGTCTTTAGGTGGATATTTCGGATACTTCTGGTATCCTATTCTGCCTAAGCAAAGTGAGGTTATTATAGTTTATGCCATTTTGTCTCCATTGGGTGGATACATTTAAGGTATACCTTCCAGCTCTAGGATATCCCAGGGGGAGGAATTTTAATACTGGTCCCTCCAGTTTTATGATCAGACATACATTTGGTCCAGTGTAGAAAATGTTTCAGCTCTTGGGTTTAATAATCAGGTAATCAAGTTATCCCACTTAATTCTTTATCAAATGGCAATTTGATAAATATCCCTAAATTATTTCTCAAATTAAATTAATGCAAAAGAAGGCTTCTCTCCGCTCGACTACTTCCTTCTCATCTTGCAGTTTAATTCCTCATTTTCTACTACTGAGGGCTCCCCCCTCCCAGGGTGCCTGACCTCTACTCTTTTGTAAGCCCACATGTATTCTGAGCTTTATTGTCAGGGACCTGCTGCTAATTCTTTGCTGGCACTATCTTTCGAGCTCCTCAAAGGTATGTTATTAATGCTAGCAATAAAAAATACTTTCATGCAAAGCACATTTTTGGAACCTGGTAACATTACAAAAACAAAACCAAAAAACAACAGGCTGATAATATTTCTATGATTATCCAGTTCCACCTGGCTTGGCTTTGATAATCCCCAGTGATAACAATAGTAGAAGCTGGAGGTGTTTGAGAAAATGGCAACACATAGGATTACCCCAGCTAGTCTCAGCCCAGCTCCTTCTGCTAATCAAACCAGTGATGCAATCTTCTCCATTTTCCAGGAGGCACTTCTCTCTCCAGAGTGACAGAATACATTTGGTGCTTCTTACCCTGCCCTAGGTCCATGACTCCCTACCCTCTGAACAGTCACAGCTAAGGAGCCCAGTGACCCTGTGGCATTCAGCCTCAACACCGTAGTCTATTCCATCTTTTTTTGTTTTTGTTTTTCCTCTCTTTGCTGAATTGAATTGCAAATCTAGGCATGCCTCAGTGAAAGCACTTATATTTCTGATCTGCATCCGGACTCCCATCCTCTTCTGAGACAGCAAAAACCCTGAGGAAATATAGTCAGCCTCAGTTAAGCCAAACCTCTGATCAGATTAGCTCCCTGTTTAATAAGACTGAGGTAGGCATCCCAGCTGCGCTCTGTCCCATTTCACACAAGCAGAAGGATCAATGGCAGAAGACCCTTATTCTATGAATGTAACTTTGGGCACTGTTTCTCTAGTTTTATCATGAGGTTCAGACCACAAGGCATATTGCAGGTTTCAACGGGGAGACTTAAAACCTAAGAAAGAACTAGAAATCTTTACCTAGGGAAGATGACAAAAACATGGACTACTAAAATGTGGGTCCTGTTTACAACCCTAACAAAACATGATTCTTTTGATAGCATAAGGTCACAATCTTTCCACCTCTTCAGTCCTCTGGCTTCCTTTCCTAATATGTAAAACATATTGAGATAACACAAGATAATTCCCAAAGTCCCTCTCTGTTCCAACTCTTATAAAATCCTTGGGCCCTAAACGGCTTTTATGGGCGAGATATTTTGAGGAAAGAATGAGGAGACCATAACATTGTTCATTCATTGAACTACCCCTGCATTTGGCAGACATTTCATTCAGTGCTCATCACAGGCTGGCACTCGGGTGAGTAAGCATGGTGCTTGACTGTGAAGAACTCAGTTTAGTGGGGGAGGTAGGGCCATGAAGAATAATCATAATCCAGTATGGTCAGTACATCGTCAAGACCATACAGGGTACTGTGGGTGCACAGAGGAGAGACTATAACATCTATTACAGAAAGAAAATTTGCCATGCCCTATTTACAAGCTTAGAAGAACCATAGGCGTCTCCACTTTTCTTAGCAACCTCTTGGAGCTCTCATTGTTCATTCTCCAGGCTTGCTCTGTGTCTTAACCCAGAGTCTACATTATGATCATTTTGCCTTATATAAGGATAATAATTCACAGAAATTATTTCAGACACCTTCAAGTTTGTGTTTACCTACAGCAGGCCCTCTGAGCTCTGAGAACGGAGCCTGTTGAATCTGTCCTGGGTTACCTCCCAACCCAAATACGTCATCAACCGTGTAGTTTGGCCCAGCCAAACTGATGTATCTGGTTACCTATCTTTTAAGAAAGAACAGGAAACCAGCAATATTTCAAAATGTTGCTGTATCTGTTTTTGAAAACGTACCAAAAACTATGGCAGGAGAGTTTGTTCCTGAATGCTTTGTTCTTCAATTCTGTAAGTTAATGTCGAGTGCTACATTATTCCTCAGGTGTAGCGCTGGGCCTTTTCTCTTTCGAGGGCAGTGTTCTTGTGCAATAGAAAAAATACTGAATCATTAGTCAGGAGGCCTGGGGTTTACTTTTGGCTCTGTCGTTAACTAGCAAGGTGACCTTAGTCAAAGTATGAAAACTCAATCTTTTCTATTAAATGAAGTGGTTGGGTGAAATGATCCCCAAGTTTTCTTTCAGCTTTGAAAGAATAGTCTCTGTTTCACTGTGAGTCTCTGACAGTCTCTGATCCCAAGGCTGTTCAGTGAATGTGTGTGGTTGACATGATAGGCTCAAAGCATAAGAAATTAGCATGGGTTCTCTGGGAAGCAGGCTCTGAGATGGAGATTATCAAGCAGGTGGTTTATTAGGGAGTACTCTTGGAATGAATCCCTAGAGAAGGGAAGGAAAGGAAGCAGGACTGAGCAGAGGGACAAATAGAGCTTTGATGCAGCCTCAATGGAAAACACAGATGGGATTACCCTTTGGAGCCATCTTGAGTTGGAGAAGAGAGCTGGGCCTTTGAAACCCTTGTGTTGAGGAGTTGTTGGATGCAGCCTGGGGGGAAGCAACTCTCCTTAGCCAAAGTAATCCCCCAAAGTGGGCTGATAATTGAGGGCCTTCTGCCAGCAGCACTCCTGGTAGCTGGAAGAATAAGTCCTTCATTCCTGAGGGGGATGGTACATCACAGCATCCACCCCAGGATGTCTGTGTGCTCCCACTCTTGTGAGCATCTGTGGAATATATGCAAAACACCTAACCCAGTAATCATGCTCAACAGATGTTCATTTGTCCATTCATCCAGCCATCCTTTTATTATTTTTTTCCAGAGGTTACAGGAGAGAATCAGCTGGTGATTTCTCTTACTAGCAAGAAAGGGATTCCTATTTAAGAAGGGAGATTGGATCTATTAATTTTCTTCCAATCTGAATCTACCTCTGTTCTATGATTCTATACTAATTAACAATAATAAATAATAATTAAATACTGCTCCATGGTTTACAGTGTTTTGAAATCTGTTGTTTCATGTGATCCTCACAACTAACTTGTGTGGCAAACTAGGCTGGGATTAATAGTCTCATTGTAGAGATGAAGAAACAGGATAGATCTAGTAACTTGCCCAAAACCAGGATGAGATGAAAGGAGACTCTGAATCCAGGTCTGCTGATTTCTGGTCCAGGGCTGTTTCCAGGATGCCAGAGTCAGCAGGGGCTCACAGGCTCTGAAGCAGCTGATAAGACCTGGCTTGGGGCAGCCTATCTTGCTGGTGAGTCTTCTCAGCTAAAGCTGATCTACTGGGCAGCACTGGCTTCCAGAGTCAGTGAGTCTAGAGTCTGTGGGCCCCTTCCTAGTGCGTCCGTTCCCCACATGCCAGCCCCCCATAGCTCACTGAGCTTGTGCAGAATCCTGTGTATATATACTCTCAGCAGGGGCACTAAACTTGGTAATTTTATACACAGAGCAGCAGAGATTGTTCCCTATGACTTAGTGTGGGATTATGGTGAGGAAAAATCCTGGAAGGTGTATGTGATGTGTAACCATCCCATAGACCGGTGCTTCTCAAACCTTAACTTGCATTTGGATCACCTGGAGATCTTGTTCAAGTGCAGACTCTTTGAGTTGGTCTGGGGTGGGGCCTCAGATTCTTCATCTTAAGCAAGTGCCCAGGTGCTTTCTCTCCCAGGGACAGAAACCCACAGTCTTTCATAGAAAGCTCAAGATTGGTCTTTGCTTTAAAGGCTAATTGGAGCCAATGATTTGAAAGGAACAGGTCATAATTTTACTGTAGTTACAGTTTGTCACCTCTTTTACCTCTTTCTAACCTCCACTCTTTCTAAGAAAGGAAGGAAGGAAGGAAGGAGGGTGGCAGAGAAGGGAGATGGGGAAAAAAAGAAAATCAAATTGGTAATGTAATATATGGTCAGAATCAATCAAGCTGTAAATGCATGTGATGCTGGTAGCAGGTGCCACAACACTGGATCGGAGACTCTTCTTATTTAGTAGAGTCAACATTATCCATTTTGTGAAAGAGAAATGGAAACCATATGGATGAAATCTTCAGACACCAGAGGGAAGATGCAGTGGACAGCCACTCGGGAGTAAAGGGAGCCCTTGGGGTTAGAAGCCCAGAGGAAAACCCTGTGATTTGGTTAAACCAGTTCCATTTAATGGGCTGTGGCTGGGTGTTTATGCAACAGAATGGCCCTCACTGCAGTCCCTGGGGTGTTGATTTACTCTTTGATGGTGTCTGTTCTGTAGAATCTGCCTTCATTTCCTGGCTTCTCAGGCTGCTGGAGGGGGTGGGTGGAAGCAAATGCTTTTGAAGTGATTTCCTTGCTAAAACATTCAAATGGCTTTTTCCTAAGGGGATGACATATTTTCTGAATTTTCACTGTATAGTTTCTCCAAGCAATAGAAGGAGGGGGCAGGGAATGCAGGCTGGAAACAGCCTTAGTCAGGAATGTTCTCAGGGGTAATACAAGGCAGGGAGGGGGGAAGGGAGCTTTTTCCTACAAGGCAAACTCTCTAAAAGCGAGGAGAAGAAATATGAAAATCAGGGCCTGCTCACCAGGGAAAAACTGTCAGTACAGTGGTGGAATATACATGTGAACGGAATATTTAAAACAGGCTTGGTCAGGTCCCCAAGAGCTATTCTGTGCAGAGCAGCGCCTCTCCAGTCCCCTCCTGTCTTCCTGACTCTCTCAATCCCGGTCTCAGGGTGGTGGTATTGGGTGGGGTTGGACTGGTGCCCACAGCCATTGTCTGTCTGTGTTGGGGGGGGCGGAGTGCAGGCTGCTCGCGCGTGTGCGCATGCATGGTGGGGGAAGGGCGATGGCTGAGGCTTTCCAGGAGCTTGTGTCTCTGGAGATTTGGGGGAGAGCTGAGTTCAGGCCCTGGCGCCAGCCTTCCAGAGGGAAATCAGAAGCATGGTGCATAATTAGGCATCTCCCCGCCTCAGGCAAATGGGGAAGGAGTTTGCTCTCCCTGAGCGTCAGCCTGCAGAGATGAAAACCAGGAGCAAACAGCAGGATTCCCTGCCACCTGGCTCAGGATTCCTGAGGCCCGTGGTGTGAGAAGAAGGTGGTACCCGGAGCGGCTGGCACGGGTACCACTAGCTGTCGATCTGAGCATCCTGGTCTCTTTTCCATGGCACTTTTTTACCCACTTGTTTGAATGGTTTATCACAAAGAAATCACATTCTATCCTTGAAGATTGAAAACTGTGGCATAGTGAGAGGCAGGGAGACAGACAGAACAGGGATGTATAACTTAAAGGAAATCTCCATGGAACTGGAAATAACTTAAAACTTAAAATAGCTGATTTTGCCAGAGCACTTGCAGTGTTTTAATTGATTTGCATGTGTTATTCTGTTGAGTGTCACAACAGGCCTGAGGCAGGCACGGTGATAATCGTTTCACAAACGAGGAGACTAGACGACTGGGAGAGGCTGTGACCTGTCCAAAGTCACACAATTAGTAAGTGGCAGATTTGGAACTCAATAAGAGATGGTCTGCATTGTGACAGCTCTCCAAAAAGGAGTTGTTCCATGCCTTCTCCACATGGCAACCCTACATGCCTTAGGGATTTAGTGTATTATTGCCTGCAGAAGATAGACTGACTCCACCCACTCCACCCACTGGGCCATTTCCTTGTTTGTTATCATCACATTAGATTTATTAAAAAGACCAGAATTTCCCTTATATGGAGTGGTTGCCTTGCCTGTCCTACCCACTAGGATTTCGGGGAGACCACAGGGTGCCTGCCATGTACCAGTGTTAGAAAGGTGAAACCAGACTCTGGCTTTCACCTCTTCTGGTATAAAGCAAGTGAGAGGCAGTAGGGTAAATATCAGCATGGGCTTTGGAGTCAGACTTCCTTGAATATTCCAGCCTGATTAACCTTTCTAGGCCTCAGTTTTCTCAACCGTAAAATAATAGGAATAATAATAATACCTCTCTCAGAGGGTCTCTGTGAGGCTTAGAGAATGCATATGAAGTAGTCAGTAGAGTGTAGAGTTTCAGAATGTTGGTGACTGCTATATTTAGGTTCACAGACTTTGCAGTGGGACCCTTAAAAAAAAGGTTTGACTTTGAGAGGCTTGCAAGAATTCAAAGTGATTGAAATGCTGTTTGAATGAAAAGCCTGTATTTTCAGCTCTGTGATTCTAAGGGTCTAGGAAATAACACAGAGCCAGGCCTTTGTTTCATGCATCTTTGTATTTCTCACAGTTACCAAACCCAAGGCCTTCCACAGAAAAGGTGCTCAATGGATTCCAATTCACTGGGGTGGGGATGGGGAAAGGGGGTGTGTGTGTGTTGGGAGGTGGTTGGATGGAAAGTTATGGCAAGTAGGGGGATGTGGGGATGTGCCCTTTGACAACCACAACCCAGTGTTTTTGGGCTCCTCCTTTTTAGCTTTGCCTTGGGGGACATACATAATATTCTTCTTTCTCATACTTTTTCCAGTATAATGTCAGCAGAGATACTCTCACGATTATTGCCTTAGGTATAATAAACTCTGCTTTGCTAGGGGTGTGAGAATTAGAACTTCCAACTTTTCTCAGCTTTGGAGATCACTTGAAGACTAATCATTTCTGAATTCACAGCCCTGCTATTCCTGGCTCACATCTTTCTCTTCTTGAGAATTCACCAAGTCTACCTTCCTTACAGGTCTCATCCTATTTCTCTTCATAGACCAAGCTGTGCTTTCCTGGGTTGCCTGGCCATTGCCATGGTCATAGAGAGCTGTACCTTTAGCTCAACAGGCTTGATCCTCAGCTTTAATGGAATTCTGTCTTTCAGCTGACTTCTCAGTGCTTTATGATCTGTCCTGTGAGATCCTCATTTCTAAACTGGAGAAAGCAGAGAAACCCTGTGTTCAAGACCTACAGGGATTTGAGATCAAGAGAACTCTTTAGATCTGTTTACCTTGGGATTGGTGACCAGTAAAGTGTTTAGTTTAGATCAAGATTGTCTTGACAGGAAAAGCTGCCTATTCTAAGACAGAGAAGGGAAGCTACAATGAGGTGTGATATAAAAGTCATTGAGAACCCTATTTACCCTCAAGTTATTTTACTATTATGGCATTGAAAGTGCTTTGTGATTATTGTTTTTTCCTCAAGTCCTGCTTAGAGATGTTCAATCAGATCAAACCAAATAGACCCAGAATCATTTTCTAGCTTTGTCCATTACTGGATCTGTGACCTCAGGCAAATTGCTTCAGTTTCTTCATTCTGTAAAATGGCAAATATACTCCCTGTGTGACTGTGGCACAGAATAGAAACAATGGATGTAAGGTGGTCCTTGGTGCCTGGTGTGTATTAGATGCACAATAAATGAGAGCTATTCATTATTTTAGTATTTATAGGCTGTTCCTCTATAAGTCACTCACTAAAATATGAATATGCCTCCTGGAAGGAGTAATACACTCCTTTTATCAGTTTAACTAGCTTTCACCTTGGAAAACAAATAGGTTCTAAGGTAAGAGAGAAGAGAAGGGTGTTGGGGGAAGTGGCCTAGGGAAATGGGCAGCTGTAGCAGGAAGGTAGAATCCAGATGGACAGCTGTAGTTGAGATTCTTGGGTAACCACGAGACAGAAGAGCCCTGGAAGCTTGGGAAGAGGTGGTGACCAAACTGGGTGTCACCCACAGATTACACTGGAAACAGTCACCTGTCACTAAGAGTGGACTCGTTGTACCCATGGTGATGGTGGTGGGGAGTGGGGTGGATCAGGCCACAGAACTCCTGGCTATAGGAAAGGTCCTTCATCACAGCTGTGGCTCATGAAAGCTTCCAAAAAACCTCACTGTTCTCTGCTGTTCCAGCTGCAGCAGAAGGGAGCTTGGTCAGAAACAAATTGGACGTTTCTTAAAACACAGTATGAAGACCAAATGAAAACCACACAGCACATGTATTCTTTTAGCTGGTCATTTGACCAATTGCTTGTTCATGGGAGACTGACTTTTGGAAAATTGAGCTAAAGGCAGGATCTAAAGGACTCTTTCCCATTTCATCTGTATCAACTCTGCTTTTCTGTGTTTTATTTATAGTTAAATTTTGTGAAATAATAGAAAATATATGTATTGGTCTCAATCTCCAGTTTCTGGCACAAAGCTAAACCCTTTAATTTCCTAAGTGATAAGAATAGTAGGAACATTTGTTCTAATATTTGGTCTTTGACCCCAGTTCCCAATACAGAGCTCCTAAATCCCTTGGAATTTAGGAGTGTCTTTTGCTCTAATGAGGTGACTCTTGGTGGGCTTCTAGATAGCTTCAGGATGGGGGTTGGTCTCAGAATGATCAAGCCATGGTTACAAGGTTGGGACTTTCAGATCTACCCCTCATCCACTGGGAAGAAGAGGGGCCTGGAGATTGAGATAATAATCCATTCTGCCTACACAATGAAGCCTGCATAAAAATTCCCTAAGTTACCAAGTTTGGAGAGCTTCTGGGTTGGTGAACAAGTCTACATTCCAGGAGGGTGGCACACCTCAATGCCTCAGGGACAGAAGCTCCTGAGCTCAGGACTTTTCTAGACCTCACCCTATAGATCTCTTCATCCGGCTATTTATTCATATTTTTTATTATGGCCTTGATAATAAACCAGTGAATGTAAATAAGTGTTTCTCTGAGCTCTATAAGCCATTCTAGCAAATTATCAAACCCAAGGAGGGGTTATGGGAGTCCCTATTTAAAGCCAATTGGTCAAAAGTAAGGGTGACAACCTGTGACTTGCAGTTGGTGTCTGAAGTTGGGGCAATCTTGTGAGTTTGAGCCCTTTACCTGTGGGATGCACACTAACTCCAGGTAGATAGTGTCAAAATTGAATTGAATTGTAGAACACCTAGCTGGTGTCAGAGAATTGTTTGATATATGGAAAGCGCACACCTCTGGTGGCAGTATTGTGTGGTAATTGTGTGACAGTGAAGGAGAAACACAGGAATGTTATTCACAGAGTCCCTTTTCTCTGTACCTGGGGCACTATATTAAGGAAGATTTTGTGTGGTGCTTCAACTTTGGTTTTGTTTTGTTTTGTTTTTTTAAGTCATCTGTACACCCAACATGGGGCTTGAACTCACAACCTCAAGATCAAGAGTCCCATACTCTACCAACTAAGCCAGCCAGGCACCCCTGTGTGGCACTTCAAAATTGAAGACAATGATTTCTTTTTACCATGATGAGGTACAAAAAAGACATTTCACTAGAAGGGTCGACCACCATTGATATGTGATTAGTTCTTATAAGCTTTATTCCGAGTCCAGCCTGCTGGAAGCCATCCATCCCACCCCCCCCAAAACCCTGAATTTTCCATCTAGTAGCCCATCAGAAATTCTCTGGAATTGTCCTAGAATAAAGAAGTGGATGATTTGCTGGTTATATGGAGCATTCATCATGGAGAGTGGGGGCGGCAACACCTTGCTGCCTTCCTAAGTCAAAGCAAAAATATCTGGAGGATTGAGAGTTTGCTGGGCCTAGTGAGCAACTTACTGGTGAATTATCTGTGCTCTCACTCTAGTTTCTTCCTGGGTTGGATCCACAGATTTATTTGCTTCCTATGCATTTTTTAACTGAGTGATAAATTTAAAGAGCATTTTAAAGAACACCTGCCATGTTTTATCAAGGGGCTTTGATGCCTCTTAAGAACAAACTCAATCCCAGAAAAACCTCACAAGCAAAGGAACAGCCAAGGGAATGCAGCAGCCATCTGGAATGCCTGACCAAAGCAGGAGATAAGCCCAGTTGTAGTACAGTAAGTGTGAAGTCTTTTTTTTTTTTTTTTTTTGTTTTAACTCGGCCTAGAATGTTGATTTAATTACATTTAAAATAAGAGAAACAAAAATAGATTAAGATGCAATGTTCTCCACTTGTAATTGAGGGAAACAGGCCATTTTAAGGAAGCATCTAACCAAGGCCATTCAGAGAGTTAATGTGGTTGACCAGAGGGATACAAACAGAGTTACCTAGAATATAACTTGGAGCATTAAGATTCTACAGATAATTATATTATCATTTATAGCAGTTCTGGGCATTGTTATACTTAATCCTGATCACAAACATGCCAAGTGGGCATTGAACTTCCTATTATTTAGATGAAAAGAAAGATAAAATATATCAAGTATTGACCTAAGTTTATAAAACCAATGAATGAAAGAACTTGGATTTGAACATAAAGATTTTTCTTCTCTCACAATATCACACTGCCTTCTTACTTGTTTATTCTTTATTTCACACAAAGTAATTGTTGTTTTGTTATTAACCATGTATTCTAATTATTCTTTTGACATTCATTTAACCAACATTTGTCAGAAACCTACTATTTTCCAGGGATTATAGGGGATACAACAATTCATAAGGCAAAGCCCCTCATCTCAGAGTTTACAGTCTGATGGGGAAATAATTGCAACACAAGGCAGAATGTAAAATATGCCAAAAGAGAAGTATGGGTCTCTGCTTCTCTATTCCTCCTTCCCACAGATAATCAATAATTAATCCCACTTTGTATTTTGCTCATACCTGCCTTCCAAGCAGAGCAAATGCTTTGCATATATTATCTTGTCAACACTCCCAGTAGTAGAACAGCTTCATAGTTCAATTCCAAACACCTATCACTTGGTGAAACTGTGTGCAGCCAGTCTCACTCTTTCTCATGTCAGAGCAGAGCAATGACACAGCGTCTCAAATAGCATCAGTGGTCTCAAGGACGCAGCACCAGCACCGAGGGTCACACACCTCAGTTTTACTTAGACCTGCATGGGCATACGGTCCAATTTTCCTTCTATCGATTATGGACTGATAACACTGTTGGTAGGGTAGTAGGGGGGAGAAAATGAAAAGAATGAAGAAATTGTATTCCATTTGGCCAGCAGCAGAAAGCAAACCCTAAAGGGAAGTTAAGGGACACTAGTAGCATCTGAATGCTGAGTTATAATGAAGGCAACCATGTATGGTGCTGTGTGCTTTACTTTCATTATTTCACTTAACCCCCACATCTCCCAGTTCAAAAGGGTTGCACTTACTCGTGGGCAAGCACTCGTATTATCTCCATTTTCTTACAGGTGGGAGCTGGGATTCAGGTCGGTTCAGTAACTTGACTTAGGCCAGGTAGTTAGTCTAAAATGAGCAGGAGTTCAGTCACAAATCTGTTTCTTTAAAGCTCAGGTTCTAACAACTATGTTCTACCCCTTCTCAGCATTGGGAGAATCAAGGAAAGTTGCATAACAGAGGTTGGATGCCTGGAAAGGCTGGGGCAAGGCCAGGAAGACAGGAATTGGGAAACACTCAGGTTTAAGGTGAAGTCACGAATAGTTTAACAGTAAGAACTTGGCTGAAATGATGGAAACCCTACTCAAGCTATCTTAAACCATAGAGGAAGCTTTTGGCTCAGGGAATCAAACTATGGCACTAGTGGGGGAAGGGTCCTGTGGTCTTCATCTAGAGAAGTAAAGGCCTCAGCTCTCTGTCTCTGTCTCCCCATACTTCAGCTCTGCTTCTCTCTTTTCACTCATTAACACCAGCTCTCCCCATGAGGCTGCAACCATGTCTAGAACCTGCCTCAGGATTTTATCTTTATAGCTCCATGACTTGTGAGGAAAAAGAGCTGTTCCCCTTAATTTGAGTTAGGAAAATCCCAGGAAAATTTATGACTGGTTTTGCCTGCACTATTTACCTCCCTGTATTGGAATCTTACCCCAACCAACCAGAGGGTGGGAGTAGGAGGAGAACTGCTTCCTCTTCTAGAAAAAGAGGAAAAAGAGATGTTTGACTGACAATAACATATGCCTCCTACAAACAGAAACCAGATTAGCTATCAGAATAACAGATGTAAGAAACTAACCATGGATGGAAAATACACCTTAAAATCAGGGGGTTTTTTTCTGCCTAATAAAGCTTCCTGCTGCCAGAAGATGATCCATGCCAACCCAGGATCTACAACATCAGAGACTCACAGAATCCTTCCATCTCCTGTCTCTCCCCATTGCGTACTATGATCCATCCACATTGTTTTTCCTTTGGCCACTTTTTTGTAAGTACCAAACTCCATTCCTTCTTAGATTATACTAGCTGTTTCTCCGTTTGCAATGATTTCCCCCAGTTGTGCAGATCTCAGCTCAAATGCTACCTCCTGATAGAGGACATCTCAAACTACCTTTTTATTATAAGGCAATCCCTGGGGAGTTTTATCTTGTCATAGTAAATAACACCACTGACATTCTCATTCCCCTCTTTTCTCCTCTCCTCTGTTTTCTTTACTGTTTAGCTTCCCTAAAATATGAGTTCTCTGGGAGCAGAGATCTTTTCTGTCATCTTGCCCATTATAATGCCAGCACGGACAATAGTGTCTGGCATACTGTGTGGGTCCTTAATACATATTTGTTGAATAATTGATGAATCCTAGACTTAGAAGAGACTACAGCATTTAACTTGGTGGCTTGTACGTAAGAGGGGCTTAAAATATGTTTCTGAATAAATGCAAAATAGGAGAATCCAGGAAACCTATGTTTTTTTCAAACTGTGGTGGGAATTTGCTGAATTTGAATAGTATAACCAAGACTTCAGATCTTCACACCAAGGGTGAATGGCAAAGATCCACCTTCCCCTTCCACATTCTTATTAGGTGTCTGAGCTGCATGAGAGATACTTTGGAAATGACTGGCTTCTTACGTGGCTATTCATTTATTGAGCAATGTCATATGGTTTACATATTTTAGCTCCAATTCTGAGAGTTAAAGTAGTAGGTAACTTGCCCAGAGCCCAAAGGTTTATAAAAGGCAGAAATGGAAGTGTTCCAAATGTGCTCTAGCACATCTAGAAGATCTCAGAGTTGTGTATTTGGTGAGCTCTAGTAGTTGATACCTGCCCACAAACCCATTTCATTTTTATCTATGCCTGGCATGTGGGTGAACAGATGAAAATTGATTCATGGTTGTCCCAGAGGTCTTTGTCTCTTAGGACAGTGGTTGAAAAGTAAGGTCCTCAGAAGCACATCATTATGTCCTGAGGACATGTTAGAAATACAAACTCTGAGGCTTCATTCTTGATCTGTTGAATCAGAAACTCTGGGAATGAAAAACGGGGGTAGAGTGATGAACTGTCCTGGTTTGTCCAGGACTGAAGGGGTTCCCAGGATGTGGGATTTTTA
This sequence comes from Halichoerus grypus, assembly GCF_964656455.1. Classification (NCBI taxonomy): domain Eukaryota; kingdom Metazoa; phylum Chordata; class Mammalia; order Carnivora; family Phocidae; genus Halichoerus; species Halichoerus grypus. Next base: position 60,310,330 of record NC_135712.1, read on the forward strand.
GTTTTAAAACTTGGCCAGTCCTGGGCAAACTGGGATGAGTTGGTTCCTATATTAGTTTTTTTTTTTTATTGCTACCATAACAAATTACCACAAACTTATAGCTTAAAACAACACATTTATTATCTTTGTGGTTCTATAGGTCAAAATTCCAGTGTGGCTCTCACTGGGCTGAAATCAAAGTGTAGCAGGCTGTGTTTCTTTCTGGAGGTGTGATGAGAATCCATTTCATTGCTTTTTCCAGTTTCTAGGGGCCCCCTTCCTCTGTCTTCAAAGCCGGCAACGTTGTGTTTTTGGGACCATTCTTTGGCAGCCGCATGGCTCTCTGGCTATAGCCAGAAAAAGTTCTCTGATTTTAAGGACCAATGTGATTAGATAAGGCCCACCTCAAGATCCTTCCATTTGCCAAGTCCCTTTCATGTCAGCTAACATATTCACAGGTTCCAGGGAATAAGATTCAGACATCTTTGGGAAGCCATTACTCTGCCTACCACAGTTACCATAACTAGAAGTCAAATTTTCAGTAGTAAATACAGAATTTTCAGTAAGAAAACCAGTAAAGTCCTAGGCAGAGCCAGGACAAGTTGGTCCCTTCACTGGGGTGACAGAGGGCAGAGAAGAGCCGTCTCACTGTGGCGGTGGCCACATCGTGAAGTGGAGAAGGAGGCTCTGAGCTAGGCAGAAGTCAGAAGGAGGCAGATCTGTTTTTTTTGAGTTGCCTGTTGTGTGATTTTTGTGTAACCTGATTCCGACTTTCTCTTTTTCAAGCTTGTGACATGATCTCCCATCTGTAGACATTTTTGTGTGTGTCGAGTATAACCATACTAATTTATTATTAGTCACTAACCATGGGTAATTCACTGTTGCTTATAAAATGCTACATTAACTACTGCTACCATTTAGTTATCAAGTTTTGATGGTAGTGAAAACAAATCATGACTTTAATTGTCTGAATCTGGCTCTGTGTGTGTGATCAGCATGTGATCAGGACCTTGCTGAGTCCTACGGAGAACCGGTGAAAGACATTCACGGGATGCGGGCTGTAGTAGTAGCTCTTGCAGGGAAGCAATGTTCCATGAGTATTTTATTGTGTATGGGATATAGGAAGGATTTATTTGTCCCGTGTAAATATCTGACTCTCTCTAGTTCTGCCATCTCTTTAGATGAAATGTCACCAAACAAAACACCTTCTAAAATAGCTAGAAATAGATGCACAGATAGAGCATTGGTAATGCTGCTGAAGTTTTGTGACTTTAATATAAACATGGGTATATGAAACCAACGAATGTCTCTCTTCTTCATGGTGACTGGAAGGCTGGGAACGGAAGTGGAGTGAGGGCTTTGCCCCCCCGTGAGGTCATAGGTGCAGCTCTACTTTACATTATGATGTAGATGCTTCTCTTTAAAGGGGAGAGCACAGTCCCGGGAATGAAGATAGACATGCCAGTACTCAAATCCCAAGTCCATCCCTTATTAACTGTGTGACCTAAGGGACATTTCTTATCTTTGTGAGCTTTATTTTTCTCAGCTTTAAAAAAAGGATAATGAGACCTTATATTTGTTGTGAAGATTAAATAATAACATTATGTTTTAAGTGTCTGGTACAGAGTTGGCACAAGTAAATGGCAATTATTAACATTATTGGTTCACTTTTCAGAGATATCTCCAATAATCATTGAGGGTTTATAAAGGTGTTTTAGTCAGTAGTAGCCATTTTCACTCCTTGAAAGGCCATTCATTCAACATGCTTTCTATTCTGTGTCAGGCTGAAATGGATGGTATAAAAATTAATAAATGAAGAATCTGTATCTTCCAGCAACCACAGTCTTCCTGGAGAGATGACACTTGCTTGGACTGGAGGAACCAGTTAGTGACATTTGGAGGAGAAGAGAGCACACTACACTTCAAGAACAGCATGAGCTGAACCAAAGCACAGAGGTAAGATGCACCCCTGGTCTGTGTTGGGAATGACATGTAGTTTGGTATTGCTGTGATGTAAGTATATTAGGAAGGAAGTGGTCAGAGTTGTGGCTGAAGATACCAGCTGAAGCATGAAAGATCTCCATGGTGGCAGGGAACTTGGACATTGTCTGTGCATGGTGGGGATCCATTGATGGTTTTACGTGGGGAATGATGTAATCTAATTAAGATTTTAAAATATCACTCCAACCAGTCTATGGAGAAGAGATTGAAGGAGAGGAAGGGTGAAAGAGAAATTGGGGAGCTCAGTGAAGAGGCTCTAACAGTTATGGTATCTGCATTGAACAGAAACCAACTAAGGTACTTCATGAGACTTCAACTAAAGAACTAAAAGAGTGAGTGTGAACAGAGTTAAGGGAACCACCAAGACTGGGAAAGCATGCCAGAGCTAGCAACAGTGGGAACTATTACCAACCCCTGGCATGAACGGTCAAGGGAAGGGAATAGTGACGGCTGGAGCCATGGAGAAAAAGCACTGTGATAGGAGTTGTAGGAGTTGGGTTTCTGAGAAGTTGACCCCAGAGGATTCATGTGCAAGTGATTTATGCAGGAAATGCTTCTAGGAGGAACTAGTAAGGAAGCAGGGGAAGAAGCCATGCATAGGTACTATTTCATCAGCATCTGGTGGAAGGAAAGTGCTATACCATGAGGTAGGAGTCCGAAGGCCTGGTACCAGGTCTTCTGCCACTTAAGTCACTCAAAGTCGCTGGCTTTTAGTTTGATCATCTGTAAAATGGGGAAAGTGCACCTTACATAGCCATTGTGGGGATGAAATAGGAAGTATGAGGGTTTTGTAAGGGGGTATGCCAGTGTAGGGTGCTATGACATAGAAAAGTCGTAGATGTTTTAGCCTGAGTGATCTAGGGAATGTGAGTTCAGACCTGGGGCCACACATGGAAGCTGGTCTTAGGTCTTCTGGGCCTCATGTTTATGCTCTAGGCCTAATGTAAACAGTCTTTAAATTAGTTCCTGGACACTAATGGCTATCTTTTTATGACTAATAGAAAAGATCCTGCCAAATGAATTTTTATTTTTTTATAATGATGGTTAATTTTGGAGATTTTTATCTTTTAACATGGTTATAGCACCTAAATGATGGTATATAGGTACAAATTACTGTGATTATTATATTTTTGAAAGGTAAATTATCTGATATTGAGTCATTATCACCATAGGGGCTCTGTTGACCAACAATACTGTTATCTCGCTATTGGAAATCTGATGGTATACCTCAAATGAATAGAATTGCTGCCCTCTAAAATGATTTTGAAATCTTATTATTGCCATTATCACTATTTTACATTTCCCTAAACTTTTCTACAAACATTTGGGTTATAGAATAGTTTCTCACTAACTGATAACATCCAAGATACTGTGAGACAGTTTGGCAAAACTTTTTGCTGAGGAAAACCCTCTCATTATCTGGATGTTGAGGAGACAGGAAGCATAGCAAGGAGGGTGTCCTGTTGGGGCATCTGATTCCATTGTGATCGACACAGGAGTTACTTCCTCCGATGACAGCAGGAAATACTGGTAACCTTGGCAACACTGGCCCTTCCCATCCTTTTTAAATTGAAATCACTGTTGCTAGGATACATCCTAAAGCAAAAAGAGGGGAAAAGAGGGGAGCAAGAGAATGAGAGAAATGCGAATGGGAGGGGGAGAGAGGATAAAAGGGAAGGAGAGAAAATAAGAAGGAGAATGAAAAAGGAGGATAAAAGGAAAATAGCAAGTGGTATTTGAAGGGTTGGCTTCTGGATGTGAAAGAGGCTGTTGAATTATTGCCAAAATTAGAGAAGATGGAGTGGGGATAAAAGTAGAATGTTAGTTCCTGACTTACTGACAATCAATAATTCATGCTTCATTTTGACTTTGACTTTTCTCAAGCAAGCTACTTATCCTTGATGTGGGTGTTTTCATACTGCCTCAGAAGGGAAATGTTTATCAGCTCTCTTGCCTTTACCCAAACCTCCATCAGCATTCTTCCTTCTGATGCCTCACTTGTCCACTAGCCTGAAAATGAAATATCTGCAGAGAATAGCATTCTGTTAACATGCAGTGAATGCTCCTCTCTCAGGAGGGCACAGGCGAAGTTTCTCTGGTGTCCAGAGGAAGCCATAACCCCACCATCCATGCATCTGCCCTCTCACCTCTCGATCTCCTTTCTCTCCATGTACAGCTTGGAGAGTGGGGGAAAACGAAGAGTTGCAGCAGCTGACAACCTCTGAGTTCAGGGGAAGGGTGGCACTTGCTCTGGGTGATTGTAGCTTTTTGTAACAGGGGAGTCACATCATGCCAGACTTACAAATGAGGAGAACTGGTAGCTGAACGGTCCCTTCCTCTCTACTGTGGTGGGGAAAAGAGTCACCCTGGGCACATTCCCCCACTTCCAGAAAATTAGTAGGTTACCCAAGATAGAGCCATAAAGTCAGTGGCTTGGAAATCTTGGGCATCTTGTTACAGTTGAAGGGATTTTGTACACTTTGTTCACCATGGCATCTTTAGCACATAGACGAGCGCCAGGAACATGGTAGGTGCTCAATAAGTGCCAATGAATGAATGAAAAGAAATCACTTGCCACAGTCCTCTCACTGTTCCCAATCTTAGTTTGGGGGGTGCCCATCCCCTTTGACTGGGGTCAAAGCTGAGGAGATAGAGTGAGATTTTTTTTTCCCTAGAATTCCTAGCAATGAACTTTCACAGTCTTCCCCCTGGACATGAATGAGAAAGGAGGTAGTGCCTCGTTCTGCCATAGTCATTTGTAAACATGGTAGCCTAAGACAAGAGCTAATCCTAAGGAAGCAGAGCCGAGAAGGGAGGACTCTGACTTTCTGCCCAGAGGACTGTTTCCAGTGTCTCCCAAAGCTGCATACTCTTCAAGTATCCCGGAGATCAGGGTTCTCCACACTGCACTGGGAGCCACAGGGGAACAGAGATGCAGAGGTGCCCTTTTCCCAGTGCAACGGCCCACTTTGCCACCTGGGCACTGAATCAACATTGCTTGTGTTTTTCTGCTTTACCAAATTTCTAAAATCAAAAAACAAAGCCAAACAAAAACCAAACTGGTAACTCCCTTCCACGGGAGTAGCTCCCTTGGGGTCTAGCGTTTCAGATTTGGCTGAGAAACCTTCTTCCCTCTTTCACCTCATTATTCCCACTCCATAGCTGCTCCTGAAATCTTTGGATTTTCTCACAGATTTCCTTTTTAAAGGTACCTTCCACTAATGCAAATCAATAAAACAGACACCAAGAAGCTTCCCACCCAGTAATTTATGATAGTCCTTTAGACTACTTGAGTTTCAGATAGGGCTCAACCGGGACCCACTACCATAAATAAAATAAAAGATATTCTAAAGGGCTCATCCACTGCCAATATTCTATGGCTTTGAATCTAATACATGATTTGTATCATCATTCTAGAATTTAAAACTCAATATTTTTTATGTCCCTATTATCTGCTAGGCATTGACCTGAACACTGGTTACTGCCATCATGGAACTTACAATCTAGTGGGCATGGGGGATAGATAGGCCATAAAAAAATGAACGAGATTTCAGGTCATGATATGTGCTACACAGAAGACAAAGCAGGGTGATGTGACAGTGCATCTAGGATGTGAGCGGTCGATCTTACCTAGGGTAGCCAGAAGGCCTCTTGGAGGAAGTGACAAGTGAACCAAGATCCAAATGGTGAGAAATATTTGATCACATGAAGAGACAGGGGGAGGTTGTTCTAGACAGAGGAAGCCACAGTTGAAAACTCTGCAGGGGAAATGAGTTTGGAGGGTTGTGTTTTTCTTTCTTTCTTTCTTTTTTTTTTTTAAGATTTATTTATTTATTTGAGAGAGAGAGAGCATGCACAAGTGAGAGGGGCAGGGAGAGGGAGAGAGAATCTCAAGCAGACTCCGTGCTGAGTGCAGAGTCCAACACGGGGCTTGATCTCATGACCCTGAGATCATGACTGAAACCAAAAGTCGGACACTTAACCGACTATGCCACCCAGGTGCACTGAGCTTGGAGTTTTAAAGAAAATTAACAGAAAGATTAATGTGGCTGAAGCAAGGGAGAGAGAGAGGTTCTAGAAAGGACAAAGTCCCATAGGGTCTTGAAGACCTTGAGGAGGAGCTTGGAAGCCAGTGCAAAGCAAGGGAGCAGTATATGATTTTAAAACAATCATCCTGTTGCTTTGTAGAGAGATGATTATAGGGAGGCAAGGATACAAGCAAAATGACGGGCTGGAGCTAATGCAGCAGTGTAGTTGAAAGGTGCTCGCAGCTTGGATTAAGGTGAGGCAGTGCAGCTAGGGAGACTGGATCCAGGCAGTGACAAAAGGTGGTAGAATCGAGGACAGCAACTAGGTTTGGGGCTGTGTGAGTGAGTGAATTGGGCTATTGTACTGAGGGAAGACATGGGATATAATATTTGGGGGGACTGAGAATTTCATTTGGATCTAATATGTTTATGTAGGAAGTTGAATACATTAGGTTGTAATGCAGAGAAGGTCAGAACTGGAGGTGTAGATTGTGGATTAATTGGGCCGTAGATGGTATTTTAATTATGCAGCTGGATGAGATCACCTGGGAGAATGGAGAGAGAGAAGTGCAGAGGGCCAAAGAACTCGCACATTTAGAGGAGGCCAAGTGAGCGGAGGAGGAAGTGCCAGCAAATAGGAATCTAATAAAGAAAAGCCATAAAGCTGGAGGAGAACAAGAGAGGCTGGTATCAAAGAGTCAGAGAAGGGAGCTGTAACTGTATTGACTGTTGCTCAGAGGTCAGGTTAGATACGTAGGAGATGTAACCGCTGGATTTGAAAACATTGGTGACCTTAGCAGGAAGTGTTTCAAAGCAGTGGTGGGTTGAAAATTAGACTGCACTGAGTTGAAAACTAAGAGGTAGCAATAAGGAGAGAGAGCAAGCAATTGAATTCTTTTAAGAAGTTTGGTTGTACAAAGAAGAAAAGAGATGGTGTAGCATTTGGAAGGAGATTTGGATTCAAGACAAAGTTTCTTTCACTTACAAAGATCAGAGATATGAGAGCATTTTTGAACATGAAATGGAATGATCGCCCTTGAGCCTTCCAATGCCTGGCCCAAATTCCAAGGGCCCGGATGTACAAAAGTAGATGGGTCCTCTCTGAGAACCTCTCAGAGGCCCGAAGCTCCCAGTCTTGGTAGCATGCCCCAGGAGGTGTGTCTTTTTTCATTGGTTATCGCCTCACTGTTACAACTCTGAGTTATTAAAAGGTCAATGCTGGATCCAGCTTTCCTCATCAAACTGCTAATACAATATTAGTTTTAGCCATCAAATCAAAGAAGAGAAAGCTTTCCTGGGTGGTTAATAACTAAGAAGACAGAAATTAAATTTGGCCTAATATTATTATTTAAAAATAAAATCGAACAGAAGTAGAAAAATGATGAGAAAAACAATCCCTACTGAAACAACCCTGTCCATTTTATGTTTCCATTCTGCATTATTTTGGGATAAAATTAGTTTACCCTTTTTGTTAAGGGATCTAGCAATTCTAGGTGCTTTTGGGAAATGAGGAGAGCAGTCTGAGCTGGGATCTGACACTGTCCCTGTAACAGAGTATACACTAAGTTTTAGTATTTTTTGAAGGTAAAAATAAAGCTTCTGACTTGAAAAGTTACCTCCTAGGAGAGAAATGGGAATTAACTTGGAGGCAGACTATCCTTTGTTCTGGAAAGAGCTATCCTTTATAGATTCCTAGTTTAGAAGAAACCCTTCAAAGAAAAGGATAAGTGTCTATACCGATAGTACCGTTCTTATCCAGTTTTTTTTATTTGGATTGGCCATGTAAACATGTCTTTATTTGGTCTAAGTGTCCCTGAGTGTTGGGTTAAGGTTGAGATGGGCACTGACGAGGCAGAATGGTGTTTTCCATAGTATGATCATTGGACCCCTCACATCAGCGTCACTAGGGAGTTGGCTAAAAATGCATAGTCCTGGTTGCCACTGCAGACCTATTGGATTAAAATCTTTGTAGATGGGTCCACAAATATGAATATTCAACAAACTCTCCAGATGATTCATATCAGTTGTGTGCTCCTAAATGTTCAACTCTTGGTTTTGGGGGTAGGGTGGTGGGAGAAGCCCTGATATATATTATTTACCAGTATCTCTTCCTCTACACCAAAAAGAGAGGTTAGAATAATAATAATAAAACCCTGATGGAAATAAAGGGGAGTTTGGTGACTATTTTCTTTTTATTTTTTGTCAAGGACTATTTTCACTACTCTGTAGTTCAGGCTCGCAGCTGACATTTATATTTAGCAAGCTCTGCTTTCACCTTGCCTCCTCTTTTCTCCGAAAACAGATAAATCTTTCTGTTTGATAGTTGCTGCCAGTCACGTCTCTCCTCCTCCCCTTCTCCCTCCAGCCAATCCTTCTCTTTTCAGTGCCTCTACCCCTTCCCCCACAGCACTATTTGGATGCCCACCCTTTATCATCTATGTTATATTTGTAGCTTTGTCTTGAACACGACAAAACTGGGATTTCCAAGGCTGCTTCTGTACCCTCCCTCCCTGAAACATTTATGTAAAAAAAAAAAAACGGGGGGGGCGGTTCTCAGAAGGCAGGAAACTAAAAAACTGATTGGACCCAGGAGAGGGCGGCTGCTGCCTTAGACCGGAAGCTCATCAGCTCATCTCTTCGCTCCAGAGAGAAGTCACTGGAAATTCTTCACGCCCACCAGGGTGTCACACACATTGCCTCCTTCAACCTGAGGCTGACCTCAGAGCCGAGGTGCAATCTTATCACCCACCTCATCACCCTGTCACCTGATAATGCATCCCTGTCACATTCTTCTCAATAAACCTTATAATATCTGCTCTTCTCAACACCTGGGGCCTAACCCCCCGGCATTCATCTCAGAAAGATGACCCTGAAGTTCCTTTCATCTGTTACAGGATTAACATGATACATCAGTGTCCTTTTCTTTTCCCAGTGGGTTATGCGTTTGGTGGTTACAGAGCCCAGTGGCACGAGGAGTTTAAGGATCTGAATTGTTTATCCTGACTCATCCTGTGGTCAACTTCAACTGAAGAGCTTAACAGCTCAGCCTTCAGTTTTTCCAGTTATGAAAGACAAATCGTACATAATAAAGCTCCCTCCTACCATGCACACACACTTATTTCATAGGTATTTTTAAAGGATAAATAGCGATAGAAGTTTTATCAGTTCGGGATCAGTTCTTTGGTTGACTTGCGAACAAAGCTGGATATTGTTCGGTATGCCATGTAAAGGTTTCATGTTTTCAGAGAGCTCTATTGAAGTGCTTTGTATGAATCATCCCTCTCATTCTTCCTAACAACCCTGTGAGGGTTTTCTAGATGAGCAAACCAAGGTTCAGAGGACTTGAGGTAATAGGGAGAGAGCTGGCATGGAAACTCAGGTCACTGGCTTTCCCTAATGACTCTCAACTCAGTGTCTCAGACATAAGTAACTCCATAGCAAGGTCTTTCTCTTGAACTCCAGACTGTATGTCCAAGTGCCCTTTGGGCATTGCTATTCTTTGGAGGCTGCCATTGCAAGACAAAGGCTCTTCCTGATCTGGCAACTGCCTTCCCATCTGGCCTTCTTGTATACCTCTCTCCCTCTCTATGTTGAGCCCTACTGAACTACTTAACAGTTTGGCAAAAACATGTGCTGTGATAAATCCTGTGGTCTCCCACATGTATCTTTCCTTTGGAATCAAGGCATATATTTTCATAACTACTAGAAGTGCTGGCTATTGCCCACTGATAGGTGAGAATTTCTAAAGAAATTGCCTTCTACCAAAAGGAGTTGCCATGAAGAAAGTTACACCTCTCTCCAGAAGCAGCCTGCATTTCATGACTGGTCAGTTCAGGGGGTATAAAGCCCAATACTCAAAATGGACAACTCTGAAGGCCATTCCAACTCAGAGCCTCTCCCATAGGATTGGCTGAGTCTTTGTTGGAACTGCCTCGCTGTTCAAACTTTTTCCTCTGCCTAACCCTGCTCCTCTTCCCCCCTCACAAGTTTTTTTTTTCTTCCCAAGAGCCCTCTGCCGCACAGTCTGTTTCCTGGGAAGTCTGACCTAAAACAGCTGTTACCAGATTTGTCCCTACCAGATTTAAAATGGGATTTTTGAGCTATATTATCCTTTGGCTAGCTGGAAATGAGAATCCCATTACTGGTGGCAGGTGGAATTTTGATAACTCCTGGAATGCTGGAACAGTGCGAAAGTTATATCATCAGTTGTAAACTGGGATGGAAACTGAAAGAGAATGTATTGGCAGGTGTACTGTCTCAGGAGATTAAGAGGTTCTAGGAGAGTAGTCAATATAGAGACTGTGGAATCACATGGCTTTGGCTGAGTGCTATCAGACATTAGAGAAAGGCAATGAAGGACTGAGAGTGATTAATCTCAAATTTAGGGCAAAGCAAGAGAGCCAGAAGTCCTGAGGGTAGAAAAGCTGAGGACCAGAGCTAGAATATGATTTTAAGTACAGCAGAGTTCCAGAGAAGATTAATTTGTCAACCTGGTAAATCTGCCTTACCAAGTTCATGGCCTTAATTGCAAAGGAATGAGGCTCTGAGATTTAAGATGGTGCGTTATCTGGGTTTATGCCTTTGGAAATCTTGAATCCTCAGTTTCCCCTGCACCCAGAGAAGTACCCTATTCCTTCCTGAATAGGGAAGTTATCATTTCTTTTTGCTTGCAAGATAGCAAAATAACCTATACTCCCACACTTCCCCTCATCTATCTCCACCTTCCCTCTTGGCCACCAGACCAATAACTGGGTTCAAGACACAACGTAACTGGCTGGGGAAGAGTTTGGTCTTTCTACTAGCAAAAGAAAGGAACTGTACACACAAAGAGCTGCAGGACCTGGCCAACATGTATCAATAGGCCCAGGAAAGAAAGTATGGACTTGATCCTGAGGTTCTGGGTCAAGGTGGAGAGTGTGGGAGAATGAGGGCAAAATGTAAGTTTGGGTAAGGGGGAATTTATATGGAACATTCTCCATTGGTGCAGGACTTAATACCCTGTCAAGGACCCAGGAGACAGTGCTAACATGCAGCTAGAATGGCTCCTAGAAGCTTGGAAACAGCTTTCGTACACACTAACTAAAAATACCAGACCTTCTCTGGTACATGATGAAAGAAGAGATCAAAAGGTTTAGAGAAGTGGGTATGCTGGAGTGGGTGTACTATGCAAAGCAGAAAATCCATCTGCTAACCAGCTTAAGGGTCCACTGGACACTCCATTTACCGGAGTGATAAAGGGTGCACTGATGAGAGGGGCACCAGCATAAACGAGGTACTCAGTGGTGACTGTTCGCTGTAGGCGAGGGCTGATGGTGGAAGATGCTGGCACAGGATTGGGAACCCTGAGAACAATAAAGAGGATGGCAAGATAATAGAGGCCAGGGGGTGGCACTTCACTATCAAAAGCAAAGTAGTCACCATGATCATAATAAATGGCCAGTCTGAGTAATAGCCAGGGAAGCCTGACCCACACAGGGCCAAGGAGATGGTTAATAAAACACAGTGTACCACAGGCAGTTAACAAAGGCATGCTCCATGTATGCAATCAAAGGAGTCAGATTTAGATAATCAGGAGGTTGAGAACTTACTGTAATAAAAAGTCAAAATCGCTTATTCAGTTTCTGGAAACTGAGCCAGTTCTCTCAGGCCCAGATCCCACTGCTTAAAGGAGAAGTCAGGTCTCCAGGAGGGAGAGACCTTCAACCCTTTATTAAGCATATGTGATAATGATTCCCTTAGTACTTCCTCCAGGTACCTATGACTATTAGAATAATCATGCCCTGAGAAAAATGAGAATACCAGTTATTTTGAGTAGGTTTGTAGACAGGGTCTAAGTTAATAGTGATATCCAGGGACCTAAAGGATCATTGTGGCATCAATTAGAGTAGCAGCATATAGGAGCCAATTAACAAGTGGAAGCCTGGTCTAGTTCTATCTCACAGTGAGTTCACTAGGTCCATCGACTCACTACATAATCATTTCTCTGATTCCCAGATATAAAATTGGGACATACTTGGTAGTTGGAAGAATTGCTATATTGGTTCTTTGTCTTTGGACTGGCACATCCCTCTTTCAACCTGCCAACGTTACTTGCCTATATGTGAGCAAACTAATGAATTCATGGGTGGCATCATGTCCCCTATTTGAATCATTAGTATGACTTCTACAAAAAAACAGGTGGGTCTTTGAAGATGAGAGTGGACTTCTGCAAACTCCATCAAGTAGTAGCCCCCATTGCAACTGCTATCCTGTATGTGGTATCTTTGCTCGAGCAGATTAACACAGCTTCAGATCCATAATATATAGCAATTAATCTGGCAATGGGATCTTTTCCATACCTTTTAGGAAGAAGGATCAGAAGTAGTTTGTGTTCGTGTGGACTGGACAGCCATATATAATGGTCTTGCCCCAGGCTATGCTAACTCTCTTGTCCTCTGGTATAATACAATCCAAAGGGACCTAGACTCTTTATTCTTCAGAACATTATCAGTCCACTGTATCTGTGACATGTCACTTGGACTGCATGAGGAAGAAATAGCAAATACGTTGGAGGCCTTGGTAAGACACATGCACTCCAAAGGATTGGAGATAAATCTAATGAAAATTCAGGGCTCTGACATGTATGTTTTTAGGAGTATAGTCATCAGGGACATGCCAGGATATTCCTTCCAAAGAAAAGGAGAGATTAGTGCATCTTGTATCTTCCACCCCTAAGAAAGAAGCACAACACTTTTAAGGTTTCTTTGGGTTCTGAGGATGGCATATTTCATACTGGGAAATATTGTTTCAACCCATTCACCAAGTGACACAGAAGGACTACGAGCTTTGATTAAGGGCCAGAGCAGGAAAGAATTCTGCAGCAAGTCTGGCACAGATGGTCCTGCAGAAATAATGGTAGTTATCTGTGATGGAAAAGATATTGTTAGAGGTTTGTGGTCAGCCCCAGTTGATAAATTGCAAAAAGGACACCAACCAGCTACTTGGTGATTAGTTGATTACATTGGAATCTTTCTGTCCTGGAAATTAGTGATTCATTTCAACTGGGAAGGAGACATATTTTGGGATAGGTTCCCTTTCCTTCCTACAGGGCTTCTTCTAGCACCACCATAAGAAGGTTTACAAGAAAAAAAAAGAAGATTTACAGGAATATTTGATCTACCCATACTATATACTGTAGAGCATAGCCTCAGACCAAACAATGATGTTGCAGCAATGGGCACATGACCACCTATCCGTTGGGCCTATTACATTCTGCACTAATTGGAAGTTGTAGGTCTGAGAGATGATGGAATTGACTTTTGAAAGGGCAGCTGAGGTATTGGCTTGCAGATGATAGTCTATGAGGATGGGGCACCATGTTTCAGGATGCAGTAACAAAGACCCTTATATGGCTCTGTTCCCTAATGGATCCAGGATGACTCCACTTATCAGTCCCGGTGACTCAGTTGAGGAATGTATTATTCTCAAGCATGTGTTTATGGCTCTGTGGGTCTATACTAAGTACTGGATCCTAAAGGAAGGATCTCTTATTCCCCTTTTAAGAGTCCCATTAAACTTTAAGCTATGACTACTACATGATAACCTAAATCTCCGCATGCTGAGTCTAGCAAGCAAGGAAAGGAAGCACAATATTGGTAGAGATCATTGACTGATCATTAGGAGGAGGTAAGGCTACGACTACACAATAGGGTCCAGAAAGAGTAAATCTAGTAGAATAAATAATCTACTCTACTGACTTTAATCAAGAAATGGACAAGTACAGAGGCGCCTGGGTGGCTCAATTGGTTAAGCATCTGTCTTCAGCTCACGTCATGATCCCAGGGTCCTGGGATCTAGCCCCACTCAGGCTCCCCGCTCAGCGGGGAGTTTGCTTCTCCCTCTTCCTCTGCCCCTCCCCCCACTTGTGCTTGCTCTCTCTCTCAAATAAATAAATAAATAAATATTTCTTTAAAAAAAGAAAGAAATGGACAAGTGCAGCAGCTGTAGTATGGCATGGTTACCAGGGGCCCAGGAACTCAGTGATGACTGTCGAAGTCATACTACTAGGTAAGCCACCTAGACCATGAGAAGTACCAGACTAGGGTGAAAGGAATCTAGAATGAATCATAGAGGAAGGAGATGATGAGTGTCAATTTCAATCTTAAGACCAACCTTGGTGGGAAAGGCTGACTTTCACCTTACTCATTTTCCTCTTGTAAATTTCTCCAACAAGAGAGACCACCCAGACATTTGAAGGCGTTCTTTTCAGATGGAATGACTTACTATATGAATCAGGTGACTCTAAGTGGTGCAAACGTGGCCCATATTGGATGCTATGATGTAACATCTAGATCCCTTCTTCAGAAGGAATGTATTCATCCCACAGTTGTTGCTGATAGGCTATAACTGATACGGTCTCTGGAAATTGTCCTTGGTTGAAGGGAGCTGCCTTGTCCAAGGCCACACCCCCTCCCAGGGGCAGTCTAATTGAATCACTTGATGCTGCGGACGTGCAGGGTTTCAGCCTTCTTGTCATGATGCAAACAAGTCTTAAGGGATATCCCAGCTCCAAACCTCCCATAAGTCTGAGCTCCCATAGGTCTCTGTCAGTTTCTCTTCTTACCCAATCCTCTTCTCTCATTCTTTATTGGTGGTATTCTAGAAAGTACTCCCTTATAAATAACCCTCATGCAAATATATACCTCAGAATCTGTTTTCTAAGCAACTGAACCTGAGGTAAGTGCTCTTACTGCTTTCAGGCTTTTCAACATGCTAATACCTCAGCTTGAAGTGCCAAGTTGCCTATCTTCAGCTTTACCTAAGCCAGTGATTTGCAACTCTCCTTTCCCATTAACATTATTTAATTGCTTTTAAAAAATAACAATTCTGAGGACCTATCCCCAAAGCAATGAAATCAGAATCTCTGGGCATGGAGGCCTAACATCTATATTTTCCAAAGGCTCCCTTGATGTTTCTGATGCATAATGATGGTTTAAAACTACTGATCTTAACAATGCTTGCTTATCTTTTGGATATCAACCAGCTGTCCCTTCTTCTGAAAAGTTCTCCATGATCTGATTCCTTAAGGTCCCGACACTTACTGCCCCCTGTGCTTGCCTCTGATTGGGGACTTATCACACTCTATAATTACCCTCTTACTGATCATTTTTGTCCACCTGACTATGAACTCCTTGAGAGAGAGATTATATCTTAATCATTGCAGTAACCCCAATGAATAGCCCTGTGTCTGGCACATACTTCTTTCTCTCTACATATATGTTAAGTAAGTGGGATGTAGATTTGGGAGTCACTGGCTTTCAGATAGTAACAAAAGCTGGGAATGAGGTTGAGATTACTATGGAAGGGTGTACAAGTGTCAATCTTTTTTACATATCAGAAATCCTTTTTAACGTTAAAGTTTTAATTACAACAGAAAATCCAACATACGTTTGAAACAATTAAAATACATATGTAGGGAAACTTAGTACATTTATTTTTTCAGATAGTACACATTTGGTTTCAAGAGCTTCTTTTGATTATGCAAAAGTCTGCTCAAGAATTTCTCTAGAAGGAGAGTAGGAACCAGGACAGAACCTTTGGAACATTGATGCGTAAGAGTAAATGGAAAAAGAAGTGGTTGCCAAGGACAGAGCGAAGGGTGGGCCAGAGGTAAGTAAAGACCATTCAAAATGTTGCAGAAGCAAGGGAGGAGGGAATGTTAAGCTGTTAATGTCCAGAAAGGTTGGATAACAATTGGTTTTGGCTATGAATTTCACCTTTTAACTTTCTTTCTTCCCTTACCCTAACCACAGCCTTTTTGAGAAGAATGGGTTACCAACACCCTATGTTATGACCTTTACCCTTAAATATACAACTCTGCATATTGGGACAATCATTTAGAAGATATAAGGGTGGGAAGTTAATAGTAGAAGCAAAGCTGAAAGAAACTACATAGTGGACCATGAGGTAGAACCTGGCAATAAAAACATAGGCCATGAGTAATTCAAAGACAAATCCATAGACCAGATGAATAAGCAAGTAATTTTACTTCTTTAAGTTTTAATTTTCTCTGGGAAATAATTAGCAATTTGGATTTGATTGATTTTTTTACATTTGACCAGAATTTATTTATTCATTCATGTGCCCATAATGCACTGTGCTAGACACACTCGTTCATTTCATCAGCAAATCCTGTCAGTTCTGCCTTCAAAATATGTTGAGAATCCTACTACTGCTTTTGTGTACTGTGACCATCTTGCCCCAAGTCACTATCTTCTCTTTTCTGGATTATTGTAATCACATCTTTAATTGGTTTTCTTTCCTGCCTCTCACCTAATCCCCACTACAATTTAACCTCCATATAGCACCTAATGTAATTCTTCAAAAATCATGCAGATCATATTATTCCTCTGGTTAAATCCTCCAAACAGTTCCTTCATCACTCAAAGTAAAAGCCCAAGTCTCTTCTAGTTGCATTCCTACCTGATCAGAGCCCACTACCACACTCTTGTCATGCAATGGTTTACCCTCCTTTACTCTATTCTAGTATCATAAGCCTCCTAACTTTTGCTCCAACACCCAAAAATTATTCCCACTGCAGGGCCTTTGCACATACTGTTCTGTCTGGCCAGAAGGAGAAATCTGCTTTGTTGGCTTCCTCCCTTCCTACAGGAGTCAGCTTAATTGTCACCATTTCATAGTGGTGTTTCTCGGTTACCACTTAATAAATATCACCGATCCTCTTGCAATGTCATAATGCTCCATCTCCTTTCCCTGGGTTATTCTGTGCATCTATCACTTGGTCAGCTTCGTTTACTGCAGTGCCTAGAACAGTGCCTGGGATGTGGCTGGCATTCAAAAAAAAGTATTTGTTGAACGAATGAAGTGAAAACAGATGTCTACTTGTGAGAGTCAGAAAAAACTCAGAATTCTATCTGAGCACTTAACAGTGCTTTTGTGTTGAGAAAAATCCTCTCTATATCAAATTTGGCAGGGAATTCTCTCTGCTTTTTTTCTTTTTTGAATGGTATTGTGATGTCATTTCTCCCATGACCATTCATCGAATAGGTGTTTCTATGGTTACAGTGTTATTTCTAGTCAGAATCCTGCTGAGGAGAAACCTGAATTTGGTATTCCAGTAAGGCAAGATTCCCATGACATACTATTAAGATAAAGATGGATTTTCACAAATCAGCTTCCTGTGTCATTCACCAAATTATTGGAAAGGTGGAATAGAAGATATATTTAGGGGTTAACTCTGGAGTCCTGAAAAAACAGCATTGTAGGAAATAGACAAAATGAGTTACCAGTACATCTGCTCATTAGTGAGGGTCACAATGAAATCAATCCAGTTTTACCTTGCTTCCCACTCCTGGAGCCCTGGTGTACCTGTTGTCATTATGCCCTCGTCTTTATACCCTGTCAAGCTGTGGATTCCATAGACTGCTTATCCCTTCTGTTCTATTCTGGGGATAGGAATAAAAATACAGATGGGTATACCTCTAGAGCCTAATTTGTGAGTTTACCCTAGAAAACAAATGAAGTATGGCTAATGTTGACATTCAGTGAGTAAATGGGGAGCTGGCTGCGTTAGAACATCACAGAGGCAATAACCACACAATTTATACACATGCCTTAGCTCCTTAAGCTCAGTTTCTACATAGCCAGCATAGAGAACCATGGAGAAGATAAAAAATTGTATTTTTAGCTTTGTCTCATTTTTTTCTTTTTGGTGCCCCTTCTATCCTGGCTGCTCTTCATCCCACCCGTCTCCAATCTAGCTCCTATTACTCATAAACTGCCTAGGGATGAACCATATACAGTTCTGTTGTTAATGAATTACGAAAATGTGAAAACATTTCTGTAGCTATACAAATATCTTCATGAAATCTTTAAGGAACATTGCAAAATGCAAATTAAGTTGCATATGTATGACCCAAATAAAAGGACTTTCATGTCCAACCCCAGCATTATAAGGCGCTCGAAGCCAGTATCAATGTAATCACTGAAAAGCAGTTTATGTTTTTGTTGAAATCTCTCCAAAATGTGGCAAGAGAAATTGTATCTTAAATCCTAGTACAATGTATTCTCACCCTGTGCCTTGCTGGGGCTCTGTTTGCTAGTTTCCTCTCCATAGGCTATCTAGCTCTGCTTGCTCAAGCCCGTTCCCTCAGCATGTTTAAAAATAAACAAAACAACAACAAAAAAACATTGTTCAGGACTTATCATGTCTCCCAGAGTTCATACAATCTTTGAAAGAACTAAGCTTTCATTCATTTATTCCTTCAATAAGCGTTTACTGAGCACATACTATGTACCATGTACTCTGAAAGGAATAAGAACTGACCTCCATGTTTAAGAAAATCAATATATAATGTGTGCATTCTGGAGCAGGGTAAGGAGATATGATATAATCAGCATATTGTTGAGCAAGAGGTGACAAATTCTGTGAATCAAATAAATGAATAAAATCATAAAGAAGTCTCTGATCCTTCTGGATAACTCAATTCCTTATTTCCTTGGTGAATAGCCTCATTGATTCTCTATCCTTAAAGTTTTCCCTCCACTAACCCTTCCAAATTGAAAAGAATTCAAGGCACCACTCTAACTCAGGTTTTAAGATCCACCTTTTTGCAGATGTATTTTATGACTAAATTGCTCTGTCTGTCTGACAGAGGTCATTAGCTTCTTGACTAAGATCTATGCCTTTTTCTAAGTCTATCCCTGCACTAAGTAGCTGCTATTTCACAAATAATAAATAAAAAATGGTGATGACTCTGAGTGTTTGTGATCTACTCACTGGCTTCTAAAATATATCTTTCATTTCTTCTGCTGGGAAATATGGTAAATGCTTCTCAGAGTAATTGAAAAAGTTAGTTTAGCTGTTCATACCAACATTTTAAAAGGTCTGAGTGAGAGTAGATAGAATCAATGATTAGGTGAACTGATTTCCTGGGACCATAGAGTTTGAGTATAAAGAAATATGACACCTTATCTGGGCCCAAGAAGGATGCAGCTGTTTGGATTCTTATTTAATCAATTATAGATAAAAGAGAAATTTTGCTTAATAAAATGAACTGAGTCATACATAGCTGGCTGTGGGGCACATCCCTTTCAGAAATGTGACTTGGGAGCTACATTTGCAATTACTCTCGGCCAAAATGACCTCAGACTCCTGAGTCCTCCATAGGATTTCATCTAATGTAATTTCCTGACTTTGCGATGAGAATTCTTAAAACACTACAGGTTTCATAGCGAAAAGGCACATGTGGCTTGGAAGTTCCACTGGGGAGAACTGCACCAGAGTCAGGCAAGCCTGAGGATCCACCTGCCCTGCTGCTCAATTTCCTCTGACTTCATGTTGGCCTCAAAGTTACCATTTTAGGGTTTTCACTCTTGCTTAGACTCCCTCCACACAAGGCTTGCCATGTATGTCTGTAGTAGCCGTGGTTATTAGAATGCTAATATGTAGTCAGAAAGCCAAAAGTTTGGATCAACAGATACAAAATTTTAGTTATTAGGAAAAATTGAGACAAATACTTAGTTGCTGTTTGGCATCAAATAATCAAGTATTTAACTTTCTCACTGAATTTATCAGTCGTATTCAGTCAGTGAACCTCATTACAGTTGAACAGTGCACATCAGGACTCATCCTTTATCTGTTTTTAGTTCTATTGTTGAATATTTTACTGTACTTATCTAGACTCTGTAGACTTAAACAGGTTTATATCCATACATTAGCTTTGATACTTCAGTCAAATAGATAAACAGATAAATAGACTTTTAAAATAATCTTATCTTTTCTAATTTAAATCATCAAGGAACATTAGGTTTAATATAATACAATGTTGATCATGAAGGTTATAAAGCTATAACCCTATTATGCATACTTTTAATTTATGTAATTTGTATAAATTTGGAGGTAAGACTGTCAGTAATGATGACACAGATATGCATATAGATATGACAAGAAGGCATTTAGACTGCTGCCAATTCCAAGTTTGTAACATAACTTTTGAAACTGACCAGGAGAGCACACTGCAGACCTACATATCCCTGAGGGTTCATTTTCCACTATGATAACACCAGCTGTATGGAACCCTTAAGAGTCACAGGTTATGCTAGAAAGAACAAATGTCTGAAAGAGCAGTTCTCCGTGAAGTGAGGTGTGCTCGAGCTTGTGATTGTTGATGCTTTCATGCGGTGCTGTGTCACTCTGCTAGATTACTATGGGCTAGTATATTTCGGGTCACAGAGGTTGTTCTGGGTATGCTTAAATGTTCTCTACATGTGGTTTATGGGCGATGGAAGATTCTCATTGGACTAGCACATCTGTCCCTAGGTGAAAAGAAAAACATGACAACTTCTCAGGTTGGAACAGCCACCAGGTTAACAGTGAGAAGAATTCAGTTTATAGCTGCCATTTCAAGAGAAGCAGTTCATCAGCTAGATGAGAAGGCTGAGGGCTTTATGATCACAGTGACATTAGAAAAATCAGTCCCAGATGACAGACCGTTTTCTGTTTTCAGTTATACATCTGTCCAGTCTGTATTAGTGACAGGTGGTTGAAGTTATTTTGTTTAAACTTGACCTAGTCTGTTAAAATTTGCGTGAAAGTGGTCTCTAACAATGGTTAATTCTTTACAGGGGAAGTTGGGTCAAGCACTCAAAAAGATGCATCACTGAAACCATCTCTACTGTTTAGATCTCCTAATAATTGTCAAATTTAAAAAAAGGGCGAAGTGATTTTCATATGACTTGCTATTTTTTATTACCTGCTAAATTTATTCTCTTTGTTCTCTGGTCCTGCCATAAGCCAGAAAAAAAAACACCAAAAAACAAAAAACCACACACACCAAGAATGTAATATGGCCCACAATTTCATAATGTATTAAATGTATGCAGTTTATTACTTCCAAGGACCTGTACTTTTGTTACAGTATCCTTAGCATTACATGCAGGTGACCCTCTTAAATAGTGCTGCACCTGCCAGCATTCTTTACAACCCAGCCATCCCCATGGCCTCCAGGCCTTCTCCCGATTCCCAGGACACCTGAGACATCATCATTTCCTCTTATAAACTCCCAGAAAGTTCATGGGGTTTCTTGACTCAACAGATTTATCAAGCATGAGACACTGGGCATACAGCATACTGAACAAAGCCTACCATCCCCTGCCCTCCTGGTGCATTCATTCTACTGGGAATTTGTGTGAAATCAGACTCCACGAACTTCCCAGGATAGACTGGAACCTGCAGACCTAAACAGGATTCCTCACAAACTTCAATAATGTCCAAAACAGCTGCTCCAAATTTCAGCACAGATCCTAATATCTTGGAGTTTGGGGGACTCTGGAATGGACCAGAGTTGTGGAACCTTCTCTTACAATGGGACTAGCAGGAATAAAGTCATGATAATAAAGCCTTCCACTCTCTTTCGCTGTTCTCGGGTTGTTTTAGTGAAGTGGACCCTGAGGAAAATGTGCAGTTGTCCATACAAACCCAAATAAAAAGCATCAAAAAAGCAAAAAGATCAAAACAAATGTCGTTACATATATTTCTCATTGCAGTGCTAGGGTGTAGTAAAAGAGTATTGCATAGACTTTGTTTTTGATGTCTAAGATCTTAGGAACTATTAGTCTGGCTGATAGCACAGGTTGATTTGACTCCAGGTTGTGAGACTTGGAAAACTGTAAAGAGATTTGGGTGTGAAATGAAGTGACTTACACAATTCCTATGTGCAGTATTTGTCCCTGCGCAGATCAGCCGACCTGAAGTTGACCATTGGCTGTAGGCTTCTGGTACATGTGTCCATAATAACTTCAAGTAAGGCTTTTCAATGTAGACTTTCCTCTGCAACTGTCTCCAAACTGAATTCATAGAACATATTCATTACTTATATTGATCTTCTCTTTATTTTTACTTTTAATTTTAATTCTCCACAAAGCAGACTGTCAAAGGATTTGAAATTTTAAAGTGTTTTTGAATTGTTTTTTATAAATTCCTGGCAGTTATATAAAATGTGAAAGCAAAATCTGTGGTTTTTTAATTCTGAATTTCCTAAATTTATTAAAACACTGACCATTATTAAAATACAAGCTATAGGTACATGAAGAGAGATTTAGCAATACCGTGAGACAAAATCATGAACCGTTTTGCTACGTGGGTAACAATAACAAGACAGTGCCAGTGGAAGAAAAGGTGAAAATAGCTAACAATCTGTACAAACTTCTAAAAAGATTCAGGAGTGGAAGCAACCACTCCCCACATAACCCCTGAAATGTATGGGGAGTCTGTGGAGGCCACATAAATACATGCTACCTGGCAAGAACATTTTGGCACACCAGAAATGTAGGGACACAGGGAAGAATTTTGTAAAGGTTATTTGAGTGCCTAGGTTTTAAATTTATGGCCCTTGATCCACAAGTTGACATTTGCATGATAGAAAGAGATTTAAGTCCTGGATGAACTGTCCTTTACCACTTTTAATTCGACACCTGCCTGCTCTTAAGGTCCAGAGCGACACGAGTGTTGACGCTGACAGGTGGTTGAAGACTTCTGGTAGATGGAGGCTTTGCAAAGAACCTTTCTTTATTGATCTGGCCACATAGCACAGAGCCATCTTAAGTCTCTTTTTTGCTCAGTCTTTCCTCTAGTAATGCTTCCTCACAGGAGGTGTAGGGTACATTTGTTATTGTTTGGGTGCAAGGAGTCTATCTGTAATGACCTTCGGTAGAGCCAGGAAGCTGTGTGCCTCTGGACAACCCAATTATATGACAGGCTAGACAGAGTACGTTATGTTGGCTCCAGTGAATGGGCCAGGAAGCAAAATGATAAATCTTTATGATAAATGTTGATTGTTGGACAGGAGGAGAAAAGACCCCTAACCCCACCCCAATTTTCTTTTTCATTAGCCTCCTGATACCATCTCCTGAATAACATCGAAAGTAAGCAGCCTATAAATATTGCACAAGTTTCCAATGCTAAAAGCTGATGAAGTTTATTGTACTTATAAAATAGAAGGAAATGCTTTCAGTTTCCTATTTACAGGTCTCTAGGGAGATTCCAGGTATAATTTATGGCTTCAATTTAAAAATGGAGTGTCCCTTCACACATTGTCTTTCTTCTTTTGCTTTCTTTTCTCTTTGGTGTTTTATGTCACGCACAACATGTAAGTGACCACACACTCAGACACTCAAACCTTCCCTTACATACTTTTATTTTTGTTACATCTTTTTAATTACCCCTTTAAAGATAGTTCTCTCATAAGTTTCTCTTTGTTTTCCATATCTTTTTCCAGTCTCTTCTTAGTTGACATATAGACTATTCTTTCCACACATCTAAGCTTCCTCCTATTCCATGTTTGTATTCTGAAACCACCACCTATGTAGCCATGTCCTCATAAATTTAGAGATTTAACATATGGCTGGTAGTCTGCAACGAAAAATATAAAATACTGTCCATTTCCAGTAATGCTCACCCAGATTTTGTCATTGCTTTATATGGAGGAAAATCTAATGAGTATTTTGATGAATGGACTCTGAATTTAAAATGCTCAAAAAAGGGTGGGGGAGGGTGCTTCAAGAGACCTCTGGTGTCATAGATACTCTGTTTACTGATGATCCAGTGCTCTTCATAGGTCTGGAAACCTGGGCTTTCTCTGGACATAAAAATGACAATGACTGTGGGGATCATCTGGTGTAATATCTCCTTGCATTCACACCACTCCTGGTTTCATTGTTTGTGAGGTGCTGCATTTTAAAAACAAGTTTGGACTTGAATTATCACCCTGTGTTCTTGGAATCACTTTGCCTTTAACCTTTAATGAATTGCACTTTACTCCACACAATATCCCACAAGGCAGCGGTAGTGGCAGCATCTTAGTTTCCAGATGAGAGGGGAGAGAATGGTGTTGTGTTCCTTTATTTATCATACAAACCAGCTGACAAAGAGGCCATCCAACAGTGCTGGCTAAAGACATTAGAAGTTCAGAGCTTTGCCAAGGAGGCTTATAAAATGTAGGAGTGTCTTCACCCATGCCTTTTACAAGAATGTTATTTATATCCACATATAGAAGGGCATGGTGCAAAATAATGAATACTATTTTAGAGCATTGGTGAAGCGCCTCATTATTATTTAAAAATAATAATACCTGACATTTATTGGGGCTTACTATGTGCCAGAAGTTGAGATAGATTATATACATATTTTCTCATTTAAATTTAATAAGGAAACTGAAGGAAAGACTATTGTCCTCAACTTAACAGAAGACAAAAATGGGGTTCAAATAGGTGAAATAACTCACTTAAGGTCACATAGGCTGTAGATGGTGGAAACAGGTTGAAAATTCAGCTCTTTTTGACTCCATTCAGCTCATTTGACTTTTTGAAACCAAGTGTAATTTTAAAACCTGTTTTGAGTCACTATATAGTATTCTCTGAGGTAACTGGTTTTTTTTTTAAAGATTTTTGTTTATTGAGAGAGAGAGCGCATGAGCAGGGGGGAGCGCAGAAGGAGAGGGAGAAGCAGGCTCCCCACTGAGCAGGGGGCCCAATGCAGGGCTTGATCCCAGGACCCCAGGATGATGACCTGAGCCGAAGATAGACACTTAACCAACTGAGCGCCCTGCTAACTGCTTTTTTGAGATATTAAGTAAACATTTGGAAATCGTTTGCTTTTTTAGTTTTTTTTTTTGTATTTGTTTCAGTAAGAACAATCTGGATAACACTATACTTGATCTTTCATTAAAAAGACATTATACTCTTGAAGCAGAATAGAGGTGACATAAACAAGAGAAATATTAATAATTAAACATTACATAATGACTTTATACTAGCCTGCAAAATTTAATTTTTATTTCTAAAACTTAAGCAGTTTTTTTCTCTATGACTTTGGAGTTGGAAGAATTCTGTCTAACCTACTCCAAAATACCTCATTTATCTTGTCTAATCCAGAGTGTAACTCTCTGCTCCATAATGTTCTCTGAGATGTGAAAAAATTTCAGCAAAAAATAAGACTCTTTTATTGAAACTGTTGGTCTTAAACAGCATTGATGAGCAGTATAAATACTGTAATTCCTGATAAATTACTAAACTTCTAAATTAGGTACTCAAAGATTTGTGCAGTTTGGGTCTAAATCCATTTCTGTTTCTGTTACCACTCAGAACTATTCTTCACCCAAACTGGTCTCCAGACCAGTTTTTTTGTGTGTGTTTTCTTCCATTTGGAATGTTTTCTCTCCTGTTAATTCCCTTCTTTCCTTCTTTTTTGTACTGTTTGACTCTTTATAAATAGAACTATTTTATTCTATAGTTATTTGTCTCTAATTCTCTCCCAGTCATTATAAGCATCTGAGGTCAAAACTAGGTTTGCTTCTTTTCCCCCCAAAAAAGTTTTAATCAGTTTTTTTAAAGGTCCATTATATGTCAGCCCTCTAGCCAGATTTTTTAAATAGACTATTTTTAAGAATAGCTTTATATTTACAGAAAAATTAAGAATGTAGTACATAGAGTTCCTATATACCTCACTCAATTTCCCCTATTAATATCTAACATTGGTGTGATACATTTGCCACAATTAATGAACCAATATTGATACATTAGTATTAACTAAGTCCATAGTTTACCCAGACTTCCTTAGTTTTTAACCAAATGTCTTTTTCTGTTCTGAGATTCCATAACAATACCATATCACGGTTTTCATGTCTCCGTTACTCTTGGCTGTGAGAGTTTTTAGATTTTCCTTGTTTTTGATAACCTTGGTAGTTTTGAAGGGTACTGATCAAATGTTTTATAGGATTTTCTTCTACTGGAATTTGATGTTTTCCTGATGGTTAGACTGGGGGTTTTGTGGGAGGAAAACCTCCAAGAACCATTGTTATTACATCGTATCAAAAGTACACAGTATTAGTGTGATTTATCACTGTTGCTATTTCTTTGTTCATTTTAGCTAAGGTATGTTTCTTCAGGTTTTTCCACTGTAAAGTTATGTACCTCCTGTCGCTTTCCCAACTTATACTATTTGAAAGGATGTCACTGTGTATGACCCATCCTTAGGGGTGAGGATTTATGGAAGGCAGAGTATCTACATAAATCATTTAGGATTCTTCTGCAAGAGAGATTTCTCTTCTTCCTATTTATTAATCTATTCAATAATTTATGTCAGTGTGGACTTCTGGATATTTATTTTATGTTGTGTGTTATAGTCCAGTAGCACTTTATTTCTCAAATTGTTTCAGCCTTGGCCATTAGGAGTTCTTTCAGCTGGTTCCTACTTCTCTTCAGTATATCCCCACCAATGTAGGGGGTTTTATTGTTGTTGCTTGCTTTTTGAGCACTTCCCTACTTGCTGGCACTGTAAGATGCTGTAGGCATATCTTGTATATTCCCTGCTTCAGTACCCAAATCAGCCATTTCTTTAAGAAGCCCTGGTTTTTCTTATTGGAAAATGGTCTTCGTTAGAATCTAAGATCTGGGTGCTAAGCATGCCCATTTTACTGGTGTGTGGTTGCTTCTAGATCAGGTTAGCTAACATAGCAAAGAAATGTATGTATGTATCATAACCTACATATATACACTTATCTATAAGTATATCTGTATATAACCATTTGTATTTATATTAAGCTAAATATGAGTTCATATTGATATCTCCAGCTGTAATCTGTTTCCACATGGCTCATTCTAGCCTCATTTTCTTGTTTATCTGTAAATTTCCACTCCAGTCGACCAACTACCATCCGCTTACTTAATTGTTCAGTTCCAGTATACGTAGACAGTGGTTTCAGAATTTTTCGCCCATACCACCATTAGTACAAGTCTGTCAACTAAGATGACAGCACTTATGTGCAGTTCCTTTTGCCTCTAGTCTTACAGGCTCTACTCCTTTTCAAAGTTGTTTAGTGCTCCCCCACCACCTTTTTCTCAAGTAATAAATCTTAAAAAAAAAAAAGAAATAGAGCCCCACATATACAGTCAACTGGTATTTGACAAAGACAGAAAGGCAATTTAATGGGAACAAGATAGTCAACAAATGGTGCTGAAAAATTAGATGTTCATTTGCAAAAAAAAAAAAAAATTAATCTAGATGCAGACTTTGCACTTTCATAAAAAATTTAACTGAAAATGAATCATACATTTAAATATAAAATTCAGCATGATAAAACTTCTAGAAGAAAATATGAGAGAAAATCTAGGTGCTTTTTCATAAGCTTTTTTCATACATTTGTAATCAGTACAGTTAGGTCCACTTGTCACCATCTGCCTTCCTTTATGAGATCTTCTGACCTTCTAAATAGGTTTTTTAAATTTGCATATATTAATGTTCACACTTTTTTTTTTTTTTAAAGATTTTATTTATTTGAGAGAGAGAGAATGAGAGAGAGCGAGTACATGAGAGGGGGGAGGGTCAGAGAGAAGCAGACTCCCTGCTGAGCAGGGAGCCCGATGCAGGACTCGATCCAGGGACTCCAGGATCATGACCTGAGCCGAAGGCAGTCGCTTAACCAACTGAGCCACCCAGGCGCCCTAATGTTCACACTTTGTGCTGTAAAGTTCTGTAAGTTTTGGGGAGAAAAAAACAAACAATGCCTGGTATCATATAGCATAGTTTTACTGCCATAAAAATCCCCTATTCTTCATGTATTCTACCCTTTTTCCCTTCCCCAAATTCTTGGTAACCACTGATGTTTTTACTGTCTCTGTGGTTTTGCCTTTTTCAAAATGTCATATAATTAAAATCATGTGTAGCCTTTTCAGACTGGCTGTCCTTACTTCACCATTTAAGATTCCCTTGTGTCTTTCCATGGCTTATTAGCTCATTTCTTTTTATTGCTGAATAATTCTATTTTATAAATATACCACAGTTTGTTTGTTTATCCATGCACCTACTGAAGGACATCTTGGTTACTTCTGGTTTGGGGTTATTATGAATGAAGCTTCTATAAACATTTGTGTGCTGAGTTTTTGTGTGAACATAATTTTTCAAATCAGGGTGAGCATCTTGGAGTCCAGTTGCTGGATCATATGGTAAGACTACATTTATCTTCTTAAGAAACTGCCAAACTGCCTTCCAAAGTAGCTGTACCATTTTGTGTTCCCACCAGCAAAAAATGAGAGTTCCTGTTGCTCCAAGTCCTCATCAGCATTTGGTGTTGTCAGTGTTTGGATTTTAGCTAATCTAATTGGTCTGTAGTGGTGTCTCATTGTTGTTTAATTTGCAATTCCCTGATGACATATGATGTTGAGTATCTTTTTATATGCTGATTTACCATCTCTGTTTATCTTATTTGATGAGGTGTCTGTTCATATCTTTCCATTTTTAAATTGGGGTTGTTTTCTTATTGCTGAATTTTAAGAATTCTTCTTATATTTTGGATATAAGATCTTTACTAGATATGTGTTTTATGAAAATGTTTTTCCAGTCTGTGGCTTGTCTCTTCATTCTCTTAACCATGTCTTTCACTGAGCAGAACTTTTAAATTTCAGTCACGTCCAACTTAATATTTTTTTCTTTCATGGATTGTCCTTTTGTTGTATCTAAAAACTTATTGCTAAGCCCAAGGTTACCTAGATTTTCTCTCATATTTTCTTTCTTTTTTTTTTTTTTTTTAAAGATTTTATTTATTTATTTGAGAGAGAGAGAATGAGAGAGAGCACATGAGAGGGGGGCAGGGTCAGAGGGAGAAGCAGACTCCCCGCCGAGCAGGGAGCCCGACGTGGGACTCGATCCAGGGACTCCAGGATCATGACCCGAGCCGAAGGCAGCCGCCCAACCAACTGAGCCACCCAGGCGCCCTCTCATATTTTCTTCTGGAAGTTTTATCATTCTGAATTTTACATTTAAGTGTATGATTCATTTTCAGTTAAATTTTTTATGAAAGTGCAAAGTCTGCATCTAGATTAATTTTTTTTTTTTTTGCAAATGAACATCTAATTTTTCAGCACCATTTGTTGACTATCTTGTTCCCATTAAATTGCCTTTCTGTCTTTGTCAAATATCAGTTGACTGTATATGTGGGTCTCTATTTTTTTTTTTTTTTAAGATTTATTATTTGAGAGAGAGAGAGAGAGAGAGAGCTTGGGAAGGGGCAGAGGGAGAGAATGTCCAAGCAGACTCTCACTGAGTGGGGAGCCTGATGTGGGTCTCCATCTCATGAGCCATGAGATCAGGAGCTGAGTCCAAATCCAAGAGTCAGATGCTTACCCTACTGAGCCACCTAGGCATGTGGGGCTCTATTTCTGGGCTCTCTGTTTTGAGCCATTTATCAGTGTGCCTATTCTTTCAATAATGCACTGTTCTGATCACTATAGCTTACAATAAGTCTCAAAGCCAGACAGTGTCAGTCTTCCAATTTTGTCCTTCAGTATTATGTTGGCTATTATATTCAGGTCTTTTGCCTTTTCATACAAACTTTGGAATCACTTTTTAGAGACTTATAAAATAGCTTGTTGGGATTTGGATTGGAATTGTATTGAATATATAGAGGAGTTGGGAAGAATTGACAGCTTAACAAAATCAAGAATATCTGTCTGTTTAGACCCTTCAGAATTCTGTAGTTTCCCACATAGAGATCCTGTACATATATCATTGGATTTATACCTAAGAATTGCAGTCTTTGTTGCTATTTTAAATGGTATCATGTTCTTAATTTCAAATTATAATTGTTCATTGCTGGTATATAGGAAAACAATTGATTTTTGTATTTGAGACTTGTGTTCTGAGATCTTGCCATAATCACTTATTAGTTCCAAGTGGTTTTCTGTTTTTTCTTTTTTCTCTCAACTCTTTGGGATTGTTCACACAGTCAGTCATGTTATCTGGGAAGAACAACATTTTAATTTATATTTTCCCCCAGTCTGTCTACATTTTCCCCCATTTGTTGTATGCTTGGACTGCCTAGAACTCCCAGTATGATGTTGAATAAGAATGGTAAGAGGGTATATGCTTGCTTTTTCCCAACTAGAGGGAAAAACCCCAGTTTCTCATCATTAAATATGTTACCTATAGGTTTTTGGTAGACACTCTTTATCAAGTTGAAGAAGTTCCTATCTCTCCGTAGTTTACTGAGAGTTTTTATAATGAATAGGTGTCGGATTTTGTCAAATACTTTTTCTTTATCAATTGATGTGATCATATACTTTCTCTTCCTTACTATGTTGATGGGGGTGGATTATGTTAGCTGATTTTCAAATGCTGACCCAGTGTTGCATACCTAGAATAAACTCTTCTTGGTTGTGGTTTTAAGTTCATTTTATACATTGTTAGATTTGATTTACTAATGTTTTAAGATTTTAAAATTTATATTGGTCAGTAGTTTTACATTCTTATGTCTTTATCTGGTTTGGGTAGTAGGGTAATGCTGGTCTCATAGAATGAAATAGAAAGTAGTCTCTCCCCTTCTAATTTCTGGAAGACATTGTAGAGAACTGGTATCATTTATTTCCTCAGCATTTGGTAGAATTCACCAATAAAGTCATCTGAGGCTGGTGCTTTTATTCACTATTGATTTAATACCTTTAATAGATATAGGCTGACTTGGATTATCTGCCTGTTCTCTTTTGAATGTTCATAGTTTGTATCTTTGAAGGAATTGGTCTGTTTTATCTAAGATAACAAATGTGTGGTTATAGAGATGTTCATAGTAGTTTTTTATTATCCTTTTAATGTCAGTGCATCAGTAGTAATGAAAATCTCTTTTATTTCTTTTATTTATTTATTATTTATTTATTTATTTATTTATTTATTGTGTAGTGTTCAATGATTCATTGTTTGCATATAACACCCAGTGCTCCATGCAATACGTGCCCTCCTTAATACCCATCACTGGGCTAACCCATCCCCCCAACCCCCTCCGCTCTAAAACCCTCAGTTTGTTTCTCAGAGTCCATAGTCTCTCATGGTTCATCTCCCCCTCCGATTCCCCCCACTTCATTAGCGCTCACCATAGCACATACCCTCCCCAATATCTATCACCCAGCCACCCCATCCCTCCCACCCCCCACCACTGCAGCAACCCTCAGTTTGTTTCCTGAGATTAAGAATTCCTCATATCAGTGAGATCATATGATACTGGTCTTTCTCTGATTGAGTTATTTCACTTAGCATAATACCCTCTACTTCCACCCATATCTTTGAAAATGGCAAGATTTCAGGTTTTTTGATGGCTGCATAATATTCCATTGTATATATATACCACATCTTCTTTATCCATTCATCTGTTGATAGACATCTCAGCTCTTTCCATAGTTTGGCTATTGTGGACATTGCTGCTATAAACATTGGGGTGCACGTACCCCTTTGGATCACTACATTTGTATCTTTTCGGTAAATACCCAGTAGTGCAATTGCTGGGTTATAGGGTAGCTCTATTTTCAACTTTTTGAGGAACCTCCATACTGTTTTCCAGAGTGGCTGCACCAACTTGCATTCCCACCAACAGTGTAGGAGGGTTCCCCTTTCTCCACATCCCCGCCAACATCTGTCATTTCCTGACTTGTTAATTTTAGCCATTCTGACTGGTGTGAGAGGTTTGGTTTGGATTTCCCTGATGCCGAGCGATGTTGAGCACTTTTTCATGTGTCTGTTGGCCATTTGTCTGTCTTCTTTGGAAAAATGTCTGTTCATTTCTTCTGCCCATTTCTTGATTGAATTATTTGTTCTTTGGGTGTTGAGTTTGATAAGTTCTTCATAGATTTTGCATACTAGCCCTTTATCTGATATGTCATTTGCAAATATCTTCTCCCATTCTTTCGGCTGTCTTTTGGTTTTGTTGACTGTTTCCTTTGCTGTGCAAAAGCTTTTTATTTTGATAAAGTCCCAATAGTTCATTTTTGCCCTTGTTTCTGGCGATGTTTCTAGGAAGAAGTTGCTGTGGCTGAGGTCGAAGAGCTTGCTGTCTGTGTTCTCCTCAAGGATTTTGATGTATTCCTGTCTCACATTTAGGTCTTTCATCCATGTTCAGTCTATTTTTGTGTGTGGTGTAAGGAAATGGTCCAGTTTCATTGTTCTGCATGTGGCTGTCCAATTTTCCCAACACCATTTGTTGAAGAAACTGTCTTTTTTCCATTGGACATTCTTTCCTGTTTTATCGAAGATTAGTTGACCGTAGAGTTGAGGGTCCATTTCTGGGCTCTCTATTCTGTTCCATTGATCTATGTGTCTGTTTTTGTGCCAGTACCATTCTGTCTTGATGATGACAGCTTTCTAATAGAGCTTGAAGTCTGGAATTTTGATGCCGCCAGCTTTGCTTTTCTTTTTCAACATTCCTCTGGCTATTCGGGGTCTTTTCTGGTTCCATACAAATTTTAGGATTATTTGTTCCATTTCTTTGAAAAAAGTTGATGGTATTTTGACAGGGATTGCATTAAATGTGTAGATTGCTCTAGTAGTGTTGACATTTTCACAGTATTTCTTCTTCCAATCCATGAGCATGGAACGTTTTTCCATTTCTTTGTGTCTTCCTCAGTTTCTTTCATGAGTATTCTATAGTTTTCTGAGTACAGATTCTTTGCCTCTTTGGTTAGATTTATTCCTAGGTATCTTACAGTTTTGGGTACAATTGTAAATGGGATCGACTCCTTAATTTCTCTTTCTTCTGTCTTATTGTTGGTGTATAGAAATGCAACTGATTTCTGTGCATTGATTTCATATCCTGCCACTTTACTGAATTCCTTTATGAGTTCTAGCAGTTCTGGGGTGGAGTCTTTTGGGTTTTCCACATAAAGTATCATATCATCTGCAAAGAGTGAGAGTTTGACTTCTTCTTTGCTGATTTGGATGCCTTTTATTTCTTTTTGTTGTCTGATTGGTGTGGCTAGGACTTGTAGTACTGTGTTGAATAGCGGTGGTGATAGTGGACATCCCTGCCGTGTTCCTGACCTTAGGGGGAAAGCTCTCAATTTTTCCCCCATTGAGAATGATATTCACTGTGGGTTTTTCACAGATGGCTTTTATGATATTGAGGTATGTACCCTCTATCCCTACACTCTGAAGAGTTTTAATCAAGAAAGGATGCTGTACTTTGTCAAATGCTTTTTCTGCATCTGTTGAGAGGATCATATGGTTCTTGTTCTTTCTTTTATTAATGTATTGTATCACATTGATTGATTTGTGGATGTTGAACCAACCTTGCAGCCCAGGAATAAATCCCAGTTGGTCGTGATGAGTAATCCTTTTAATGTACTGTTGGATCCTATTAGCTAGTATTTTGGTGAGAATTTTTGCATCCATGTTCATCAGGGATATTGGTCTATAATTCTCCTTTTTGATGGGGTCTTTGTCTGATTTTGGGATCAACGTAATGCTGGCCTCATAAAATGAATTTGGAAGTTTTCCTTCCATTTCTATTTTTTGGAACAGTTTCAGAAGAATAGGTATTAATTCTTCTTTAAATGTTTGGTAGAATTCCACTGGGAAGCCATCTGGTCCTGGGCTCTTGTTTCTTGGGAGGTTTTTGATGACTGCTTCAATTTCCTTAGTGGTTATGGGTCTGTTCAGGTTTTCTATTTCTTCCTGGTTCAGTTTTGGTAGTTGATACATCTCTAGGAATGCATCCATTTCTTCCAGGTTATCTAATTTGCTGGCATAGAGTTGCTCATAATATGTTCTTATAATTGTTTGTATTTCTTTGGTGTTGGTTGTGATCTCTCCTCTTTCGTTCATGATTTTATTTATTTGGGTCATTTCTCTTTTCTTTTTGATAAGTCTGGCCAGGGGTTTATCAATCTTGTTAATTCTTCAAAGAACCAGCTCCTAGTTTCGTTGATCTGTTCTACTGTTCTTTTGGTTTCTATTTTATTGATTTCTGCTCTGATCTTTTTTTTTTTTTCTTTTTTTTAAAGATTTTATTTATTTATTTGAGAGAGAATGAGACAGAGAGAGAGAGAGCATGAGAGGGGGAAGGATCAGAGGGAGAAGCAGACTCCCTGCTGAGCAGGGAGTCCGATGCGGGACTCGATCCCGGGACTCCAGGATCATGACCTGAGCCGAAGGCAGTCGCTTAACCAACTGAGCCACCCAGGCGCCCCTGCTCTGATCTTTATTATTTCTCTTCTCCTGCTGGGTTTAGGCTTTATTTGCTGTTCTTTCTCCAGCTCCTTTAGGTGTAGGGTTAGGTTGTGTATTTGAGATCTTTCTTGTTTCTTGAGAAAGGCTTGTATTGCTATGTACTTTCCTCTTAGGACCGCCTTTGCTGCATCCCAAAGATTTTGAACAGTTGTGTTTTCATTTTCATTGGTTTCCATGAATTTTTTAAATTCTTCTTTAATTTGCTGGTTGACCCATTCATTCTTTAGTAGGATGCTCTTTAGCCTCCATGTATTTGAGTTCTTTCCGACTTTCCTCTTGTAACTGAGTTCTATTTTCAAAGCACTGTGGTCCGAAAAGTTGCAGGGAATGATCCCAGTCTTTTGGTACCCGTTGAGACCTGATTTGTGACCTAGGATGTGATCTATTCTGGAGAAGGTTCCATGGGCACTAGAGAAGAATGTGTATTCTGTTGCTTTGGGATGGAATGTTCTGAATATATCTGTGAAGTCCATTTGGTCCAGTGTGTCATTTAAGGCCTTTATTTCCTTGTTGATCTTTTGCTTAGATGATCTGTCCATTTCCGTGAGGGGGGTGTTAAAGTCCCCTACTATTATTGTATTGTTGTTGATGTGTTTCTTTGATTTTGTTATTAATTGGCTTATATAATTGGGTGCTCCCATGTTAGGGGCATAGATATTTACAACTGTTAGATCTTCTTGTTGGATAGACCCTTTCAGTAGGATATAGTGTCCTTCCTCATCTCTTATTATAGTCTTTGGTTTAAAATCTAATTTGTCTGATATAAGGATTGCCACTCCAGCTTTCTTTTGATGTCCATTAGCATGGTAAATTGTTTTCCACCCCCTCACTTTCAATCTGGAAGTGTCTTTGGGTCTAAAATGAGTCTCTTGCAGGCAGCATATCGATGGGTCTTTTTTTATCCAGTCTGATAGCCTGTGTCTTTTGATTGGGGCATTTAGCCCATTTATATTCAGGATAACTGTTGAAAGATATGAATTTAGTGCCATTGTATTGCCTGTAAGGTGACTGTTATTGTATATCGTCTGTGTTCCTTTCTGGTCTATGTTACTTTTAGGCTCTCTGTTTGCTTAGAGGACCCCTTTCAATATTTCTTGTAGGGCTGGTTTCGTGTTTGCAAATTCTTTTAGTTTTTGTTTGTCCTGGAAGCTTTTTATCTCTCTTTCTATTTTCAATGACAGCCTAGCTGGATATAGTATTCTTGGCTGCATATTTTTCTCATTTAGTGCTCTGAATATATCATGCCAGTCCTTTCTGGCCTGCCAGGTCTCTGTGGATAGGTCTGCTGCCAATTTAATGTTTCTACCATTGTAGGTTACTGACCTCTTGTCCCAAGCTCCTTTCAGGATTTTCTCTTTGTCTCTGAGACTTGTAAGTTTTACTATAGATGTCGGGGTCTTGACCTATTTTTATTGATTTTGAGGGGGGTTCTCTGTGCCTCCTGGATTTTGATGCCTGTTTCCTTCCCCAAATCAGGTAAGTTCTCTGCTATAATTTGCTCCAATATACCTTCTCTTTCTTCTTCTTCTTCTTCTTCTTCTTCTGGGATCCCATTATTCTAATATTGTTTCATCTTATGGTATTGCTTATCTCTCAAATTCTGCCCTCGTAATCCAGTAGTTGTTTATCTCTCTTTTTCTCTGCTTCTTTATTCTCCATCATTTGGTCTTCTATATTACTCATTCTCTCTTCTGCCACATTTATCCTAGCAGCTGGAGCCTCCATTTTTGATTGTACCTCATTAATAGCCTTTTTGATTTTGACTTGGTTAGATTTTAGTTCTTTTATTTCTCCAGAAAGGGTTTCTCTAATAACTTCCATGCTTTTTTCAAGCCCAGCTAGTGTCTATAATCATCATTCTGAACCCTAGCTCCGACATCTTACTAATGTCTGTATTGATTAGGTCCCTGGCAGTTGGTACTGCCTCTTGTTCTTTTTTTTTGAGGTGATTTTTTCCATCTTGTCATTTTGTCCAGAGGAGAATAGATGAATGAGAGAGCAAAATGCTAACAGTGTAACAATGACCCCAGAAAAATATACACTAAACAAATCAGAAGAGACCCAAAACTGGGAGGAAAAGAAAGGGAAAGAAAGAAAAAAAAAAAAGAATATGATCAAATATGATCAGGCTGGTGAACAGATCAGTGCCACACACTAGATGTTGGGTGCATTTTGGTCTGTTAGAAGAAACTGCCTCCCAAAATTTTAAAGAAAGAAAAACTTACATATGTACAAAAATAAGGGTAAATACAATTAAGGGATGGAATATGATTGTAAAGGTGAAAATTATAAAAGATTTTATAAAAGGAATTGATAAGATAAGAAGTTGGTTGAAAAGAGAAAGAAGAGAAATTTTAAAAAAAAGGGAGAGAATGTGATCAGGCAGGAGACTAGAACAAAGCCATACACTAGAGATTTGGGGTATATTTTAGTCTGTTTTAAGAAACTGTATCCCAAAATTTTAAAGAGAGAACAACTTGTATATATACAAAAAATAAGGTTAACTACAATGAAGGGATAGAATATGACTCTAAAAATGAAAAATAAAAAAGATTTAAAAAAAAAAGTGATCGATAAGATGTTGGTTGAAAAAGGGAAAAAGAAAAATTAAAAAAAAAAGAAAATTAAAAAATTAATTTTGAAAGACTAAAGAATCATGGGGAAAAAAGCCATGAATTCTATGAGCTGTATTCCCGTAGTGCTGGATTTCTGCCGTTCTCATTGATCGGTAAACTTGGTCTTGGCTGGCTGTTCTTGCTGATCTTCTGGGGGCGGGGCCTGTTGCCATGGTTCCCAAATGTCTTTGCCAGAGGAGGAATTGCCCCGCCCTTGCCGGTCTGGGCTAAGCAATCTGCTCGGGTTTGTTCTCGGGAGCTCTTGTTCCCTGCAAGCTTTCCGTTCGGCTTTGGAGGGTGAGAGTGAAAACAGCGGCCTCCCAATCTCCACCCAGGAGGAGCTGAGAACTCGGGGCCCCGCCCCTCAGTGCACCCCCAGAGAAAAGCAGACAGTCACTCCCATCTCCCCGTCTCTGGCTGTACTCCGTGCTCACCGGGCCCATGACGGAGCATTTCTATCTCTGGCACACGACCCCATGTGGAGTCTCCAAACCCAGCAGATGCCTGCAGTGCACTCCCGTGCCACTCCTCCAGGGGAGGAAGGGGAGTCTCCCCAGATCTGCTGCTTGTTAGGTCCCTGCTGGAGGAGCAGTGGCCCAACTGTGCTGTGGATCACGTTTTATGGCAACCCCGAGCTGAGAGCCCGCTCCTCGGCTCCATCTGGGCAGCCAGCTTCCCCACTCTGATACCTGGGAGCTCTGCCGCACTCAGACACCCCCAGTCTTTCTGTGACCCCGAGGGTCCGGAGACCACACTGTCCCAGTGAGGGTTTCACCCCCTGCTTAGCCACTGGAGCGAAGTCCCTCAGCGGAGCCGACTTCTAAAAGTTCCGATTTTGTGCTCTGCGGCTCTATCACTTGCCAGGAGCAGCCGACGGAGGCCCCCTACCCCGCCGTTTATCTTCCTGAATATCACCTCGGATTCACTTCTCCCCATGTCCTACCTTCCAGAAGGTGGTCACTTTTCTGTTCAGAGAGTTGCTGCTATTCTTTTCTTTGATCTCTTGTTGAGTTCGAACGTGTTCAGAATGGTTTGATCCCTATCTAGCTGAATTCCTGAGACCAGACGAAATTTAGGTCTCCTACTCCTCCGCCATCTTGCTCTCCCTCTCTTTTATTTCTAATACAATTAATTTGTGTCTTCTTCTTTTTTTGTTTTTCCTGGTTAGCATGACTAGTGGTTTATCAATTTAATGGTATTTTCAAAGAACCAGCTTCTATCTTTTTGATTTCGTCTTTTGTTTTCCTGTTTCCAATTTGAGATATCTGCTCTAATTTTTATTATTTCTCTTCTCCTTGTCTTTGGCTTACATTTCTTTCTTTAGTTCCTAAGGTAGAAACCTAGCCTACTAATTTGTGATCTGTTTCTTTACAAACATATGGATTTTAATGCTATAAATTTTCCTCTATGCACTGCTTTCACTGCATCCCACAAATTTTGCTAAGTTGTATATTTATTTAGTTCAAAATATTTTTAAATTCCTCTTTAGATTTCTTCTTCTCTGTGTTATTTACCAGTGTGTTGTTTAATCTCCAAATATTGAGGCTTTTCCAGATATCTTTCTATTATTAATTTCTATGTTAAGTCAGTTAAGATCTGAGAACATGCTTTACATGATTTCCACTTTTTAAAATTTGTTAAAATGTGTTTTATGGACCCACATGTGTTCTGTCTTGGTGAATTTTCTGCATGAGCTTAAGAGAAATATGTATTCTGATGTTGTTGGATCAAAAATTCCATAAATATCAATTAGTACTATTTGAGTCAACTGTATCCTTACTGATTTTTTGCCTTCTTAATGTACTAATTTCTGAAAAAGAGATGTTGAGCCTCAAGCTACAATATTCTATCAATTTTCTACTCACATATTTGGACAACCTGTTCGGTGTATGCTCGTTAATGATTACAATATCTTCTTGGAGAATTAACCCCCTTCCTTATCTTATGTAATGCCTCTCTTTATCACTGATAATTTTCCTTTTCCTGAAGTCTGATTTATTTAAAATTAAGACAGCTACTCCTACTTTCTTATATCTTTCTCCATCTCTTTACTTTTAACCTATTTGTATCTTTTTATTTAAAGCAGATTTTTGGTAGAGAACATACATAGTTCGGGCTTGTTTTTTATTCACTCTGGTAATCCCTTTCTTTGATGTACTTAGACCAACTTCTTCTTAAAAAGAGTCTGAGCTTTGCAGCTCTTTTATTTTTAAAATTTTTAAAAATTTTTTAATTTAAATTCAGTTAGCCAACATATGGCAGTACATCATTAGTTTCAGATGTAGAGTTCAGTAATTTATCAGTTGCATATAAAACTCAGTGCTCATTACATCAAGTGCCCTCCTTAATGCCCATCACCCAATTACCCCATCCCCCACCCACCTCCCCTCCAGCAGCCCACACTTTGTTTCCTATTCTTAAGAGTCTCTCATGTTTTTTCTCCTTCTCTGATCACTTACCATTGTTTTCCCTCCCTTCCCCTATAATCCTCTGTGCTGTTGCTTATATTCCATATATAAGTAAGCAGCTCTTTCAACTATAATCCATTTTTACTATACTGAAGCCCTGTATATGTGGTGATATGGAGTGGGAGATGGGAATTTTCTTACAATCTTATGAGTAAATTTCAATCTTTTAATAAACCTGTGTCAATGGGCTGTGACCTTCACAAATATTTTTCACCTTTATCCCTCTATCCCTTCTCACCTCCTCCACCCCACCTTTACATAAGACAGGAAGGGCAGAGAGAGTCAGGGGAATGTCCCTCTCTCAGATGAAATATAGCTTCTGATAAAGTCTTTTTTTTTCCACTGGAGAGCAGACCTTTGATACAGAGAATGCTTTGGGCATATTTCCAAATTGTCACTTTTCTCTTCCCCTTACCAAAAAAATGAAGTGACTTTTTTCTTGTCTCTTCACCAGGAAAACCTCTTGGAGCTCTTGGAAGTACAAACCCATTAAAGTATGCCCCTCACCCCTAAGACTGTAGCTTCCAAACCTTCTCACTCTTATGATAGTCCACATTTAGCCTCCAGTAATTCATCAAAATTGCCCTTTAAGCATTTCTATCAGTTGCTAACTCTAGAGGGTCCTATTCCAGGTAAGATGATCTTGGCTGTCATTCTTCTTATTTACTTCTCTCCCCAGATTTCAGATGATCATTTGCCCTGTGACTTTGATGGACTTGCCCAAGAAAAGTCACTGATTTTAATTTTTCAGCTTTTTTTTCATGCTGTAAGGTTGGAAGTGACAACTTCCAAGCTCTTATATGCATGAACTCTACTCCATTTTGTAGCCCTTTAAGACTCCAACACACTGTCTTATGTTAGCAAGTGTTTGTTAAATTATCAAATTAGCAGAAAAAATGAATCAAGTTTAGTTACAACTGAAAAAAATTTCCCAGGTTCTCAAGAGTTGCCTATTAGAAATAAAATTAGAAAACATGGGAAAAAAGAATGCAGAATAACCATCATTCTCTATTATTTTCAAAATGTATTTTGTGCGATTTGGATATAAAACCATTACACAGGGTAAAAACTGGATAATTTTTTAGAAACACAGTTGTTTTAAATTGCCAAACCAAATATTCAATTATATACTTATTTCCAAAACTTCAAGTAAGGCATGGGCATAGAAATTAAAATGGGGATATATCCCCTCAACCACAGCTTGGCCCTCCTAATCACCATATTAAGAATGGTTGTTGTTGTTGTTGTTTTTTTTAATACGTTTTCAAGATCTTTCTATGTCATTACATACAAGCCTCCCTCAACTCCTCTTTAATCTGGCAAATCGTTATGGTGTACCTTATCAATGCAAGTACTGTTCTAGATGCTAGAGGTATTAGCAGTGAGCAAGACAAAATTCTTACCTTTATAAATCTTATAGAGTACTGAGAGATACAGATAATAAACATAGATAAATGAATATATAATATAATGTCAGAAACTGATAAGTTTAATGAAGAAATTAAAGCAAGAGTGGTCAAGAAAGGCTTTATTCTTCTTTACATTTTCATTCTTTTTTTTATGCCCTTTTACTCAGGTAATATACCTTAGTAGATCCCTGTGGTTTAGTTCTTAGCAACCCTTGCTTAATAGAATTGAAATATAATTCCAAGATTTCTATTAAAATACCTGTATCTAGCTAATCTCAAATTTATTTTTTCTTGTTACTCATTGATTGTTTCATTCATTTCACAACTCTTCATCAAAAGCCACCATTTGCCAGACACTGTTCTATATGTTGAGAAACTAAAGATGGAGATATACACCTGGGGATGGTAGGTAGATGTAAGAATTAGGGTAATCTTGGTATCTAAAGCACTAAACACATCTCTGTTTCAATATGTTCTTGTATTGGCTTAAGTTATTCTTTTATTATAGCCCACTGCTAATGTAAGTCTATATGGCTTTCAACACCCTCTCTCAGTTTGCCTATTCCTTTCTTCTACAAAGTGGGAGCAGAAGAAAGAGAAGTTATAGTGTCTATACAGAGAGTATGCAACTTGTCCCAGGGCCAGATTGTCTCTAATCAGAAGATGTTAAATATTCATTCTCCCAGCGAACAAAACTACAAATGCCCCAGTGCTACCCCTTTATAGTTGGAAGCGAGTGTAATTGATTTTATATGGAGAGTACTTTCTTTTTCTCTTGTCTCATTTACAAATTGCTTCATTAGGAGTGTTCTTGAGAAAGTGGCTTTTGAAAGAGTCTATATCTCACATACAGACGAGTGTAAACAAGTTTTCTGAAAAGAGACAGATTTGTTTCATGATAATCACATGTAGCATTAAATGGGGGGAGAAGGGGAGAGAAATCCAAACTCCCAAACAAATGAAATATTGAAAATGTTAAACAATTCAAAATGAAATAATAAAGCACTGGGAAAACAGTAGAATAAGCAATATGACTTTTCTATTGCTTGCAAAACCAGGGGCTGGAAAGAGGGGGAAATAAATAGTTATTGCTCAAGGGGCGTAAAGTTTCAATTACATAAGATGATTAAGTTCTAGTGATCTGCTGCATGACATAGTACCTATACTTAACAATATGGTTTTGTGTGCTTTAAAATATGGTAAGAGGATAGCCCTCATATTAAGTGTTCTTAACGCACACACATGCAATACAAAAAACAGAAAATGTTTGGAAGTGGTGGATATGTTTAATACCTTCATTTTGTGGTGATGGTATCATGGGCATATGCATACATCCAAACTCATCAAGAATATGTACAATTTTTTATATATTAATTATATCTCAATGAAGTTTAAAAAACTTCAATTTTGTGTGTTTTGGATTAGAAAAAAATAAATTAAAAACTGAACAATTCTTGGGGGTGCCTGGGTGGCTCAGTAGTTAAGTGTCTGCCTTCGGTTCAGGTCATGATCCCAGGGTCCTGGGATCGAGCCCTGCCTCAGGCTCCCTCCTCAACGGGAAGCCTGCTTCTCCCTCTCCCACTCCCCCTGCTTGTGTTCCCTCTCTCCCTGTGTCTCTATCAAATAAATAAATAAATAAATCTTTAAAAAAAAAACAAACTGAACAATTCTTAAAAACATAAAAGACTTGGCATAGTGTCAAATGTTGTGGAAAATGGCCAAATAATTGAGTGCCTGGGTGGCTCAGATGGTTAAGCATCTGCCTTCAGCTCAGGTCATGATCCCCGTGTCCTGGGATCGAGTCCTGCATTGGGCTTCCTGCTCCTTGGGGAGCCTGCTCCTCCCTCTGCCTCTGCCTCTCTCTCTGTCTCTCGTGAATAAATAAATAAAATCTTAAAAAAAAAGAAAAAAGAAAATGGCCAAATAATTGGTCAAATGTTTTGAAGATATGGCCTATGTTTAAAGTGTACCAACTGGGCGCCTGGGTGGCTCAGTTGGTTAAGCGACTGCCTTCGGCTCAGGTCATGATCCCAGAGTCCTGGGATCGAGTCCCACATCGGGCTCCCAGCTCGGCAGGGAGCCTGCTTCTCCCTCTGACCCTATCCCCTCTCATGCTGTTTCTCTCTCTCTCTCTCTCTCTCTCTCAAATAAATAAATAAATAAATAAATAAAAATCTTTAAAAAAAATAAAAAATAAAAAAAATAAAGTGTACCAACTAATATTCTCAAGGATCCTGCAAGATGGGTGTTTTATCATTGTACTATCTTACAGATATTGAAGCAGTGGATCAGAGAGAAGGGGGGTTTTTAACCAAGGTACCAGCCAATAAGTAGCAATAGTGCTGCCCATCCTTTGTCTTTTGTATCCCCAATCTATTGTCTTTCTATTAGATTAATTTGTTTCAATGACTTATCTGAGGTCATATGTTTTGAGGAAGCTCTAAAGACAAAACAGACTAAATACTGTGGCATCTGACAAGTAAATAGTTAATTAGATGTATGCACAGTTAATCTGAACAATTCAGAAATAAAATTCTCTCTTCATTCCCCCTCAATGATTTGTTTTTCCTGATTCACTGCTCATAGCATTCCTCTCACTTGGATTGGTTCATCTCTCCCTGCCATCTATCCTTTTCAAGCTTCTCCTTTGTCCTGAGGCTTTCCCCAAGTATTCCTGTAATAATATAAAATTGAAATAGGTCCAAACGGGTGAATAAGTGAATGATATTTTAAATTAAAAAAGTATTTAACATCCATTCATTGATAAAACTTCTCAGAAAAATATGAATAGAGAGGAATTTCCTGAACTTGATAAATAGCATTTAGAAAAACCCACAGCTGCCATTGTACCTAACGGTTAAAAGACTGAATACCTTCCCCCTAAGATCAGAAACAGGGTAAGGGTGTTCATTCTCTCTTCTTTTAATTCGACACAG
Source organism: Halichoerus grypus (assembly GCF_964656455.1). Lineage (NCBI taxonomy): Eukaryota > Metazoa > Chordata > Mammalia > Carnivora > Phocidae > Halichoerus > Halichoerus grypus. Next base: position 60,353,805 of record NC_135712.1, read on the forward strand.
TGCTAGAAGTTCTATCTAGTGCAATATAATAAAAAAAAAAAGAAAGAAAAGAAATGGAATACAATCTGTATTGTAGGAAGGAAGAGGTAAAACTACCCCTATTTGCAGATGGCATCATTATCAATGTAGAAAATCTTAAGAAATCTTCAAAAAACAAAACTCTAGATCGAAGGGAATTCTATGGGGTCAGAGAATATAGAAAAATATGCTAATCAATTTTATTTCTGTATACGAGCAATGAACACATAGACATTAAAATTAAATACAGTACCATTTATAATTGTCCAAAAACTGATATGCTTAGGAGCAAAGTTTTCGTGAACAGGATTTGTATGATGAAAAAACTACATAACACTGACAAAAGAAATTAAAGATGATTAAATAAATGGAGGCATATACACATGCTTGGATTGGAAGATTCAATAAAGATGTCAGTTCTTCCCAAATTGAAATACAGGTTTAATGTAATTTTTATCAAAATCCCAGTTATACTTTTTGTAGATACAGACAATATTGTGCAAAAATTTACATGGAAAAGCAAAATAAGTAAAATAGGTAAAAGAAGAAAGTGGGAGAAATCAGCCTACCCAATTTGAAGACTTATTATATAGCTACAGTAATCAAGACAGTATGGTGTTGACAGAGGAATAGATACATGGATCAATGGACAGAATATAAAATCTAAAAATATGCTCACAGAAACAACTCACCTACTTTTTGCCTAAAGTACAAAAGCAATTCAAAGTAAGAAAGATTGCTTTTCAATAAAAGTTCTAGAAGCACTGGACATTGATAGCCAAAACCAAAAAAAAAAACCCACATCAAAACTAAAAAACCTTAATGTACATCTCACACTTTATGAATATTTAACTCAAAATGCATCACAGACTTAAATGCAAGATTATAAATCTTTAAGAAAAAAACATACAAGAAAATCTTCAGGATCTAGGGTTAGGTGGAGTTTTTAGGCTTGACACCAAACACGAACCATAGGGAAAAAAATTGTACTTCATCAAAATTAAAAACTTTTGCTTTACAGAAGACTGTTAAGTAGATGAAAAAACATACTACAGGATAGGGAAAAATTTGCAAATCACATATTTGGCATATGAGTATCTAGAATATATAAAGAATTCTCAAAATCTGACAATCCAAAAGTAAACAGTTCAATTAGAGCATGGGCAAAAGAAATTTCACCAAAGATTTTTCAGATGGCAAATAAGCACATAAAAAGTGTTCAGCATCATTAGACACTATGAAGATGAACAATTAAAACCACAATGAGGTATCACTACATATCTATCAGAATGGCTAAAGTGAAATAGGATGGCAAGACCAAATGCTAACAAGGTTGTGGGAAACCTGGATCATTCATAAACTGCTGGTGGGGATATAAAATGGTACAGCCACTCACTTTTAGCAGTTTCTTTAAAAACTAAACATGCAGCTATCATCTGACACAGCAATTGCATACCTGGGCAATAATCCCAGAGAAGTGAAGATGTGTTCACATAAAAACCTGTACATAAATGTATAGCTTATTTATGTAACTTTATTTATAATAGCCCAAACTGGAAACAAACCAGATGGTCAGAGGTTAAAAAAAACTGTGTTAAAGCTACACCATGAAATACTACTCAGCAATAAAAAGGAATGGAAATATTCTGTATCTTGACTATCAATGTCAATATCCTGGTTGTGGTATTGTACTATAGTTTTGCAAGATGTTAGCATTAGGGGAAACCGGGCAAAAAGCACATGGGATCTCTGCATTATCTCTTAGAGCTGCCTTTAACTCTCCAAATATCTCAAAAAGTTTCCTTAAAATATTATGGAACTTTTATACAATGGATACTATACGAGGTAGTATCTCTCTAAACCCCTGAAATGTTAAGTAGACCTAATTATGTTATCTGATGTTATATGTTCTATTATTACATTCCCAACTATAATATAAGCTTCTTGAGGGGATACATGAAGTTTCAGCACAGCATTGAGTACTTGGCAGGCATTCAGTATGTTTTATGGAATCATCTGGATATTTGCTCCAACAACCCCACTTGGTTTACCGGCATAGACAACTCACAACTGAGGACTTACTTACACTCAGTTCCTTTGCAGCTCTGCAGCATTTGACATTATTGGCCTCTTCCTCCTCAGAATTCTTTTTCTTGACTTCTGTGCCCAACCTTCTTTTGATTCCCCTAGTTATTTCATCTGCTTTATGATTCATTCTATGATACTTATCTTTCCAAACTCTACATGTAAATGTTACTTAAATTATTTTATTTGGCTTCTTTCTTTCCTTTTTCCCTTCAATTTCCATTGATAATCTCAACCATGTTTCTGCCTTTTTTTCCTTATTAAGACATCTTTACAGATGGCGTTCTAATTTTTAGTTTCAGTTCCATACCTAAGTTCCTAAACTAATTCCTCACTGTTTGCTGAACATTGCCATCTGAACTGCCCTGTGACACTTTGAACTCAACATTCCTCAAACAGAACAAACACATCATCTTATTACCCGCATCTCTGTCTTCTTTTCTGCTCCCTGTTTCTTATAAAGACACCACCAGCGTCAATGACATAAACTCCATATGTTTATTATAGGCAGTGGCCAAGAAAAGTTTTAAATTTCGCCCCAGAGAACTGGCCATCTCTTTTCTGTGCAAAAAAGGACCTCCCCGCAGGCTACTTCATCTGTGGGCTCCCTGCAGAGATTATGAACATGGGCTTTGGGAGGTACATAACTCTGATTCAAGACAAAGGCTGTATTTCTCCACACTTGTATTGGATACACACCTCACATCATATTGGCTCACCCAATTACTGCAGCCATCGCTCCTGCAACCAGCTGCACAAAGGTATAAACTGACAGCGCCTCAAGTCAGCTTCATCACATATTTCGTACCTCCTGATTTGGGGCTCCTGTGCCTTGTGGGGCTGCCTGCAGAACCTGCTTAACCATTCTTTTTTTTTTTTTTTTTAAGATTTTATTTGTTTATTTTAGAGAGTGCGTGTGAGTGGCCGGGGGTGGCGGGCGGTGGGGGTCGGGGGGAGACTCTCTAGCAAACTCCATGCTGAGTGTGGAACCAGAGGCGGGGCTTGATCCCAGGACGCTGAGATCATGACCTGAGCCAGAACCACGAGTTGGATGCTCAACCGACTGAGTCACCCAGGCGCCCCCTGCTTAACCATTCTGACACAAGTATGTGCAACCTTTGACCAACAGTAGAGAATTGAGAGCATTTCTGAGACCTGTTCTCCATGGATCCTCAGAGATTCCTTAAGAGGACTGGATCAAGCCCCAGTTACCATAGCAATTAACCTGCTCAATAGCACATTCTTGAATTGCCATTTCACCCTTTCTGGTTTCGCACTTGCCAGATCACAGTTATGTTCTTCAAGTTCTCTTCCAAAATTAAACTACATGAATCCTAGTCCTTGTCTCAGGCTTTGACTTCAGGAAAGCCAAGGCTAAGAATCACTGGAATGCCAAGGTAAGCTAAAACTTGTATTTTATATTATAGGTAATGAAAAGTCACTAAAATTTTACCAGTTATAGTTTAAGATGATCAGTATATTTCTAGGGTGTAGGATAAATTGAGTGGTGGAAATTAGGAGGTTTTTGTACTCGTTCAGGACTGGGTACCAAGAACCTAAACATTTGGATAACAAGGTAGGGATGATAATAGGACCCTATGCAGGACTTGGGTGGGGGGGTTATCTGATATTGGTAAGTAATGGAAGGTTGAAAAGGGAAGTGACAAAGATACTTTTGTAGCTTTAGGCCTGTAGGTTATAGGTTGAATTGTGCTGCCCCCAAAATTTACATGTTGAAGTCCAAATTTTTAATACCTCAGAATGTGACCTTATTTGGAAACAGAGTTATTGCAGATGTAACTAGTTAAGATGCAGTCATACTGGAGTAGGGTGGGCCCTTAAAAAATATGATATCCTTATAGAAAGGGGAGTTGTGGACATAGACGGCATACAGAGAACCAGGTGAAGGAATGCCAGAGATCATTAGCAACCCACCAGACCTAGGAGAGAGGCATGGAATAGATTTCTCATTCATAGCCCTAAGAAGGAACTAACCCTGCTAACATACTGATTTTGAACTCCTAGCCTCCAGAACTGAGAGAATATGTTTCTGTTTGTTAAAGCCATCCAGTTGGTGGTACTTTGTTATGGCAGCCCTAGGGAACTACTACACTAGGTAACTAGGTGCCATTAACATAGGTAAGGAAGTCAAGAGGGGGAACCCAGTTGAGGTGAGGACAAAAGTAGAGATGGGACAGTGCTTCAATTTGGGGCATACTTGATTCGTTATAAGGGAAACATAGAGACATGAGTGCCAATTGGAATTTTTGTGTGATAGGGCAAGAACATGGTCCCCATTAATTTAGTTGGAAAGGAAAGCATTATGTGAAAAGGGCAGAACTCATCCTCTGCATGTAACTAATGAATCTGCACTTGAAAAAGCATGCTCGCTCCCTTAAGCCTTAGAAGGATAGAGAGGAACCAATTAGGTAAATTGGGTGAAATTCAGATAAGGAATTTATGAGAATGAAGGATTGGCTTTGAGCAAAGATGAAAGGAAAGAAATGTACTTAGCTAGACAAAGTGATGATTAAGTGGGATTTGATGATAAGGGACACGTATATTAAGGGTGAAGCTTCAAAGTAGAAATAAAGTGATGCCAAGAGAAAGATGCATGCATTGTACCAGTTTTATTTTATTTATTGCATAAATAAATAGTTTAAATATTTTAAACTAAATGCAGGAGATATTTTTGTACTATGGAGGTGGGAAAGCCCTTTATTAATATGACAAGAAAGTGAGAAACCGTAAGAGTAAAATTTAAAAAATGGATAACAGATAAATTTGAGTCTGGATTAAAAAACATTTGCATAAAACCACTAAAGGACAAATGAAAATAGGAAAAATATATTACATATGACTGGTAAAGGATTAATATCCAAAATTTATAAAATGGTCCTATTAGGAAAAAGTGATTAGTCTAATTTTAAAGTAGGAAAATTAAGTGACATAAAAATATATTGTGGTAGGCATATAAATGATCGACAGACAGTTGGAAAGATACTCAAAGTCACTAGATTATCAAAACATGGAAATTAAAAGTATAAAGTACATTTCTTATCATATTGGAAAAGTTTTTGGAGACCTAGAATACTTAATGTTGGTGAGGATACAGAGAAATTGGTACTTTTGTCCACTAGTGGGGGATTAAAATGGGTCTAGCCTCTTTCGAGCCCATTTTGAAATTATTTTAAGATTAAAAGGTGTATTTTTTTTTGATTCAGCCAGTCAGCTTGAAGGAATGTATCCTACAGTAATACTCTCACAAATTCTTTAAGAAATATGTACCATGATATTTACTGCACAGTTGTTTGGGTAATGAAAAATTAGAAGCAACCTAAATGCCACCATTAATATAGAAATAGTTAAATTAAGGGTGACGGTCATAACATGGAGGACTACGTGGCCATTACAAAAAGAAATGAGGTAGATTTCTGTACAATTGTTATGACCTAGGAAGATTTTTATGTCATATTTTTTAAGTATAGAAAAGTGAATGACGAGATGGCGTTAGTCATTAGCCATATGAACCTCTTTTTTGGTAAGCAAATACATACATATTCATTAAAAAGTTTTAATCAAGCATATCTCTGGTAGATGAGATTATGAATGACGTTTACTTTCATTTTGTGCATATCTGTATCTTTTGAAATGTTTCCAGTGTGAATGTATTTATTTTATGATCAGACTGTTTAACAAATGGGTAAAGTCCTAGTTAAGAAAGACAAGAACAAAAAAAGGGCAGATGCTCTGGGAGTATATTGTTGAAGGGTAGGAAGGAAACACCTACTGAGAAAATGCTTATGAGTATGGATGGGATGTATCTGGAAGGTGTGATGCTCTACATAGTTAGCAGTACTTTTAAAAAGATCTGTAAATTCATAATGGAATTTTAGCTTGATAAATTAAGTCAAATATATCTTTGGATTTTATTTATTTAATGTTCAGAGTTTCCACTGAAATTTTGTTATACAAAGTAATTTTTCATTTTTCCAAGGCACAAACCTGACTTAGAGGCATTTGAAAAGCTAGTTTTTGAGATGCAAGTCAATAAGTCAAATATATCTTTGGATTTTATGTATTTAATGTTCAGAGTTTCCACTGAAATTTTGTGATACAAAGTAATTTTTCATTTTTCCAAGGCACAAACCTGACTTAGAGGCATTTGAAAAGCTAGTTTTTGAGATGCAAGTCATTTAGTTGTGAGCAAGGTTTGCAAAAGGGCAAGCATCTTCATTTCAACAAAGCTTTGATTCTTTTCTTATTACATATACCATTGCCCTTGTGAAGTAATAAAATCTCACTGTGTGAAAAAATGGCCAATAAAGGAGAAGAAAGGTGTTTTCAGATGAGGATATTCCCTCAAGAATATCATACTGTATTAGTAATTAGGCCTTTAGATCTAGGGAAAGGTCACATCATCTGTGGTTTAGCTATTACTTGTGTTTGTCCAGCCCCTGCCCTCCCTTCCTCCTACTTCTGGTGAAAGGCCCTTTCCTCCCTGGCCACGGATAGGAGCCACATGGTCAGGATTTGGCCAGTCAGAACACCTTGTTTTTCTGATTACTGTTATTAAGGCTTGAAATGATCAGAATCTGTCTTAGGTTGGGTTCCCCGGAAGTATACCCTGAGATGAGGAGTGTCGTCGAAGTGATTGATTAGGAAATATCCCAGGAAAGATCTAGAGGAAAGTTGGAGAGGACAAAAGTAGAACTGGGAAGGAGAGAACACCAAGCAAGTAGTGTCCAGCAGGGTCCTATGAAGGCTACTGTGTCAGGGGTCTTTAAGACCACTCCCAGGTCTGATGGTTCACTAGGAGGATTCACAGGACTCAGCATATAGTCATGCTCATAGCTATGATTTATTACAGTGAAAGGATACAAAGCAAAATGAGCTAAGAGAAAAGGGGTGTTTATGGTGAGGTTCAGAGGAAACCACACAAAAGCTTTCTACAGTGCTCTTTCAATGGGGTCCCACATGACACTCAGTTTCTCTAGTCAATGAACTGTGACAACACATAGGAAATGTTGTCAACCAGGGAAGTTCATTAGAGGCTCAGTGCCCAAAGCTTTTACTGGGAGCTGGTCACATAGGCACCCTCTGCCAGGGACTTACCGAAGTTCCAAGCTCCCAGAAGGAAAGCAGGTGTTCAGCATGAACCATATTGTGTGTACAGACAGTTTAGGTACAGTAAATGGTGGAAACTCTTTTGAAATCCAAGTTCCCAGATGCTAGCCCCCGGCTAACCTTCCAAGTGGAACTTTTTAAGGCTAGCAGTTTTAGACCTGTTGTGTTAACGCTTTTCTCCATAGGTACCTTTGGCTCAACCCTATAGGGAAGCTCTGGAAACTGTGCAGGTTATGTACCTCACTTTTGGTTCAGGGAGCTAGAGTATACTTCCACACCTGTCAGTCATTGTTTAAAGGCTACCTGCCAAGGACATATTTTTCAAGACACTTCTAGCAATCTGTGTGGGCAGGCCCAGCTGTTCCAGCTGCCTGAGGGCAATTCTTTCAACAAAGAGATGCAGGTGTTGGCTGTTGAGAGTGACAGACACTAGGAGACATGTGCATAAAAAATGGACCTGACCCTGAGAAGGATGTGGGTGAAGTTCTGACACCATCAGCTACCGTGATCCTCCCTGGGGTTTTATATACTGAACCAGAGGTAGAGAAACCATCCTCCCGAGATAGGCAAGCTGGCATGTAAGCCTAAAGCTGCCCGCAGCCATATTCTCCACCTTCTAGAGAAGACCCTTCTGCAGTAGCCAAAAATGAAATTTGCATTCGGAGAAGAGCAAAGAAGACAGAGATAGAAAATCAGGGGTACCCAGTTCAAAGGTATTTGATAGTAAATTTTATTCTCTGTTAAAGGTAGGGACTTAGATGAATGGATTTGGACAATGTGAGGTGTTTCCTAAACCAGATTTCAACAAACTAGAGCCAAATCTACCGCTCGTGCCCCCATCCCCACCCATGCACCCCTCCCAGTCTGTTTTGTAGGACCTCCCAGTCTGTTTTGATGAATGGTTTTTACATTTTTAAATGGTTGAAGGAAAAAATTAAAAGAATGTTTTTATGACACATAAAAATCATATGAAATTCAAATTTCAGTGTTTATAAAGTTTTTAATTTCATGAATAAAATATGTGTAGAAATTTGTTTTCTCTCTTGTTATATAAGTATGTATATAATAGCCTTGATTTTGTCTCTTGGTCAACAAAGCCTGAAATATTTCTTGTCTGGACCTTCTCAAAAATGTTTGCTAATCTCTCTCTTAGAATGGTGAAAATGGAAAATTGACTAATACTTCTTAAGGAAAAAGACCATGTGTTATTATGATTTTTTTAATCATGTGTAATAGTACTTAGAAAAATTCTTTGCAAATTGAAACATGAAAGAAATTGAACTGATAAAACTAGGTGGGATTTAATACCCTACCGTCATAGTGGCAGAGGGAAAGGTGGCTTAAAGATACTGACCATGCATCACTCAGTGGATGGCTACAGTGACTGAAAACAATGCTGCTCTCTCCTTGCTCTTCAAAACATAGTAAGGTAGGGCGCCCGGGTGGCTCAGTCGGTTAAGCGGCTGCCTTTGGCTCAGGTCATGATTGTGGGGTCCTGGGATCGAGCCCCACGTCCGGCTCCCTGCTCAGCGGGGAGTCTGCTTCTTCCTCTCCCTCTGCCTGCCACTCTGCCTACTTGTGCTCTCTATCTCTCTGTCAAATAAATAAATAAAATCTTAAAAAAAAAAGATTAATAATAAAAAAAAAAAACAACGTAGTAAGGTAGAGGGGAATTGATGAACCTCTTCCTTGTGATTAAGTTTTGAGGAGTCAACTGTGGACTTACATGAAATGGTCAATCTAAGATTCTGAGAACTCAAAAATCAGACATTCAAGTGTGTTAATTAGCTCGTATTTTAAAAGCAGATAGATTTTTAAGAATACTGAACTTCTCATTTATATCCCAGTATGCATAGTTTCTACCACGATGATCAAATTACTTTTTTGTTTAGCTGTTGCAGGGAGTGAGAGGTATAAGCGAAGGAAGAATAGGGAGAAAAAGAAAGTGTGATCTTGGATCTTGGAAAATTTTGGAAGAGGTGACCCTGTGCATGGCACTCCTTTGTAGGATTTTACCTTTTCAGCCTGAGAACTCTTCCAAGAAATGTGGAGGGCACCAAGGAAATTTGTTTTATTTCACAATTTTATCTAGTGACCAGATCTCCTTATATGCCTGCAAAAATGCATGCTGCCTGCATATAATTAGGAAATCAATGCAGATCAATTGTTATGTTAATTTTGATGTTAAGATACTTTGGACCAGTTGTGGTATGGAATCATTTAAGTTTTGTCATGTACAAGGTATTTCCAAATACTTTTTCTGTGGTTGCATCATATCCTTTCTTAAGGGATTACTTGAGACTAATCCTTTATAAAGCATTACTGCTGGACTATTTTCAAGGAAAATCTCTTATCAATATGCAATGAAAAATGGAGGCCAAGCGGGTGAATGATGATACCAAACCATATACCTAATGAGTCCTGTCTTCTCAGCCACCGGGAGGAGTTCTTTGTGATTCACAATGAGGAAGAGATGTAGACTCGTTTTTCAAAGGCTTTCCTTGGCTTAGCAGAAACTTGCTAACTGGAACCTTAACTTGTGAAATGTATTAAGTCTTATATTCAAGTTCCAAATTTGAGGATTCTAAAATTCATCAACACATACTGTGAAGAACCAACCATTTTCACTGCTCCGCCTTAAATACAATGGTAAGCAAAATAGAGAGAGGGCCCGCCCTCGTGATACCATTGTCTGCCTGCCATCCCGTGTCTGTGTGACCCTCCAGTCTCCAGCAACTCATTAGTACCTTTTCAGCCTTCAATACATGCTTATTGTTATGTTTTTTCCCACCTAGGATCAATCTGTTAAACAAATTAGGTTCAGGGTGAAGACAGTTACATTTTATAATAATAATAGCTAACTTCATTGAGCATTTACTAAGGGGTCAGTCCTGTGCTAAATGGTTTATATGCATTATTTCATGTATCCCTCCCAACAACCCTATATGGTAGGTAGTATATTTTTCCATTTTATAAATGAGGACACAGGAGCCTAGAGAGGTTAAATAAATTGCCCAAGATCACAACACAAGTGAGTTATGTTACAATCCTACTCTAACTCTCAAAGCTCTGTTTGTAACCACTGGTATGTAATGCTTCTCTGTAAACCACTGATTATTGTCATATGATACTTAGTTATCACACAACTGTATGTCTTAGGACACACATCAGCTAAGAGATACACTGACTGGGCAAAGTAGTTCCAACCAGAAGAAAACAGCAAAACCTCTAGAGAGGGAGAACTGGTATGGGAGTTGGTAGACTAGCATAGCCACAATGAAGAGACTTTCTTGACCAGTAATAATTAGAGTAATGGAAGCCAAAATTAGGTTAATGTGAAAAACCTTGAAAGCCAGCTTAGGAGTTTGAATTTTGTGCAGTAGACACTGAAATGTCATAGATGTTCTTGAACTCATGCAGTAATTTGTAGGATGCTTTAGAGTTGGCCAAAACCGTTTTGTAGGCTGTTTTTTGAGAAATGATATTTGGTGGAGATATAAAGTGCACCCGAGTAGGAACAGAGAAGGGAAAATGAGTAGGCAAACTTAGAGTGCATTGAAATTAAGGTAAATTGAAGCTGTCATTGGCTGTTTATCCTACTAAATATGCTACATAGACAGTTTGAATTAAGATATTGTTTGTTGAATGAGCAGCTTTGGGGTTGGTGGTTGGGTTTATAAATAGGGATGTTCATTAAAGATGACAAGATGGAATAAGTGTAGATGAAGAAGAGCAGAACGCTGAAATAACAGCTGTGGTAGAAGCTCACAGTTTGGTCATGAGCAAAGGGAGAAGAGTCAACAAAGTCAAAGAAGAATCATTCGTTAAATTTGGAGAACAAAGGAGTACAATGTCATGGAAACCAAGAGAAGACCTAGAATGAAGGAGCAGGTGGACAGCATCAAAAGTCATGAGATCAGGAGGACTAATACTGAGGCAAGATTGGACTTGACAAATAGGAGATTATTGACGACACCTGAGAGAGAGTTCAGTCCGGTGGAAGAGGTAGGAACAGACTGGGAGATACTTAAGCAGGACTGTGAAGCCCATTTATATAGGTCCCGGCTTAAGAGCTTTGGCACCCAAAAGAGAGAAATTGAAGTGTTCTAGCAGAACATACTCCTATTCCAAAATAAAAGACAGTAGAAAAGTGAAATTCATCTAAGAGAACTTCGCTTTCCAGCAACAATTGCTGGAGCCTCCACCATCTTTTGTGGGAGAGAAACCAGTGGTAGAAATGTGTCTTTTTACTACTGAAAACTGAACTGCCTGATTCTTGCTAAGTTGCTTTCCATCAGCATTTACTTTACATTTCCCTTAACTTGTCATCTTTCTGTGCCGACAGTAGGAAGGAAAAAAAACCATGCTAATCGACTTGAGATAAAAGTGAAATTTCTAAGACTGTCGATCTACATGATTTCTCTGGCGGCTTTTCATTGACAACAGAGTGTCTAATGTTCGGGGACAAGAGGAATCAGACCGCAGGATGCCTGCCAGCTCTCCGGGGGACAGAAACCCACTTTTGCATGCATATGAATGAGCCCAGAAATAGGTTGTGAGATCAGAAGGAGTGTAATGTGAGAGGGCTCTGCACTGTGCACCGGGGCCTGGACCGTCCTAATGGAAGGGGACTTTGGATGCTGTGTGGCTGGACAAGATAATGACATTAGAGAAGAATCAGAAGCATGATCTATTTTTCCTGAGTGCTGTGCCAAGGTCGCAGGTTGTTGAATTTTGTAAAATATAACACTGAACAGCTCCTTTCCTCTGACCTTCCAAAAATGCTTATGCTTGCAAAGGGAAAATTTGGCATCAGTTTCCATTCATTTCAGAGGATTAAAAAAAAAAAGGCTAATGTGGATATGTATTGATCTTTTGAAAGGTCAACAGCAGATTCATAGGTCAAGGTGCTACTCCTTATAGCCCAGATGCTATGTGATAGGGGGACCTCAGAAAGAAACAAGAAAAAACAGAGGAATTGTCCCACACACAAAATCAACTACATTTTCTTCTGTTTTTAAAGAACAATATAACATTGTATGCATGCGTGTGTGTGTGTGTGTGTGTGTGTGTGTGTACATTATCATCATTTACTTTAAAATTAGAAACAGAGTTCAGATAATCTAGTAATCACAAGAAATAATTAAAAATATGTTTCAGCTTCATGGTGTAACCTTAAAGTTAGGAAAAGAGAAAGACATACGGGGGTGGGGGGAGGAAGACAGATAAAGGAGAGAAGGAGAAAATTATATAAGTAGAGGGAAGAGGATTTTAAAAGGAAAGTAGAAATAGGGAATATTAAGGAAAATGAGAGGGAGAAAGAGACAGAATGAGGGGTGTGTATTCAGCAAGCATTTTCTATGTTCCCACAATAGCATAAAGAGCTAAGAGCAAGGAAGATAAGCAGAACAGTGGGGGGGAAAGTCCTGACCAATTGTCAATGCATTCTGAGATGAATGTGCTGGTTAGCGATCTGTTGCCCTTTTTACTTACACACTGTTCCTTCCCTGGGTAAGGGCACGAGCAGAAGCTTCATGCCATTACTTTTTAAAATTAGGACTAGCTCTCTAGTGGTTTAGATCAGTCCTTTCAGAGTTTGGAATACATCTTCTTGTTTTATTTTCAAACTTCAAAGCAAATTTATGAAATCCTTTAGGATCTTTGAGGTTTCTTCTTAAGTGTGAAGGGATGGCTACATTTCAGAGGCTAGTGTTTTAGCGACATCATTGTGCAAGTTCCTGCAGGAAGTTGCTTGACATTCAAGATACTGCTCTTTAACACCTCTGGTGGTTTATTTTTGGAACCATCTATTATTTTATTATGTTGAGTTTTCCTCCATCCTTGTACATTCAGGTCCGCCCACTGTCTTTGTGCTTTGGGTGTATCTCGGTGAGAAATTTCTACCTGGGTCCATCCCTCCATCTGTCCCTGCTACCTACAGTAATACCTACTGCAGTCCATAACTCTTTAACTCCTTCTCTAGAACAGTGTCATAGGATTCCAGAAGAAGCATATTGATCTCTGACCTACCTCACCTAAGTCACCTCATCTGAAACTTGGACAAAATCCATCATTTGTGCATTTCACCCAGTTCTTTTTAAAATGGTTGCATTCAGGCTGACCACAAACTTCTGAAGGATATATATTTCAATGTACTCTCCTCATTTTAAAGGTTACTCTATTATAAGTTCCATGAGTGTAAGGATTTTGCTTTCTACTAGGCAACTTGCATTACGTCTAATAAACCTGTACCCCTTTGATCTCTGCACATTCCTGAACTGATGTAACACTATATGTCTCTGAAATAATTTCCTTTAAACGCTGGATACATATCTAAGAAGCCAGTGCACTGCATGTATTTATATATACATGTATACTTCTATCGCAGAATTCTCTAATGACCACTGGGAGCGAGCACAACTGTCTTGTAGACTTGTGGCTAATGAAGTTACCATGTTGTATTGTAAATGTTCCCAATCAACGAGTACCCTTCCATAGCATCCTAAGGTAAATTTTTTAAAAGTATAGCTGTGTTCTCAGTGTGGCCTCTCAATCTGCCATTATGTTGTCCTCCCAGGAGTAGTTTTAGACTCTTGGAGCTGACAACAACTCTGTGCTCCATTTTCCTTCCTTTGCAACAACTCTAGTGCTATTAACACTGAATCCCAGCGTGCAGGTTTTATAGAGGATGTTCTCTTCACCTTCAAGGAAGTGATCAAGAACAAAGGGTTCAGGACACAGGCATTTAGGAAGTGTTCGGGGAAATTTGACATTATGATGAGCATCATAAATGTCAGGATTGACCAACAGTTATATGTTAGGTAGCCAGAAGAAACCTTGTGAAGGCTCGAAGTGACATCAGGAATAATTTCCACTGAAAGATGAAGAGACCACATCCCCAAAGGAACTAAGTGATAACAATGTACTCTAACTGCTTTGGTTAGTGTTGAGTTAGCACTTCCGTCTCCAGAAATGCATGTCCCTCCTACAAAGATTATGCCCACAGAGTAGAAGTTGGCAAGCCATGACCTTCCAGGCAAATCCAGTTTGCCACCTATTTTTGTAAGCCAAGTTTATTGGAACACAGAAGCACCATTTATATACTTACTATGGCTGCATTCCTGCCACATCCAGAGGTGAGCAGTTATAGAAGAGACTGACCCACAAAGCCTAAAATCTTAAAAAGAAAAAAAAAAAGAGGTTGCCATTCCCTGCTCTAAAGGGTACACAAAATGTTTAGTCAAGGCGCCTGGGTGGCTCAGGAATCAAGATTATTAATTAAAAGCAATAAAACGTAGTTTCTTTCATGTGTTATAAGCCACAGATTATATTCACTAACATTCTCCTTCCTCCAGATGTTTAGAATCAGTTAAGATTTTACTGTTTTTGTTTGTTTGTTTTAACAGAAAATGAATCTACTCAGAACCAGGAATCTACTCAGATATTTTACATCTCTACTTTATCTTTTATAGGATTTCACATGTTTTATAACTTGCAATGTATTTATTCTTTCTTGTTCCTCATTCTTTTGTAAAAACCAGTTGAGCAGATACCGCAGTTTATAACGACATTTTCCCACTCTGTCTATTCATTGCAGCTACTATGAGATACAGTGACTCATTGACTATGCCTACACAGATTCTATCACTTTCTCTTGCTGAGATTTTAGAAAAGTTTTGCCCAATGAATCAGGCATAATATTTGTATCAATTGAAGATTTGTTTAAAATATATATTTGCAGGTATTATGAATATAAACCCAGAAGCATATAGTATTGGTACAAGAATGAGATGTTCAGAATATTTGTATATATTATGGCCCCAAATCTATACCTTTATGAAAATTGTATGGCTAGCATTGTGCTTGACATATTAGAGATGTTTGTCAGATGTTTGTTGAATGAATACATGGTTTTCTTATAATAGTGATGAGGTAAGGATGTTCAGTGGCTCTCCCTTTGTGCTATTGTTAATACTATAAAAAACTTTCTAATTTTAAAAGGTTGGAAATAGAAAAACAAATGTGATATGGCTATACAATGGATAGTATTCTACAATAAAAAGGAATGAAGTATCAGGAAACTCCTAAAACTCAACAACAAAAATAACTCAATGCAAAAATGAGCAAGGGACTTGAATAGACATTTCTCCAAAAAGATACATAAATGGCTAATAAGCATATGAAAAGCTGCTTGACCTCACTGATCATTAAGGAAATGCAAATCAGATGCACAGTGAAATACCACCTTACATCCATTAGGGTGGCAATTAGCAAAGAAACCAAAAATAACAAGTATTGGTGAGGATATGGAGAAATTAGAACGGTGAGCACTCTTGGTGCGAATGTAAAATGGTGCATGCAGTTTGGCAGTCCCTCAAAAATTAAAAATAAAATTACTATATACTAATACATGCTACAACACGGATAAACCTCAAAAACAGTTATTCCAAGTGAAAGATGCCAGTCTCAAAAAACCACATATTGTATGAAACGTCTTAGAATAGGTAAATCTGGTGACAGAAAGTAGATTAGTAGTTGCTTCTAGCTGGAGGGAAGAGAGGGAAGATGGAGGAATGGCTGCTAATAGGTATGTTACAAGTTTCTTTTTGGGGTGATGAAATGTTCTAAAATTGGATTATGGTGATAGTTGCCCAACACTATGAATATACTAAAACCATTGAGTTTTACACTTTAATGGATGAAGTTTATAATATATAAATTATATCTTAATACAACTGCTTTAAAAAGACTGGAAAAAATTACTTGCACTGTTTCATCATGCTATGCATGTCTTAGTAATACCAATTTATTCTATGTAGAACTTTATAATGTCCTGCACACAGAATTTAGTAGTCTATGGAGCAATTTTTATAATTTTGTTTTCACATTTCAGGTAAAGTGATTATCATTAGCTCCATGGTGAAACTGAGGCTCAGAGGAGGGAAAATAGAGTTAGATCAAGATCCCACAGTAAATGACAAAGGTGAGATTTAAATCCAGTTCTCATTCCAAAGTCATTGATTTTTCTACTATATACTTCTTCCTAATGGACAATGGTTTAAGTTCTGTGGGTAATTCTTTACTAAAATAAAAGAATTTCTCTGGTCAGACTGGGAATATCTGGGATTAATGTGTTGTAGACAGTGGTGCAAAAGAAATTGTTCTTTTGTTCCTGTTCTCAGAATAACTTGTGTTGTGTGAATGTCCTTACACCCTAGAAGCTTGATGATTTCCTAGATGGACAATCTAGGGAGAGCTCAACTAGGAAGAATATTAGGGACGGATGGTTAGTGGCCTCCCAGTTCATAATAAAGAGGAGGTACAGGCAGGGCAGAAGTCATTAGGAAAAAACAGCGGGTGGGAGACTCAGTATGCATTCCAGGGTAAGGATTCCAGGTTCTAAAATGTCCTCTGGGAGCTAACAGGAAGAACTACCTTCCCAGAAAACCTAACCTGGGAACTTGGCTGGAAAAGAGGTAAGATGAAGCAAGAGAGGGACCACATTCCTAGAACATGCATATAAAGGAGGCTCAGGTCACAATAGAAGAAATAAACCTTATTTTATTAAAATTGGGGTTGAGATTCAGAGATGAAACTATCGAAGGACTAATGTGATGTTTAGATGCAAACATGGGATGTCCTTAGAACTTACAGATGAAAGCTGAGTGGTCTGTACTGTAAATAGGGATGCAGATCCCTATGCAGGTATCATCAATATAGATCATTATGCAAGCAAACATTAAACTATCATATGAGAACACTTAATAATTGTTTTCCTTCAGTTAGTGGTATTTTGCTTCAGTAATGTTTTCTGTAGATTAGGAAAAGATGGGATTAAAGCTAAAGATTGTTTGCTATCCTTATTTGGACTTCTTGAAATTATTGCCTTTAATAAAAAAAGTATTCTCCTTTTTGTGCCCTGGTTCTTTATGATTTCCATGGTCATGGGGACTCAACTTCTTTTTGACTTATTTTTCTCTACCCTGAAACTTATAAGAAAACTAGGTGCTAGGCAAGTTGTTTCTAATCTCCATAGCTGAAGAAAGGATATTCTTTTTGCTGCCCACTTCTTTTCCAGTCCTTTGAGGCTTGATAAAAAGAGCAGGAGCCTTCCCAACCAGCTGGATTTCAAAACTTAGTAAGAGAGAGCCAATAAGTAAGAGAGATCCTGAATACTGTTTTTTGTGTGTATGAAAATAGCAGTGGCTCCCTGGAGGCAGAGATGCATCTCATTATTAATTGGAGGAGTGAGAGTATTGCCTGTCCTACTGAACAAGGGGATTGTGATCATCGATTAACATAAATAGATCCAGACCCAAGTCCAGTAAAATAATCCAAAGACAAGAAAACTACAGAAAAAAAAGAAAAAGAAGAAGAAATCAGAAATCAGGGACCTGAATAATACCTACTGTGGCAAATTCTAGGAAATAACGTGAACTCACAATTAACTAGCTCTTTACTGGTTTGCAGTATTTTCACACACATATATTTTTATTATATGTATTGTCAATGAACATATATAATCTTTAAGAAATTTTCACTATTAAACTATTCTAAAATTTTTAATGTTATGTAAGTTATACCTTCTAATTTATTTCCTTGTCTCTTTTTCTCCTCTTCTCCCTTCCATTCTTTGAAATAAGACTCACCCTCTGGTCAGGCTTTTGACTCCTTTGTACACATGAGTACTTCTCTGTTGAAGAAGTATCTAATATTGTCCAATAAAGCTCCCTACTCTCGGAGGGAACTTGTGTAGTAGGTAAATTCAGTGTGCTAAATAAACACAAAGACATGTGTTTATTAATCATATTCTTGGTATCAATAGTAAAAGACTCATCTGCAAGCTCCTGTGAAAGTCTAGACCAGTCTAGTACAGAGTAAGCCACAACCATCTCTTAGAGAAAGTCATAGTCCAGTTGTCAGTTGTTCTTCCTATGGCTCCTTCACCTAAAGCATATTGAACTGGTGGTATTATTTATTTATTGCTATTGGACAATACTCTAACAAACGTAGCAGATAAAAACAACATACAGTTACTATCTTGTAGATTCTGTGGGTCAGGAATCTAGACATGACTCAATTGAATCCTCTGCAAGGCAGCGCTCGAGGTGTCAGCTGGGCTGTGATCTCATCCGGGGAAGGATCCACTTCCTTGCTCTTGTATCTGTGGGCAGAATTCAGTTGCTTGTGGGCTTCTGGACTCAGGACGTCAGTCTGTGTCTGGCTATCAGCTGAAGGCCACCCTCACATTCTAGCTGCATGGACCTCTACAAATGCAATTCACAAAATAGCAGCATGTTTCTTCAAAGCTAGAAAGGAGAAAGGAGTCTTTTTGCAAGGCAGACATAACAATCTTATGTAATGTAATTGCGTACACCCCATTACCTTTGCTGAGTTCTGTTGATTAGAAGGAAGTCACTGGTTCCATCTATGCTCAAGGATAGAGGATGAGAAAAGGCATGAAAACCATGAGGCAGAGATTGTGGGAGCCATGCTGGTGTCTGTCTACCACATTGGTTTATCCTTCTCCTGGATATGCTCATAATGCTGCATACTTTCTCCTCATATGTTTTCTCCTACAGAATGAAGCTTGAATGCAGTTCACGATATCATCTTATACTCCAAAACTTAAAATTAGAATACTCACCATACAATTCATGATTTAATGGCAATGATGTACCATAGCTTGATTTTAGCTTCAATGTAATATATTCATTATGCTTATTACATATTTTCCTGTCTCTCCAATTGGATTATAAGTATATTTTTCTTTCTTCTATGTCCTTCATGTTATCAACAGCTTCCCTTCTTCCAAGTTCTATTTATAAGTATAACACTTTGTTTCTGCGTTTTGTTGTAATTTCCCTTCATTTGGAAAATGAGCTTTCAGCTTCCTCTCTCCGTTCCAGCATCTTTCTCAGTTCTCCCTTTCAAAGTTAGATCTACCTAAGAAATTACTTTCTCATCATGAACAGTCCCATCACTTGGCTGTTTTGCCCTGATTTCTCTCTCCAAGGTTGTTTGGGTTGTTCTGGAAAAGAAGGATTGTGATTATTCTGTGTAGCTCCAGAAGACAGAATGAAGATTAATAGTGGGAAGTGGGAAGAAGAAAAATTGTAACTCAGTTTGTGGAGGATCTTTCTAATAACTACAACCATGTGACTGTCTCTGGAAGTGCCCAGGTAGGAGCTGGCCATTTATCAGCTCCTGGAGAAGGAATGCCAAGTTTGCAGGATCATGCTTTAGAAGACTGATTCCTCCCGGATCCCTCTTTACTCCTTTGAGTCATTCCATCATTCAAGGAGGGTGTTTTTCAAGTCTTCCCACCACTACCACCATCTTCTCTAAAGTCTAAGCAAAAATTAAAATAAAATGCAAAACAACAACAACAACAAAACCCTCCTGGCATAGCCACCAAATTAACACCTTCGGGATGATTGCATTTCTCTTCTCCAATCCCCACTTTGACTTTGGACTTTGCAATGTTGGACTTTGTTCCCACCTTTTCAATGTATATATCCTTTTCTCTGATTACTAGTGCTCTTAGCTCCTGGGGCTATGACACCGGTGCTATGATTAGTCTTAGCTGCATCTCCAAATCTCATTTTCATTTTCCACTTTTTAAAAAAAATTTTTTTAAAGATTTATTTATTTATTTATTTGAGAGCGAGCGAGCGAGAGAGAGAGAGAGAGAGAGAGAGAGAAAGCATGGGGGGAGGGGCAGAGGAAGAGAGAGAATCCTCAAAGCAGACTCCCCACCGAGGCTGGAGTCTGACATGGGGCCTGATCCCAGGACCCTGAGATGACCTGAGCTGAAATCAAGAGCTGGCTACTCAACTGACTGAACCACCAGGTGTCCCTTCCTTTTCCACTTTTTAAAAAATTTTTAGCATAAACTGACAAGAAAAAATAAAGGACCACATTGTCATTAAGAGACTAAAGAGAAGTCTTGTCTTATTCCTTTAATTCTTCAAATTTATTTTCCCATCTATTTCATCAAGTTTAATTTGTCACATAGCTCTACAATTCAATTGAAATGACACATTGTGTCATGCTTTTGTACTGGTTAAAGGACCCTAGTTTGTCAGGTTAAAGGCTTTTCCTTGATTCAAACCATCTGCGTGTATGTGTACACTTTTTTGCTATATTCAGCTTCCATAGGGGTCAGCCATTTTCCATACCTCCAAGAATGCTCCACTATGTTCAGTGTCTTAACACAAACTCTGCCGTTCTAGCCAGACTTTAAGCTCAATGTTATTAAATTCCTAATCTGATATCTAATATCACATAACAAGAAGACAGTAGAAATTCCACCCAAATAGTAGAAAGTGTGTGAGTGAAATTGAAGTAGGTTTAAGATTGGTTACCTTTGAGAGAAGCATTATTACTGTGTTGAACTAAAATAAATGTAAAAGTTCCAAAAGTGGAAATTATGTGTTCTTGCAAAGATTTAATGCATGGTATAAGAGAGCATATATGATCTAGGATAATCCCAATGAGCTAGGAGAAGGTGCTAGCCTACTCAATGTCAGAATGACCTCGGTTGTTAATTGGCCACGTATGATCTGCCCTGGATGTGTAATGTTAGAATCATAAAGACTTTCGTGGCTAATGTCACATCTAGATTGATATTGGTAGTACACAGTTTGTGGAATCATTCACACTCTTTATTAGCCTAGTATTTCTAGGATTGAGGGTATCATGCATGCAAAATGCCAGTGCGGTAATGGGTATACCATAGGTGATCAAAACAAGTCAGGTCCTTCCTTCTCAGCCCACAACCCACTCACTAGCTTCCTATTTTTGCCTAGGCTCTTCAGCAATGCATAATACACTTGGGCGATAAATAATATACTTTCTATTGGAAATAATATACCTACCTAATGGAAAAAAATTCCATTCTTTTAAGGTGGAAAATCTGGAATTGAGCCTCTTTCTTTCAATGGGCTTATCCTGCATTATCTGTTTGAATTCTGGGGGAGGGGGTCTCAAGGGATTTGCAAGACAAAAATGCCAGATCAGCCTTTTATATAGCCTTTGAAAATCATTAAACCTGGAAAAATCTGTTTGGCCTATCAAATTTGCATTTGCCTCAATCATATTTTGCAGGGTTACTTTCTTTCCTGGGAGTCAAATTTACTTTCTTCTATTCCCTCAGTGTTTCCAAGGTAAATGGAAAAAAAAAAAAAAGCCACAAACAGATATAACACTACCCCCCATCATTACCAACACATGCACACCCAGACACACATTTGCACATCTATCTGTAGAGTTACTAAGATTACTTCATACTTGATTTCTTTTGTACCCCTGCTAAATCAGCATGTTAATTTACTTTCAAGGCTACTTATATGACTGAACAGATGAAAGCTTGAGGAAAAGTTGTGACTTATGTCTGTGTGTTTGTGTTGGCAGCAGCAGGGAAGCTATAATCAGCCTTCAAGGAAGCTAATGTCATAATACGTATACTAACCCTCCACAATCTCCAAGAACCCATCACATCTCATCATAGCTGCAAATCTTGGTAAAGCTTAGTCTTTACCCCCCAGCAGGGTAAAGACTTGAAAGTGAACTCCTGAGTTGTTGATTAGTCATTTTAAATAAATTGTTTAGCACTCTCACTCTGATCCAATGGGTAGAGGTGTAACATCTTGGAAGGGAAAGGATATGGGAGTCCTTTGGTGGAATTCTTTTAGCAAAATTAGTGAATAGTAAAGGCTGGGAATATAACAATGAGCCAAAATAACAAGTGAGAGCAGTTGATGAGGAGAGAGGGAGGTAAAGAGGAAGAGGGTGTCTAACCCCTGGCAGATACACATGCACATGCACATCAGCACTTCCCCTCTGTCTCCCTGAGTGGAGGAAGACTGAGCTTTGGAAGGACAGACAGTAGGCACTTGAGGTGGGAAAAGGAGAAACTGAAACCCCCATCTTTCTTCTCTAGTCCTGGTGTCTGGGGGTCATTGGGAATCTCGAGTCTGTAAGTCAAACAACTTTCAGAAGCTTCTTTAGGGTCTTATTTTTTTTTTTCAAAACAGAAATTTTTGTGCATCTCTTCTCTTATTTTTGCTGATTCTTCTCCATTTTCCCAAAACCCTTGCATAACTTTCAGCTCTTACTGGGTCCCCACTGGAATGCCCCACCCAGGTCCCCTGCCATCCTCTGTGAATGCCCAAAGCTCCACATGACCCCTCCCTTTCAGAGTTCATTACAACTAACATCCAGATTCAGAATGCAGTTTGTTTCACTTATGTAGATACTCAACTAAACTCATTCACATAAAATTATTTTTAATGGAATTTAATAATTCCTGGATTTCTTTTTAAATTTGAAATACTAATTGATGGTCTGGGTTGAGGATGGATGTTTGGAGGGAATGCTTTTCCCAAGGTTCTGGCTTCTCCCCATCTCTATTCTTCTCCCTTCAATGAAACATTTTTAGATTCATTCACCTTGGCTTCATCTGCCTACCATTTTGAGTGCTTTTAAGTATTTCTGCATTTCATGGGACTTAGAGACAATTGTGGAGGTAAGCACATTTTCAAATAAGCAAATCACAAATCCAAAAATGGAGTTTCCTCTCTTTATATCAATACTTGGTTATTGATTTACTCACACATTGCAGACCTTGACTTTTAAGGATTGTAAGGACTTTATAATACCTACTTAGAAAATACTCTTTACCTATACTGATAATAGAAATGTGCCCAAGAGCTTAGCAGATTTTTAAATAATAGTTAAATAAAATAACTGAAAGCCATTATCTTCTCTCCTCTGTACCTTGTTCTACAAATGTCCGATTTAAAATTTTGTTCTTTAAATGTATTTTAGTTCTCAGAGCTGCAATCTTAACAACAAATGATACTATACAACTCAAACATGCTATGTGTGCTAATATAATAGAGACCACACCTATTATTTATATTGTCAGAGGAGCTGGGTTTTGTGCGATCCTATGAATAATGCTTTTCCTGTCATTAGCCTTCATAAATTTAAGCTTTGTGTGACATGTCATAGATTTGGAAAACTCTAGTTCCATGTTAGTCTTTTAAAGAAAAATTCACACCTGCACATCTCTGTAGCACTTGTCTACAGAGATCATTGAAAGGCCAAGCAAGGCTCAGGCACATCTGTTTGGTGCATGCTCCACTCCTAGTTTAGGAGGCACTCATGTGTCTCATGACTACAAACACATGAGTATGGAAATCTTTATGTATTACTTGTAAATTTGGAAATTATTATAGGAAGGACCTTTATATATAACAAGATGTTAAAATGAATCTCTTTCAAACTCACGGTCAATACTGAGTGCCCAGAAAGTTCAGAGCTGAAAGAAAGGTGGCAAATTCTGAATTCATAGTCCAAAGTGAAGTGATGAACCATCTTCACCAGATTTGCAAAGGAGGCTTGAAAATAATGGTTTTATGACCTTTACCTGACCACATACTTTTAGCTTATAGAGGAGACATAGTGGCCTAGAGAAGGGAAGTTGAGAATTTGGGAAAAGTTTTCCCTAGAGAAATGTTCAAATCATGTGAATTCACTACCTTCACCTTGCCCAAGGTGAATGCAGGTGGTGGTGGTGGGGTGGGTTCCTCTTACTTTGCAGGTGTGAGGGACTTCAATGGGATCAATCAAAGAGCTTAAGTAACTTCCCGTAGTGGAAGGAACTGTAAGCTTGTGTCTGACTCATGCTTAAGTCCACGTCTGGAGCTGCTTACTCTCATACAAAGCAAAGAATGGTAGCTATAGCTGGGACAATCTTCATGCCCAGAGCGTATGGGCTAAAGAGGTGGGAATGTTTCCCATGGACATGGTGTGGACTCTTTAGAGGAATTCCTTGGGGTTGTCTTAGATGCTGCTTACAGGAGTTGCCTTGAAGAGCTAGGAGACCTCAGCCAACAGACCTAGGTCTAATGGAGGGATAAAGTAATCAGCTTGAGAAGATGCATTTATACTGTAAAGAGAGCTTCAGGTGGGAGACCCCAACAGTTAGGAGGGGGTGTGTGAAAAATCCACAAAGCATCTGATGAGTGGAGCCGGCACTGAAATAACACAGCCAGATAATACCAAGGGCAGATTACAAGGTTGCCAATAAAGTGACACTTTTCTATACAACCAATCTCTCTCTCTCTCTCTCTCTCTCTCTCTCTCTCTCTCTCTCACACACACACACACACACACACACACTTCTACCCCAGAGGAGCCAGGAGCCACAGCTAATGATCTTTTTTTTTTAAGGAGATAAGAACTTTTTATAAAAAAATCTATTTTTAGAGCAGTTTTAGGTTCACAGAAGTATTGAGCAAATATGCAAAGATTTCCCAGTTATTCCCCGACACTCCACATGGAAAACCTTCCCCATTAGCAACATTCCTGACCAGAGTGGTACATTTGTTACAATTGATAAACCTACATTCATATATCATTATCACTAAAGCCCATAGTTTACATTGTTTCACTCTTGGTATTGTTCATTCTGTGGGTTTGGACAATTTTATAATGACATGTATCCACCATTATAGTATCATACAAAGTAATTTCACTGCAGTAAAAATGCTCTGTACTCTGCCCATTCATCTTCCCTTCCCCCTGGCAACCACCATTCTTTTTACTGTCTCTGTTAGGCCTTAAAAATATTTTGTTAGATTTGTACCTAAATATTACATTTTTGGAGGATGCTAATGTAAATGGTATTATTTTTTTGTAATTTAAAACTCCACTTATTCATTGCTGGTATTAGGAAAGCAGTTGACTTTTTTATATTAACCCTGTATCCTATAACCTTGCTAGAATTGCTTATTAGTTCCAGGAGTTTTTTTACTGATTCTTTCAGATTTTCCACACAGACAATCATGTCACCTGTGAACAAAGATGGCTTTACTTCTTCCTTCCCAATCTGTATAACTTTTATTTCCTTTTATGTGCTTATTGCATTGTACTAGAATATCTAGTACAATGTTGAAAAGTAGTGTTGAGAGGACACATCCTTGCCTTGTTCCTAACCTTAGTGGGAGAGCTTCAAGTTTCTCACCATTAAGTGGTTGACTTTTTGTAGATATTCTTCCTCAAGATGAGGTTTATTTCTATTCCTAGTTTACTGAGAGTTTTTATCATAATGGGTGTTGGAACTAACGACTTTTTAACTCATGAGATGAGACATAAGGTATGATAAGAAATACATGAGTCTTAAAAAGCATATGTGTCTTAGAAAACCTGTAATTTAGTAGCAGTAAATTATATAAATTGGTTAGAAAACATGGAAAGCAACCATTGTACTTTCAGATCCATCACAACTATGTGGGACTTTTTTGAAAACAAAAAACTTTATATAATGTCTTAACCTTTAAATAGTTAATAATGGGAATATAATAAATTCTTCTGCTTATCAATTCTCCTGCCAAAACTTCAGAATTTGCAATGCATTACAAATTGTAAGTTATATATATTTATAATATATACTGTATTTATATTTATAATATATAAATTAATTATAACTTTATAAATTAATTATAAATTTGTTATATTATTAATTACATTATAAATTATAATCTATAATAATTGTAAATAATGTTTATAATATATAAATATAAATTATAAGTTACAAATATGATGTAACTTACATTTTAAGTTTTTAATAAAATTTCTTTTTGTTGAGAAATCCTTATCTGCATATGGGAGTGCAGCAAAATCATTTACATCTGTCTTATTCTTGGCAAAAACCAGAGGAGAAGATGATGTAAAAGCCCTTTGAAAAAGGTGAGACAGACCATGTCATGTGACTGTTCTTGCCTTCAGCTTCTTTATTGTGCCTACCTTTCAGATGCACAAGAGGACTATCTTCTCCCTAGCAGTAAATGACTTTTGTTCCATGAAAGGCAAGTGATTTCCACTGCCTCTGAGAGAGTAATTTTTGATTCAACCGTTACTGATTTGGGCTATCCAATTCAATTATGTTTGATTGGGCCAGGCTCACTGACGGGCCAATTGCAGAATTATATCATCAATATATGCCATACATTAGAGCAAATGGTTTTTAAAATTGTTACAGTAGTATGATTATTAAGAGTGGATGATCATTGAAATCATTTTAGGACAGTCCTATTGTTTGGATGGATAATTTTAGTGTTTATACTTTTGAATAAAAAATCTTTTATTCATCTGCTTTTAGGTTTCTGGATGGACTTAATTGAGAAATATCCTGATGTGGAAGCAATCTTAAAAAACAAAAACAAAACTATGGTTCTCTTTTATTTCTTAGCCTTGTGAGTCAGATTTTTTTCTACCATCAAATATCAAAATAAAATATGGAAATAAAATCTATTGTTGAGGCGAAGATTTTGTAGTTACTAACTTAATTTTTTTTTGTTCATAAAAAGCCTTGTTCTCCTTAGTGGAATGTACAAGTTATTCTTGCAAATTTGATATCATGAGATAATTTCACATCAAAAACAAATTTATCAACTTTATTTGAAATAATTTTTTTTAAGATTATTTATTTGAGAGAGAGGGAGAGCAGGGGGAGGGGCAGAGGGAGAGGGAGAAAGAGAATCTCAAGCAGACTCCCTATGAGCGTGGCACCAGATTCAGGGCTCAGTCCCATAACCCTGAGATCATGACCTGAGCTGAAACCAAGAGCTGGACATTTAACCAACTGAGCCACCCAGGTGCCCCTTATTTGAAGTTATTTTTATATATTTTACTTTGCAAAGGTCCACTGCTTTGAAAAACTGCTTGAAAAGTATTGGTCTACCTTAAAAGTTTAGGAAATACCTTGTTTGTCACTTGCGTTATGACACTCTGGGCTTGGGAGTAAATAAATTATCCATATTTTAGTAAAAATAGCTGATTCTGGTGTTGCATTAGTAACCTATTAATTTGAACACATGGACTTAGATTTATAATAACAATGTCTACAAAAATGTGTGCTAAACATTTTGATAAAGTAAACACTATCATAGAAAAAGTATTTTCCTAATGCCTTTGCTAATTGTGGACATGCAAATAGAAAACGTTCATTACAAATGATTCTCACCTGTTCACAAAGCAGTTTGAGGAGTTTGATATTTAGACACAATAGCAAATGAACACAAATTAAAAAATAACCAGAGTAATCAAATCAGAATTTCTGAGTTGTTAGATAATGTATAGGTCAGCTAATCCAATCACTCATGTGGTCACTGAGCTCCTATTACTGCTAGGTGCAGGGCTCTTTATGCAATACAAATAAATATAAGAAGTGGTCTTTGCTTTCCATGAGCTTAGATGTGGGAAGTGAAGTATAAACATAATGAGATTTAACTAAAAAGATTTAAATCAGTTGAAGAGATCACCAATAAAGATGGCTGAAGACAGTATATTACCAACTGCCAAAATAATTCATTAAGTAATCTATTCTTTTCAGAGGAAGCCACGCAGTCTATCCTGTAGATTGTTATACGGAGGAGAGTTCCATATACATTCTTTAAAACTTGCAGAACATCCATTTTATAACTTAGCTCAAATTTCTCTTAATTTAGATGTTTTGGGAACATCTCATATAGGGCATTCCTTGAGATACAATACATATTTCAGTATGTTAAATCAGAATCTAGGCATTGTTAAGGATGATGTTAGACTCTGATGCAAGATCTTTTTTGGTTCATGTGACAAGAAGAGCTAGGAAAATGAGACTAATACAGGATAAGAAGTGGGTAAAAGATATTTCAGTTGAAATTTTTTACTTTATGTGGATTACAGGTTGAATATAAGTTTTTGAAGTACCACATTGTAGCAAGTAATTGCCAATGTGGCTATGAAATGATAATGGTGTTGGGCAAGGGTGAGAGATGGTGGGACCATGGGAATATTGGTTCCCTTGGTCAAGGATTTTGAGCTCAGAATCTTCCCATCTCTTTGCTTTCTTTTTATGATTAATTATGATGAAACAGCCTCTCCTCTCTCCTTTCCTTTTCCCATTCACCCCAACAAAAAGAAAGTTCTCTGATTCTTGGGGTAAGTTCCTGTCACCACTACTTTCTGTGCTGTATTAGTTCTTCCTCCAAAAATTTTGACATGGGGACTCAAGGTCTTTCCCCTTTTTGTACCCCTTCGGATATCACTATCTTGTGTTGTCTCCAGCAGTGGGACATATTCTGTTGTAAAGGGCATGACATGATTATTTTACTTTAGTGCAAAGGACTGTGAGGGTTGAAACTGTAATTTAATCAAATAAGTTACAGTTATGCATTATTCAATCACTAAGTCTGTCTTCTGAGTTTTGCAAGCTTAGTCTCGTTACAACTATGTCCTCCCCTCCGTTTTGTTCAATAAATAACTCCATCGTGAATGCACTACTACCCTTCCAACATTTGAGCTCTCTGTATTAAGAAATTTAAGAGGTTATCCTTCAAAATCTACATACTATTATGTAATCTTAGGTATGTAAATAATATTAGAAGTTGTCTAGCCTATCTCTTTAAATATGAAATGGGACAAGAAAATTCAGACCTAAAAAGGTAGTCATCCCAAAGCAAGTGACAGTACTGTGAGATTTGCCAGAAGTCACTGACCTCCAGATGTAATGCTCTTACTTACTACTCCTCTTGTTAGCAATACACTAGCATGTCCCTTTCCCTGTAGTATTAAATTGTACAAACTCCAATATTGACTATAGGAAAACCTCACTATTCTAGTCGATAGTAAGATTTTCAGGCGTCTGGTAATGATTCAGTGTGGTATATCATTTTTTTTATCAGGTAATAGAAAATTAAGCCAGATGTGAATAACCATTCTGTAATCATAAACAGGTGTTCTTGATCTCATAGTAGGTTATCCTGAGGTTAGACTTCAATTCTGAATTATTAATGGCTAAGAGCAGGGATAAGAAGGTTACTCTAAAATTTCCATACACTTGCCTCCTCAGGTTCTGGGATGGAGTAGGAACTTGGTGAACACAAATACACATTTGTCTGGTGGAGTAGTCATCAGTAGCACATGTTATGGTTGTCTAAGAAAAATACCTTCCTTTTCTTTCTTTTCTGTAGCTTCCATTTCCTACCAGTTCTTGCACCTGTCTGCCGTTTCCCGAATGCCAGTGTTACTAATGAGTGCCAGAGGCAGCAGATGGGAAGGTAAGATTTCCCTGTCTGCACTCTTATATTAGCCAGTAGGACTCCTTGTTCCTTCCCATAACATTCCACTCAACTGATCACTAAACAGTCAGATACAATGTGAGAGGCATTTGATACTTGTTCAATACAAGAATCTGCATCAGAGTTTACCCAAGACTCAGCTGAAAGCATGGTTTGACTTTACTTGCTGATCTCACTTACTTCTCAGTCATGAAAGTCCTTTGGAGCCCCACCTGTGATGCAGTGCATCCGGAGCTCACTTCCTGTGCTTTGCTCCAGACCAGACTATTGGGATTTTATTAGAGTTAATATGGTTTTACAGTAGATCTATCCTAACTCTGACCTTAGGATCAGCTTCATGATGCTATAGGCCATATTAAATTGCTACCAGGTTCGTAAAGGGATCCGTCCTTCCAGTTGTGTAAAGAGGCTCTGAATTGTGGTAGGCAGGCACTCCTGAAACAGCTCCCAATTCAGGAACTCATTTTCAAGTCAGAGGATCAGTAAGATCTTTCTCGAAGGTTCTTCTTTTCCTTCCAATAGTAGCTTTCCTTTTGGTCATTTTGCTGCTCATTAGAACCCCCATTAGGGGGTCAGAGAAAAAGAAGTAACAATCAATTCTGCCCGTTTTGGCGGTCGCGGATAACAAAATAAGCCATTGTACAATGCAGAAAATGTGGGAGCTACTGGTTATATGACTATGGATTATCTGCACATCAGTTATTGGGATTCACCTTATAATTATGGGAAACTGGGCAATGCCTATGTACAAATTTTCACTTTTGTAGCCATTTATGTTTACTATCATCCTGACTGTTAAATTTTTTTTATCATAAAAGCAATGGTAATAAAACCCTAAGCATCATCTATAGGTATGAAATAAAAATAAACTCTCTCTCCCCCTCTCCCACAATCTTACCCCCAAGAAGTAATCCATTTGGGGCATTTTTATTTTTAGATCTCTTATTGGTGGGCTCCATTACTCTAAATAATATATTCTGTCACTACTTTTTTTTTTTTTTAACAACTCTACACAGTTATCTCTGATTGTCAGCTATAAAAGATAAAGTTTAGCCCATTTATACTCTCCTCTTTTTATGCTCATTTTCATTTTTTTAGCTCTTCTATCACTTACCTTTATAACTTCAAACATTAGATTTAAAAAATTTATATACTCACACGTATAGAGCTGTCTATCTTTATCTGTAGATACTATTTCTTGACTCTTCACCATGTAAAGTAAAAAATCAGTGCCCATTACATGTCTGTGTTTTGTTTATGGAGTTGATTCTAAGAATTGAAATTCAATAAATTCTGTAAATATTATTCATTTAAAATGAAGCAAGTGTGAATGTACCTGTGGAGAGGGTAATATTTTCTTTGAGTCAAAAACTAGAACCTCTTAAGAATATACCTCTAGCAAAAAAACTCTTACTATTCTCCATCAGTTATTCAAAATCATGACGCTTTTTGGTTTGCTTCATGTATATACTATAATTTCATAATTTTTTTCTCAAATTTCTAACTTTTTAAATATTTTATTGTTGTTAAAAGAATCATATAATTTTATTCTATCCCTAAATTTCCTAATTATACTATTTGTTATAGAAAATTCATTTTCTATAACAGGATTTTTTTTCAGGATTATAGAACACATGATTTTATATACCACAAAAGAAAAAAAAATTTTTTTCAGGATTTTTTTCAGGATTCCTTAATTACCTGTTCTCATTTGGCTCAGTTACTTTCAGCCTTATTCTCAGTAGCCATGCTGGGATTTTTACGTCTTTATACCCTTGGTTTAACCCCATGGTTGTAGAAGCCCATGTATTGCTCTTTTTTGAATTCTCTTTCAGTTTGCTGTAGTACTTCCAAAAGAAGAATCTTTCAGAAATAGTGGATAAAAGGTAATGAGTAATTGTATGCCTAAAATATTGTGACTTTGCCCTCATGCTTTTATGATACTCTGAGTATAGTATTCTCTGTTTATATGACGTGTGTGTGTGTGTGTGTGAGAGAGAAAGAGAGAGAGAGAGAGGAAAGAAAAGGCATTTGCTGCATTGCCTTTGGTAGCTAATGATATTGATTAGAGGTCTGGTGGCAATGTGTTCATTACTCTTTTGTTAATAACACACACCCTTTTTCTCTTGAAAGCTTTTAGAAATTTTTTCCTCTATTTTTGAAGTTTAAATTTTCTTTCACCCTGCTTGTCATTCTAGCAGCCCTGAATCTGAGGACTTGGATCCTGCTTCAGTTCTAAACAATTTATTCTATTATTTTAAAATTTATTCCTCCCTTCCATTTTCTCTCTTCCTTCTTTGGAGAACATGCATTAGATATGTGTTAGATATCCTACCATGATTTCCTAACTTTCAACTTTTTTAAAAAAAAGTTTTATTGTTATGTTAATCACCATACATTACATCATTAGTTTTTTTATTTTTTTTTATTTTTAAAGATTTTATTTATTTATTCATGAGAGAGAGAGAGAGGTAGAGGGAGAAGCAGGATCCCCGCGGAGCAGGGAGCCCGATGTGGGACTCGATCCCAGGACCCTGGGATCATGACCTGAGCCGAAGGCAGACGCTTAACCGACTGAGCCACCCAGGCATCCCTACATCATTAGTTTTTGATGTAGTGTTCCATGATTCATTGTTTGTGACTTTCAACTTTTCTGTTAAATTTTCTATCCTTGTATATGTTGCTTTACATTCCAGGAAATTTCTTCAAGTGTTTATTATAGCCCTTTTATTGATCTTTTTTAACAAAAATTGTTGATCACATGCTAAATTTCCAAAAATTCTTTCTTATACTCAGATTTTTTAAAATTTTGATACAGTAGTCTATTTTTATTTTATGGAATCAATAGCTTCTTAAATCTCTCTGAGAATAGTAAATAAAATATTTTCAAGTTCTGAATTATTCCTGTTCATTTTGAGGTCAGTGATTTGGTTTATTGTTGATTCTTTTTTTTTTTTTGTGCTACTAGTTTTCCTCAGATTTTGAATATAATCAATTCTAAGAAGGTCATTCTTTTTTTTTTTTTCCAGATTTTTATATCTCTGAAATCAGGATGCATCTTAGAATTAATATTACATCACAGTTTAGCTGGCAGTACTTCTTTTCTTTTGTGGTATATAAAATCATGTGTTCTATAATTGTTACTATCTTAATTGAAATGAAACAAATGATTTGGTCATCTGTAGTTGAATATTAATATACATAAGAGTTAGGTCAGCTGGCATGGGTTTCTTACGTAATTATTTAGACTTGTTTCTTCTAAGGGTCTTTTCTAGGTAGTTGTGTGAGTTTTTTGGTTGGCAGACTTCATTTTAGGTTGCACAGGTAGAACTAGTAGACAGCTATGTCTTGCCCTAGTACCAAATTGAAGAGATCTGTACTTTGGGCTGTGGCACTCACACATAAGAGCTTTGCTTTTCCCATGAAGCTCATTCAGTTGTTTCATGTAGTGTTCAACCTAAGGATAAATGCTTCTACTATACTCAGGGGCAGGGGTTAGAAGTTAGGCATTAATTTTCATCACTATTCTCTAGAGAGATTATCATCTTGATTTTTGCCTTTCTCCCCATTCTTAATTTGTATACTATCTAATTGTCCTTAGAGGTTCTGAATTCTACTAGATCCCACCTGGGTAGTAGCATTTTCTTGGTTGTGTTTTGACTCTGGTTTCCTCCACTTCGATTTGTCCATCAATAGAATCATATTAGCTTGTGCTGCTTCTTTATTTAGGTCTAGGATTGGTGGTTCTCACCCTTGCCTGCATGTGGCAATCACCTGGGGAGCTTTATAATACATTGATCCCTTGATTCCACTCCCAGAGATTCTGAGTTTTGAGTGTAGACTCACTAAATCTAAGGTGCAGTCAAGATTGACAGCTATTGGCCTAAAGCAACTCTGAAATCTAAAGCAGCAAGGAGAGGCAGCATGAAGTATTACCAGTTCAACTTCTATAGCCAGATTGCCTGGGTTTAAATTTGAGCTCTACCATTTAGTATCTGTGTGCTCTTAGGCAGGTAAACTTCTTTGTGACTCAGATTTTCACATTTATAAATTGGGGGCTATAACCATAACAGTGGTTCATTGGGTTGTCATATGGATTCAATAAATTAATGTTAAACAACACTTAGATCACAGTGTTATATAAATATAAAATAATAAGTACACCAGCTACTGAACATTATTTCTCCTCTCTCTTACGTTCTTAGCTCTTACTCTCCAACACTTTGAACCCTGCCTTTTCTCTGAGTCCATCATTCCATTCATACTTTCATCTACTTCCATAAGTATACTAGATTGCATAGTCCAACGGTTGGGCTTTTTTTTTTTTTTTCCTCATCACCCTTGATTTTGTAGCCCTGTTGTCATTCTGATGCTGCAGACCACCCACTAAGTCATCCTTCACGCCTCCTTGTCCATTCCTCACTTGGACTATCAAATGCTATTGAGAAAAATGGCATCATTACTAATTCATGGTCTGGTCTCAAAGAGAATTTACATGTTTGTTTTTGTTCTTGGCAATTTCATTGTCTTGGTCTCTTTTTCCCTGCCTGTTTTTCAAACTTTTCATCTTCTTCACCTGGATTCTTCCCCTTAATTTATAGATGTTACAGGCTCCCATGAAAAAAAATCCTTTTCTCTAAAAATTACACCCTCTATGTTCTTCACAGCCAAGCTACTCAAAAGAATATTGTATACTTACCTCCCTTCCTGTCTCAGTTCCTCTCACTTTTGTCCTACTGAAATCAAATGTCTGTCCCTCACACTTCAACAAGGCTTCCTGATGACCTAACTGCCCACTCAAATGAACTCTGTTCAATCTTCAACCTGTTAGGCTTCTCTATGGCAGTAGACGTAATGTGCACTTCTCTCTTAAAAGTAGCTCTCCTTTGGCTTCTGAAATATTGTTCTCTTCTGGTTCTCCTTTTTTGATAATCTCTGTCAGTCTTCTCTGTAAGTTTCTTTTGTCTACTCTGCATTGTAATTTGTGACCTTGGCTTGGTAATCTGGCGTCTCCTCCACTGCCGTATTCTGGTGCTGCTGTATATGGGCTACAGCTCATAAAGGTTTATCTCCAGGCTCGTCCTCACCCCGAGCTCTGCTTCCTTAGATAAAACTGGCTGATAGAACTTTGCCATCTCGGTAGCATAAGGAACTTCAATATTGAGCTTTCTTTTCCCCAATCTTGTTTTCTTCCAAGTTTGATGAATTTCAGTAATTAGTGAATGACTGGCAAGACAGATCTAGGAATCACTCTTGACATCATCTCACTCTTACTTTACACCCTAGATGACTGTTTAGGTGCAGTTACTTCGATCTGTGTAACTTCTCTCATGGGCCACCCCATTACCTACCTCCACTACTCTCGTATTAACTCAGAATTTGATCTTTTATTAGCCAAGCTTACTATAATTGTCTTCTAACTTGCTTTCTTACATTCAAGCTTGCTCCTTCCAATACATCCTTTACAAAAGAATTCTTCCCAAAAGTCTTGTGGAAGGAAATGAGTGTTTACCTGTTTTTAAATGAAGGTTAAACTTCTTTGGTCTTATTCTTTATGACCATTATAAAGAATGATTTGCCTCATTCTGTGGGAGAGGTGAGATGATTTCATCTTCCAGGGAATGGAGATCAAGCAATTATGGTTTTTTTGAAGATACAGTCCATCCTGCACTGAGGAAGAGAGAAGGCATCTTTCCTCATGCTAATAGTTTGAACTACCGAACTCTAGTTTTAGTGGGCCATCCAGGTTGCTGTTGTGACAGAAAAGAATATAATTTTCAGGAGAATACAGATTTTTGTGTGTGTGTCTTTTTCTTTTTCCTAGTAAGTAGTACAGAGGTTCTCAAGGTGTAGTCACTGGACTGGTAGCATAATTACCATCTGGAAACTTCTCAGAAGCACAAATTGGGTCCTAGCCCAGATCTGAATTAGAAATTCTGGCCACGGGATATTGGCAATATGTGTTGTACAAAGCCTTCAGGCAATTCTGGTGCAAACTAAAGTTTGAGAACCACTGACTTCAAATAATGTCTGCCATATAGTGGGTGTTGAGTAATCATTTATTGAGACAAAAGGGTAAATATTGGTATCAAGAGATAAAAGGGCCTTGAGGTTACTGGTTGCCCAATGAAGTGCACTATGGAAGGGCCCAGGAAACTTGAGTTAGAATTCTTTGCAGTTAGTTGCTGTCTTCCTGCGAGAGGGACTTTCAGGTTGCCTACATCTGGGACCTGAGCCCCTCAGTTGTGTGATCTTTAAAAGAGTAGATCCATCTCTTCATTTGCACCAAGAACTTTTTTAAAAAAAAAGATTGATTGATTGATTGATTGAGAGAGAAAGAGAGCATGAATACAAGCTGGGAGGAGGGGCAGAGGGAGAGGGAGAAGAAGACACCTGGCTGAGCAG
Organism: Halichoerus grypus; assembly: GCF_964656455.1. NCBI lineage: Eukaryota > Metazoa > Chordata > Mammalia > Carnivora > Phocidae > Halichoerus > Halichoerus grypus. Next base: position 60,389,573 of record NC_135712.1, read on the forward strand.
GGAGCCTGATGCAGGGCTCCATCCCAGGACCCTGGGATCATGACCTGAGCTGAAGGCAGACGCTTAACTGACTGAGCCACCCAGGTGCCCTGCATCAAGAACTTTTTGTAAATTTCGAGGACAGCTGTAACTCCAAGAGCAGCCCAGAGGACACCAGTCTGGGAGCTTGCCAGGAGCTTTAGCATGGGGGCAGCTGTGAGTAGTCTGAGGTGGATCAGGAGGGGGAGGATGCTGTCGTCACAGGTGGCACCCTTTGTGATGGTGTTAACATGTGAGTCTGGCTGCAGCTTAGGTTACATCACAGACATAATGGCATACACAGACTAGACCCAAGCATTTTTCCCCACATCACTTTTACTTAATTCTAGATGGCCTTCTGTCACCAACAGAGTGATTTAGGAAGTCAGAAAGAAACCCTTCCTAAGTGCTTGGCATGGCAGAGTAATCTGTAATCCATGATTAAGATAGAAGGCATCAGAAGAGCTGAATGAGATCCACAGAAGATGAAAGTTTTTTCATAGCTAATACACCAGCAGGGTAGGGATTCTGATGTTATTTTTTAAGATGCTCCAGTCTGTTGACCCTCATTGTTTTCCCCAAGAGGGCCATGAAACATGATCCACAAATCCATCCTTCTTAATCCAGCTTTCTTTAAAAAAAAAAAAGAATCACCTCATTTCTAAAGGGAGAGCTCTGGATCCATTGGATGACATAACAAATATACAAATAGAGTTGGGCAGAAGGGTCCTATTTTCAATTATAAGGAACATGTACCCACCACTCTTAAGGAAGTTTTTCTCTTGTATCTAAAGGAAATTATTATTGACACAGGTTTGGGGGTGGGGAGCGCTTTTCTATTGCTAGTCTAGTGCTAGTAAGGAAGCATGTGAACCCTAAACAGGGAATACCACTATGATGCTTCAAAAACACCTGATTCATGAGCCCAGGAAATGCTGCAGGCAAGTGGGATGTCTCAGAAGCTCCCATCTTGACCCTGTGTTGAGCTCACTGGCATCCCCAAACTGATTAACACTTTAATCTTTGTTCTGAATGCCTAAGCCTTGTTGAGCAAGTCTTTGGACAAGAAGAGAACTGGAGAGCTGGGCCAGTCACCTTCCTGAAGTTCTCTGAGGTTAGCGAGAGGGGTTCTCTGATGCTAGAGGCCTGGTTCAGAGAACACCTGCAAAGGAGCTTTAAACATGGGAGGTGTTAATTAGATACACTTGAGGTCAGTGTGGACTGGCGTTTCTCAGTGAACTTTCCATTTTAACTCAGCCTGCTAAAAACAGAACCCTCTCCCCAACTCTGATAAACATTGGTCAGGGTGGGGGGACTGGGGCCAGAAGTAGGTGACTGTTAGGCCAGAATTTTTTTGAAATGAGAGTTTCAGTTGTCAGTGGTTGGGGTCAGTGAGTTGTGGCCAGACCTGGAAAGTAAGCAGGGAGTCTCCCTGTGAACTGGAACCAAATGTAACCTGTTCAAAATGCTAGGCCCACACTCTTGGAAGAACACAAACTTAAGGAGCTTCCATGTCTTTCTGTTCACATTCTGAGCTTTGATGCCTACAGAAAATCCAAGGCATATGCTGTGATACCTTACCTCCTTTTAAGAGTCGAACCTCTCAGAACCCTCAAATTAAGCTCCATGAGCTTTGATTTCAGGGACTTCCCAAGACCCAGGGAGTGGTAAGAAATGAAGAGTGCAATTATAAGCCAAGAGCAATGTTTTCTCTCACCATGATTGAAATGTGGAATGTGTTCAGGGTGAGAACACAAATAGATCTGAATGACCCCGACCATTTGAAAAAGGCCCAGAAATACCTCATGTATGAAGCTAAGGACCTGAGAGCGAATAAATAAAAGTGTTGCCAAATAGTGACATAACCTCTGAATCCATGTAATCCTTTTGTGTTCCCCACTATGGTGGTGAGTAGGAGAGTAGTTCTGAGACACTGATCTTGTGACTCTCTACTCACAAAGTCTTCAGACCAGAGGGCCCAAATCCATGCATGCGATAGAAGGCCTTCTAAATCTAAACCCTAACAATTTCTGTAGTCTTAGCTCCCATCATATTTGTGGTTCCCCCAGACAGTGCTGGCCCATGGTCAGTGCTCAGTATAAGGGTACATAAGGTAAAGTCTTCTATGTGGATAATACCTCATCTTTCAAGAACCATCCAGGGCTATAGAGCCTTTTCTCACTCTCTCCTCCCCAGATATAACATTTATTATTATATACTTCTATAATAGCAACCATGAGACTTTGAACCCCTTATGCAACAAATACATCATTCTACTCTGTATCCCCAGAACCTAGCATAGTTCCAGGTATTCAGAGAGTACGTAAAAAATATTGAATGCATGAGTGAATGCATGAATAAACAAGAAGCTGAAGGACAAGGATGTATAGTGCCTTAACCAAGAACATATTGTAGAACCAAGGCCAGGACTGAAAATTAAATATAAAAATGTTAGCCCCTGCTCTGCTCAAAACCCCAGCACAAATCTATGTTACATGAATCCTTTTTTGCTTTGTTTTGCATTGAATATCTATAGCTATATATAAAGTGAACGCCTGGTGAGTGGGCGGATGGTGGTGTTCACTCTTATTTAGCAAAATGTGAATATGTCAGAATTACAGAAAATAGAAAGAAAGAGGTTTATGCAAAGCTGTCAGTTCTCATGTCTGTTTTTTTTTTTTTTTTTTTTAAATCTGAGATGGTGCCGAGATGGTTCAAACTTAATATTCACATCCATTTTATCACATTAAATATGATCATTAGCAAACAGTATTTGGATGGTAGCTATTTCCTAACTGACAATAGCCATCCGGTGGTACCCACTTTCCCATATGCCTGGGACTGATACAATTCAGATAGTCTGGAAAACAGTGGGAGGAAGGAAGCAATTAGAAATGAAGAGGAAGCTGAGGGCAGAGGATAGGCACCAATTTTATCTCACATAAGAATATCCCTATACCTATTCTTTTGAAACTTATGGGTGGGGACAGAAGTACTATTTTTAAGTCTGTTTCATATCCTCAATTGGCATGCAGTCAAGCCCATAGGATGAGTGGCAGGAAACCTTGAGGGTGGGCACTAGTGTTTAAAAAAAGCTCAGGCCATAGACTAAGAAAACAGGAAGAAATTAACTCTAGAATACTGTGGATGTGGAAGAAGCTGGAAAAGTGGACGGTGGTAATGCTAAAAAATCAATGTACCAAGCAGTATTTTATAACAGCTACTTACCCCCACCCACCCTTAACAACACTGCACTGCCACCAGAAATATCTTAGGGTTGGGAGAGAGGTGAATGGGTGGGAAGGAGGCCTGTCCCTTGCAATTTCTACGCACTGCAGAAGATTCTTGGGCAGTAGCATCACCCAGAAAGACAGAAGGAAAGAAAGAATTTGTCAATAATTTGTGAGTACTGAGGATCCAAAGTGAGAACGCTTTGATTGCATTCTTAATTTTAGGACTAGCCAGTTACAAACACTGACTGGTTGTTCACTAAATTCCTGTCCTTTCTAAGCATTCCGCTGCATTACATTACCCAACATCCCCCCCACCCCCACCATTGCGTAGGTGGGGTCGTGTGCTGAGTTCTGGCCAAAAGAATATGGGCAGAAGTGGTTGATGCCATTTTCCCGGCCCACGTCGTAATCCATTGCTGGGTCTTTCCTTGCTCCCAACCTGTGTGGAGAGGAATCTGAGCCTCTAGAGGAGGGTGGTGCCCCAAAACGGGTAAGGTCTGGGTCCTTATATGATCCACTTCTAAGGCGGCCTACCAAACACAACACTCATTCCTCATGAGCCATTTGGATTTTATATGTCATTCTATGAATCCCCTGAGGCATGGAAGTTTATCCCTTGCAGTAGAGATATAGCTGCTGCTTCCAAACCTTTTACAAAAATGACTCATAGCGTCTCACAAACCATGTCCTCCCATGTACTGTCACCCTGAGGAGCATCTTCTTCACATCTCCCTCCCATTTGGGGTATGCAAGCAAACTGTTCATTCAGAACGTCAAAAACTCACACGTGGCTAGAATAGTAATGATATTTATTTATTTATTTATTTATTTTTTAAAGATTTTATTTATTTGACAGAGAGAGACACAGTGAGAGAGGGAACACAAGCAGGGGGAGTGGGAGAGGGAGAAGCAGGCTTCCCGAGGAGCAGGGAGCCTGATGCAGGGCTCAATCCCAGAACCCTGGGATCATGACCCGAGCTGAAGGCCGACGCTTAACGACTGAGCCACCCAAGCGCCCCTAGTAATATTGATATTTAAATAGCCAAAGAATCAACAGAGCAATTTTTTGGAGAGAAGGTATAAAGAAGTGAAGGGACATGATGAGCAATGCTTTTAGGCATTGTGGCATTCTTTTTGCCGTTGATGCATACATGTAATTTCAACTAAAGTGCCAGGTTCAAATGCATGCAGCCTTCCCCATAGTTCCCGAAAGCTCTGGGATTTAACTAGAATAATGGGGCAATTTAAACAGCTTTCAACTTTCAATTTAAAGCTGGATGTTGAAGTGAGGTTATTAAACAAATAAATAGACAAATAATGTCTGCATATCTGCACTGTAGTCATGGGAGTTTAGAAGTTGGATAGGGACTAGGGGACACATACAACAGGGATGCTGTTGACCAAAGGCTTTCCTCAATGTCCTGTTGCATATTTGAATCTTACTGTAGCTACACAGCCCTCTTACTTACCTGAGTGATAAATTAGGAAGTAGGACTCCAGGCAAGGGCAAGAGTAATCTCTAAAGTCTGATGGTTCCCCCACATGCATTCTGCTCATTGCTTGCTCTCAGTCTGAATTTTCTGTTGTCTCTACCCAAAGATAAAGAGGAAGTTCTTTCTTCAACAAAGATGATCCTGTGGCCAATTCCCTTACTGCATTTCCTTTCTTTTCTACTTCCTCTGTGGCACTCAGGCCATGTAGTAAATACAAAGATAAAAGTTCATTTAAGAACTACTCATGATTACAGAGTGAAGGAAATCTGTGGACCTGCCCCAGTCATTGAGGGAACCAAAACGCTGGGCTTCAGAAACACAGCCAGCCAAGCGTTGCCCGCTGGTGGCTGGGACAGAAGAAAGGGATTCTGTCTACTCATCCTTGCCTGGGGCAGACAATCAACTGCTAGGGACAGAAGAACAAATTGTTGGTGACTCTTCCCTGTCCCATTTTCAGGAAGATTTCTCTGAGTGTCCTGAATGACCCAACCCACAGGGCACCATGGTCACAGTCAGCACATGCTAAGCCATGCCTTTGACCTATACCTCTCCCCTCCCTGGATATCTTTTTTTGAACTTGTTTTTGGTTTAGAAACCTCCCTTCCTCCATACACACACCTCTTAAATATTGCTTTCTAGCAGGTTTCCTGCCAGCTACTTTTCTTTCCATCTCACAGACACCCCAAACAATGGTGCTAACACAACATGGAGGAAAGATCCCTAGGGACAGTTTGAAGAAAAATTTCCCAAGAAAACTACTCATCGTTAATTATATTATTGTTCACAGATATATTCACTTCCCTATAAGAATCCCACCTATTGCTGTTAAGCTCAGCTGTGCGATTAAACTTGAGGTAAAGGAATGAGCGCATACATGATATATGCTACCACCTTCCAGAAGCTTTAGGAAGCACTGTGAGATTCTGCCAGATTTTTTTTTTTCTCTGCTTCTGCCTCCTGCCATGAAAATGGTACATACCACACAGAGATTTCTTCTTTAGCTTGGGTTGGGGAATAAAAAGACATATGGAGCAGAGCCAGATAGATTTAAACAGAGACACAGAATCTGTAGCCAACCTGCAACCACCAACATATAATGTTGCCTGTTGTAAGCCACTGAGATTTGGGGGGTGTTTGTAGATACAGGAAAGCTGATTAGTATACCACCTGTTAAGGAACATTAGGTATGGATTTTGTGAATGAGAGATGACATTTATTGGGATAAAGCCCTATAAGGTTTTTGGGTTGTTTGTTATAGCTGTAAGTAACGACCCTAAATGTGCCAAACCCCTTCCCCTTTCAATAACCTCAGCCACTCATTAGCCCCTGAAATGGAGGAGCTGTGATAAGGGAGAGGGGAAAGATACCAGATCCTCAAACTGGGTAGGATTAAGAGGAACCAGCTTGAGACTTCAAAAAGTTGGACACTGGTCAACATCTACCACTCGCATCTATGGTAAGTCAGTGCATTACAAGTAGAGTGGGGTAGCTTTAGTGTGAATCTTTGTAATAGCTACAGAGATAACTTGGCTTTTCTTTTTTATCTTTAGCCTATTTTACTCCCAGATTTGCTTGGTACTGTTTCTTAGCAACATGATTTTGGAAGAAACATGGTCCTTTCAAAGCTGGCACTGCAACCTGAAGATGGTCTTTCCGATGACCTCCCTATTCCCTAAGAAGCTTCTTAGAGTCCCTATTTCTCACCCAGATCTTTTGAGTTATTCTCTCTCCATGATTCAAGTATATGTCAACCTTTCTACATGCTTTTCTCTAGCCCCTGCTCTTAATTAGACCTAGGATTTCTTATCCTAGCTGTGCTAGCTTTACTTTTTGGTATCTGCTTTTGTCAATTTACTCCTCCTTTTTATCTCCCTCCTCCTTATATATCCATCTTCACACTCACCTATACCGTTATACTGTTAGGAGACAGTCCTCCAGGAATCCTTTGTGTTTCTGCACATTCTGTGAGCAGAAGCACTGACAACTTTTTGTTCTAGACTATCTTTTCAAGGATGTATATAGCAAATAGCCTTGGAAAATCAAGATAGTGTCTTGCTCCAGAGAAGAGGGTAGGTTTATAAAGATAATGTCTTCCTCCAGGGTAAATGTTGGATGGGTTTGCTTGCAGCCCACTCTAAAAGATGGGAGTTGCCTAAGCTCAGGGTTCCTCAGCTGTGAAAAACAAAACAAAACAAAACAAACAAAAAACACCAACTGTCACTTCACAGCACTCTTCTATGCCTACCTTTGTCACCATTGGGAGTCTTAAGAGGGCAAGGGAACTGGCACAAACATGAATCTCATTCTGCCTGATGTGCTGTGAGAATAAAATCTTTTATCTCTCACCCAGAAGTCTCATGTCTTCTGCCAACATCCGTAAAACTATGGCAGGTAATTTTTTAGCTTACAAGCTGGGCAAAATCTTGGGACCCTCACAGTTCTTGATATATAACACCTTCTATATAATTAAAATTTAAATTATGATATGTAATTTATCATAAATTAATACCTGTAAGTATCCATGTTTTTATGTATTACATAAGTTTCCATTTCCTTTAAAAATGGTGTTGAAACAATATACCCACCTGGTGTCTGGGTGGCTCAGTCAGTTAAGCATCTGCCCTTGGCTCAGGTACTGCTCAGCGGGGAGCGGGCTTCTCCCTCTCCCTCTGTCCCCCAACCCCCTGCTTGTGCTCTCACTCTCCTGCGCTCTCTCTCTCTCAAATAAATAAAATCTTAAAAAAAAACCACACACACAATACACCCACAACACACACAAACACAATTATTATTGTATCCCCCAAAATTTAATGTAATTCCTCACTTTTGTAAAAGGTCAGTTGAGGGACTGAATGAATTGAAAACTGGGGAAAGAATTATGTATTTTTGTTACAGAATTATCAACCCATTTATACTCTAGTTACTACTGAGCCTCTCGACAGAATGGAAGAAAGCCAATATTTACTTCGGGCCTCCAAAACAGCAACCCAGTTTTAGTTGATGTCCTCCAGAAGTAGATGCATTGGTTTTATTAAGAATGTATGGAGGCAGGTGGGGGGATGGGTTAGCCTGGTGATGGGTATTAAAGAGGGCACGTACTGAATGGAGCACTGGGTGTTACACGCAAACAATGAATCATGGAACACTACATCAAAAACTAATGACGTAGTGTATGGTGATTAACATAACATAATAAAATAAAATAAAATAAATAACCATTTCAACATAGGGGGAAAAAAAGAATGTATGGAGGCATCTCATCTCTACTTAGGGACAGGGTTGGGAATGTGTCCTCAGTGAATGCTTTTGACTGCCTAACCCTGACTACACTCTCAATTATAGTACTATAAACACTGGTTCTTGAGTACCTCATTCAAAAAAATATTTTGAACACCAATTCTTTGCAAGGAAGTACTAGGCTTTTGCAATTTAAACATGTAAACAGGCAAATTATAGTTCAAAAAGTAGTAAATGGTAGAATACAATTAAAAACTCTGCAGAAGCAGAGAAAGGCACCCAATCCAAAGGGGGGGTGGGCAACCAAGCCTAAGGACTGAGGCAAGGGGTAGGTATAATACCAATATTTATATCCTAACCTAATTTGGGGGCCTCATCTACTTTTATTTTACTTCTGGCTTTTAGGCCTGGATTTTACTGGATTGATGCAACCATCCATTCCTTTTTTCTCTGTCCTGATACCCTACTTTAGCTTTTCCTACCAGCCTTTTGCTCCTATAAAAAGTCCTTGATTTGGTTTTCATCTCTCATAAAATTTTGTTTCAGGCTTCTTATTTTCATGTTCTCCTCTGGTTTTCCCTGAGGCTGACCACACAGTCATCCTTGTTTGGTTCTAGTTCAGTCTGTGGCAGGGCATCTATGTCTCTAAAAGCCCCCTGCATGTGTGTAGTGTGCAGACATGTTTAAGAACCCGTGCTCTAGGACCTTCTACAACTCCAGCAATTCTGAATTGAAATGGATCATGCATACCATCAGCTCATCTTTGTAGCTGGTTTTTGCCCAGTTAGTTTCTCGATACCTTACCTTGACTCCCTTTCCTCCCACTCTGCATTTTGACTTTATGGAGAATAGAGGAGGCCTGGCTAGGACTGTATGTCATTTTAAGAGTTAACAGTGTAGTTCCAGAGAAAGAAGTAGAATCCTAGTGTTTTTTGTCTCTATCAGTAGGGCTTGCACAATGTCTCACAAGGTGTAGAAAATCATAAGCAGGATTTAATGCTAACCTCTGTCCATCCTAGACCCAGTGGAGAAGAAAAGGGGGTGGGGGGAGAGAAGGAGAAAAGATTACAGCTTTCCACCTCTCCTAGTAAAGTAGCAGAAATAGAATGTGGAGAAGAGACTTGGAGTTGCCATGGCAGCCTGAAGCTCCCCACAGAAAGCATGACCTTCCTTGTCCAACCGCAGGAGGAAGGATCGCTTTCTTAGTAAGTCCCAGCAGATACTATGGTGGCTTCGTGGACTAGGGTTGTACCCCTGCTCCAGACAGATAGCCATAGTGATGGGCTCTATTTATGCAGCAAGCAGCACATTCCTACTGAGTGTGACCAGACATCCAGTGGCTAGGATGCCCAAATAGAAGAAACCCACCAATTTCTTAAAAATATGTAACTATTAATCAACCACATGCTTATATTTCAAACAAACATTTTTCCATGTAAAGCCAAGCAGCTGAATTCTAATCATGTTGCAGCAGTCCGATTTATATTTAAGTCTTTTAGCCTGCCAGCTAATTTAGGAGATAATCTAAAAACCAGAGAAAGTATTATTACACCATGGTGTTTATTTGAGTATCTGGGCACTCTTAAAAGCACTGCCTTGAGGATTCCTTCCAATTAAAGTTGCTGGTGGAGCATTGAGTGGGCTGAGTGTGTCCAGGCATCCCTATTTTCATGCCATTGTAATCGGAGACCTGGGGGCTGCTGTTTGATCAGTTGATCAACTAATCCACTGTCTATTTGATTCATTAATTTATTAAACATTTATTGAATGCCTAAGAAATGCTAAGGAGCATGCTAACTGGTAAGGGTATGGAGATAGGTAAGGAGAAAAAAAAACTCCATCTCAGGAAGTTTTCAATATAAACAAGTAGTTACAGTTTCAAAATATTGTGATAAGTGTTATAATCACCAGATAAGAAGTGTATATATGTGTGTGTGTGTGTGTGTGTGTGTGTGTGTGTGTGTGTGTGTATAAACAAGCATAGGTATGTATAAAGGAGCAAATACCCCATTTCTGCTGGGGGTGAGAAGAGATTAGAGTCAGGGAAAAAGTTAATGGTGGCTCAGCTCAGTTTCAAAAGATTTAGTACGAATTTCTCACTTGTGAAATGTTGGGGCGAGTGTGTAAGCATCAGGGATTACACAAGCTAAAGAAGCATGAAGATGTGTGGCGCAAATGATGCGTATGGTGAAGAATCCATGTGTGGGGAGGGGGTGCTGGTGAGAAAGAAAAAGGCCAAATTAAGAGGACCTATGTCATTGTGCTAAAGAATTAAGATATTATTCTGCATACGATGAGGGGAGGGGAGTTAAAACAAGATACTGCTTTGATCAAGTCGTGTGTGTGTGTGTGTGTGTGTGTGTGTGTGTATCAGAAAGCCTTCAAACACTGGGAGTGGGCAGTCATGGGGAGGCTCTGGTACTCTGCTACGATTGCCGACAGGGACACTAGCTAAGAAGTAATAGATGATACGATTGTGACATGTACCAGTGGTCGCACTTGGAGATGTGAGAAGATATTTCTGAGAAGTGACATGACAAGATGACAGTGTGAATGTGGAGATGAGGGAAGGACGAGGTTTATGTTCTGGCTTGGGTACTTGGGTGAAGAACTTGTTCACCGAAACAGGGAACATGGGGGGTTGGAGATGATGAGTTCCTTGTGAATGGGGTGAGTTTGAAGTGCCTGTGGAACATCTAGAGAAAGATATCTGATGGATAGCTCCATATACAAAGAGTGATTTATGCTGATGATGTAAATTTGGAACTTGTGGCTAGAAACTGAGTAGTTCATCAGATCTTCCAGGGAGTATATTAAGGGATTAAAAACAAAATTCTAGACTGGTGTTTCTCAAGTTTTAGTGTTGTGTAGTCACCTGGGGATCTTCGGTTTTGATTCAGTAAGTCTGGGGTGAGCCCGATATTCATCATTTTGAACAAGCTGTGAGGCGATACTGATTCTGCAGGTCTGCAGACCACATTTTGAATAGCAAGACTCTGGAAAACATTCTAGGGTTTAAGGACTGTCAGATGATGAGAAGTCCACAGAAAGGATTGAGTAGAGGAAGTCAGAGAGTCTGGAAGAGAAAGGAGGAAAAAGGAGGCGTGCTGTCTTGAAACCCCAGGGTAGACAGAGTTTCACAAAGAAGAAAATGTTCAACAAAGTCAAAGGCTGCTGACAAGTAGAATTAAGACTGGTAAATATCAAATGAAAGTGGCAATTTGAAGGCAATTTTGAACTTAGATGGGGTAGTTCTTGTATCACGAAGAGAACAGAAGCCTTTTGTAGTGGAGGGCTAAGTAAATAGTAGGGGAGGAAATAGAGATAGTGAGTTGGGCTAATTTTTGTAAAAAAAACAAAACAAAACAAAAACTTGGCTGTTACAGGACACAGACAAATTGGGTGATAATTTAAGAGGACAAAAGGTTGAAAAAGTATCATCATTTTTATGATAGAAAAGACATGTGGTTTGTAGTAAGCACAATAATGTTCTCCCCCCACCCCACAAAAAGACATTCACATCCTAATCCCCCAGATCTGTGAATATATTACCTTATATAGTAAAAGGGACTTTGCAGGTGTAATTAAATTAAGGATCTTGAGACAAAAGATTATCCTGAATTATCCAAGTGGGCCCCATGTAATCACAAGGGTTAAAAGAAGGAGGCAGAAGGGTCAGGGCCAGAGGAGTTATGACCACGGAGGTGGGAGTCATGCTGTTGCTGGTTTTGATGAGGAAATAGGGCTTTGAGCCCAGGAATGAGGGCAGCTTCTAAGAGCTGGATAAAGCAGGAACTGATTCTCCCTTTAGAGCCTCCAGAAGGAACGAAGCACTACCAACATCTTGGTTTTAGTCCCATGAGACTTCTGAGGTCCAGAACTGTTAAGATAATAAATTTATGTTGTTTTAAGCCAACAAATTTGTGGTGATTCATTATAGCACATAGAAAACTACAGTTGATCCTTGAATGACTTGAGGGTTAGGGCACTGCCCCCTGCACAGTCAAAAATCTGCATATAACTTTTGACTCCCCCAAAACTTAACTACTTATAGCCTACTATTGAACAGAAGCCTTACCAATAGCATAAATGGCCAATTAATGCATATTTAGCATATGCATTATATAGTCTATTCTTACAATAAGGAAGAGAAAATACATTACAGTGCTATACTGTAAAAAACCCATGTATAAGTGGACCCACACAGTTCAAACCCATGTTTAAGGGTCAGCTGTAGTACAGGGATCCTTAATATGATAAGGAAAAGAACCAAAGGAGAATTGGGATGTGTTATATCAAACAAGAGGAGAGGAAATAGAAATCCAGCAAAATACAACTACTCTGGAGGTCCAGTTTTCTCTAAGACTTTATATGAGATGTGAAGCTATGGACAGAATAACTATCCACCACCATCTCTTGTGCATCATTCCAACCACTTCTCTAACAATACACATCATTGGGGGCACCTGGGTGGCATAGTCAGTTAAACGTCTGCCTTGGGCTCAGGTCATGATCCTGGGGTCCTGGGATCAAGTCCAGCATAGGGCTCCCTGCTCAGCAGGGGTGAGGGGCTTGGGGGGGTGGGGGGTGTGTGTCTGCTTCTTCTCCCTCTGCCCCTCCTCCCTGTTTGTGTTCTCTCTTTCTCTCTCATAAATAAATAAAACCTTAAAAAAAATAAGAATACACATCATCAGATCCACTCTTAGACTGTCACAGATTACCCCGTTGCAGCTGTCCCCAACTCTGTTACTTCCAGATCTTCTCAGACCCAATCCAGTTTTCTTGGATGTCCGCTCCAGTCTCTTTGTGAGCACCTGTCATGATGGTTATTTCCTTTCGCTGAAGAAGTGGGAGAGATTCCCTTGCTACCTCATTTTACACATTCTCTGTCTGAATGCAGTTTATTCCTCATCAGGTTCACATTCATATTTTCAAGCTCTCCTCAGAGCACACCGAGACCCTGCCACGCCTCTGCCCGGAATCCGGTACTGGGGCTGCGGGAGACCACGACGCCCTCCTGGTTTCCATGGAGACCCTACGTGACGTGACGTCTGGTCTACTCCCAGGCTGCGGGAAACCCGAGCATTTGTATTTAAATGAGGGAAAGTCGGGGAAGGGATAGTAAACGAGGAGGGGAGGAAGCCGGAGTAGCGAGGATGGTGGAGGTGAGCCTGTGAGTGTTCAAGGACTCAAACGGGAATAGAAAAATCCCGGGACGCAGTTACCTCGCGCTCTCAGAAATCAAAAAGAAGGCAGCAGGAGGAAAGAGGAGTGCTTATTTCAAGCATAAGAATATCTTCTAAAGACTCATTTCTGATTTCAGAAATTTGTAAGGGACAGAATTACGCAGAAAACTGCGAACCCCTTTTCCTTGTAGGAGGACTCCCAGCTGATAACGCTGCTCAGTTGCATTTCCAGGAAGCAAGAGAGACTTTTCACTCGTCCCAGAGTCTCAAGTCTTGTAGATTGGCTGCTGGTGTAGGAGGGGCCCCACCTCTTTCACTCTCCACCTTTTCCCCTATAATGTCACTAAATGAAAGCTTTGGGCTCTGGATTACCTGCTATTTATTGGCTGAATCCCTAGCAAATGGTTGGGGGGGGGGGGATGGGGAGGAGGAGGTGGTGGTTGGGCAGAATCTATGCTAAGATTGAATTGCACAAGGGTTCAGATGATGTCAGCTTTAATAAAGGTCTGACCTAGTGAATGTTAAATGTGGCTGAGTGATGAATCCTCAGAGGGGATCGATGGCAGAAACCTCTATGAAAGGACTATGCGGCTTCTTTAAAATCTCTGGCTGCAACTCCCAGAGCGCTGGTGGAATCTCAGCTTTCTGCTATAATCACTTGAACATTACTTACTGCCCTAGATAACTGTGGGTCACGTGGAGTGTGCTCCAAAAAAGGAAGTCTTTGAAAAAAGAAAAAGCCATTATAAGCCATCAGAGTGCCTGCTGGTCTTACAAAGAGAAACCAATTCAATTTAATAAACACTTTCTGAGGTCTACTATGAGCCAAGTGTGTGCAAAAGGAATGAAATTCTCTTTGCCTTCAAGGTGCATATGCTCTGATTGGGGAAGCAGATACATTCACAAATGATCAATGGTGACAAGCAGCAGGTAATCAATACCATGGGAAATCCAAGAAAGGTGAAAATAATTATAATACAGGAAAGAAAAGAATAGTTTGTATGAGATCCCTCTGAGGTCTAGCCTTTTATAATAGATACAGAACAATAGAAAAAGAAGTTTTACAAGTGGCCTGATATAAAATGCCAATTCAGTAAAATGGTCTGTCAAGTGACATGGTGAACTGGTTTTCCATTTTTTTCCCCTCTCTGATGAGTTATTTCTATTGCTGCAATTTATAAGGGACTTTGTATTGGTCTTAGCTTTGCTTGGCCTCTATTCCATTTTTACCACTCACTAAACCACAATATTTTGGTATTAGAAGTTCAAGGTTTAATGGTTTCATTTTAAAATAGACCCAGAGGCTAGAATTGTGAGAAAGAATGCTTGAAAAAGTGTCTGGGTTCAGGCTGAGTAAGAACTATATGAGCTTGAAGGGCATTGAGAAACTTGTCTAGTTGAGATGGGACTGAAATGCAGCAGGTGTTGGCGCCAGTCGGGGCTCCTTTTCAGACTCCTGGCATGTAACAATGAAGAGATGAGTGACAGCATCACAAATGCTGGAGAAATTTTTGAAATACCTATCACTTATGGCCTGAGTGGAGTGCATATTGTACCGTCATGAACCTTGTAGTTTTCATTCCAAAATTAGGAAAAATTCAGGAATAAATTAAAGGACAAGGAAGCCAAAGGCTAATTGGTGGCTTTAAGTCTTTGGATGGAAGATATCAGGAGGTGATGGGATTAAAAAGGGGCAATTATTTCTTAGAAGCAAGAGAGAAAGCAAGCCTTATGTGTTCAAACTAGTCGTAGTTTCTGTGTCATTGAGATGTTGGTTACTAAGGGCTTGTTTTCTAGGTCTTACTCTCAGTTGGTGAAGGAACATATCTATAATAAAAACATCTCACTGGAGTTTTGGCAATATAGTAGAATATTAGTAATTTTTAGATGAAAAAATATAAAAGGACAGAATGCCAAGAATCTACTTAATTACATTCTTATTAATTTTTCATTCTCAGGCACATGGTTTGCCACAGAATCTTTGGACTCCTAGTTTACTTTAAGGCCATTCTGCCAAGCTTCTGGATAATTGAATAAAACCTTCTGGCTTCTCAACTTCAAATAAACACCCTCAGACACATGGGCACCTCATTTATCCAAACACAATCAAACGTACTTATATATTTTTGTAGTGGTAGTCAATATGGTCTGACAGTTCCTAGAAGAGAGCTTGGTAATTTAGGAAGTGCCCAGTTGACACCACTAATAGCTGGAAGAAGAGACAGTGGAGACGAAATAAAAGTCATAAAGAAGAAAATGAGACATAAAAACTAGAAAGAAGATAGAAAAGAAGTAGAAAAACAAGAGATGAAGGGGAAAGACTAAATAGAACAGGATGTCTTAAGCACTTAATGAACAGATTAGGCTCTTCCAGTTTATTCTCATCTTGATGTAAAGATAGAAATTTCAGAGCTGCAAAAGATCTGGTGATTTCCGGTCTGGTTTTCTATTTCACAGATGAGAAAACAGGAGTCAGGAGGAGATGAGTGACTTGTCTAATATCGGAGTTGATTAGAGATGAAGCCGACATTAGCACCCAGGTGTCTTGACTCTGGGTCTGCTGTTAGTACTGCTACATCCTTTCTGACACTTGTAAAGGCTGACTGAATCCAAAATTTCTTTGAAATTTAAATACTTTCCCATTTTGCCTTGAACTTCTAACAACATTTTTGCATTTAGATTTTTGCGTTACAGCTTACAAAGTGCTTTATGTTATTTAACCTTTGTACCCATTCTATGAGCAGAAAGTAGCAGCTATAAAATGACCCACATGGGACTTATCTAATTTTGATTTATGATATATTTTTTCCCTCAAATACTTTCCCAGCCCTTATTTGTGGAGTACTGCAGTCAATTAAAAATAAATAGACCATATTATTCCTACTCTTCTCCACCATATCACCAACTAGGAACTCATTGTGCTTTATGAAAATGAAACATATAGAAATAGGAGGATGGACAGCCTGACAATAAAGACAAGCAAGAAGGAAATAATGATGTGGACAGAAAAAAAAAATTTACAGAACTTGGTGGTATGGATGACAGCAGTTAAATCTTCTGATGTTCTCAACATGTATGATGGGGAAGGAAGCACTACCTTTAGTTGCCTCTGTAATAGTGAGCCTTGTTATTTCAAGAAAATTCTCTTTGAAGCTGATGAATTCAGTTCCCAGAAAGAGACCTAGGACTGATGTTGGGGAATAGGAGCACCTCCTCCCCGCCATGAACTGCACTCTCCGAGGCCCAGCCACCCAAGGCAGGATGGTTTCAATCACTCCTGCCATCCAGCCACTGCTGACACTCCTTGGCAGCCAGCCTGCCTCTAATGGAATGTGTCCTGCAGCTGGGAATTAGGTCATCAGTAATCCACTTAATAGCATTTTATGAGCTGGGCTCTGACACAAGAGAGTGATCTGGTCTTACCAGCAGGAGCTTTCCTTGGTGTGAGAGGAAGGAGGGAGGAAAATATACCATCCTGAATAATCAGACACTATCTTCATTTCCAGAAAGTAATGGGTGAGTGTAAGAAAACTGGGTGATTCTTCAGACTTTCTATTTGATCCGGCCAGCTACATGATCTTGGGCAATCTACCTCTCATTTCCAGACTTCAGTCTTCTAAGATCTCATCTAGCTCTAACATTGTATACTTTTGACTCTAGGGGACTCTTCGTGGAAGGTAGAAAATGCAGAATTTGTCAGGTCACCCCTTTCCCCCCACCTCCCTGATGGTGCTCTCTGGAAAGGGAGATGGATGACCCTGCTCTCTGCCACTAGTGTACTGGAAAAAGAAAAACCCTGATTTGTACATTTTGCTAATTTCTGTAGTGTATTCCAAACATGGCTGAGTCCAGGCTATCAATGATTTAACAACTGGCTAGCAAAACTTCTGAAAAATCCTACAGTTGGCTCTCATGAGCTGATATGAGCCACTCCAGCACACCACTGGTGCTCCCCCCAGCTAGAAAGACTGCTTTAGTGAATAGTCTCTCATGCATAGACACAGCTAGATTGTCCACACACCAAACATGGAGCATATATATCCTTGCTTTGGTTTTGGACAAAAAAATATTTACAACTTCTCCTCTTTGATTCTTTTCTAGCTGCTGCTATTCTTAATTTATCTGAAGTGCTCTCAGAAATAGGTAGAGAATTCTCATTAGAAAAATATCCATACTCATAAAGCTTGTCACATGAGTTCTCATTTCTTCCACCACGTGTTCAGGGAGCCAACTGACTTTTATTTTTTCTTGCCTCCCTAGTACCCTATATCCTTCTTGTTGAAAAATCCAATATATATCTCATGAATTGTTCGAAAGGTTCACTGCTATACAGGGTTTAGAAGTTGAAAAAAATCACTAGGGTCTTTCCTCCTTTTCACTTGATGCTAGAAAATGTTCCTCAAACTTTAGTGTACAGTATCCCCCGGTTCTAAGAAAATTGGGGTGATTGAGGCTGAAATTAGCACCTGGAATGGTAATAGATAGAATGACGAGTCACTTTCTTTTATCCCTTCAATTGAATAGTGTATATAGATTGTATTTAATTAACAACTATATTCCGAGTATTTACTACATGCAACACTGCAAAGTATCATAAAGTAAAAGAGAAAGTATAAGCTATGATACCAGCCTTCAATTTATAATCTGGTTGGGGAGATAAGATTAATATGCACAAATTAATGAAAATCAATTAAAAACATTTTATAATCAAGTGTTTAATGATGTGGCACAATTTCTAAATGCAGCAGGAATATAGAGAAAAGTAAAATTACTCAAAGCAAACATTAGCCAAGAAAACTTAATGACTGGCAATGGGGCTTAAGCTGCCCATGGGGGCGAGGATAGTGTTTAATATCAGTTAAAGGTACAGGACTATCCAGGTTGGGGGAATTGCATTTAAAAGGCTAATGGCAAAAAATGGGGAGTCGGTAGAAATACGAGTTGGTGAGCGCTGTGAATTGTATAAGACTGTTGAATCACAGACCTGTACCTCTGAAACAAATAATACATTATATGTTAAAAAAAAAAAAAAAAAGAAGAAGAAGATAGCAGGAAGGGAAAAATGAAGGGGGGGAAATCGGAGGGGGAGACGAACCATGAGAGGCTATGGACTCTGAGAAAGAAACTGAGGGTGCTAGAGGGGAGGGGAGGGTGGGGGGATGGGTTAGCCTGGTGATGGGTATTAAAGAGGGCACGTACTGCATGGAGCACTGCGTGTTCTACGCAAACAATGAATCATGGAACACTACATCAAAAACTAATGATGTAATGTATGGTGATTAACATAACATAATAAAAAAAACTTACCTAATTGTAAAATTTAAATAAGTATAATTTATCATATGCCATTTATCCCTCAATAAAGAAAAAAAAAAAGAAATAGGAGTTGGTAGAAAGTGGAGAAAAAAGTGAAAGCCCTGGCCTAAACCTGGGTCATAGAATGTGTGTCAGAGGGAAAAGGGTGATTACATACAAATAAACAATGGCCAGATCACATATGATAATATATCTCTGATCTTCAACCTCTGCAGCAACCAGTGCAAGAAGCCAAACCGCAGTCAGTCTCTGCGGCAGTCATTCCAGAAAATTTAGGACTTAGTCAGTGACTGCCAACATCCCTAATTTTTGTCCCTCCACTCCCTGCTTCCAATTCAGGACCAACAAGAGAAAGCCAAATATGCTTCCCAGACCCATCACACAGGATGCCCTGCATCTAGTGAGTCCACCTCCAGCTTCCTTATATTAACAACCTCCAATCAGAACAGACCTGAAGTCTTCCCTTTTTCCACTGTAAAGCTTTCCATTCCTCTGCCTGCCGTTGAGTCTCTGCCAAATGTGAGTGGTGGTGGCTGAATTCTTTGCTATGTAGCATGGTCTGAAGAAATAGCCTAAGTGTTCTCAGTTGTGTGGTCTTCATTTATTCCCACAGTGGGAGAAGAGCACACCTATAATAGTTCTATCTCCTATTATTACATGGGTATATATAATCATAGATATAGATGATCTAGATATAGATGTAGATATATCTATCTTTCTCTTTCCCTGACCACCCTTTCCCCTTCCCTCCTGAAATCTACACTTTGGTAGGTTTTTTTTTTTTACAAATTTTCTTAGAATGCCAATAAAAAATACAGATATATTGAGGTGTTCAGGGTAGACTGAAGAAATTCATTTATTTCCTTTGGGTCTAAAGGGCTGAATGCCTTAATCCTATCCTGACTTTTGAATCTGGTTAACCTTTTTCTCAACAAAAGGCCTTTTTGTTATTAGTCTTTTAATAATATGTACCATGCTACAAAGGTTTAGTGTAATAATAATTAATGTTTTCTAGCATATTTTAATTTAACACATCTAAAATGGTTGATCAGAGTTTCTGATCAACATAAGATAATAAGCATTGCTGTCATGCTAGATGATATATTTCTGATCAAGTCAAAGAACCTAAGTGCTTTAAATAGTCACTGCAACATGATCTCTGATAAATATATTGATTCTATTAGGGCTTTCTAAAATTCTGAAAATAGTTCATTAGCCCCCCATCTCCATTCATACTTTAAGGATTTATTATGATCTTGGGAATCCAAAGTTGGGAACAACCCTTTAGTGATATTATAATAATTTTGTTATTATAGCTTTGCTAATTCCTGGAAGCCCATCTCTTGACACCATGTTCCAAAACCCAAGGCAATTTACTTTCTGGGTTTTACAGGTAGAATTTGATCATTTTGGATACTTAAAGGAATTTGACACCTCTACCTAATTTACACTAAGGGACTGGAAGTTGAGATATAGCTAGCATGAATTTTTCTGATATAATATCCTCTTTTCTCCACCATATAAACAAGAAGCTAGAGGCAGTGAGGTGGGCAGCAAGATTTAGGTTTGGCCCTGCTAACATTCCCCATGTTTTTGCTTTCCATTTAAACTCTTGGGTCTGAATCGCAGGTTTGTAGACTTAGACACTCAGTTTTCCAGCTCATCCTTGAGCAATTATGCTTTGGTAAATTTCATCACACACACTCTTAGATGTTCATTGCACTCTCTCTCACCACTCCAGTGACACCAGCCAGAAGTCTGTAAGTCACTCCTGGGAAGGGGAGAGATTACTTTAGAAAATGTTTCCAATGATGACTCTCTTCCATAGCATGTGTGATCTTGTTAAATGTAATCATAGAGGCTGGGCCTTCCTCACCAAGGGATCTTGTCTTCCTCCTGAACTTTGCTCAATCATCTCGTCATAAGTCTGGGGGATGCATTTTGGGCCATGTATTAGGTTAAGATGAGCCAGGCTATTGTAACAAACAGACCCAGATTGCATAGTGGCTCCATACAACAAAATCTATTTCTTGTTCATTCAAACAGTCCAAGGTCAGTATTTCTGGTCAGCACCTGGCTTTCTCCATGTGGTAATTCAAGAACCAGCGCTTCTTCCGTATCATGGCTCTGCCATCCTCTAGGGCTTTGCCATCCCCCACTGGCTGAATACAGATGGGAAAGAGTATGGAGAAAGCACATCTGCTTCCCATAATACCTTGGCCCTGAATTGGCATATATCCCTTCCATCCATATTCTGTTGAGATTATTCTAGTGAGAACTAATGCAAGAGAGCGAATGTATTTAGTTTGTTTATGGGCCAAGGACAAAAAGAAAATGAAAATTTGGTGAACTGTGAGCCTTGTCTGCCTTAGGTATTTGTAGCCTCTGCCTATTTTTTTTTTTTTTTTTTGCTACCCTCTAAAGATATTGGAATATTAGCAGAATTGCAAAGGAACTATTATATATATGATCTTCCTTTCCCTGGCCTCGCTCACTTATTCAGCAGATAATTGTCATTGTTTTTTATCAGGGAGGAGAATTGCAGCTGATCAATCATCTCCAATTTTCTCTAGTCTGCTGGGTTACGAAGAGGATGGGTATCTCTAGAGTAAAATGTGCTTAGCCACTCTCTCCTCAGTGAACTCCCCGTGGCTGCATCCTGCTGCTATGACAGTGCTTTTGCCAGAAGCCCCTTTTGGCTCAAGCCTGCATGCCCTGAGGTTTCTCAGCAGTGGAACAGTTCAGGGTTATGTTTTCAGCGCTTCCTCTTGAGGGCCAGTTCGTGGCCTCTGGGCTTCTGGATTCTCCCCAAACCAGCTATAGCTTGGGGCCCTAGGTTAGGGAATAGCGGTAGAAACGTTCAGGCAAAGCCTCTGTCCCTGGTTCTTCTCCAAATCCTAGAATCGCATGCCTATCTCCCTCTCTCCCCCTTCGACTCTCTCACTGTAGTCTTGCCTCAGCTAGCTGTCTGAGCAGAAAGGGATTTGATAACTGGAATCTCTCTATATTCTAAATGATTGCCAAGAGCTGAATATGCCTTTGCTAGTAGAGAGACATTTACTATTTAAGAACAGACACTCTTTAATGATGGGCTATAGGATGTGAAAGATGAATAGCGTGCCATACTTGAGCAAATGTTTCTTTTCCTTATTGCTCAGAGCAGTAGCTTAGGATCCCTTCCATATTTGCTATATATGAAAGACTTTGCATGGAATCCTTTATTCAATGATTCATTTGTTTCTCCATTCAATATATATTTTTAAGCACCTATTATATTTCAGGTACAGGGGATATAATAGTAAACAAGACAGAAACATGATATTGTTAGTAAGGGGCCCTAAGCCCCCATAACATAAAGGGTTTCAGGGATGTGTGGATCCAGGGACCTCAGAGCAGCTCCATCTCTAAGCTGTGCAGGTGGTTCCCTATCGCACCCCCTTTGCACCCCTCTGTGCTTTGTGGCATAGACTTTAGAGTAACCCAGACATTCTCCTGGGGAAACCGACTTTTATCTTAAACAGATCAACATATTTAAAGCACTAACAAGCTCCCAAAATAGTAGAGAAGACAATTAAATGGTAGCTCTTATTACTGGTAGCATTACGCTCTTTAGGAAACCATGGGGGAAAAATTAGTCTAGCTGACAATTTTAAATTGCTTTTATTCCTAAAAAGCATGCTCAGGTCTCAATAACTATCTCGTGTGTCTGATGATCTCTGCAAATCACTTCTTGCATTCCCTATCTCAGGTAGTGAGTAGCCACCCGTTGCTTCTGGACGGTAGCAAGAGTTGAGCAAACTTGAGTTGGTCAAACGTTACAAGGTAGCTCAGTCATGGCTGGGGTGTTTACTGAATAGTGCAGGAAAGATTGGTGAGGATGTGTGGTGGGAGCACTGACAACATAACTTAGGGATTCTGAAAGCCTCTAGCAAGCATGGCCCGGCACTGTTCCTCAGCATTTCCATGAGGAAAAGGACACAGGTTCAGAGGCTGGGAGGTGGTAAGGGTGGAGAATGAAACCGGTCACTTGGCTACTATTTCAACATCATCATCTTCCCCTCCTATGTTATACCTGCCACTAGACCCAAGCAGAGGGAGGCCTCCAGATGAATGATTCATGAGGATTACAACCTCAAAGTGAAGATGCTGTGCAATTATCACCAGGGATCAGAATCACTGATCAGTCTGGGTATTCAGTGAGGCTTCTTCTGTGTCTAGAACTGCAGGAGGTGCTGTGGAAGGAGGCAAGAGAAATTTATGATGCCAAGTCTACCCTTAACCTCCATGTGGAGGCCAGACAAACACAAAAAACATTTGCAGAACACCTCACTTCAGCTCTAAGCCGTGTGGCGCTCACTAGAATGGCACTTTTAAGCCCCAGCCTGGTCTTTGCAGCCACCTGCAGGGAGGCACTCTGGTACAGTAGAGGACATGGGTCTGTGGTCCAGCATGCTGAGATCCCAAGTCCCCCTGCTGTTTAATGGACTGAAGGACTTGTTTACGAAGTCTCAGAGCCTCAGAGGCTTCATGTGTAAAATGAAGAAAATGCTTTCTCCTAGGGTTTGAGTGACCCTTCAGTGAGTTAAAATACATCCACTACCTGGAAAATAGTAGATGTTCAAACAAATATAGGTGTCCACCCCATGTCCACATGGCTGTCCCATAAGAATCTCAGGCGAAGTGTTTAAACCAGACATGGCGTCTTCTGCACCCCACCCCACGTGGTAAGGCTTGCTTGTCTATTTGATTTCCAGTTTCTTTCCAGTTTCTGTTTCTGACAACATGCTTTTTCTGGTCATCAAGGCTTGAACCTGTCACATCATCTTTGACTCAAACTCACTCACCTCCACATCCAATCTGTTTCAAAATTCTTCCTACTGTTTTACTTTACTTCCAGTGCCTCTTGAAGGAGAGGTTGGCGAGGGGATGGGTGAAGTAGATAAAGGGGATTAAGAGGTACAAACTTCAAATCCAGAGGCTCGTAACATAGGGTCATGAGTGGGCTTTAGGAAGTCCGTGAACCTATGGGGGGAAAGGTCCTAATTTTCATAAATTCTGAAATGTATCTTGACTCAAATAAGTTGTATTTGTCATCCCTTTGCTTCTGTTTCTTCTCCTACAATGTAGGCACAGAACTGTTTGTTTGTTTGTTTATCATTTTCTGCCCAAATACAACAGCCTCCTAACGCATCATCTTCCAATTCGTTTCATTCTCTGTACCCCTGTCACAGTGATCTTAGAACCTAGTTCCAATCATGCCATTTCCCCAATCCACAATGTTCAACACTTCCAAGTGTCTTTCAAATAAACTGAAGATTCTTAACTTAGCTCTCTAGACTAACTTTGGAACTTTTATATTCTGTCACTCCCTCCACATACTCTATGCTCCAGCAAAATCGATTGCTCACTATTCTTTAAATATACTATCAAAGGGGCGCCTGGGTGGCTCAGTTGTTAAGCGTCTGCCTTCGGCTCAGGTCGTGATCTCAGGGTCCTGGGATCGAGCTCCGCATCGGGCTCCCTGCTCGGCGGGAAGCCTGCTTCTCCCTCTCCCACTCCCCCTGCTTGTGTTCCCTCTCTCTCTGTGTCTCTCTCTGTCAAATAAATAAATAAAATCTTTAAAAATAAATAAATAAATATAATATCAAAAAGTTAGTTGAGTCTTTTATAATATAAAACATTAGGGGGTGGGTTGCCTGGGTGGCTCAGTTGGTTAAGCGGCTGCCTTCGGCCCGGGTCATGATCCCAGGGTCCTGGGATCGAGTCCCACATCCAGCTCCTTGCTCAGCAGGGAGCCTGCTTCTCCCTCTCTCTCCCTCTGCTTGTGCTCTCTCTGTCAAATAAATAAAAATCTTAAAAAAAAAAATTAGGGAAAAATTACAAAACAAATCACCAGTGGACATAAAATGCAGATTTCATCACAAAGTTTCATTCCAAGATGTTCCTCCCACTTGCACACACCTTTGTACTCTAGACTCCTCTAAACATAATTCATAACAACCTGAGTTAGTGGATGCTTGAGATAGGTTAGCCCTAGACCAACCATTGTTTAAAAAGAAAGAAAAAGAGTCAACTTTTGTTGCTATTTCAACATGAAAACCCCAGAGAATCCTTTATAAAATCCAGGGTTATTAACCGAACCTCCCCTCCTTGCAGCAATTCACTGCATTCTTTGGCAGACCTGATGCCTGTGTTTGGGTGTAACCGCCCCCTTCTCTGAGAATGCCCTCACCTACTTGAACACACAGGTGGAGTACTCACCAGCAGCCATATTTGCACAATGCTGCCCCCTCCTTCCTGATCCTGACTAACTGGATAATGAACGATACACAGTACAACCTGGGTCAATCAAATTTCCTCCCCAGACATTTGAAGTGGAACAGAGAGATCGTGAGTTAGTCATGACATGCAGATGGAACTCCCAGATGTAAACAGCAGATGTAAATGGCAGGAACTGTTACGGGAATGCAAAAGTCAATGATCTGCAAAAAGCAAGAATAAAAGAGAATGAAAATGTCCTAATGCTTTGTCAGTTCCTAGCTTCAGACCTTCCAGGGGTCTGGCTCCCTTCCTTTCCTGGAATCTCTGAGAGACATTTCTCTACCTCCCCTTCCCACTTTATTATGGTTAAACTAACTTGAGTTGGTGTCTCCTACTGGCAACCAAGACTCCTAACTCATACAAAACCTGATTCCAGGCTGATATTCTGTGGGTTTTTCCCCCTCAATCATTCAGTGCACATCAGTTGAGCATCTACTATATGCCAGATACTCTGTTGGTCTTCCTGCAGGGGCTTTTAAAGAAACACAAAGAGATAATTATA
Organism: Halichoerus grypus; assembly: GCF_964656455.1. NCBI lineage: Eukaryota > Metazoa > Chordata > Mammalia > Carnivora > Phocidae > Halichoerus > Halichoerus grypus. The sequence goes on from NC_135712.1 coordinate 60,414,879, forward strand.
ATTTAATAAAAGAAATCCTCCATCAGACATATGTGTGGAATAGATAGACATGGCAAATAAATGAAGATTGAGGGGAGGGAACATAGATATTTTGAAAATAAATGGTGCCTTAACTAAGCCTTGAGCCAAGGTTTTCTCAAGCAGGGTGCCAACATGGGCAAAGGTATGGAGGCAAGCAGAGTTTGATCTGCTCTGGGAACTGTAAGTCACTTCTTACATTTGGAGTCTAGTGGATATACATTCAGTTTTTCCAGCCAGAGAAGGGTGGCAAGATGTAAGGCCTGGGCCAGATGTAGAGAGTACTGTCTGCTGTATATGGAGTCTGTCTTTAGGTGGTGGAGGAATCATTGAAATTTTTAGGCACCAGATTTAAGGCCTTATTTACAATAGTTCAGGCACCCCAATTTTGGATGGTATGTCCAAGTATCTTATCAAGTGGAATCAGTGTAAAATAGCTCTTGTTATTAACTGCCTTAGGATTCAGGGGTAGTTACGGCTGTGCCTCTCTCTGCAGTAATTGCTTTTGACACATGCGTAGAATTCCTGTCCCCCTGTCCTTTACCAATTGCTTAGTTTATTATTCTCTCTTCCATGTGTTCTCTTTCTCTATTTCTCGTCATACACACCCAGATCTTTTCATTCATTGTTCATAATTCTGTATTTTAATATCTTTCATCATTTATCTCTTAACATAAATCATTTTCTAATTTATTTTTACAGTAATTATTATAATTAAATTTTTATAGTAATCACATAGCAATTAATCTCATTACAATTAAAAATGATATAAAGCCGGGAGGGATATAAAACATTTTGGATGTCAAGTTGCGACCCAAAAGGATCTCCACAAACTAGAGTGCTTGTTGAATGCTAAGAAAATCCACATAATAGAGTAAGGTCCACACTGGTTCCTAAAAAGCCAAGTACCCAATAATAATATGGAAGACAGCCCAAGCAGAGAGCTTTTAGTTATCTGTAAGCTCTGTGTGAGTCTGCAGCATGCTATGGTCTTTCTTCAAAGCAAAAATGTCTCAGGGTCTATTAGTGGACACATACCTGTCTTAAAAGCAGGAGCCAATCCACTTGATAAGATACTGTCCCACCATTCTTGAATCCTGGGCCCATGACGTGAAGAATGTTGAACTCATCATTAAGAAAGATATATAAAAGTCTGTACATGTTCAGAGAATTATGAATGAGAACATGAGGAGACTCAAAAAATTGAGGATTTATGATATTTAGTTTGGAGAAAAGAGGATTCAGCTATTTTAAAATATGCAGAGAACTGTCATACAGAAGAACAGGGGTCAGCTTTGTTCTTTATAGCCCCAAATGGAAGATATAGGACCAACAGGATTGGGTGAGAAATATGTAGACAGACTTTCGTTTAGAATAAGGAAGTTTTGGGGCACCTGGGTGGCTCAGTTGTTGGGCGTCTGCCTTCGGCTCCGGTCATGATCCCAGGGTCCTGGGATCGAGCCCCACATCAGGCTCCCTGCTCAGCGGGAGGCCTGCTTCTCCCTCTCCCACTTCCCCCTACTTGTGTTCCCTCTTTCGCTGTGTCTCTCTCTGTCAAATAAATAAATAAAATCCTTAAAGAAAAAAAAAGAAGGAAATTTTTCCTTAGGGATAAATCTTTCTGATGACAGAATGAGCTGCCTCAGGTAGGGTAGTGATTTCTCTGTCCCTAGAAGTATTCAAGCTCAGGACACAGGACTACCTATGAGCTTGCTATAGAAGAGATTTGAGCTTTGTCACTATTTTTGGCTTAGGTTCCTCAAGTTTCTTTAGAGATAGATACTATTTACACTGACAAGAATAACCACTTACACCACGCTCACTCTGTAAAACTTTTCCTATCCTTTGAGGCAGATAAAATCCTTCAAATAAGCTTTCTTCCTGTGTAATTTAGAATTACCCTTTGTGTAATATAAAGTCATATAGAAAAAAATAAATTCATACCATACTTACTGCCCTTCTCTTTTAATATTTTTCATGTTGTTTTGTGTAGTGGTTATGGATATGTTTTATCACCTCTCACAGACTACACATTCCCTAAGGGCAGAGAACTATCTTATTCACTTGGGTATCTCCTAAAGTGCTTTACACAAACCATATACTTAATAAATGCTTGCTGAATGAATGAAAGAATGAATGTTGTTGATTAAAGACAAAGGCAAACGTCCAGAGGACTTTTATTAATATTAATTCTTCTTTAAATTTTTATGAAATAATTTCAAACATGAAGTACAATTCAAAGGGCATCCATATTCCCTTCACCCAGATTTCTTGCTGTTAACATTTCACTGTATTTGCTCCATCTCTCTACCTCCCTCCCTCTTGCTCTCTCCATCTCTCTGTATGTATGTCAAAAATGTGCATACATTTACATCATATACATATATTTTCATATATACATGTGTGTTTATACACACATACTCACATAGACATTTACAGATATATACACATAATATATTCTACTTCCATTATCATTAGTCTTTTGTTAACCATTTGAGAGCAAGCTGAAAACAGTATTCCCTATCACCCCAAAACTCTCCAATTTACCAAGTCAGGGACATTCACCTACACAACCATTGTACAAGCCTTTAAGTCAGGAAATCAGTAATGACATCACACTTCTGTCCAAAACACTGATCCTATTCAATTATGCACACTGTCCCAGGGATGACTCTTCTTTTCTTCTGGTCCAGGATGGCATCCAGGCACTCCTTGTATTTAGTTGTCATGTCTCTTTAGTCTCTTCCAATCTGTGTACAATTCCTCATTCTTTCCTGGTCTTTCATGTTCTCAACAGACAGTGGAGGGTCTGCAGTTGAGCTGCTTAATATGGCAGCCACTAGCCACATTTGGTTATTTAAATTAAAATCACTTTATATTAAATAAAATTAATAATACCATTTTCAGTCACACCAGCAATTCCAAGCATTCAATAACCACATGTGGTTCATGGTTACCAAATGGGACAGCACAACCATTGGACATTTCCATCATTGCGGGAAGTTTGATGGGATCCCGGTGGTCTTCAGAATGACCCCCAACCTGGGCTTCTCTGCTGTTTCCTCATGACCAGCCGCAGGTCACTCTCTTTGCCAGAATACCACAGAAATGGTGTTGTGCTCTTCTTAGTGCATCACATAAGGGGATATTCTCTTTAATACCTCTGTGTAATTTGACTTTTTATTCCATCCTATCATCAGCGACACTTACTGAGTTCTGCTCTGTATATGGCAATATGACATTACAACAAAGCATATACTCCAATCCTTGATATCAAGGAACTTGTCAGCCAGGAAGCTGGCTATAGTTTAGTCGCTAAGAGTCTGAGCTTCCACCACAGAGTGAACTCTATTTGAATTGTAGCCCTGCCATTTTAGAGCATAATCTCCCGGTTCAAGCAACATGCCTTTGTTGATTGCACACTCAAGTGTATGCCATTGCAGGAAGTAAGTTTATTGAAGCAGAGACTGAGACCTTCTTGGTATCCTTTATGGCATCTGAGTTAGATAGGTGTCCCGATAGCAGGAGATTGATGGAATAGAAGAACCCATAAATGCTGTGATAATTCAAAGACTTTATAAAGTTTAATCACAAAGTTTAGGAATGCTGTCTTGTGTCAAACACTCCTGATAATTTTAAATGAAAGTTTTGTATTAATGGGAGGGATTATATTGAACTCCTCCCTCCTGATTGCAGACGTACTTATAGATGACTAAGCCCACCCAGAAGTCACTCATATCTCAGCATGCAGTGAGCCTGGTAAAAAGACCTAGAGGATTAAATATTTATGCCCTTCCAAAGTCCAGGAAAAAGGGAAGAGAAAGATATTATATAGTTACATAAATTGGATTTCTTCATAAGACATAAATCATATTATTAATCTATCATTAGTACCTACATGCTATGGGCTAAATCTCCATTTTCAGGTTGCTGTTAAAAACAGCCATCTTCCTCACTGATATGAGGAATTCTTAATCTCAGGAAACAAACAGAGTTGCTGGAGTGGTGAGGGGGTGAGAGGAATGGGGTGGCTGGGTGATAGACATTGGCGAGGGTATGTGCTATGGTGAGCGCTGTGAATTGCATAAGACTGATGAATCACAGACCTGTACCTCTGAAACAAATAATACATTATATGTTAAAAAAAAAAAAAAAAGGAAGATAGTAGGAAGGGAAAAATGAAGGGGGGGATATTGGAGGGGGAGACGAACCATGAGAGACTATGGACTCTGAGAAACAAACTGAGGGTTTTGGGGGGGGATGGGGGGATGGGTTAGCCTGGTGATGGGTATAAAAGAGGGCACATATTGAATGGAGCACTGGGTGTTATAAGCAAACAATGAATCATGGAACACTACATCAAAAACTAATGATATAATGTATGGTGATTAACATAACATAATAAAATAAAATTAAAAAAAAAAACAGCCATCTTTTTGCAACTGGAATTAGGTAGAGTCCAAATAGGGGTGTGCTTGATAGGCTTGAACTCCTCAGTCAGAACAGCTCTATGAACTTGTCCAAGTTATTCACCTCTCTGCACCTTAATTTCTCCATGTGTGAAATTGAGATAGCAATAGTTTCTTTATCATAGGGTAGTTTCAAGGATTAAGTGAGAAAATGAATGTAAAGGCATTTCTTAGCATGGATCCAGGGGCATGGTAATGGTTTAATACATACTTACTGCTGTATTTTATGTTTTATTTCTTTTTTGTCATCATCCCATCTCCCTCACACTTACATAAAACTATGGAACTTAAAACTGAAGATGTTATCACAAGTCAGCTAGTGCCGCACTCATTTTTCAGAAGAATAAACTGAAATTTGGTTTATCGTTACGTGTCAGTTGAATCTGGGGCTCAGGGGCAGAGCCAAGGATAGAACTACTTTCCACTATCATACTTACTGTGAACAAGAACTGTATTCTTCAGTCTGCATATTTATTAAGTACTATTAAATGCCTTGCACTGGGCTAAACCTCGGGGATTAAAACAAAAGATGATGGTATAACTTCTTCTTAGGAAGTATGCACAGGGGGCCGTGCGGGGAGGCAGGCAGGAAATCCATTATGATACAGTAAGATACAGCGGCTAACACAGAGGTGTACAAAGGGGGCTGTGAGACACTTTGACTCCCTTAGAAATCCTGGGTTTTGACAAATCTTTTCACAGATCTCAGGAATTCTTTTAAAAACTACCTGCGATTATGTTTTTCAAGCAAAATTCCCCCTTGACACACGAGTAGCCATTCCCCAGCAGGGACTCAACTCATTTCTTCTAATATCATTTCCCCCCTTAGCAGAGCTGTTTGGGTGAGTTTATCAATATGTATCTGTGACCTCTTCACGTTCAGCCTCAATATCATTTTTTTTTTTTAATTTGAGAGAGGAAATAGATGAAATAATGACCCTGGAGCGTAGATTTGTTTGGGTGAAATCCATTTGTGCTGCTGATGTGTTGTATGACTTGGTAGGAATTGTTTGTTCACACTGCTGTTATCTGCTTAGCTCCATCAAAATCTTCTGCTTCCCAGGGCTCTTGTGGGAAACATTTGGCCCAAGCGATGTGTGATGCTTTGTAATTATGAAACATTTTGCACCAAAAATATTATTTTCTTCTGTCTATTCTGTTTGATACAATTATGACATTTGCAAATATGCAAATATATCAGGGAAAAAGTAATAAAATAATATTTAAAGATACTTTAGCATTTCCTTTGTGTTTGAATGAGTATTTTTGATCTTTCTGTAGGTAAATTAAAAGTTTTCTTTATAGAGGATTTGAAATGTATATTCAACATGATTGCAGCTTAACGTTTAAGCCAAGAAAAGATGGAAGTCCTTAGGATTATGAACAATACCAATTTTAAGGATATATCATCCTGAATCCTATAATGAATTGCTGAATTCACCTTCTTCATTTATTTGTGCATCCACTCAAAAGTGGTGCTTTGAATTCTTATATGTCAGTTGCCAGGCCATGCATGAAAGATACAGGGTTGAATAAACACCTTGTCTTGCAGTTAGTTAATGAGTGGATGAATATATGAATCTATGAATATCTATCTGTCCCTGGCCCATAGACGTCCTTACACTATAGTAAGTGAGCTAGAAATATACATAGTGAATCATAATACTGTGTGATAAATGCTATAACAGAATGATGTCCAAAGTGCCAGGAAAGGAGACTTATTGGTTCTGTCTGTTAGCTGTGTCAAGCAATGCATCATACTGGCAATATTTAACTCAGATATTAAAGAACTAGCCAACTCAGTCCCAAAACCAACTATGAAAATACGAATTTATTTTAATATTTTTAATTTTTAAATTGATTTAAAGCATTATGGCTGCATGGTTCAAAATTCAAGAGCCATAAAGGGTATATAAGAAAATCCCTATCTCACACTTGTCACCCAGCTATCCATCCAACCGTTCCCCTTGCTGAAAAATCTAATGTTATCAGTGTCCAAGCATACTTTATATAGAGATCAGCAAATATAAATGTATATATAGTGAGTGTACAGGTCCAAATACATGCACACACACATACACTCACAACTGTCCCCTTTGTATACACAAATACAGTGTCCTACATATCTCTTTTGTACTTTGTTGCACTTAACAATATTTTTTGGAAATCACTTTCCATCCCACGTATGCTGTTCTCAATATTTTGCTGTAATAAAAAAATCTTGCAACAAATATTGCTGTACACATTACTTTTCTAGCAATAATACCAAGAAATAGGATTAGCAAGGTCAAGGGATAATTACATGGGATTTTAATAGATTTTGCCAAGTTGTATCACCTTGCACTCCAACCACCAATGTATGAGAGTGTCTGTTTCCCCACATTACTATCAAGCTGTTTATTCATCATTAGCAGTTTATTGCAAAAAACCCTTTGGTTTTTGCTGATTTATTATGTCCCCCACTCCATTTAAACACCTTACTTATCAGACATTTAATTCCTACCTATGACCTGGATCTGTTTTTGGCTGATGCCAAAATCACTCGAACTTTGTGATAAATTTCTGTATCTGGGAGAAAAGGCATCCCAAATGTATTTGCAATTTTCATATACTTGCTTTTTAGAACTTTAGAAACAACTAACCAGATTACATTTTAAAAATTGCTTTTGTATAAATTTTGGAAATTTATCATATTTATAAAATCTAATGTTCTTATCAAGATACATGGCATACCTCTCCTCTACTCAAGCCTTTCTTTTATTCTGTCCAATAAAGTTCTTTTGCTTTATCTTTCACATCTTGCACATTTCTTTATTTTTGTTAAATCTGTATTTACTGTTTTTATTGCTATAATTATGTGAATATGGCTCATTGTTGGGGCCCCTGTCTTCCTACTCCAATCAGATTTGTTGCTTTGCTACTAAACTACCATCCTGGGCCTTTCCTTCACAGTTACTTTGGAGATTGCCTTTGGCTCTACACTGTTGCATCTCCTATCTCCTGGGGTTCATGTCTTTCTCATTCTTGGTTTTCGCTCCCATTTTGGTGGCGTACAGCCTCTAGCAGCCTCATGAAGAAAGCTTTTATTCTTCTCTCACACTTGATGCCTAGTTTGTCTAGGTAAAGAAATCTAGGCTAAACATGTTTCACTCACATTTGAAGTACTTTGAAAATAGGTCTCCATTATCTTCCAGATTCTTGTGAATGGCTGCTAAGAAGTCTGAAGCTATTCTTTCCTGTATGACCTGTTTTTCTCTCCACAAATTTTGAGAAACTTGTTTTTACTCCCAATGTTTGGCATTTCCATGATAAGAGTATCTTTCTTTCAATTACTGTGCTGGGGATTCAGTGGGCTTGAGATTCATGTGTTTTGGTTCTAGAAAACATTCTTATATTATTTCTTTGAGAAATTGTTCCTCATCACTCCCCACCCCCCTATTTTCCCCCTGGGACTCCTACTGATTAGATTTTGGATCCCCTGGTGTGATAAAATGAATGTGGATTCATTCACCAAATGCTAACCTAGATGTATTACATTATTAAATTTGAAAGAATGTCTTTCAAGAAAAGAAAGAAGAAAGAAAGAAAGAGAGAAAGAAAGAAAGAAAGAAAGGAAGGAAGAAAAAAAGGAAGGAAGAAAAAGAAAGAAAGAGAAAGGAAGGAAGGAAGGAAGAAAGAACATCTTTCATGAGAGGCTCACAGAAACAATGTGCTCAATAGTAACAGCATAGAGTTTGTTAAAACCTTAAAAGGTGGTTAAAATTGGAATTGTTGACATATGTTTTAAGCATCTTAAATGCATGTGTATCATATGCATAGTAGTTAAAATTGTCTATGAAGGCAGACCAGCCTGGGTTAGAATTTGGCTGTACCACAATTCTCTAAACCTGTTTGCACATCCACAAAATGAGGATGATAATGACACTTGTGATATTTAATGAGAAAATGCACTTAAAGAACTTCTCACAATGCCTGGCATATAACAGGTACTTAGTAAACATTCTATATTGTTACTAATGGGGTGGGTTATTAAGGGAAAGTTGACAATGTTCAGAATACTTTGCTTACTAGAACTTTATTTCATAGAGAGCCACCATATTTTTCTATAAACATCTTGATGTTACTTTGTAACACATGAACATTGCATGAAATGGGCCATTTGTCTCACTTTAGAATAGCATGTCTTACATTCTTAAATCCCAGAAAGCCTTTTCTGTTGCCATGCTGATGAACAGCTCAAGAACATCTTTATCAAACTGTGTGATTTAGTTCCCTAGTTAGATACTCGGCAACCTGTGAAGGAAGATAGACAACCAAAGGCAGCAAGAAAGTTGAAACAAACAGAAAGAAGAGGTGGTGAGATCAGAGGAGGAAAAACAGGTAGAGAGGGACCAAGACCAAAAGCAGGGAATGAGAAGGAGGGACCTGAAAGAACCACTGGGTTGAGATGCTGCTTTAGTGAAATAGTTCTGTCAGTGTGATAAGTGGTCTTTCCTGGAATATTCCCAGAAGCAGTCTCATGGGTCAGTCTTATTAGAAACAGAAATAAGAAGGTTGTTGGAGATGGAGGCACAAATCCATCAGAAGAGTTTTGACTGCCATGGTCATTCCACGTGCTGCTAAACTAAGAGGGAGATACCTAAGCTGCTGCTGGCTGCTCTCTCCATGATGTCTGGAGCAAGGGTTTTTCTGGGAAAGCATCTTGTTGACAGAACCAAATGTTAGTTTTTATGCCTATGGTTCATTTACTGCCTTGATTCTGTTGTCTAGCTATCTGATTGCCCCGGTTTGTCATGTTCTCTCTGAAACCAAGATTATGAGATAGGAGATACACAAACCATGGAATTACTTCTGGCTCCTGATTTAGAGTGGTGTGATGTTGACATTAGTTCACTTGATCATCCCTGAGGCTCCTGTTATGGATTGAATGTGTGCGTCCCTCCAAAATTCATATATTGAAATCCTGACCCCTAAGGTGATGGTATTAGGAGGTGGGACCTTGGGGAGGTAATTAGATCATGAGGGTGAAGCCCTTATAAGAAGGCATACCGGAGAGATCTTTCCTTTCTCTTCTCCATGTCAGAATACATAGAAAAGATGACCATCTAAACCAAGAAGAGGGACTTCACCAAGAGTCTGGCTATGCTGGCACACTGATCTCATGCTTCCAGCATCCAAGAACTGTGAGAAATAAATGTTTGTTAGTTAAACCACCCAGTCTAGGGTATTCTGTGATAGCAACCAGAATTGACCAAGACTGCCCCTAAAGTACTTAGTTTCTGCAAGGGTTGAATGGCAGAAGTGGTGATCTGGGCTTGGATAGAACTGTTTCCTAGTCATGGTGCTCCCAGTTGTCCTGGGGCAAAGCTCCTAACTTCTCAAAGACTTCAATTCCCTTATCTGTAAAATTATTTTATTCATCCAGCAAGGTGCTTCTTAAGCCCTTGAAGTCAAGAACCCTTTAGGAATCTGGTAAAAGCCAAAGATCATCTCTTCAGGATCATGCCTATTGCAGTATTACGAATTAGCAGGAAGTGACCACACACATGCAGAACTTTGCAAAACTAGATTGGATTTCTAACTTATTTATACAAAAATACAGAATATTTGGGAAGTGAGGAGCCACACGGACCAGGAGCAGCTGCAGTTGATCTGGTATAGTTTTTCTTGGGCCTAGGTGCCTGATAAGGGCTGACGACACTATTGGTGCAAATTGGGGTCTTCCCTGATCCAAGAAGGGGGTGCTGGCTGTGCTGCTTCCCTTTATGTTCGGGGCTTGTTTCACCATTGATGAACTTACCGCCTGTGAACCTCCAGTCAGTAAACATTTACAAAGAGCTGGTTCCTTATTCTTGAGTCCCATGGCATCAGCTCAGCCACATCCTCATCTAGGGAGAAATCCATGTCAGTGTCCTGATTTCCACCTCCAGTTTTCCAGCATTCCAGAAAGCACACACACACACACACACACACACACACACACACACACACACACACGCACACACACACATACATACAATTTGGCATATAATTTTCAGAGGGTTGATAGATTGCCCCACCATCATCCCAAATTTATCCCATGGACCCAGGTTAAGAGTCTCTGACTTGCAGAACCTTCATGATGTTTCTGACCTCTGAAATGTTACTGTTCTAAGCAAGAGATTTTATTCATCACCAATATTCCTTCAGACTACTGTGGGAGGACTTGGGGGTGGAATGAGCGACTTTCATCTTGTAGCTTTTAGACCAGCAATGTAACATTTTCTTTTTGATCTATTTCTTTTCCTATTTTAGTGCTAAAGTTGACAGAGTTTGCAGCTATCAGGAAAAGTTCAGAACTTTATCTTTCACATTAGAGATTATTATGTCCCAGAATAATATTTCTCAAATCCAAAGTGGAAGACTTGGGGGAGTCATTCTGTGCTGACTTCAGCTGAGAGTGAAATTAATGTCTGTATTATGCTTTATATCTCATCATGATCTAACCTACTGCTCCATCTTGAGAGAAAAGTGAGATATCCTACCCTTCACATTTCATCTGAAATTTCATCTCTGCAAGACTCTCATTTAAACAGAAATTGGTTTCATGTTCATGGTCACCATCATTATCAGTTCACTTAATACCATTCAACTAAACATCCAGTGGAGCCCTTACCGATCTGCTTAGCCATTCCTTCATTCCAAAAATAATTTGTGGGAATGGATAACATTTACTGAGCATTTACTGTGTGCTGGGCACTATGCTAAGCACTTTGCAAATACCATCTCCTTTAATCCCCTTTTGATTGCTTCTTTTCAGGGATTTGGAAGTTATATTCAGTTTTTCCACAGTTTTGGAACAGCAGGTGATAACTGTTGGTTATAACTGTTCCCTGAAGCCTTAGGGTCACTCCTGCTGCTGTTGGAGCTACTCCTGTGGTTAGTAAGAAAGAGGAACTAAGGACAAGCTCAGTGACAGCCGAGTGGGAGGGAGCAGCATTGGGCTTCTGAGTGCCCCCAGGAGGTGACCTCTCTAACCTCCAGCTGCGGATCCAGGGAAACCTTAGAAGTGGAGAAAGAGCAGGGAAATAAAACTTGTGAGTGCCTACTAAGTATCATGCTCAGTAATATCTGCTCTCTGACATTTTACTATCACTGTGCTGTGTGAGATGGGTATTATTACCTCCTTGTGGAGAGGCCTGAGACTCAGACTACATGGCTAATGCATGTGGATCTGGCGTTCTTTCCACTGCCTCACAATGAAAAAGAGAGGAAAGGGGAGAGAAAGGCACAATCGAGAGGGGATCATGCTTTTACAAAAGCAACATGGGCCCCAGAAGTTGAGACTGACATGCAGGACCTGATCTGCTGCTCAGAATTCCTCACTTAGCTGCCAGATGACAGGAGGGTGGGTAAACTCCCCAATCGGAAACACTCGATGTTGAGCAGCAAATAGAGAGAAATAAATAATACATAGAGTCATCTGACTAACTGAAATGCTTCTGTTTCAATGAACTGTTTTAGCCTGTGAGCCACATTCTCCCACAATATATGCTCTACACCATTTTGAGCAGCTGATTATATATTTTTTTCCAAAATGCATTTGAGTCTTTTCTCACTTACCTTAAGGGTTCAATCACATATATCCAAGGGATGATAAAACCTAAGTAAGCTACTTTCTGAAAATTCTTTTGCCCTTTGCAAAGGAAATCTTGCCAGGGAGAGAGACTCTTGCTATCATAATTTAGGGTCTTTGAATCAGAGCTATGAGAAATCATTTTAATTAAGGAAAATCCCTATGTCTTCCCCAACAGCTGGTTTGCTTGCAAGTAAGAAAGCCTAAAAATGAATCAGAGAAAAAGGGTTTGCACAATTTCTAAAATAACTTGATATATTTAGAAGTGTGACTCTGTGTGTGTTCTTGTGCAAATGTAGAAAACCAGAAAATTTGTGTGAGAGAGTCTTAACTATGTTGTAATTTTCAGAATCTCCAAATATCACATGAAAGAGACTGCAAAGCTCTATAGAGCTACGTCTAATGTCCTATTATTCCTGGCGGTGGCTCCATATTGTCATCACAGTGTGTGAAAGTATGGACTTAATATTTTTAAATTCAGGAGCTACAGCTGCTGTATGTGCAGAAATGGCAAGGAGATTATCTTAGGTGTATGCTAGTGTGCAGCTAAATATCAGTGAGAAACAGCACATTAGGGAAGTGCTATTTGAAGACAGGTGTATGCCCCTCTATAATTTGTGATGTTATTTGGTGGTTTGTCCACAGAACAACAGGTGGTGCCTAATGTTAAAAGCCCAAAAGCAGTTACTATGGAAACCAGATGCAAATTGAGATCAGTGAGTCCACTCTGCTGCATATAGAAAAAATGTGTTATAATAGAAATGAAAAAAACTGAAATATGATTCACATCCATGTCGTCTGAGTCTTAAAATATCTGCCAAATACTGTCAAATGTTGAGTAAGTTACAACTTCTCAGCCTTAGCTTCCTACAAAATCTCTAAAAATGATGGAACTAGAGAACATTTCTAAGATTCTGGTATTTCTGCATTTTTCTAAATTCACTTTTCTAGCTATATGGCTACAATAATATCAGATCTATTGTTTAGAATGCATAAAATTCCATGAATGTACAGACAATGAAAAATAATATTTGAAATACTAAGTGCTTATTATAGACACTTTAAAAAATATAGAAAAGTGAAAGAAAAAATTCAAGTCACTCATAGTACCAAGACTCAGAGAAAACAGCTACTAATATCTTAGTGTTTTTCCCTCCAGTCTTCTGTTTATATAATTATTTAATGTACTTGAGATCATACTGTATGTACATACACTATAAGTACATGCTATATATTCTGTTATTTTTTTCATTACACATAACATTATAAACCAATACATTAAAAATACTTAATGGGCATCATTTTAATGACAGCATAATATATGACCATATAACTGCCCTTAAGGTACTTAAGTTTTCTTGTTTTGTTTCTGGTTTTTTTTTTTGACAAATCAGGTGTTTGATTTTTGTAAGTATAAATAACACTGCAATGGTTGTATGTGTGCATACACTTCAATCACATTTCAGATACATGCCTATAAGCAGAATAACTAGGTAAAGAGTAGAAATTTTACATTAATGTACACTACTTTTGAGATTTTATATACATATGTCTATACATAGAGAGAGATTGGATATATATATATTTAGAGAGAGAGAGACTTTTTCAGTTACAGTGACAGAAAACTAATTAAAACTGACTTTAAAGGAGGATTCAAACAATGTGAATAATAATAATAGCTAACATTTATTGAGTACTGCCCATATGTCAGGCACTGTTTAAGTACCTTATGTTACAAATTCATTTTAATTCTTACAGCATTCAATAAGGGAAGTCCTATTATGGTTCCTGCCTTACAGCTCCCTCTGTCTCTCGTCTCTGCCTTCCTCTGTGTGGCTTCATTCCCAAGCATGTGTTCTCTCTCTGTCTCTCTAGCTGCTTCAGATTCACATTCTCCCAGATAGAGTCCAGAGGATGAAGCTTGTCTCCTTTCTGGCTGCTTAGGCAAAAGTTCCGGAATTAACTCTGTTTGGACCTGACTCCTGGCATGGCCTTGCCCCATTCTTATCCTTGATCCAATCACTAGGAGAATGTAGGGCCCTGACTGGCCAGATTTAGGTTAAAGTCCCACCCAGCCCTGGAGCTGAGAATGGAGTTTACTCCACCAGAGGGTATGGTCTCAGAATGGGGATGGAATAATTCCCGCCCCCCCCCAGACAAACTGGGCATTGTTACCAGAAGCAGAGTGAATGGAAAACAGATGGTTAATTCCACCACAACAGCAAATGGACTACCGTGAGGACTCAGAAATTTTGGTTGCATTTAGAGAAGGGAACAGTAGCAATACACTGAGAAAAAAACCGATCTTCCTGGTTCCAGTTTCTGAGGAGTAGTGATTATTTATTTATTTATTTACTTATTATGGTTCACATTTATAGTATAGAGGACTAGTTTTAGTCTAAAAGAACTGTTCAGATGCCAGACACACCTAAGATAAATGTGTTCACTCTACATGTAAAAGTCAAATATAAATATATAGATAATAGAGATCTCTATAACTATCTATCTATCTACGAAATTTTTATTTTTTATTTATTTTTTTTTTTTTAAGATTTTATTTATTTATTTGAGAGAGAGAGAATGAGAGAGAGCAAGCACATGAGAGGGGGGAGGGTCAGAGGGAGAAGCAGACTCCCTGCTGAGCAGGGAGCCCGATGCGGGACTCGATCCAGGGACTCCAGGATCATGACCTGAGCCGAAGGCAGTCGCTTAACCAACTGAGCCACCCAGGCGCCCCTATCTACGAAATTTTTAAAACTCTAGTAAATTTACTCCTTTCAGCTTAAGGCACACATCACTATTTTGCTAAACCTGTGTGGTATGTTCAAGAGACTGTCTAAACAAAGGACATTTTTCCCAAGTATAAGACAAAATGTAAGGTTTTTTTGCTGCTTTGCCACAGATCGGGGTGTATAATATAGACTGTAACTATTCTAAAACTAGAATAATCAGCCACAATTTTAGTGACTGCGATACCACATCACATTTACCAAATATGTCTGTTTACTAATCTTAGCATTCTTTGCTATGTAATAGAGGTAATGTAGACTAGGAGAGAAAAAAATGTCTGAGCTGTACATGGATTGCCATGGAAACAGCAGCTGACCAATCAACGGTGAGTACTTAGAATATATGCCTCCTCTATTTGACGGTCTTCAGGAACTGATGTTCTCATATTGAATACTTTTGGCTCTTGTGCCACTTGTAGTGATAGTTTTTTGACATCTAAATATGTGACACACATCTGTTATGAAAAAATCAGATGTATAAATTCTGAGTTTTAAAAATTTCAATCTCTGTGTACAAACACCCACACAGGCAGTTATTTCTCCCTCCAAAATGTTCCCTAAATTTCTCATACATTCTCCTCTCCCAATCATTTCACTCAACATTTCTTCACACCATCTAATTATCTTCCCTCCCCTTTACTATCCTAAACCACCACAGTCTAGTTGGCATAGAGCAGTTTCTACAATATCAGGAAATATCTAAACATTAGACAATTTAAAACTCTTTTCAATTTTAGATTTAATAAGGAGACCAAATGAAAAATATATTCAGAAGAACGACAAAAGGGTCAACCACCAAAACCATGAAAAGGCCAATTTTGTATTTCCCTAATAAATTCAGGAAATAAAAATAGATGTGTTTCTCAGAAAAGCTTGTGAAAAATGAATGAAAAATAAAAAGAGCCTTTGGGGGCATAGTCTAATTTATAAAAATGAGTAAATTACATTTTTCAACAATCTGCCAGTTATGGACCTAGTCCCATTGATTAGAAAAAGTGTTTGTAGATTTCTCTCAGGTGGTGAACCCTTGATCTGCAGAAAGTTCAGGCTCTCTGGGACTTTAATGAATTTCTCGTGGTGTGACATGTTCTTTATAATGGCTTCAGTGAGCAGGAAGGGGTATGTGCTATGATGATAAAGACAAAATCAGGCCCTCTGCTCTTTGCTATTGTTGTTGCATTAGAGATTTAAGGGACAGACTTCCACTGAGCAGATTGAACAATAAATAATTGTTGCTGACATTTAAACCTATCTCCAGATCACATGGTAAATCTGTGGGGATGATTGAGCACAAGTCTTAGAACCACTTAATGTCCAACTGATTCACTGGTAAAACAATGGCTGATTTGATAATATAGGAATGCTCTTATTGTTTGGGCTCACTAAAGAATAAAGCTTTCTGAAGAGCAATTATTTTCTGTATATAAACCAAGGCTTTAAACATTTCTAATACCTTTTTGACTTTGTTTAGGAATTGTTCTGGGAGCTTGAGATATGTCAGTGAATAAACGAAGATTTCCTGACCTCATGGAGTATACCTTCTTTCAGAGGAAGAAAACAATAATAAACAAATTAAGCAAATTAATTATGTAATATGTTAGAAAGTGAATGTTCCTGTTAAGGTGGCCAGTAGCCTCATAATTACTAAAACTTTACCTTTCCTGATTTCCTCAGAACATTTGGCATTGTTGAACCCATTCTCCTTATTCTTTCATCTTGCATCCCATAGATGGATGTATGTTTTTTGAGCCTACTAAACACTAGGCATTGTACTGGCTGCTGGGGATCTAACAGAGCACATGGCCTATCTTCCCTGTCCCCTTCTCTTCTAGCAGTTCTCTCTCTTTTCTTAAGCCACTGATCACTGATCACTTTAGCAGGCCTTTTCTATCTGCTCCATAAATATTAGGGCTCTACTTCTACAGGGGTTTATCCACACTCCTCTTCTTCATCCACATGCTTTTTTGGTGATCTCACTGACTCTGAGCCTTCAACTATTATTAATACGTGAATGTCTCTATCTCTACATCTCATCACTACAGAGTGCATAAGAAGAAGACATAAGAAGGACATAGTCTCTACCCTCATGGAGATTATAACCCAGTGGAGAAGAGAGACAAAAAGCAAGTAAGGAAGCAAATGAGTAAAAATAACTCACAGTTGTGACAATTTTCATGAATGAAACAAACAAGGAGATGAGAATAAGCATATAGGAGACCTACTACTAGGTCAGGATGGCCACTCTCCGAGGACGTGACAACTGACAAAAAACAGTGATGAAAAGAACTAAGCCTTGTGGGATTCTTCAGAGGAAGACCATTCCAGGTGAAGAGAATGAGCTAAGGTCCTGAGGTGGGGAAATCTTGCTAACCTTTGTGACTGGATGAAAATGAATACAGGAGAGAGTAGTGTGAGATTGAAAGAAACACAGTGACTAGATGATGCAGGATCTTAAAGTCCTGAATAATATAATTAATATAATCTGACTTATTTTTGCCATTACTTTTGCTACTAAGTAGGTATAGAAGCAAGAAGAAAGCTCTCAGCAAAGACACCACCAACCTAAATCCTGTCCCACCTGACAGTTATTACCCAAAACTCCTTCAACAGGAAACAGTTTTCTCCACAAATGGCATCAAAATCATTGCAAAAAATGAAAATACTCAAGGAAGGAGGAAAAATAACCTCCCAAATTCCTGGGAGCACGTTAGGTTACCCCTAAATTTTCCCTGTATTATTTTCACATAAAATGCAATGTGAATATTTTATTCTAAAAATTATGTAGAATAAAGTGAGATTCAAAAAGAAATTGAGCACATAGGTGTCTCTTGTACCTAAGGAATGAACATATTTGTGCTTTTAGTGACTGCTATGTATATCGCCTGGTATAGAATTGATTGATTCCTATACAGTTGACTGAAAGTGAATTTTCTTATTGGATCCCATTTTGCACTGGTTTCTGTTTTTAAATAAAAAATTGTTCTAATGGTTTATCAGACCAAGTATTGGAATAGTAACACAGGCTTGGTCACTTGGAATCAAATTATCCTAAAACCATTCGCGTTACTAAAGAAGAGATTAGAAATGGGTGATTACTTGGTTATGTTGTGGGTAATTAAAACATCTGGATAACCATGGATATTCCCCCGTTTAATTAGGACTGTTTAGCATTGTGTTAGATTAATAACCTCAGAATCTTCTTGAAAAAACATCTGGGGTTGAGATTTTCCTAATACCATATGCTACTCACAAACAAAACAAAACAAAACAAAAACAAAAAACCCACCAGAATTGTTTATTATTCATTCATTCATTCATTCATTCATTCATTCATTCAATAAATACTTATAGGGATCGAGAATGTTAGCCCTGGGCTTGCAATAGTGAACAAACAGCAAAAAACTCCAGCTGTCATGGAACTTACATTTTAGTGGGGAGATTATAAACATAACAACTAAAAATATATAGTATCAGACAATGATAAGTACTATGAAAAAAAAAAAGCAGGCAAGGGAAATGGAAGGTTGGAGGTTGCAATCTGAGAGGTGTCAGGGAAAACTTAAGAATGTAGCATGGGAGACAAAAGCCAAAGGAGGTAAAGAAGTAAACCATGTTGATATCCAGAGAGAAGACTAATCTAGGCAGGAGAACAGTACAAATGCCCTAACGTGGGATGTGGCCAGAATGTTCAAGGATTAGTCAAGTGAAACAATGGGGAAAACAGAAGGCCAAAAAGGAACCAAAGAGGTACCAAAAGGTCTTAACTATTGTAAAGACAGTTTCCTTTATTTGAAGTGAGATAAGAAGCAATTGGAGGATTAGGGACAGAATGACATGCTTTGACATATTTTTAAATGATTCCTTGGCTGTTGTGTTGAGAATAGACCATACGTGCTAAAGAGCTGAAGCAGGAAGGTCAGAGTTAAGAGAGACTATTGCAGTAATACAAATGAAATCAGTGGGGTATAAATCAGAGTGGGAAGTGGTGACAAACGGTCAGATTCTGAATATATTTCAAAGGTAGAGCCAAGAGGATTTCCTGTGGATAAGTTGTGGAGTGAAAAGGAGTCATGATGACTCCAAGGATTTGAGTCTGAGTGGGTGGAAGGATAGTGTTGTCATTTAGAGGGAGAATTCTGTGGTCACTTAGGTTTGGGGGAAATGACCAGGATTTGAGATTTGGACATGTTAAGTTTGAAATGCCTTGTAGACATACAAATGGACATATTGAGTAGGCAATTAGATATACAAGTCTGGGATTCAGAGAGGTCCAGGCTGGAGAGAGAACTCTGGAAATATCCGTACATATGTGGTATTTAAAGCCAGGAGACTAGGGGCACCTGGGTGGCTCAGTCAGTTAAGCATCTGCCTTCAGCTCAGGTCATGATCCCAGGGTTCTGGGATGGAGTCCCGCATCGGGCTCCCTGCTCAGTGGGGAGTCTGCTTCTCCCTTTCTCTCTGCCCTTCCCTCTGCTCGTGCTCTCTCTCACACTCTCTTTCAAATAAATAAATCTTTAAAAAAAAAAATAAAGCCAGGAGACTAGATGAAATTACCAACAGGGGAATCAGTATAGATAGAAAAGTGAAGAGGTCCAAACCTGATCCTGGAGCACTCAAAGTTTGTTTGGTGATGTGTGATGTAACCAGCAAAGGAAGTAGAGACTATGTGGCCAGTAAGATTAGAAGAAAGCCAGGAAAATGTGATGTTCTGATAACCAAATTAAAAAAGAATGTTTCAAGGAGGAGATCAAATAACAGAAATCACTAACAACCTTGATAAGAGTGACTTCTGTGCAAAGGTGGAGCAAAATCTGCCTGGGATGAATTTTAAGGGAAGATAGCCAGAAAGGGAAGTGGGGCCAAGAGACATGTTTTTGTTTTATTGGGTTTTTTTTTTTGAAGATTTTATTTATTTATTTACTTATTTATTTGTTTGTTTGTTTGACACAGAGAGAGAGAGCATGAGCAGGGGGAGAGGCAGAGGGAGAGGGAGAAGCAGGCTCTTGGCTGAGCAGGGAGCCCGATGCAGGGCTCCATCCCAGGACCCTGGGATCATGACCTGAGCCAAAGGCAGACGCTTACCTGACTGAGCCACCCAAGTCCTCTGTTTTATTGTTTTTAAGATGAGAGGGACAACATCATTTCTATAAGCTGGTAGGAAGAACCTAATAGCAAAGGAAAATTTGATTCTCCAGTAGAGAAAGAAGTAATACAGGTTATCATAGTTAATGTACAAATGGAAGGTTAACTAGCCTTAGGAATGTGGACCACAGTAACAAAAAGAACCGCGGAGTGTATGGGCACAGGATTCAGTCATCGGTTAAACTTGGTACTGGAAGCTTGTGGAAGTTCTCTTCTGATTACTTCTGTTTTTTTCAGTGAGCAGGGAAGCAAAGTCATGAGATGAGACTGAGGATGGGGGAGAAGATGGTCGAGGTTTTAGGAAAAGGTATGAAATAACCATCTTGGAGAGTGAAAGAGTGAACGGAGCAGGGGCAGCTTAACCGACCTGTTTGAGAACAGTGATGAAGCATTGTGTGTGTTTTTCTCCAATCAGATTCAGCTGCAAGAGTGCGGGTATAGACGAGATGGAGCATTAGAATTGAGGAGCATACAATTGTGTTAAGTTGCTGTTATGACAAAGAAAGAAGGGGGCAAATGAGTTGAGGATACATGCAAGTGTATGTACTCTAACGATGGAGTGTGGACTCTCAGCTGTGTAAGGAGGCCAGTATGGGCTCCAGAGGGATTAAAGACAGTGAAAAGGTGACAGGATCTTGTGATGGCCGAGTGTCATAGCCAGGGCTCTGGAGGCAATGAGCTGCAAAGATAAGTGATAGTGATGGGGTCTGAAAGTGAAATGAGAGGGCGTCAATCAAGGAACCAGGACAAGGGGACTGGGATTGTCCATGTGGACATTTAAATTGTGATGAATTATGACAGGAATAGTTTGGAGGATAATGACAGTAATTCAAGTACTAAAATCTCCAAAGAACTTGTTTTGGAGGTTAAAGTGGGCGGAAGAGAATGAAAGCTGCCATTCTGTTTTGTTTTTCTTGTAAGTCTACATCTGTCTTGAAACTTTTGAGGCACACTAAAACAGGCTTTATTTCCTCTCCTTATCCGGATCGCTCTCCTTTCCCTACCCTGCTTCTCCAGGGACGAGATATTCCTCTCTCTGACCCTTAGTTTCTCCACCTCTTGCTTAAACAAACAAACAAAAACTTCCCTTTTGGCACCACCTTCCCTAACATTCTAATGCTCTCCTTTGCCTCTCCTTCTCTATCACTCTTCCATCCAAATCTCAAGCCTCATTAATGGGAGAGTAAAGTTGGGGAAGATCAAGACCAGAAAGAAGGCTAGGGCCCGAGTAAGGAAAATGGGGCTGACCTATCTAATTTGTATCATCTCCTAAAATCTATTCTACTCAACTACCCACTAAGCTCTTTCAGACATGGTCATGGTGTATTTACATCTTGGACACAGTGTAAAGTTACAGGCATGAGGCTCAAAGCATTACCTGAAAAGATACAAAATGCTCTATGGTGTGCACAAATGGGTGGAGTAAATTTGATTACGCATTCTGAAAATGAACTCAGGGCTTCTACAATGGATGCCTCTCTACAGAATAACTGCAATAATGATGATTACTATGGCATCTACCGCAGTAACAACAAATGAAAAACCAGTTCCTTTCATGGCTGAATTGAGCCCTTAGACTTTTGACTATAGCACAACACTGCTTAATAATCAGTAAAACCTATTATTATCTACCTTACCTATGGTTTGCCTAGCACAGAGCTTGCCAATTAGCATCTTAAAATATTTGGGGTATAGACAGTGAACCTAATTGCAAAGATTATTTTCTGAGAAGACATAAGAGGTGATCAAATGACAACTAATCTACTTCTATAAATGCTGGGTATGGTGGGTTACAGACCTTTGTACATGAAACAAAACATGGGAAAAATGAGATATTTTTTAAATGTTATCTACTCTATTTCATGATTATAGCTAAACATTACATTCGACTTCTCCTCAGTCCCAAGACTTTAACTCAATTCAGTTATTTTGACATTTTTGGTATTAGCATGAAGACAAATTCAAGACTGAATAATGAGCTGACCTCTCACACAGCACTGAAAGTTTTGGTTATTTTTTAAATCCTTTTTCAGTAGCCAGATATCTTCATTCCCATTGGCAAACTTCCTGGACAATTCCTCCTGACATTAATGTAATTGCCTCTTTGTCATACACAAAAAACTTTATGGCAACACCATTAGTTTGATCTTTAAATGGCAGACTCTCTCATCAGGCTCAATACTGAACCAGAATTAGATTTGATCAATACTTATGGAGCAGATCTGAATGACTGAATATTGATAGTGTTGTTGTAGTAACTTTATAGTACTCATCTTGGTGCATACAGGTTTGGTGCCCCAGGACTTCTTTCCCAAGAGGCTGGAAAGTAAGGTTCTTTAAACACATTTTATGAAAGACATGTGCTGATGTACATTGATAAGATTCAGTTCAAATGTGGAAGCCCTGCATCTTTTATGGGCTTATCCTTGCTGTTGAAGGTGTGATCTATAGACTACCAGACATCACCTGGTCTCCAGTTAGAGATGCCATACTTAATGAGTCAGGCGATTCATATGCACATTAGCATTTGAGAAGCTTTGATCTATGTGATTTCCTTTGTAGATGTGAAAGAATGAAAGAGGAATATAGGGAAATCATGCAACAAACATTCATAACATTCCTTCATTTACTCAACATGTATTTTTTGAATACTTTGTTTGGGCCATTCTCTGTGCTGGGAGCTAGGGACACAGCTATGAATAATTTAGACCTTACCACTATATGAATGGGGTCTCTAGTTGCCCAGATACTTTGCTATGGGCCCAGCACTGTACCGGGTAATATAGGACTTTGAAAGGAGTGTAATTCATTTTGCTGAATTTATAAGCAATTAGTACATGTGCAAGTGCTCTAGGAGCTACAAGGACTTATAAAGGTGTAGGCCCTACCCTCAATGAATTTACATAGAGTGGCAAGACACATTCCTAACTCTTATAACCCAATTAAGCCAACAAGATTTACATATGTAAAACAATTTGGGGCTTATCTATATCCTTGCTGCTGAAGGTGTAATCTATAGACTACCTGGGCATCACCTGGGCTCCAGTTAGAGATGCCAGACTTATGAATCACAAGTAAAATAAATTGCATAATGTGAATTACAAGTGGTATTGTGATTCACAGAGAGAAAGTGTAGTGTTTGAAGAACTGTTTGGATTAGGTTTAGGATGAGACCTGTGATGGCTGTTGAAAATACAAGGGATACTTTTTCATTGTGGACTTCAGAAAGGAAGCATTTTCAAATGGATAGTTCAGAAAATAAAAGGGAAAAATAAAGCTAGATTTGGAAATTTGGGAGCCATTGAGTTTCTTTATAAGAATGTATCCCATTAAATCTATTAGAGAGTAAACTGAGATACCTGCACCTCAATTATGGTTTAAAAGATCAATATAAAGGGATATAAAAGGGCCAATATCCCACTCTTTTATAGGAGCCCTGAACGTGTCTGACCCACGTCTTCAGATGTAGGAAGGGCCAGTACAGTGGGGGTGACAAAGGTTTAGATGTCAGAAGACCTGAGGTTTTTGCTTCCCGGTACCTCACACAAATTATAATGTGGTAAGGGACATCACAGTCCTCACTTCTTTATTGGTAAGAGAACAAATTATTTTGTTTCTGCCTCTGTCTCAGCAAGCATGTGATGATCCCCAGGCAGTGTCCCTTACCCTCCATGACATCCCATAGGAATTTCACACATCCAGCATGTCTGCCTCTTATGGAAGTTGGAAACTGAGACAATGTGTCTCTCTGGTGTAGTTGCTTATAAAGTCTCGCAAAATACCTACAACAACCAGGGGTCCTAAATTTCTAGGATAATTCTGTTTTCAAATACTCCATAACAAAGTCTTTCTAAGTGCATTTTTTGCTCAGTGTAATGAGGGGTGGGGGCGGGAACTGAGTTTTGAAACTATATGGATAAGTTCAGATCATCAGACAATTCACCTATCCTCTCTGAGACTTAACTTCCGGGTCAGTAACATGAAGATAATACTCTATAGGACTTGTAAAGATTATGTGATGTATGTAAAGCCTGGCACAGTATGACATGAGAAGCAAGCCCAAATAAAAGGTAGATTATTAGCCATATATAGCTAGGGTGCATTATATAGCCATATATAGCTACATATAATACATGGTCCATATATATTGGTCCCCTTAATCACTTCAGGTTACAATTTTCTGTTGTGCTCACTGCCCATATACTTCCACTGAAGTGGAAGTGTGATAAGTATATTTACTTTTCAACACCCTTTCCTTCACCCCTTTTCATTCTGTACAATCAGATCTCTCGTGGAAATCAAATCTGTCATGGAAAGGTCACACATGGGGGCGCCTGGGTGGCTCAGTTGGTTAAGCCACTGCCTTCGGCTCAGGTCATGATCCTGGAGTCCCAGGATTGAGTCCCGCATCGGGCTCCCTGCTCGGCGGGGAATCTGCTTCTCCCTCTGATCCTCCCCCTTCTCATGCTCTCTCTCTCTATCTCATTCTCTCTCTCAAATAAATAAATAAAATAAATAAAATAAAATCTTTAAAAAAAAAAAAAAAGAAAGGTCACACATGCCATGAATGAAAGTAAAGAAGCCTATGTAGCAATACCTTTTCTCCTCCCCCTACCCATTATCAGCTGTGCCCCAAAGAAAGAAACTAAAGTCTAAGCATAATTAAATAAGGTTGATTCTTTTTCTATATCTCTTTTTTATGGGATGTGAGAATTAAATTATATTTATGGCAGGTGCTCTATGAATTAAACAGGTGAATGGCTAAAAAATAACACCATCTTCATTTGCTAATTCATAGAGCAAATTTGGTTTCCTACTGTGTGTCAGTCACTATAATACGCACGAGCTCACATTCCAGTGGGAGAGACTAACAATTGTAATATAATGTGATAAGAACTGTAAGAGAAATATGTAATTAAGCAAATCCTAGCTGCTATAACCAAAAAGAAGTGCATAATGGTTCAGATATGATAAATATCTGTCATTCATATAAAATCTGAAATGGGTGACTGAACAATGGGTGAATTCTCCAAGACATGGTTTAGGGGCCCAGAGTCCTTCCTTCTCCTAGGTGACACCATGTCTTAGGCCCATGGGGGAAATAGATGGTGGGAAGGGGCACACACATTACTTCTGCTCACATTCAGTTGGCCATAACTCAAGACTTTGGAATTCTTTCCAGAAGTGTGGGTGGAGGTGGAGTGCAGTGGGAAGTGTTTTAAGGTTCATTTCATTCAAAATAGATATATTACGTACTTAGGTCCTGCTAGTCACAATATTAGACATTAATCAGAATCAGCTGCTGCCTTCAGGGAATCTCTAGTCTAGGATCTTGGACCAGCAACCTCAGCATCACCTGGAAGGTTACTGGAGACCCAGACCTAGGGAATGAGAATCTGGATGATTCACATGTACATGAAAGGTTGAGAAGCACTGGTCTAGGCCATTCCACAGGTACTCCTCTCAGAGAACGTTGTTCGTCGTTGAGGCCCAGCAACTTGAAAAAGCTTTACATTACACAAGGAGGAAAGTGTGCTTGTGGGCCTGGATAAGGGCTGCTGGAGAGAAAGGAACTGATTGGAAGCCCAGAGTCGGTTGCGGAGGAGAGGCTAATGGCCCTTTCTGGACAGGGCCTCGTATCTAGGAACTTCTACTTGACAGACTCATGAGTGTCCTCACAAAGATTTATGTTAGACATGTCCACACTCTCCCACACATATTGCTTGTATGTCCCCAAACAATATTATATAGAGCTAAATCTTTGCACCCTGGAATTTATAAGCGCTAATGAAACTGATTAGTTAAACACCTTGTTTTCGGTATATTTGGAGGGGAGGGAACCCTCTCATACAAAGCAGTTACTCAGAAGTCCTGCCCTGCAAATTTTATACTTGAATGTAAAATCCGAAAGCACAAATGCTGAACCAAAGCTCATATTTTCTAAGATATGCCTGTGCAGAGAATTTCTGTCTCTGCTGTGACACAAATACCATTACGAAAGCATTTAAAATATGACAAATTTGGCCTGAAATCTATGTCAGCCCCCTAGGTTAGGACTTAGGACTTCACTTGCCTTTGTGTGTTCTGTGTTGTAGCCACATCACCATTAGTCATTTTTCCCCTAGCCTCTCTCTCTCTTTTGCTCTTTTCTCCCCTTGCCTCTTCCTCCCTTCAGGAACACACTCTCGCTATTCTGACAACTGGAATATATATGCCACGGTAAACAGAAAATGATTGAAAGACAAACCTAAGCTGATGGTATAACCTGGTGTGAGAGGAGACGGCTTAGAATTTATAATTAGAAGCCTATTTTAGCTTCCTTCATAGGACTGTTGAAATTCCTTTCAGGGGTGTCTTGACTGCCTTGAAAATGAATGTCATTGAGGACATTTTTTTGCCCTCTCTTGTTTCCTTGGCAACAGGTTGATGATGCAGCAGCTGAAATCCACTGTCTCCCTGGAGATACTGGGGTGGGCAGGCCGCAAACCACTGGTAATGCCTGCCATGTGTACTGAACTTGACCACATCTTTTTATTCCAGTCCTACTATATGCCTTATACAAAGAGATCTACCTAATAGAAGAATGGCTTTACAATATAATTTTTGGTATGACTATCAGTGAAAGGAGTATTCATCTGCTTTTTAAAATGGCTTACCTTTCACATAAAACTTAATAATGAGTCTTGAAATGTAGAAGTCTCAGGTAATTGTATACATCAATTCAGTGTCAGAGTAATATATTAAAAAAAAAAAAAACTTGTTCTGTGTTAATATAAAGTCTGAGAGAAGGGGGCAAGGGATCAAGGGTCAGGACCCTTTCCTCTAGATTTATGTCAAGCGTATGGTCCTTGTTGGGTAGCCACAATCAACAGCCACTCTCCACCCCTTGAATGTTCTGAAACAAATCATGCCTATGATCTGCAGAGAAAGCATGGAATAACTATAAATGGATAATGTCTGTCCGTGTTCTCCTCTGGAAGATAAGGGAAAGGGAGCAACTAGAGAAGAAAGTTCAGCTGGGATGGGAGCACCACTCAGGGAAAGCATATAAGATGGGTCAAGGGACAGACAGACACAGCTGTAGACAAGGCATCTGGGCCGTAGATGGACCTACTGCCAAATTTAGGATGGCCCAGACACTCAGGGATGGATGAATGAAGAAGGCTTTATGGAAACATGATAAACAGAGGGAAACCCAGGTAATAAAACCATAAGGTTGGTCCAACAGGTGAGCAGAGAAGATGGAATTAAACAAGGGAAAATTACAGCTGAATTCAGTTAAAGAGTAGCATTTAGAATGGGTTGATTTCTTCTTGAAGTAATTGAATCCAACCAACTGCTGAATTTATGCTGAGAATAGATCCAGAGAAAAAGAGAACAAAAAAGAGACTATGTTTTACCTGAAGAGGATGCAGAGGAAAAGAGAAAACATGGGGAGGTGAGGGCTGGATGGTGGCTGAGAGACAGGTGGGTGTGGTTATGTAAAGGAGAAGCAGGAAAAGGAAAAATAAAGTCCATGGACTCCAATACCAGTCACGAGCTGCTGAAGGAAGGAGAATGCCTGCTATGGGCAACTCAACTGAAGACAAATACACTGAGCATACAACATATTCAGTAAACATGTAAACTAAATGGGTAATAGATATTATAAAGCTAGGAAGGATTCTAAGAATTCACAAATTTTTCATTGCCCACATGTGACTTGTAAATATTCTGGGTGATGAGTTCCTTCTGAAGTCTGTAAAGATGTGCAGGTAACTTGCTTTTTGTCCTCTCAGTTCCAGTAGTTGGTTCAGGGACTAAGGAAATATCTTGGGAAATGAAATTTTTATACAATATTTTTTTTTAAGATTTTATTTATTTGTTTGACAGAGAGTGAAAGAGCAGGAGAGAATGAGCATGAGCAAGGGGAGGAGCAGAGGGAGAGGGAGAAGCAGACTCCCCGCTGAGCAGGGATCCTGATGTGGGGCTGGATCCCAGGACCCCGAGATCATGACTTGAGCCAAAGGCAAACGCTTAACCAACTGAGCCACCCAGGTGCCCCCAGTATTTTTTTTTTTAAAGAACATGTTCACTGATCTAACCTTTTGCTGCCTCCATTGACATGAGCAGCAGAGCCCCAATGAATCAACACCGTAGTTTTCCTTCATGTTCAGGCAGAACAAATAGTGTAAGAATATGAAGAATAAAAAGAGCAATCAGAATTCTTACTGATGCACTAGCAGTTCATTGCACTGGCTTTGGAGTCAGGTAGCCTGCACTGGAATCACTAATCTAGTTTTTAACCGCTGGGTGATGTTGAAGGAGGTAATTAATTTATCCAGGCATCCGCATTTTAATCTGTAAAATGGTGAAAATAATAATAATATCTACATAATAAAGATATTCTTGGATTAAATCATGAAATGCATGTAAAGCTTTTAACTCAATTCTTGGCACATAAAAAAAAAAACCTTAGCTATATTTTATGATGATCAACATACTTGACTAATCAAACTAATTGTGAAACCTAAATTCATTATTAAGTTAACATCTGGATTGGGCAGCTATGATGAACAAAATGGAGTAAATGTCTTATTTCCAATTCTTTATCTGATAGTACCTCTGCTTCTACCTTATATGTATAACTGGGCTTGCTAATGCTTCCAAAATCAGTCAATGTATTAATATTAAAATGTTAGGCAATGATCAACAAATTAATTTTCTTCCATCCTCCTTTGGTTATTTCCCTTTTAAAAATCGTATTTGAATTTAGTTAATTCAGTGAATTTAACTTATGATAGATTTAGAGAAGCTCTATCTTTTTAATCAAATGATGATTCATTACAGATTCACTGACAATTTTCACAAATCACCATTTTAAAATGCTGCCTCTGATATTCTTTTTCAATTTTCTTCTCTCTCTCTCTCTCTGTAACGTACATACATGGGGGGGGGTGAAAAGGGAAGAGGATTAAATTCATCTTGGCCAAGTATCTTCTACTGCAGAGCAGAGGTCAGATACTTGATGGAGTAGGGGTCAATGTTCTCGGTCATGCAGGCAGCACCAGCAGCAGTAGGACATGAGGATAAAGCAGGATATTTGAACCAGGAGAGCAAGGCAGAGGCCGCGGGGTAGTGAACAGACCAAAAAAGCAGTGATGATTCTGCAAGAGGATAGAAATGGACACAACCAACAGTTGGGTGATAAGGAAGACTGGACTCTCCCTACCAGAAAGGAAAGCCAGAGCACAAAGATAGCTTGTGAGTCAAGCGGACCAAAAACCAGGAATCTAGGCAGACAAGCATCCCACAAGAAGAGTGGGCTCAGAAGTGGGTCAGGAAGCCAAGTAGACAAGGAGCGACAATCAAGAATAGGTCCAGGAACCAGGGAACAATTTGTCTCTTAGTTCTGCAGAGGGCACCGTCCCACCCAGGAATTTCTCAGAATTTTTGGTTGGGACAGAAATCTATAGTATGGACAGTTCAGAACTGGAAAGTTCTAGCAGAGAGGTCAGTCATCTGAATGGAAGAAGGAAAAAAGAGGTAACAGCTCAAGACAGATGCTGACCCAAAATTGGTTTGATGAGCTAAATTCAGATAAATCACCAAGATCAAATGGCATCCACCTAGGAACCTTTAAGAAATTTAAGGCTACGGCTTTGGAATGCATATCTAAAATGGACAGTCTGTCGTTGGAAATCATTGCTGTGAGGGGAATTTTTCTTCTTTTTATTTATTTATTTTTTTCTCCAGGATTCTTTCTACCTCAGGGCCAAATACCTTAAAGGTCTGCTCGATTTTCAAACTTGTATTTTTTCAATCCAAAGGACAGTCCCCAGGGGAAGAGATGCGTGTTATCCAGAACTGCAGGGAGCCAATGTGGGCCATGTTCAGGTGGCTCTGACAAGAGTAACCTGACTTAAGCCTGCAGTGGGGCATGGGGCCACAGCGAACAGAAACCAAGGGAAACCAGGGTAATAAGGGGAAATTACAGGAGTGAATCACAGACTATAGGAGGCACATGTTATAAAGCCTGCTAAACAAATGACTAGTGGACCTTCCCCTGAGGTTTACTTATTAATACACAGACTCTGTTTCCCTCCATTGACTTTGCACTTCAAATAGCTAGGTGCGCATGTCCTGTGTGGGAGGGACTCCGTGAAGAAAGTTGAAGGAAAGTAAAGGGTAGGACGTGGTCCCAAAGGCAAACCCCTGAGCCCTCAATTAATGTGAAATAATGGAACAAAAAAGCTGGAAAGTGTTTGGTTTGCAGGCACCTAGAATAATTACATGTGAAATTTTTTTTGTTATGTTTTTATATATGTCAATTCCTTATGTAATCCTTTTAGTGCACTGCAGTCCTCAGGGGCACTAACTTTGACTTTAAACCCATTCAGCAAAATCTGTGTGTTTTGGCATTTTTCCATTATGTTCAAGCTGAAAAAATCAAGGTCTATATTTTTTTTCTAAACCTTGATAGAACCAGAAAGAACCGAAGTCATTTTCTGGCTTATAAGAGGGAAGGACTTGCTCCTTTAGGGCAAACTGGTCCCTTGATCTACAAAAAGCACCTAAACAACTACAGTTACAAAAATGCAAAGCAAAAATCTATGCATTATTCTTCAACAATAATACCAAAGCTGTGAAAGAAGCAGATCTTCTCAGTGAGAAACCAAGGGTTCAATTTGGTGATGTGAATTATGATACGAGTTTGAGCCAGAGAAATATTGCTTCAGAGGCTGCTTTGGGGACAAGCTGGGATGGGGGTAAGGAGGATATTTATTTTCTCTACAAGAATGTAGACTACCCCATGCCTATACATCCTTGCTTATATTGCTGGTGAATGTGAGTATATGTAAATGTGTGTGAGTGTGTGTTGAGCTCAGTCCTAAAACCTGGTTGGAATTTGATTTTCACAGTAAAAACCATTTCAAGGAGATGACTAATGATAGCAAACTAGTGGAAATTCCATGCAGACTATGCTCTTGATGGCTTATATTTTGAATAATTTAAAACTGACAGTTACCAGTAATTCCATTACTAGGTATATACAGAAGAGAAATACACAAGACCTTGTACATGAAGTTTCACAGCAACATCATTCATAATAGCCCCAAAGTGGAAACTTTCCAAATATCCATCACCTGATGGATAAATAAACAAAATTGGTATATCCATACAGTAGAATATAATTAGGCAATAAAAAAGAATAAAGTTCTCATGCATGATACAGTGTGGATGAACCTTGAAAATATTATGCTAAATGAAATAAACCAGTTACATAGGACTGCATATTGTGTGTTTTCATTTATATGAAATGTCCAGAACAGACAAATCTATAGAGAGAGAGAATAGAGATGGTGGTTGCAGGTTGTGTTGGGGGAGGGGAGCAGGAATGGAAATGACTGACCGCTACTGGATATGAGATTTTTTGAGTGGGGAAAGGATGATGCAAATGTTCTAGCATTAGATTGTGGTGATGACTGCACAAATCAGAGAACATACTAAAAACTACTGAACCACACACTGTAAAGTGAACCATAGGGTATATGAATTAAATCTCAAGTTTAAAAATAAAAAATAAACACTGAATGACTCAGAGTTTGGGCAAAGGTCTACCCGTATGATGTACTGGGTAGCAGCAACATGGGCTCTCATATCAGACTATCTGGATTCAAATACAGCTCTGCCACATACCAGCTGTGTGATATTGGGCAAATTACATACCTGCTTTGTACTTCAATTTCCTCATCTATAAAATGGGGGAAATAATTGTACATCTCTCGTGAGATCGCTTTGAGGATTAGGTGAATTAATAATGTAAGTCCTTAGAACAGTACTTGGCACTTAATCAGCATGTATAAACATTTGTTATTATTATCATTAACATGTTTACTGAAGTGTTGCCTTGGTAAGACCTGGGAACAAGGTCATACTCTGGTGGGTAGGAGGTGACATTTCATTTATAGAAAGTGGTTATTCCCATTGGCAGTCATCCCAATAAGTCACTAATCTTAGGATAGGTAATGAGACTTTGGAAAGTAGGACTTCACACCTCACAAAAGTCCAGCTTCTTTTCTCTGAGCCTAGGGCTGTTGGCATCAGATTCTAAGGATTGTAGACTTAGCAGATTCCTGGTGATGGAATTAGGTCAGTCCCCACTTCAGAGAAAGGCTTGGAAAGAGACGGGAAGCCTTATAGCTGGTCAGGCAATGATGTAAGGAAACTGTGAATGTGTACCTGACCTGTGACCTCTGAGAGCAGGACTTCCAGAAGCAGCTGAAGGTAGCTCTACTGATTGTGATTCCCTTCTGCCACCCAGAATTCCAGTAAAGTCCTACGAAAAGGCACAGCCTGAACTCAGCTGGACTGTGGGGAGGGAAGAGAAGGGTGTACTTCATATTCCCAATAGCAGAGGACATTCCCAAACCCATGCTATCCCAAGGCCAGTAGAAGAGTTGCAGAATTCACTGGAGAGCTCAGAAGTCCCAGACTCACAGGGGATCAACAGAGGTGCAGTCAGTGGTCGTTAGATGGGGTAGATATTGGTAAGTCCAGAGCACGAACGATGGGGGGAAGAGGCAAAAGCCGAGGATGACAGAGAAGCCCTGGCACTGCCTGGAAGGGCAGATGAGACAGGTGAGGGACCGATGTCCACGGCACGGGCAGGTGTGGCTTAGAACACCTATCATTGGTGTAATCTCACACATACTTTCAGGCTTATGAAGCCTAATATTTATTACATGTGACATAGACAAACTTTCAAAACCCAAGAGTCGAATTAAGGCAAAGTCTTCCACATCATTTTCCATAAGAAGAAAACTTCTTGGATCTCTCAGTGTTCTATCTACCCTCAATTTTCTGTATTTGCCTTTATTACTGTTTTATTTACACTATTTTAGGACTGTTTACTTGCCATTCTCAAACATGGGGTTATGGGCTTCTTGAGGACAACTATGGAATTTTAAATGTTCTTCTCTCCTTTTTTTTCTCCTTTGCTTGTTAATTTCTGGGTCACCTTTGCTTAGCTGAGCTCCTGACTTACACTAAACACTCAGTGAATGAATGAATCTCGGGGTGAGGATAATTTATGTTTGAGAATCTTAGATTACAACCAGCCTTGGGTAGTAAGATGAGATCCAATTACATTTTTTCTGTTCCTTTCCTTTCCATGAAATTCACTGAGCTGTCCAATTTGATGCTCCCATGCAAGTCCGCCCCTCCCTTTTCTGACCCAGTCTCCCATTTTCTGCTCCTCGTGCCCTGTGAAGCTCCTGTGAAGCCACCAAGAACATTTTGTTATGCGTGGATCTTTTTAAGATTTTCTAAAAATTTATTTATGTATTTGGAAGAGAGGGAGAGATGGCATGTGCATGGTGGGGAGGGGCAGAGGGAGAGAGAGAGAGAAACCCAAGCAGACTCCACACTGAGCATGGAGCCCTATGAGGGGCTTGATCTCATGATCCTGAGATCAGACCTGAGCCGAAACCAAGAGTCAGATGCTTAACTGACTGAGCCACCCAGGGGCCCTGCAGATCTTTCTTTAAAAAACTTCCTCCATGTATATGCTTAACTAATACTGGACTGTTCACCTTTCAGATCACTCTATCTTGGTCCCATTGGCTGGTTTCATTCTTTTCAACTGTCAAAAGGTTGATGGTTCTAGAATCAGATCATTTGATTTCTTCTCTTTTCATTCTGTATCTGCTCTTCTTGGGTGAAATGGGGCCATAGAGTAGGGTGAATGTTCAGCAGAGTCAGAAGGCCAGAGTGACTACATAGGGGAGTAGATTGGAGATGGATGTTAATGCTATACTGTGGAGTCTGAATCCTGTGGGGGTTTGTGTTTGTTTCTTTGAAGGGAGGTTTTAAGCAAAGGAGCCACACAATAAAAGCTCTAATTCTGAAAAATAATTTGTGGTGTGTTTTAAATGGTCTAGTGCTAATAGAGTTTAAATCAGGGAGATCAGCTGATTCGAGCTGACCATGGGAAACGGCAGTGAGTATAGGGTGGGGGAGATGGATTTAGGGCATTTCCAAAGAATGTATAAGATTTAGTGACTATCAGTTATGGGAGAGAAGAGAAAAGAAGTCAAAGATGACTGTGGTTTCTGGCGTGGCTAACGCACAAATGGTGACGATGTATAACCAGTAGGAGATAAAAAAGGACAAGAATGATTAGCCATGGTCTGACTTGGTGGTATTACTGAAGTAAGTAATTTCCCTAGGTCTCTCATGGTCAGTGTCTCCTGGGGATGGGTGGCACCTCATCAGTTTAATTGGCACAGATGTAGGTAAGGCCTCAGGTGACAAATGACAAAATTGTATCAACTGACAACATCTTCACCAAGGCTTCATAGCTCTTTCCCCTTTAATCAGGATTATCACAAAAGCCCAGCATAAGAGAACTAACATGAAAATAAAAATATTTTGGCCTAAGTCCAAGTTATGCCACTTACCAGCTGTGTAATATGGAGTATTCCACTTCTCTGAGCCTTATTTTTTTTTTAATCTGTAAAATGAAAAAATAATACTTACCTCACAGGATGGTGATAACAAGTAAATAAAAATGTAGAGAAATTAGGTTGTGAAGCAGCAGATGCAATAGCTGGCTTGAACAAATGCAGTGCCAGTCTGAGGAGCCATTTGGGCTCAGGGTTTGTAAAGGCAAGATCCAGGGTTAGAAGGACAGGTCCAACACTCCTAATAACTGCATGTCTCTAACTTTGATGCAGCCTGGGAAGATACCCACTCAATAATCTAAGAGGCTTCATGAGCTCCATGTTACATTCTCATACTTCATGTACCCATGGTGTGTCTGAGGTGGAAGAGGTCTCAAACATCACATGCTTTGTTTTGCAGATGATGAGTCTGAGGCCAGAAAGGTTATAAAATGTGCCTGAAGTCACAGAGACCAATAAGAACGTGGGTGAGAACCCATGTTTCTCAACTCCCAGCTCAGGACTTATCCACTGTATTATGGGGCCTTTCCATTGCTGTTGAAAAACATACATCTCACTCTGACAAAAGAATCATCTTTGAGAGCCTATTTTTTGTCTTTCTTTTTTTTTTATAAGATTAAGTTTATTGGCATGAGAATGATTTATGGCCTAAAATTAATCTTTGCTGGCCCATCTGCTTTACCAAACTGTACTTCCCTTGGTCTTCCCTTGAAAATTAACATTTTTTTCTCTCTTACGCACCCCCCCCAAAATAAATAAAAAAGTAAACCAGTGGACAGAAAACTTCTATACATACTTTAGCACTTCTAAGTCCTAAGGGAAAAAACTCACAGAAGTAGATTGACATCAGCAAGGCGGTGTTATTAGCCAGCACTTTCCACCATCCTGCAGTTATAGATGGACATGCATTGTGCAGTTTCAAATCCAAAGTCACAGGAAATTTACTTTATCCACTTCTCATGCCACTCCTCCAACCTGTCATAGCAAATGTAGAAATTGCATTTTAAAAAAAGAAAGAAAGAAATTGCATTTTGATTATCTGATCTTTGGGGCACCCGGCTGGCTTAGTCAGTAGAGTATGCAACTCTTGACCTCGGGGTTATAAGTTCGACCCCCACGTTGGGCATAGGGATTACTTAAAAATAAAATAAAAATAATTCTGTGATCTTTATCATCTCCATTCATATAATTACCACTTCCCAACCCCTTATTAAGGAGACTCTTGACAGACGCCACCCTGACACTGGGCTGGGGAAGGAAAGAATGTGGAATGGGAAAGGATTTGTCCTGTGTCTCATGGCAGCTGGATGGCTATTAGGTGATTCAGAGAGGAGAATCTTGGGTACCATTCCTGACACTGATTCATTCGTGTATGTGCTACTTTGAGAGCTGAAGTCCGCTCTAGGGATGTGTTAGGTGGTGAGTCAGGACACTGTCAGCTCTGATTGATCCCATTCATAGTCTAGGAACAGGAACTGTGCTTTCCTTAGCTTAGTATCCCCTACCCCCATGCCCTGAATAGTCAGGAGTGCACAATACAGTGTTGTGTGTTTAATTTACTGAGCTATAACTCAGCATATGCACAATACAGCTGTGTTGAATGAATAAATTTATTCAAAAGTCAGTGGTATTCTTTCAGGCAAGAACATTTATTAGGCCCCCCAAAATCCTCATTCATTTACTTACTGGTATAAGGAGTTTTATTTCTTTTTCTCAAAGTTCTAATACCTATGAAAACTCAGATGTTCCCAAGACTAGTAATAATAACAATAAAATTTAACAATAACAATAAAATGTAACCTTTAATGAATGCTTATTGTGGGCCCATGCTGTGCTAAGCATTTTGTGTGCCTTTTCTCATTTACTCATTACAACATCCCGTTGAGGGAGGCACTATTATCAACTCTATTTTATGGCTGAGGAAGCTGAGGCTCAGAGGTCATACAATTTGTCCCAGGTCAAAGAGCTAATAAGGGGGAAAGCAGGGTTTGAATGAAGGTCTGTAGACCCCAAAACCTCACTTG
Source organism: Halichoerus grypus (assembly GCF_964656455.1). Taxonomy (NCBI): domain Eukaryota; kingdom Metazoa; phylum Chordata; class Mammalia; order Carnivora; family Phocidae; genus Halichoerus; species Halichoerus grypus. Next base: position 60,451,380 of record NC_135712.1, read on the forward strand.
CTACGGCATCAAGGACTTCCCAGTTTTCCTCAAAATGGTCGTTTACACCTTAGGAAAAAACCATGAAAAAAAGTAGGTAAGCATTTAAGAAAAAATACTGCAGAGTTGAGGATACTGGTGTTCACGTTAGACCACCGCAGGCGCAATTAAAAAGAAAACATTTGCAGAACTGAAAGAAAGAAGAGAAATTGAAGGCCAGTCAAACACTGGTGTTCTTCATGCTTGACTGTGAGCCAGTCTTGCCCATTCAGGTTATATTGACCAGGATACTTACAGATTTCCTCTCACTGCCTCTCCGCCGGGTTTTAGGATGCCTCACATGACTTTGACATGGCCTTCTCCAAGCATTTCTCTGCCTGAGAGCCAGCAAGTAAAATCCTTGCAGTTGCCATTAGAAATAGTGTTGATACAAGCATCATATAATATTGCAAGTTGAAGGTGATAGTTGGAGTTGACAACTGATGGCAAGGTACTCTGAAGATTTTTGAAATGCACATCTACTTTATGTATCTATATATGTAAATATCTAATATATTTATAATTTATATATAATTATATGTAATACCTATTTAATGTGTATATATTTATCTTACCTGTAATTTCCTGTACTCCAAGTTAGCCCTTCGACACCTGAGTCCTTTGGATACACCAGAGAATCCACAGGCTTCACTCTGGAGGTAAATGGACTTAGTCAACCACATATGGAAGAGAGCAGTTGTTGCTCCAAGCAGACAGATGGAACTGTGCCCCAAGTATTTTTCCAAAAGGAAATAAGAACAAGAAAAGAAAAGATATGGGGATAGGAGCCTGAGGAGAAAAAGTGTAGGCAGGAACACCAAGTTCAATGGACTCAAGCTGAACAGAGGAGTGGGCGGGACAGGGGAGGAGATTCACCCCACACTTGTCTGACGTTCTACACGTGTTACTCTCACAATAGTGGTTCCCAGCAGCATCATTATCTGGAGATCTTCTAAAATGTTCAGATTCCTGGGCCCCAGCCATGGCTTGGGGACCCTAAGAAAGTCAAGTCGTTTCCTATTTGTGCATCACTGGGTAATCTGAGCACCTGGGAGCTTGGGAAAGCTATTGTGTTTGCAGACTCTGTCTTGTTATGTCGTGGAGGCCATGAGTTGACTTGCACCTGCTACCGACTTGCTGTGTGACATGTGGCAGACTACGTGATAGTTTTCACCATCTCCATCTTTAAAATCGAGACATAGAATGCTCCCTCCTATGACAAAGGAAAGGGGGGTCAAAGCATAAAAGGCAGTTTGAGCATCTTGATAGGAATAAAGAATTCAGATACAACATGAGCTCCACATTTTATTTAGGTAAACCAAACATATCGGCATGTTTTGCCTCCTTTCACTGGCTTCCAGAACTGTGTATCTGGCAGGGGGGTGGTGACCCAGACTTGGGGCATCTCTGTCCTAGAATAGTGTTCTTAAAGTATCCACAGGAGCCCTGCAGCGGTTCTCTGGGGAGGGGAGAAATGCTTATTAAAAATGCAGATTCTCGAGCCCTACTCTACAACAGCGGACTTATCATCTCTGAGTTATGGCACCTGGGTCTCTGTGTTTTAACAAACTCCCCAGGAGATTCTTATGCACAATGAAGTTTAAAGACTATTGCTCTGGACTGTAAGCCTTCTGAGACAGGAATGGAAATCTATTCCTCATTGTAGCCTTTGCATTGTATTTAGGATAATAGATGGCTAAATAACATCTGTGTAGTAAAAGAAGGCGTGAAGAAAGAAATTATTTCATCCTTGGTCCTTCTGGGGGCATGTTTCATAATCAGAGGCCTTGGTAGGCGTGTACACGATGGCTAAGGCAAGCTTGCGGCTGTACGTCCTGACGAGGGCGCTTTATATTAAGGAAATGCCCCTTTCAAAATGATCCAGAATGACTTTTAAGAAAAGCCTCTGGGGAGCTAATTAAAGAGCCAGAGGCAGACAGGCTGCTGAATTAGGTCTTGGGTAAGCCACTGGACTCAAGGACAAAAATCATAGAGCAGGAATAGCCATGAGAAGCCTGAGGCTAGGGAAATGCACACTCTCAGGGAAAGGCCAGATAGCAGATCTGGTCAGTAACTTGGTAGCTAGAAGGGACAAGGCAGCCATACATCCAGATTCTAGAAAGTGTTCAGTCTCTATCCAGAGCAAGACAGAACACTGGGACTAGAGACACTTCTGAGTCTACCGTTAGTGATGCTTGATGGGTGAGGAGAAGTGTGGTTTGGTTGGAGGGTGTTCAGGGAGCAGAAGAGCCGCCTGGGGAGTAAAGCGCAAAACACAACGTTGTTGGCTCCTTCGTTTTTTTTGTTTGTTTGTTTTTTAAGATTTTATTTGTTTATTTGACAGAGAGAGAGAGACCGCGAGAGAGGGAACACAAGCAGGCGGAGTGGGAGAGGGAGAAGCAGGCCTCCCTCGGAGCAGGGAGCCTGATGCGGGGCCTGATCCCAGGACCCTGGGATCATGACCTGAGCCGAACGCAGACACTTAACAACTGAGCCACCCAGGCGCCCTGGCTCCCTTGTTTTAAAAGGACTTCCACTTTATCAGTTTGGTCCCTTTGAACAAACACCTGAGGCTTCTGCAGGGCCGGTGGAAACAGACCTCCCTGAAGAGTTAATTGTTACGAATTGCTTCTTATGATGAACATATAATTACATTTTGCGTTCTAGTGTTACTTGTAAGCCACATTATAGTGTAACCCCTAGTGAACTCTGTTCTGCTGTTATCCCACATGTCCCCACATGTTTTGACATTTCCCAAATAAAGAATTCCTTTCTTCCAGCTTTTAGTTAGGTAGAACCTTTAAAAGTGTATTTATTTATTAGAGAGAGAGAGAAAGAGAGAGAGCAAGAGCGCATGAGAGCCGGGGGAAGGGCAGAGGAAGAGGGAGAGAGAATCCCAAGCTGACTTCACGTGAGCGAGCGCGGAGCCTGACACGAGGCTCCATCTCATGACCCTGAGATCACGACCTGAGCCAAAACCAAGAGTCAGACCCTTAACCATCTGTGATACCCAGGCGCCCCTAGATGGAACCTTTAGACAAACCATGTAGTAGGAAGAACTTAGGAGACTCTCCCAAGAATCAGTGGTGCAGATGCTAAAACTTCACAGTACAAGAGCTGTGCAAATGGCAGAGGCCCTGGTGACAGTCTGCTAACACATATTGCTTCATCCACAGCTTCACACGACATTGTAGGAGCTGAGCCAGCACGAGTGATGTAATTACTCTGAAATAGGCAGTGGAGTCCCAGCTTCCTTCCTCAGCACGCTAATGGATCATCCTTGACCTCAGTTCTCTAAAACCCTTGAATAGCGTGAAAGAAACCCTAGAAAGGGGTAGGACTTCCCTAGACTTCCTTTAAGATGCAAACAATCTGGCCCAGGCCTGCAGAAACCACATAGATCACAGCCAAGGACTGCTAAATAAAGCAGCAAATCCCTCTAATTAGGAAGGCCAATTAGAGAATTCAAAGGGAAATGGTGAATCCCTTGTCGTGGAAGAAAGGTGTTTTTTCTTCTTTCTTGAAAATTTTAATCATCTGTGTGGTATTGTCCCAGGATAAGTACCCTCAGGACCACTTGTGACTAGCATCGTGGCAGAGAGTGTGTCATCCAGGACTAACAACGTGAGTGAGCCGAGGCAGTCCAAATCTGCTAAGTGTGTGCTCTTTTCTCCTTTGCTCTGCTTATCTCCACTCAAGCATTTTTGCTCAGTTTTCTGAACCTCGCTCGCAGGAACCGTGGTTTTCCTATGAATGGGAGGATAGTGGATGAGAGAAGAGAGGCTGGGTTAGGCAAACGATTAGTGGCAGGCAGGGGGTCACATGAAGAGCTAGGTCACGAAGCTGCACTAGGTGAGTGCCCATGCCCACCTGTGGTGCAGCCTCCTCACTCATACCCCTGACTTAGAGCTTAAGGAGAGCCTTCCTATTCAATCCAGTTAGGTTCTTAGGTAGGGAAAACATACTAAATTGTCTTACGAGGGATGTACAAAGGAACTGTGTCCACTTGAGATTCTAGAATGATGCTGACCTGTCTTTGATCTACTTTTGTATGAGCTAACATTTATTGAGCTGTTTACTCAGTACCAAGGATTGGTCTGTGCCCTCTCCCTGAATTCTCTCACTTCATCCTCACAATGACTTCTTGAAGCCAGTGCTACTATTATCTTCCTTTGACAGATGAGAAAACTGAAGCCTAGACAGGTTCAGTAATTTGCCTGAGGTCACAAATCCAGTAAGTAGCAGAGACAGGACTTGGACCGCTGGCAGTCAGATCCCCAGCAGGTTCTCCTAATTAGTTAATACACTCTGCTACCTTTGGTAAGATTGCCTTTGTAAAGTGCTTGTTAACTACAAAGTCATATCCACACATAAAATATTCTTCTTATTATTAAAATCCATTTAGTTTCTCTGATTCATTAAGATGATATAATAGACCTATTAAAATTTAGATATATGAGAAAATGTGGAACAAACCAACCTATTTCTAGTGATGATCTATCTTCTTTAAGTTCAATCATTGAGGACTAGAAGCTCTGGCTATGATTTCTTTTCATTTTTCATGTATCTGTAAAAAATAAAATAGACTCATTTGACCTAGCCCCTATACTTTTATTGAAGCCTAGTGAAAATAAAAGAAAGTATAGTTAAGGATAACAAGAGAGAGAAGAAATATAAACAAAGTAGTTTATAACATTATTTAATGCTTTCCCTAAGTCATTTGAATGATTCTGCATGAAGCCATAATGATATGCTCTTCTTTGAGACAAACTGCTTATTTTCTTGATTTCAAGATGCAAATTTTTTTCACATCTTGATGTTTTTGAAATTAGTAGATGTCTCCTAATCAATGTGAACGTTTAATGTAGGATTCTTTACCCTCCTTGCACCGTCCAAGAAGCCATTATTAAAACTAGTACCTGGCATTCTTGTTAAGATGTAGAACACTGGGTCAGCCAATATAGGTTGCCCACTGTTTTGCTCTATGGACACAGTTAGCTTTGCCCATACTGGCACTTCAGACACAACAGAGGAAACACTGAATATCTTGTAAAGCCTATGTTTTAAGATCGAATCGTATGCCTACATTTCCAATTCTAAGTATCATTTCTCCATGAAAAGGGACTACAGTTGATTCCAGGACTGGGGCAGAGAAAATCCAAGATGAGCTCAGAACATACTGCTGTGGTTCAAAGAAAGAACTGAAAAATGATGAGGACAAAGGGATACAAGAGCCAACTTGAAAGGGCTCCGTCTGATCAAATCTGTCATAATTTGTGCTTTGAAATGGATAATTACAGTAATTTATTGAATAAATTAAGCCCACTGAGCAAAATAAGAACCCATGGGCCCATATTGATAATAAATAAATAAATATATAAATAAATAATAGGGGAGAAAGGGAAGCTCTTCTTACAGTAGAATGTTACATCATAAATGTAGAAAGAACGATAAATTAAAAAACCACCATTTTGCAGTTACCCATAGTCATTAGGTAAAGAATTATCAAGGGATGCTATAATTTTTGGTGAAAAGTTGAGTAAGAAACAGTGTATTTCTATAGTCTCCAAAGATCTCTCCACAGATTTCTTAATACAAAGGGGAAAATGATAATCTTTCTAATGGAGAAACCTAACACAGAGCACCTCAACCAAGTGATCAAAATTAATGTCACCAACAATGGGACAACCTGACATCATGGGCCTCCTGATTGGATGCACATGGAAGGATACAGCATTTCTTACATACTATACATGCTAGAAGATGCATAACCTGCATGGAAATGTGAGGAAGTACCACACAAACTCCCAACAGTTGGGCTGTACTCTTTTAAAAATGTCAATGTCATAAAACACAATGAAAGTCTAAGAAAACATGACAACCAAATGAAATGTGTTATCTTGGATTGGATTCTGAATTGGGCATGGGGGTGGGGAGGATTGCTATAATGGACATTATTGGGACCACTGGTAATATTTTTATTTTTTATTTTTTTTCATCATGATAAGTGTACTCTTTAATCCCCGTGGCCTATTTTACCCATCCTCCCCCCCCCCCCCCACCAGACCCATCTCACTTCTTATAACCATCAGCTTGTTCTCTGTAGTTAAGGATCTCTTTCTTGGTTTGTCTCTCTCTCTTTTTTTTCCCCCTTTGTTCATTTGTCTTGTCTCTTAAATTCCATATATGAGTAAAATCATATGGTATTTGTCTTTCTCTGACTGGCTTATTTCACGTAGCATTTTACTCTCTAGCTTCATCCATGTTGTTGTAAATGGCAAGCTTTCATTCTTTTTATCACTGAATAATATTCCATTGTGTATATATATATATATATATAGATATATATACCACATCTTCTTGATCCATTCATCTATCAGTGGACACTTGGGCTATTTCTGTAGTTTGGCTATTGTAAATAATGCTGCAGTAAACATGGGGGTGCATGTATCCCTTTGAATTAGTGTTTTTGTATTTTTTGAGTAAATACACAGTACTGCTATTAGTGGATCATTGGGTGGTTCTATTTTTATTTTTTTGAGGAACCTCCATACTGTTTTCCAGAGTGGCCGCATCAGTTTGCATTCCCACCAACAGTGCAAGGGGGCTCCCTTTTCTCCACATCCTCATCAACACTTGTTATTGCTTGGACAATTGGTAAAATTTGATAATGAACCTTCTGTTAGGTAATAATACAGTGTGAATATTAAATATCCTCAATTAAATAAGTTTACTATGTTTATGTAAGAGCATGCCCTTGTTCTTAAGAAAAATTGAAGTATTTAGGAGTAAAGAGGCATGATTTCTACAACGTACTTTCAAATGGTTCAGGATAAAAACATTTTGAAGATTTGTGTCAATGGGTCTCATAGATAACAGTTAAGGATTACATTGGTATCTTATATCATGTATTTATATTTCTTTAACTTATATGTGCTGAGATTCCTCCAAGTAGCCTATCTTTTTTTTTTTTTTTACTATCTACTCGTTAGTTTTTTGTATTTTGTCATTTGTTTTTTTGTTCTGTTTATTATCTTCTGGTTAGTTCACTGTTCAATTCTGATCTCATGATAAAGTTCAATTTTAAAGGAAAAGGAATGTTGGCTGTAGCATGCACTATGGTCTAGGCCTCAATTATTCATGATCATGGTCCATGGAGTCATATAAAAATACCACTGTTAACTAAGAGAACATTACCTGATTTGTATGAAAGCTGCAAAATTGTTCACTTTGGAATCCAAATGTACAAAACAGGGAACATGCCGTGATGTCTAGTACATGTCTTGCTATCAGAGTCACACTCATTTTTAACTGAGATCTTGAAAGACCAATGCTGGTATATGCAGGAAGACTTTCTTTTTGGTTCTTGTTGATAACTGATGATTATGATGGGCAGCCCTGGGAACTTTGAAGCAACTGACTTCTTTTTTTTTTAAATGATATCAATATTTAAGTTTACAGAAATGTGTTTTCCTCCTACACTCTTGGTAAAACCCTTGAAAGCTGCAGTTTTTTTTTTATTTGAATGTCTAGACTCATAAAATCAAAATACTTGATAGTATAATGAGGCTGACCTTGACACAGGCATTAATTAGGCCTGAATTAGGAGCTCCTGGGTGGCTCAGTCGGTTGAGCATCCGACTCTTGATTTCAGCTCAGACCATGATCTCCGAGTCATGAGACTGAGCCCGACGTGGGGCTCTGAGCCCAGCGTGAAGGCTGCTGGAGATTCTCTCTCCCTCTGTCCCTCCCCTCGCTCGCTTTCGCTCTCTCAAATAAATAAATAAAATCTTTAAAAAAAATTAGGCCTTAATTAGAGAACCCAAAAGTACAAAATCATTAGTCCACAAGTAGTTATTGAATACGATGTGGGAAGCATTATGCTGGCTGCTCTAGGGGAAACACAATTAAAATGGTTCCTCTATGCTCCTGGAGCTTGACTTTACTTGGAAGATAGCATATTCACAATTTAGCTACAATGCAGGCATATATACCCTAAGGCTCATGGGGGTGGTAGAGAGTGGGGACCAGTGAGCCGTGGGTCATCTCTCCTTACTTCGTTTATCTCTGGAACCAGCCTCATTGTTAAAGGAGAGCCAAAGACCACAGATTATCAGTCCCAGAAGGAGCCCTCTAATACCACAAATGCAAAACCAAACTCAGAGAGGTTGTTATTTGATGAGAAGCACTTGTTACAATTCAAGTCTCCTGCTTTTTCTGATGTGAATAGAAGATTTTTCTTAGCTTGGGTTCTTAAAGCATCTGAGGGATGGTGGAAAGGGGACAAGACGCTAGAATGGATTCTCATTAATTACAATTTAGGACCCTTAATCATTTACAAACTCAATTTTATCATTGTAAAAATGAGCATAATAGTACATGCTTTGCATTTTATACCCGGTGGGTTGGTTAGGAGAATCATGTGAAACTACGTGAAAATACTTTGAAAGTAATTAAGTGTTATAAAAATGTAGAGGGTTATTAACAGCATCTGACATTTATTAAGTACCTAGTATGTGCCAGGCATTGTGCTGGCACTTTATATTCATTACCTCAGTTAACCCTTCCACAACCCTCTGAAGTAGATACTATTATTAACATTTCACTGAGAAAGAAACTGAGGTTTAGAGTGATTAATTTCATAAGAGTAAGTGCCCCGGAGAGATCTCAAGCTCAGGCAACCTGATTCAAGAGCCTCCACATAATCACTTCTTACCAGCTCTCAGTTATTACAGGAGAAGCCAAAAAGGATGCAAGACCATTGCCTACAGCTGGACAGGAACAAATCCTGCTCACTCTCCTAATGAAGCCCAGGTTTGAGGTTGGGGGGTCAGCATGGGGATAAAATCATGCACCTTGCTGGGACAGCCGGGAGCGCATGGAGCAGGTAAGTCTTAGGGAAAAGAGCATTTCTCAGGAGACTCACTAAATCCCTTTGCCTCATGTATGCACCAGCATGCACACTCCAGCCCTCGGTATTTAACCAAGCTAATTTCAAACTAATATTCAAGGCTTTGCAAGGAAGGCTCTGATTAATCTATTAGCTGCACTTGGTAACGACCTGAGGAATTATGGCTTCAACTGCTCTATTCCTGCTCATCAGCCTCAAGGGGCTGCCCCATGTTCTCTCCACAGCCACGGGGTTTAATGGAAGCCCCCAAGTCGGTAAACGAGACCACCCAGGGACACAGTTTGAGGCCGAAGCAAGAAGCAGCCAGGAAGATGGCTGGTGATTCTAGAGATTTGGGTTTCTGTTTATAAAGGTGAATCCGAATGCCGCATTAGCTCTCCACCACTGCTTGGCAAAAGCCTGAAGCTGAAAGCAAAAGGTGAGATGGATTTTGCAAATAGACCGCCAGAGAAAATGTGCGTGCGCCTGTGTATTGTGCAAGAAGCAGGAAGGAGAGAAGAGACTGAAGGTCGGCTGCGAGGGAGGGGCTTTATGTTTGCTGTTAGAGTGGTAGCGTTCCCAGCTCTGAGGGGGTTTGGCCAGCAGCAAGGAAGCTGCTTCACTCCATCCTCACCTGTAACATCTCCTGTTCCAGGCCCCAACAGGAACTAGCAATCATGCAGAATTGTGTACTGGCAGGAGGAACAGCAACGAGAGATGAAAGTCACTGTGCACTGAGGTAAATGCTTCCAGGCCATCCAGTTTGGAAGATAAATCTCTGTGCAGATGGTGGCCAGGCCAGCATGAACAGCAAAGCACATCACCTGTGCTACCCTACCTATACCCCTCCTTCCTAACCCCTTCCAGATGAATAAGGCAACAGCCATGATGGAAGTGACCTGGGGTCTTCTGACCTGCCTCCTACAAGCCTGGGATCCTCCCGAACGCAGCCAGAAGCTCACTGCCCTTGGTTTTGTTATGTGTCAGGCCTTGCCGGTCAGCCAATGTATATCATCTTACGTGATCCTCACAACACTCCTAAGAAATAGGTGTCGTTATTCGCCCCCCCTTCAATTTTTTTTAAAGATTTATTTATTTGAGAGAGAGAGTGTATGCGGGGGAGGGAGAAGGGGGGAGGGGCAGAGGGAGAGGGAGAGAAATCCTCAAGCAGACTCCCCACTGAACACAGAGCCCAACACAGGGTTCCAATCCCAGGATCCTGAGATCATGACCTGAGCCGAAATCAAGGGTCAGACATTTAACCGACTGAGCCACCCAGGCGTTCCCCCCACCCCCCTTCATTTTTACAGCTAAGGAAATTAAGGCTCAGAGAGATTCAATAACTCAGGTGTACAGACATGAAGTCAGAGTTAGAACCCATTTTGTCCAAGTCCAGAGCTTGAGCACTTACCCCTACAACTTACTGCTGAATTACCACACCTTGGGGATGTCCCAAGCAAGAATACTGAAGGAAGAGTTTGGCTTTGGTAATTTTAGGAAATGTGCATGCATGTGTCCCCTACCTCTCTACACCCCATATACACTTTTTCTCTGCTTGGCAGTTTTCTTATTCTCAGTTCTCCTGTCAACTGCCTGAGGAATTAATTCACATCTATGTGTTAGGAACTTACTAATTTAACTCTCCCTTGATTGTTTGCATTTTAAGAGGAAATAAAGAGTAAGACATTAATAAAAATGTATTAGTCCTTCAAGAAGGAGTAGATCCAGGGGCTCCTGGCTGGCTCGGTCAGTAGAGCATGAGACTCTTGATCTCAGGGTTGTGAGTTCAAGCTCCACGTTGGGTGTAGAGATTACTTAAAAAATTAAAAAAAAAAAAAAAGGAGTGGATCCAGGTGTTTTCTTGGAGAGGGGAAAATGATTTTAGGGATTATGCATCCCATCCTTGGCACAGAATGAACAAACACAAAAACTCACACTCAGACTAGCATCAGAAGCATAGGTACTGGAGGAGGGGGGAGAGACCAGCCAGATCCTGTTTGAGATTGCCCAAATAAGCACATCTGGGGTCTCCAAAACGAGAATCCTCCTAAGCCATATAAGGAACAAGGATCTCCCCGCATCACTGCGGCCCAGGCCAGGCAGGGCTGCGCCAGGAGAGTGAGCAAGGTGAAGTATGTGCTCTTCCCTGGCAATGCTACTTCATGCTGCCCACCACCCGGAGTAGACAGCCTCATTCTCTCCCTCGGCACGTATTACCTATTCCTTGTCAGCCGTGATGCACAACCTCAGCTGTCTGTGGCATCCAAAGCAGCAGAACCTGTGCTACAAGCTTCACAGTGAACAAGAAACATCCTTCCTACTTTCATATTCAGTGCAGAAATGCAGGCTCCAAAGGAAGAGGAGGATGGTGAGGTGGATCCTTCCCAGCATCATTGTTTTTCCCAGTCTAAGTCTGTCCCAAATATAGCAATTTTGAGAGTGACAGTCCTGGGCAGAGAAGGCCATGCACAGTGCAACTTTCTCAGGTATGATGTTCGGTTGGTCTCTTCTACCTCTTCCAATGCATATGCCTTTGATGTTGGTCTGAGTGTTTGCCTGTTCTCTTCTCTTTTGCAGACCTAGTTATGGTCTTTGTTTCCTTTTTCCCAACACCTCTCCCCCCAGACAAAATACAGCAAATTCTATAAGGACTAGAACTTTTGATAATTTTGTCAACTGTTGTATTCCCAGTGCCTACCTAGACCTGTGCCTATACATAGTAGTTGCTCAATAAATATTTATTTAATGAGGTGAAAGAATGAATATGTAGGCTTATGAGAAAATATATAGCTTGGTTTTAATATCTATAGACCCCCCCATTGGCATTTAGCCAAATATTCCTAGTGAAGAACTCGAAATTCCCATTCCTGGGCCGCTTGTTAGGACACAGCTGTAGCTGTGTTGCTTACTCCCATCAGTGCACAGGGCAGGGGATGATGTATCTAGCAGATCAATTTTCCCTTCCTGGGAATTTTAAACCAGATCTTAGCTATCCCACCTTCTGAGTTTCTGATGAGAGCCGTAACATTAAAATGCAGTTTTAAAAGACAATCAACAGAATGGGGGAAAAAATATCTCCAAAGCATATATCTGATAAGGGGTTGGTTAATATCCAAAATACAGAAAACATCCATGCAACTCAATAGCAAAAAAACAAAATAAAATACACACACACACAAAATCAAATAACCTGATTACAAAATGGGCAAAGGGCAAATGAGTAGATATTTCTCCAATAAACATATACAAGAAATCAACGGGTACATGAAAAGATGCTCAAAATTATTAGCCATTAGGGAAATGCAAATTAAAACCACAATAAGTTACCACCTCACACCTGTTAGAATGGCCATAATCAAAGACAAGAGATAAAAAATGCTGGCATGAACGTGGAGAAAATGGAACCCTTGTTCATTGTTAGTGAAATTGTAAATTGGAGCCATTATGGAAAACAGTATGGAGGATCCTCAAAAAATTAAAGATAGAACTACCATATGATCCAGCAATTCTACTTCTCAGACTATATCCAAAGGAAATGAAAACACTAACTTGAAGAGATATCGGCACCCCCATGCTCACAGCAGCATTATTTCCAATAGCCAAGACATGAGAACAACCTGAGTGTCCACTGATGGATGAATAGATAAAGAAGAAGTTGTGGTATTATATATATATATATATATTCCAGATTATTATTCAGCCATGATAAACAAGGAAATCCTCCTCAATGTTTATAGCAGCAATGTCCACAATTGCCAAAATATGGAAAGAGCCCAGATGTCCATCGACAGATGAATAGACAAAGATGTGGTGTGTATATGTATATACAATGGAATATTACTCAGCCATCAAAAAGAATGAAATCTTGCCATTTGCAATGATGTGTTTGAACTAGAGGGTATTATGCTAAGTGAAATAAGTCAGTCAGAGAAAGATACCATATGATTTCACTCATTTGTAGAATTTAAGAAACAAAACAGATGAACATAGGGGAAGGGAAGGAAAATAAGAGGAAAACAGAGAGGGAGGCAAATCATAAGAGACTCTTAACTATAGGGAAGAAATTGAGGGTTGCTGGAGGGGAGGTGAGTGAATGGATGGGGTAACTGGGTGATGGGCATTATGGAAGGCACTTGAAGTAATGAGCACTGGGTGTTGTATACAACTGATAAGTCACTGAATTCTACCTCTGAAACTAATAATACAATATACATTAATTAAATTGAATTTAAATAATAAAAAAAGGAAATCCTACCATTTGTGACAACATGGATGGATCATGAAGGCATGTGCTAAATAAAGTCAGACAGAGAAAGACAAGTACTGTATGATCTTATATGTGGAATCTTTAAAAAAAATTAAAAACTCAGAAAAGGAGTTCTTGTTTTTAGTAACTAGAAGCCAGGGTCAGGGGTGGGGGGCAGGGAGAGAACTGAAGAAAGTTGGTCAAAAAGTACAGACTTCCAGTCATAAAATAATTAAGTACTAGGGATATAAGGTACAACATGACTGTAGCTAACACTGTTGTATGATATGTAGGAAAGTTGTTAATACAGAAAATCCTAAGAGTTCTCATCACAAGGAGAACACTGTTATCCTTTTTTTTCTTCTTTTTATTGCATCCATATGAGAAGATAGGTGTTAGTTGAACCTACTGTGGTAATCATTTTATAATACATGTAAATCAGACCATCATGCTGTGTGCCTTAAGCTTATACTGTGTTGTATGTCAACTGTTTCTCAATAAAACTGGGAAGAAATTCAGTTTGTTCATTCATTTATTCAGCCAACATTTAGTGAGTACTGGTGCATCAACCACTCTTCTAGGGACTGGAGCTCAAACAGTGACCAAAACATGGGCTTGGAGCGTATACTCCAATGGAGTCATTTATGAAGAAGAAAGGGCTCTGCAGTAAGACATCTTCTACTCATCCCCGCCCCCAGGAGATATTTAGTGAGGTGTGCACTAATCAAAGAGGCTGCATTTTGCCTAACAACCAACATTTCAGAGATGGCTGGATGACTGAGGTGGAGAGGACACCAGCCACCAGAATTTCATTCTTTGGTTCAAAACATTAGAAAAAATATCCACAAAAAGGAAACGAGTTGATTAAAAAGGAAAGAGAAAAGTGTCTCTTTCTGAGGGGTGCTGGCATTGAAGGTTCTGTAAATAAGCACGGAGATGAAAAGTACAGCAGAGGGAATATAGTTAGTAATATTATAATAATGTCTAGTGATAGATGGTAACTACACTTACCATGGTGAGTGCTGAGTAATGTACGAGATTGTTGAATCAATATGTTGTCCACATGAAACTAACATAATATTGTATATTAATTATACTTCAATTAAAAAAAAAAAAACAGGGATGGCCACCAGGCAGATGCAGGGACATTCCCACATGTGAAACCTAACACCCCTAACACTGTGATGTGGAATGAGTTTCTCAGGCAAGTGAGCAGAGAATGGATGAGGGCTCAAATCCTAGCTCTACCTTACTTAGCTCCTGGTCTGGACAAGTTCCATAACTTCAGTGAACCTCCGTATCCTCACTTGCAACATGGGGAGGTGGTACTATTCCTTATTCCATAAGATTTTGTGAGCCTCAAGGCCCAGTGCCTAGCTCATGGTGTTAGCTGAACAAATGACACGGACTGTTGAATTACCGAAGAATGAGAGGGAGCAAAGATGGAAGGGAGATGAAAAGGTCTCCAAACACAAACCTTAGTTCTGACTTTTGCCGGAATCAGATCTTGCCCCTCCTCTCAGAAGCTAAACATGAATATTATTTAACTCAGGTTGGGTCTCATGCCCTATTTTTGTCTTCCCCTGTATAACAGTGATTCTTGAACTTTAGCATACATGAACATGGACATTTGTCGAAAAGGACCCAGATTCCTGAATTCAAACCTAAGAACTCTGATGTTGTAGGTCTGAGGCAAGGTTCAGGGATCTATATTTTAAAATGGCACTTCAAGTAATTTTCGTGAGTGTTATAGGTGGATCCTACTTTGAATCCTGCAAGAGAACTGCAAACAGAGGGTATCTAAATGAATCCATGACACAGAAGCAGAAATATATCAAAAATTAGAAGGTGTAAGCAGAGATTAATGTACAGAGTGCAATAGTAATTATATTTGGGAGAGGCCTGACTCAGGATCACATTTGGAATGAGTAATTTGATGGACTGAGGCCCTGCTATTTTTTAACCTCTCAATAAGACAGCTATCAGTTTGGCTCTCTTTATGTGACTCAAAAGCCCAAAGATACTCCCAAACATATAAATATTTGGTGGTCAGATAGTAGCCTGGATATCCCCTTTTTATCTCACTGACTCAGACTCATGTAGATGACCTTAATTGTCTAAGTCTTTACAATTCTAGGCTTAAGTAAGTTATTTCTGTAATCAAGTAACTATTCACAAATAACCAATTTCACAAAATTAGCAAGACAGGAAATAAGCAAGAGCAGACTGCCATAAGCAGCACGTGTTCCCATGTGGATAATTGCTGAAGACTAGCTCTTCTCAGAATGTCAGTGTAACCAAAGGAATCTATGTAAGTAAAAGGAACAGGAAAAATGACAGCAATGAAAACAAAATTTTTAGGTAGAAAGAAAATCTCATAGTCCCAAATAGGGTTAGCCACAGTAGGCCTCTTTAATAGTGATGGGGATATCCATGAAATAAAAGCTTACTGGCAGCGTAATGCCATTTAATCCCAGAGTAAGATGTGGTCTAGGAAAATGAAAATTTGTGTCTTTAGAATGCCAGCATGGCTAATTGAGTAGTGAAAAATCAAATCCTTCCGAATTGTCTTGTCTACATCCATATCTTGCAGACCTTGTCTTCACCACATCACAGCATACATACATTCTCTGCTGTACTCCATGGGCTTTTCCCTAAAGCAAAAAGAAACTTCGAATGGCATTATCATACTGGTATGGTAGACTATTACCTTGATGGCCCCAGAGGACCCATACCTCTTAGTACTTTCAGCCCTTGGGTAGTCCCCTCCCACATAGAGTGTGAACTGGCTGATGGTTTGGCCATTGAGATAGTAGCAAGTGTGACTCAGAGGCTTGATAAATATTTGCACACTGGGGATTATCTTCTGGAATGTTCGCTTTTAGAAGCCAGCTGCCATATTATAAAGAAATTTGGTCTTGACTACTGAATGATAAGAAGACAGAGTGAGGCCCTGGAAGGTATCTTGGACATTCCATCCCCAAAGTGAGCTCCCAGCTGAATGCAACCACTTGAGTGACCTCATTTCCACCATATGGAGCAGAAGAATGCTCGGCTGAGCCAGTCAACCCACAGAATTGTAAGAAATAAAAAATAACTGACATTTTAATCCATTGGATTTGGGGGTGACTGTTATGTAGCAACAAATAATTAGCATAGAAATTGGTACCTAAAAGTAGGGGGCTATTATAACAAAAACCTTAAGTATATGGCAATGGATTTCTTTATGCCTAGGAATTTGTTTTTACTGAGGTACAGTGAGGTCAACAGATCAGGAGATGATTGCCATTGGAAAGGCAATTTGTTCTCTTACGGTTCTCAAGAGGAAGAGGCATGCCACACTATGCGGGGCCACATGGGGAAGCATCAGGGTCTGTTAGGAAAGAGGAGTAAAGGAATAGCATGGGTAAGAGCCTTTATCGTGGTTTTCATGGGGAAGAATGGGCAAGGCAGATCATCAGGGTAAGCAGGTTTAGGATTGGTTAGTTTGAATAATTTCAGCAGGCTCTGGGGAGTAGCGATTGAGTTGTGTGATACCTGGCCCTGGAGTAATTAGGGCAGGGGCTAATGTGTGAGGGCTGGTGGTATGGGCTCAGGATTACTTTTTCATATGCGAAGGGTAGTCGTTTTTGTTTTGTTTTGTTTTGTTTTTAAAGATTTTATTTATTTATTTGACAGAGAGAGACACAGCGAGAGAGGGAACACAAGCAGGGGCAGTGGAAGAGGGAGAAGCAGGCTTCCCGCCGAGCAGGGAGCCCGACGCGGGGCTCGATGCCAGGACCCTGGGATCATGACCTGAGCCGAAGGCAGACGCTTAACAACTGAGCCACCCAGGCACCCCAAGGGTAGTCGTTTTTATCTCTAGGAATTAGCTAACCAGGTGAGGGACTGTCCCTCCTGGGTCAGCAAGGCCCCAAGATCCTTCAAAGCATCATGAAATACAAAAAATAAAAAACATGATTAATTCAGAATTTGGACTGCATGGAAGATGGAAAAATGAGGAGACTGCAAGTAGATCCTGGAAGAACTAAACTTCTATTAAAGACTGGAGAAAAAGGGACTGTGTTATATATTGGTAGAGGAATGAAGGAAATTTTTACACGTGGTTGTTACAGGATTTCTTTTCCTTCGGTGTCTGCAGTTCTTGGTCACGCCGCTTCAAAGAATGAAGAGGTAGATGGTGCCTGGGTGGCTCAGTCAGTTAAGTGTCTGCCTTCCATGATCCCAGGGTTCTGGGATGGAGCCCCGGTCTCATCAGGCTCCCTGCTCAGTGGGGAGCCTGCTTCTCCCACTCCAAGTGCTTGTGCACTCGTGCTCTCTCTTTCTCTGTCAGGTATATAAATAAAAATCTTTAAAAAAAAAAAAATGAAGAGAGAGACCAAAGAGTGGTGGGCAGCAAGGCAAAGTTTATTGAGTGATATTGAGCCATAGTACAAAGCTCCCCGAGAGGGTTGCTGATTTGGCCTTTAGATGTAGGGGTTTTTATGGGCTTGTTGGCAGGCTGTTTTAATCTGATTAATCCTCCATGCACCTGTCACCCAATCAGGTTTTTGTCATCTACCTATCACATGGGAAATAGTGGTGCGTTCCTTCCAGAACAGTGTAAAAATCCTTGTAAGGGTGGTTTCCCCTTAGGGCAGGGCCCTTGACCCTGCCTGCCTGCCTTCCAACTATCCTTCATTAGTGGTAACTTTGAAGATAGAAAAATTAGATATCTAATAAAGTTGAGAATTTAGCTAAGAATTTCGCTAAATTTAAGCAGAATACTGAATGTGCCAATTGGTGCTTTAAGCCACTTACAGTAAGATATTGCAAGAGAAATAGAAGCTAAAGAAAGTACTATTAAGTTTTCAGGCAGAACATAGAGAAAATATTTCCAACTCAGGACTTTTTGAGGTAGACAAGATAGCTCTTCTCATTTTCAGTCTTTCAAGTGGGTAAAACATCTTTAAGAATTTTCCTCTGGGAAAAAGATCACGCCAAGATGCTATCATCCTGGAGGCCTGAGGGCAAATAGAGAATCAAAGTTGCAGCTGTTTAATCCCTTGTTTAGGCCCCTGAAAGATTTAAGGCAATGCTTCATAGATCCTCTCACCTGAACAAAATCACTTCTGAGAATCTTAAGGGCATTTTACCACAAAACATGTATTCTGAGCTCAAATCAGGGAGACCTCTGGCACGTTATTTGCAGGTATGGGCTTTTGCCTAATGGATTTTAAAACTGGATATCTACAAGTCCACAGCATTTTTTAAAGAGCTGTATCAAGCTTGGACTCAGAGGAATAGGTCAAAATGAAAAGATGTCTCTGAGCCACCAACTTACTATTGGCCAGAAGCCATCTGAAAGTACCACTTAGCGGTAGGCATAGCCATTACTTATAGAAAGGAAGACCATCTCCGAAAGTGGAACCAAGAATCCAGAAGATCAAAAAGTGGAGGAGAGCAATGGATTAAGGAACCAGTTCTAGGGTTCGCAACAAACATTCTGTTCCCCCAAGTGACATGTGTCCCAGTGGATTACAAAATTGCTATGGAACAATAACTATACACCTTCTGCCTCCTCCCCCTGCTGCCATTTTTGGAAAGGTTATTATTGAGGTTATCCTTTCCTATTTTCACCATTGAATGTTGGATGTATGGGGACATCCTAGGAACCACATCTTCATGTGAAACTGATTTATATAACAAAGTGCTGGACCCCAAGCCTGAACCTGATGCTGAAGTGGGATGGTATTGTATGTCTGGGAAGGAACTGAATGTACTCTGAATGTAGGAGAGACATGTATCATTGAGGGCTAGAAGGCAGACTGTGGTGTTTTCTCACATTGGTGTCCCCAGCGATCCATGCTTCTGGGTATTCATACCCTTGTGTAGCCCTGTCCCACTTCAGCTCTGGGATTGGCCCTGTGACTTGTGTTGGCCAATGAGAATTTCACAAAGTGATACAAGCAGAGGCTTGATAAGCACTTGCAATCTGGAGCTTGACCTCTTGGTCCACTGCTGTAAAGGAGCTCAGACTAGACTACTGAATAACGAGAAGCTATATGGAAAGGGGCCCTGGAGGATGAGAAGCCATTTGGGATGTTCCATCTCCAGTTGAACTATCTATTAAATACAACCAAATAAGTGACCTCAGTTATACCACATGGAATAGAAAAACTGCCCTGCTCAATCAACTCACAGAATCATGAGAAATGATAAATCATTGTTGTTTTAAGTCAAGGGATGGCAAACTATAGCCTGAGGGCTAAATTTAGCCCACCGCCTGTTTATAAATAAAGTTTTATTGAGAAACAGTTATACCCATTTGTTTACATATCATCTGTGGGGGCCTTTGCACGACAATGGCAGAGACCACAGAGCTCATAAAGCTAAAATGTTTACTATACAGTCCTTACAGAAAAGTTTGCTGACCCTGCGTTAAGCCACTAACTTCAGCAGTGGTTTGTTATGTAATAGAATATTAACGAAATAGGGGTTTCAGTTAATGGAAGTAGAGTCTGAATTTTTACTAAAAGTAAGTATATGTTACAAAGGAGGAGAAAAGAGGAAGAAAAGTAAGGAGAGAAGAGAGGACAAAATATCTAGAAAGGGAGATGAAATATAGGAAAGAGATTTGATTTTTAAAAAAGAATGGGAAGAAAAGAGGAGAGGGAGAAAGAAAAAAGAGGAGTAAGTTTCCTGTGGAGTAGATATTAAAGTCAAGAGTAATATTTGAAACTTGGAATTTTTTGGTTATAAGCTATGAAGTCATGTTTTTGTTTTGTAGGTTGTCATCATTTATAACTAGTGAAAGCATCAGTGCTAGTGGTTAACACAATATTCATTATCCCTTAATCGGTACCTCAGAATTATGATTTTTATTAAGTGTACAATATACTCAGCTAAACTGCTAAGGAATGACTCCTGACCAACTGCAGCAAGAAATGGTCACGTGTCTTAGTTCCTTCAGGGTGCTGTAACAAAATATCATAAACTGGGTAGCTTATAAACAACAAGAATTTGCTTCGCACAGTTCTGGAGGCTGGGAAGTCCCAAGAGCAAGGCACCAGCAGATTCAGTGTCTGATGAGAGCCCTTTTTCTGGCTTATAGAAGACGCCCTCCAGCTGTAACTTCCCATGGCAAAAAGGCGGGAAGTTTCTCAGCTTCTTTTATAAAGACGCTAATTCTGTTTATGAGGCTCTGCCCTCATGACCCAGTTACCTCCCAAAGGCTCCCCCTCCTGATACCATCACATTGCCATTAGGTTTTCAATACACACTAGTCTTCCCCCATCCCAAGGGAGTATGTTCCAAGACCCCCAGTGGATAGTACCGGACCCCATATACGCAGCTCTTCCCCGACTTAAAATGGTTGAACTTACGATTTTTCAACTTTGCAAAGCAAAAGCAATATATATTCAGTAGAAACTGTACTTCAAATTTTTAGTTTTGATCTTTTCCCAGACTAGCAGTATGTGGTAGGATGCTATCTTGTGACATTGGGCAGTGGCAGCGAGCCACAGCTCCCAGTCAGCCAGGCAGTCATGAGCGTGAACAATGAGTATATGCTTACCGTTTGTACCCATACAGCCATTCTGGTTTTCACTTCCAATAGAGTATTCAATAAATTACATAAGGAATTCAACTCTTTATTAGAAAACAAGTTTTGTGTGAGATGATTTGCCCAACTGTAAGCTAATGGGAGTGTTCTGAGCACATTTAAGGTAGGCTAGACTAAGATATGATGTTGAGTAGCTTAGGTGTATTAAATGAATTATCACCTTATGATATTTCCCACTTACAAAGGGTTTATTAGGATGTTACTCCATCATAAGTCAAGGAAGATCTGTACTATGTTTTTTCCTATATATAGATACCTATGATAAAGCTTAATTTAGGGACGCCTGGGTGGCTCAGTCGGTTAAGCGTCTGCCTTCGGCTCAGGTCATGATCCCAGGGTCCTGGGATCGAGTCCCGCATCGGGCTCCCTGCTCCGCGGGGAGCCTGCTTCTCCCTCTGCCTCTGTCTCTCTCTCTGTCTCTCATGAATAAATAAATAAAATCTTTAAAAAAAAAAAAAAAAAGCTTAATTTATAAATTAGGCACAGTAAGAAATTAACAACTAATAATAAACTGGAACACTTAAAACAATATACTGTAATAAAAGTTATATGAGTATGGTCTCTCTCTCTCCCCCCCGCCAGTATCTTATTGTACTATATTTACCTTTCTTCTTCTTGTGATGATGTGAGACGATAAGATGCCTACATGCTTAGATGAAGTGAGGCGAATGATGTAGGCCTTGTGACGTAGCTTTAGACCACTATTGACCTTCTGATAGTACATCAGAAGTAGGATCATCTGCTTCCCAGCCATGGTTGACCATAGGTAACTGAAACCACAGAAAGGGAAACCATGAATGACAAGGGACTACTGCATGAATTCTGAGGTGGCACATTCAGTCAATACTATCTTGTGACTCAGTTCTGGCCAACGAGATATAAGAAGAAATCACTGGTAAGGACTTTATGGAAAGCCTTTTAGAAGGACAGACTACTGGCTTTTTGCTTCCTTTTGCCCTTTGCTTTTGTCATTTCACTCATTCTACCTGGAACATAGATGTGATTTGTGTAATTATAATTATCATCTTGTAACCACAAAGATGAAGCCCTGAGCCATGGTTGGTAAAGCAAGAATATAGAATGAGCCTTGGTCCCGAAGAGCACCTCTGAACGGCCAAATCAGCCCTGGACTACATATCCCTTATATCTTTTGTTATGTGAGAACAATAAGTCGCTTCTCTGTTTATGCCATTATTTTCCAGTTTTCTTTCACTTACAGCACCAATAAATCATAACTAAATACAGATGAAGATGTAGGTGAAGAATCCAGCTACAACGTGAAAGCAGCTCTGTTCTTCTCTGGAAGTATAATTTAGTGTCGATCAAGCAGCCCCAACTTTTAACATTTTGTAAATGATGAAGAATAAATGTATTCTTCTGCTATTTTGGCTTCTTCAGAGTGATATATAGAAATTAAACTTAATTACCGGCAAAATTATATTAGACTATGTAACCAGTGCATCATAAATTTCCCTTAAATTGCACATTCCTTTTAACCCGCTAATAAGGTAGATAGATTTTTTTTTTAAGTTTTAGTATGGAAACATCTACAGAACCATTAAAACAAAACCCCTGTGCCTGCTTTTTTGTTTTGTTTTTAACTTACCAATTGACTGACTGAGTTCTGCAAAGACCTTCAAACTAATCTTCCCCTCTGGACTATTTTTCCTGACACCAGCCAATTCTCTAATTTTCTGACACCAACTTGGTGTCCAACAATTCAACTCAATTATGACATTAACTATCAGTTAGCCCAGGCTCCACAGGTTACTGGGCTTAGTCCCATAAGACTGCCCCCACACCACACACCAGCCCCTGACCACTAGCACCTCTGACTGACCAGTTATAAATTGGAAGTTCCCATGACTCCCTCTTCAAGTTCAATTATTTATTAGAATGGCTCACAGAACTCAGAAAAACACTTTAAACATGTTTACCAATTTATTACAAAGGACAAAACTCAGAACAGCCAAATGGAAGAGGCCCATAACAAGGTATGGGGAGCAGGGGCACAAAGCTTCCCTGCCCTTTCTGGGTACGCCACCCTCCCTGCAAGTGGATGTGTTCAGCAACCCAGAAGCTCTCTGAACCTTATTGTTTAAGAGTTTTTATAATCCAATCTCCAGCCTCACCTCCTATCCCAAAATTTGGGAGGTGGGGCTGGAAGTTCCCATCTCTAATCAGTTTAGTCTTTCTGGTAACCAGTCCCCATCCTGAGGCTGTCTAAGGCCCCACCCTAAGCCACCTCATTAGCATAAACTCAGAGGTGATCAAAATGAGCTTCTTAGGAATAACAACTACAAAAAAAAAAACCCCTTTATCACTCAGGAAATGCCAAGGGTTTTAGGAGCTCTGTGACAGAAACTGGGGACAAAGACCAACTATATTTCTTATTATACTACATCCCCCATTCTTTTTCTTCTTCTACTTACCATAACAATGACATATACACAAATTCTATATTTTCCTAAGCAATTAATGAAATGAGTATGAACTTCGGGTGCCTGGGTGGCTCAGTCCGTTAATGGGCTGCCTTCGGCTCAGGTCATGATTTCAGGGTCCTGGGATGGAGTCGCGCATCAGGCTCCTTGCTCAGCGGGAAGTCTGCTTCTCCCTCTGACCGTTCTCTCTCTCAAATAAATAAATAAAAATCTTTAAAAAAAAATGAGTATGAACTTCATAAAATCTTTAACTCTTATACCTGTTAGAGCAGGCAATAATAGCCAATTTTTTAATTCCCCAGGTAATTCTTGAGTACTAGTTGATATAAGTGCATCTGCTCTGACATTTCCACCACAAGCTCTCCATAAAGTCCAGGTTTTTCCAAGACAGATGGAAATCATTTTGTATGGAAGAAGGTGTAAAGGCCCTTAACCTGGGTCAATCTACTCAGACAGATGGATTCGCTGAAAGATGGATCATGTATTTATAAAGAGTAAAAGTTTCTTCCTTTTCAGCTTGTCAAACCTTTCAGAGTCTTTGACATCTCTGAACAGCCCAGTTCAGCACAGTAAAAAAATGGTATTTCTGTCTGAGATGGAGATCCACAGCTGTTTAGATTATGGAGATGACTGTGTTCATATAGACTAAGGATAAGAGGAAATCCATACATGGAACAAAGGTTTGAGTTGGCTATTCTAACTGAAGTTCTACTATATAGAAGGGACAACCTTGGAAGTCTGGAACTTTGACAATAAAAGGCCTCCAGGTGATGTAGGAAACAAAGACAAAAGAAAAATTAAATTCCCTTACTACTTAGAGCCCATTGCAAGTCCTTGAAAAAGGCAGAGTGACATTCCTCTAGGAACTCAGCTGCCTCAATGTTAATACTTCACAAAGGGCAAAAGGCAATCTTAGCCGGACCCCCAGAATCCTGTGAATCTACTTGAATATATAAAAGTTCCTTTGAAAACTTCCTTTAACTACCCTCCAAGATACATGTTGGCAATCATCCCCCAAGTATATGACCCACTGATACACATCTGAAGGGTCTCATGACTGAGTTTTTACTAAAAAGTAATAAATGACATTTTCCTAACAATAACTGGCCCCCTCGAGGTCCTGGAAACCTTGTTCCTAAAATACCTTGGAGGCTTATGCTATCCCTATTCCCCTCCCAACTTGAAAGTATATAATGGGCCACTCATGACTTCAGTGCAGCCCTTTCTGCCCATGGGTCCTGTCCCCTTAAATAAAACCACCTTTCTGCACCAAAGATGTCTCAAGAATTCTTTCTTGGCTGTCGGCTCCAAACCCCAACATCTTTCCTACATCACAGGGACCATGGTATTTGTTAAACCTACTTCAGGGAAGCTGCCCAGACCATGGTTAGTTTCTGTCTGAAGCACTTTCTTAACTCCCACTTTCAGAGCCCACCCATACGCCTAAGTGCCTTGCCTGGAAATTTGTTTCTCTGACTTCAACTACCCCAAATAGCAGCTGCCTCCCCTGACCCTTATCACGCCCTCACCTGCCCACCATTCATCCTTATAATCAGTTCCCTGCTCCAATTGGTTAGACCTGACCTCACCTGACCTCAACTACCATCTGTTCCTGTAGCAGAGCCTGAGGCACATACACTCTGTGTCTGTAATCCAGTTATTGCAGTGAGTCTCCCATCGCTACCGTTTAACTATGGTAACTGCCTCCCCCCAAAAAATGCATCCACACATATGCCCTCTTGTGCATGCATGCACACAGTATACACACCTAAAAACACAAAGAGCTCAGTACTCAAGCTAATTATCAGATGGTTACAAAGCTAATTCCTGGAAAATAGAGATGATTCTGATCCTTTTCACCTTTTGTTTGCTGAAGCTATATTGTTACTATAAAACTTTCTCTTTAGTCAAAAATTTTTTCAGGAAATAAAGGTTTCACAAAATTATTTTCTGTGCCTACATGTACCAAAGCATTTAGGCAATTCTAATAATTTCATTAAAATAAAGAAATCAGTAAAGAAAAGAAGTTAGTCTGCTTTTCCGCCCCAAATGCATACCAAAAAAACAACTATTAGATTACCAAATATTTAGCTTCTGTTTGATGAAGTATTGTGTGGACCAGCCTAGAAAACAGAAGGAGTACAAAGCAACGGTAAAAACTTAGTAGAATCTGACCACTATAGAAAGATAGGAAAATGAAAGCTGGACATACAGTTAAGTATAATTCCACAAGGAAAAAAATAGATCAATCCATTTGCAAGATACAAACCTAATATATCTAGAATAAATGGTCTCAGTATTTGGGCATGGATTGTAGCTAATCCAAAAACTACATAGGCAGATATATGTGTATTCAAATATATACCCAGGCAAAAGCTTAAAAAACATATGTATCTATTATATTTGGCTTATATGTAAAATATAATTTATACCACTGTTCTGTTTGAATTAATGCTTTCAAAGAGAAATGAGGCAAATTGGAAAGCTCATACATACATGTAGCACCAAAAAATGGAATACACACAAAAAGAAATTTTCTAATAAGGCATAATAAATAAGTAGGGATATAAAATGAATGATGACTTTAAAAAATGAAGTACCGATTGCTTTAAAAATCTGTCACAAACAAGATAATTGAAGAAAGTAAAGTAGACAGAAACTAATGGCAAAGAGCAAGCTGGAGATAAACACTTGGGAGAGTTGAGTATTCCTAAGTAATCAGAATGAAGGAAATGCATCTGGACCACAAAAGGCATAAAAACTAGGAGCCAGCATATGCTTGGCAATCTTGTCTGTGTAGCTTTACTAAGCTGACCAAAATACTGCCAATTTGTTTTGTTTTGTTTTCTGCCATCATAATGGATAGTTATTGAGCAATTGATTGTATCATTGTGCAGTTGGTTGGCTTTGGTCATTAAGATGGATGGAATGATTGGACCAAGTGTTTCATGGTCTGGTGATCTTGGTCACCTTAATGACCCAGTTGTATTGACTGCAGAATCCTGACCGCCATGCATTCTCTCCATCTCCAATGGATATATTTTTATAATGCATATACTGTCCTTATAGCTATTTCCATGCTGTCTCTATTTTTTAAAAGTCTCAGAGAACTAAGGTGCTGCGAAAGAAGATCTAAAATTAACATAAACCAACGATGTGACTATATTAAGACATACAAATCTGTAAACACACTGTAGATAATGAATTCATGAACACCACCTACTACTGAGATGCTTTTTTAAAAAGCTGCAAGATAACTTTTCCTATGGAAATACTAAATTGAGGTTTGTAGATCCTGACATGCCTTCTGCTATCCCCCACCCCAAAATAATTTTAGGTCAAACATTAAGTATAACCTGGATTCTAGCAACTTCCGGGTGTTGTGCTCTGATCTCCTGATTCAGACAGAATCAGTCACTAGTGCTGCAAACCTACAGACTTGGTCCTGCCTCCCATCCTGAGCCAGTGCTGACCAAGGCTGGTGAGACTTTGAATTAAATCCTGACCCTAGACCTGAGGTCTGAAAATTCAGCTGTGGTTGTTGGGTTTTCTTCATGCCTTACAAGCATCTTGTACTGCCCTAGAGATCCACATGCTGAAGCTCTGGGTGAGTGAGTCCTGGGTGCCTGAGTGGCCTGTGTCATGAGATTGGCCCTGGCCATGTTCTCTTCCTTCTGCCTAACTTCCTCTTCCTCAGTTTGCAACCAGTCATCCAGGGACTGTCATCCCCCCTCCCTGTGACCAGAGCCGCACTCCGAACTGCAGTACATCTGGCTAGTGCCGGGGCCCCACCTGGCACCTGTCAGCTCTCCACTCCAGGAACTGGAGCCTCGCCCAAACTCAGCCTTCTGGCGGGGATTCTGCAACATATGGGCACAACTCCCAGAATCATGACTGCCACCTGCCTAGCTCCCAAGGGCTCACCCACTGCTGTGCCCTGTCTTACCAGATTGGACCTTGTGCCCAAGATCACTTAAACCATTCCTCAGCTCCATGATTTTCAGCTGGGCTTAGTCCTTGTCCTTTCTGGGACTAATACTATAGCCCATTTCCTTGGCTCCTGTTCCACTGGCCCAGTGTTTCTGTTATCGCAAATATTTCTCATGCAAAACCCACTCACACCTCAATCAAGTGGAGAAAACATCGAACTGGAGACCAGAATACCAAGGTTTCTAGCATTGTCTCAAACACTAACTACTCATTTTGACTTTTTCAGTCTCAGTTATCTGACCTATAAAATGAAAAATGTTGGAAGCTCCTTTTAGTTCTGGTCTTCTTTAACTCTATGAAAAGGCTTAAGATTTGGTTTAGAGATGTGAGGAAATTATAAAATGAGTACGTATACAGTTGGTGAGAGATGTTTTCATTAGGATGATTCAAAGGTTAATATTATACAATCTGATTTGTTGGTTTTTTTAAACATTTTTGTTTGTTTTTATTTTTTATTTGAGAGAGAGTGAGAGTGAGAGAGATCACAGAGAGAGAGGGAGAGGGAGAGGCAGACTCCCCGCTGAGCAGAGAGCCCAATGTGAGGCTTGATCCCTGGACCCAGAGATCATGACCCGAGCCGAAGGCAGACGCTTAACCAACTGAGCCATCCAGGCACCCCTGATTTGGTTTTATTTAGTATTATATTCATGATCTAGAAAAGGAAGTAAGCAGAACTCTAGTAAAATTAGCAAATTATATTAAATTTTGAGTTATATATCAGCACTGGTAAAAACAAAATAATATAAATGAACCTAAAGAGGTTAGAAAGATGAGTAGAAAAAATGAGATTTTTGTCTACTAAAATGCCAATGACCAGGGGTGCCTGGGTGGCTCAGTCGGTTAAGCCTCAGACTCTTGGTTTCAGCTGAGGTCCTGATCTCCAGGTCCTGGGATCGAGCCCCATGTCAGGCTTCATGCTCAGTGGGGAGTCTGCTTGGGATTCTTTCTTTCTCCCTCTGCTCCTCAACCTGCCCTCTCTCTCTCTCTCTCTCAAATAAATAAATAAAATCTTTAAAAAATGCCAATGATCAGGAGAGAGGTGAGGGGAGAAAAATTGTTCAAAACTGATGCTGTGCAGGTGGGAAAGGCAGCAGAAACATTGTCAAGTTATCCAGAGACAAGTTCAGTACAATTTTTGAATTAAGAAAACAATGGAGGGCGCCTGGGTGGCTCAGTTGGTTAAGCGACTGCCTTCGGCTCAGGTCATGATCTTGGAGTCCCTGGATCGAGTCCCACATCGGGCTCCCTGCTCGGCAAGGAGTCCACTTCTCCCTCTGACCCTAACCCCTCTCATGTGCTCTCTCTCATTCTCTCTCTCTCAAATAAATAAAATCTTAAGAAAAAAAACAACAACAATGGAGTAATGTAAGGTAAAAGCCAATACATATTGGGAAACAGGACAGCGATCAGACAGTCACATCTGATCTTATCCCCCAAGGCAGACAAGAGTTGGTTTTCAACCCTATTCTCCCTTACTTTTCTTCCACTGTGAAGGCTAAAAAAAAGTAAAATGGTTACTTTTCCAATCTCCCTGATGTCCAGGTATGGTCATTCACCTTAGATCCAACCAATACAATGTAGGGCAAAATCTGCCTGAAGGATTCTGCAAAGGTGTTACTTTGTTATAAAAGGGGCAGATATTGGTGCTGTTTCCTCCCTTTTCCTGTCTGAAAAGTATCCATAATACCAGGAGCTATAGCAGCCATTTTACTGTCAGAGGCAGCATACATGGGATTGAAAACAAACAAATGAACAAAATAGTTCAAGATATAAGAACAAAGAAAGTACAAAGAAAATCAAAGAACCTGGGTCCCTAATGATTCCATCCATGAGATGAATGAATGCAATCACCTACCATCATATTTCTTGTTATAAAATACGGAAATGACATTTTAAAGTCATCTTTAATTGGGTTTAGTTAATTACTTTGAGCTCTAAAATAGCTCTTTTGTCCCTGGTTTTGTATCAGTACACACACACACACACACACACACACACACACACACACACACACATATACACTCCAAAAGCTTTTACCCAACAGTGGTGGCTTTTATGTAAATGGCAGAGTTTTATCTATAGTACCATTTCTGGAACAGGAGAGTTGAACTTGGAAAAATTTTAGGTCCGTTGAGAAAAGAAAGTTATCCCACAAGCTAAGGAGTTTAATATTGGTACATTTATCTAGAGTTGAATATTGAAATTTTGGTTTGAGAACATAAATGAAAAAGTACCGATCCCAAACAGCCAGCATCTATTCACCAAAAATAAATCATGCTAGTTTCCACATATCTTTCTTTGATCGAGTATAAAATATTAAGTAAGGAAAAGTTATCCACTCAGTGAAAATATACTGAGTTACCTAAGATATGCTGGGCTTGTGCTAAGAACCGGAGACGCAAAGATAAATAGAATTCAATTTCTTCCTTTAAGAAATTTGTTAGTTTCTTAACTTCCATGTAACAATGAAGATAGCCAGGTAAGTAGACACTATCATAATGGATGGTAAGTGCTTGACAGGAGCCAGCACGAGAAAGAATAGTAACACAAGAAACGGTGGCATAGGGATGTCTTCATGATTCACGGAAGAGAGATTATTTTAGCTGTTATTTGGAAGAATGAGAATTTCATCACTAAACATGGGGGAAATTTTTCTGTGAATCAAAGTCAGTATGTGTAAAGGCACAGAGATAATTAAGGCATAAACCTCTTTGGAAAATGCAGTGAATTTGGTGTTCAGGGGATGTCGCTGGAGAGGTGGATAGGCAGACTGCCTGGTGGTGAGGCATTTGGACTTTCTCCTGCTGTTAACTGGGAGTTAAGCGGGGTATTACGTAAAGGAGGTCCATGATCTGGTATGGTTGTTTTAGAACAATGACTCTGGCTGTGGATAGAGAATAGATTAAAGAAGTGAGAGATTACAGGCAAGGCAGTAATTAGAAATCTATCACAAACAAATCAGACAAGAAATGAGAACCTGAAGAATTGATACCTCGAGGGTTTCCTGACCTACTGACTGACTTGTGAGGAGGAAGAGAGCACACTGTTGGCCTGGGCAAGTGAGTGAGCGGCAGTCCTATAAACCAGAATAGAGATTCCAGGAGGAGGTGCATATTTTGGTGAGAGGACGCGGGAGGAAGATAAGATGTTCATTTTGGGAGAGTGAATCATGCATATGGAGATCTGTGTTTGAAGCAGAATTCCAACAAGGTCTGGGCTGAAAATACAGAATTGGGAGTCACACAGAAAGAGGTGGTGGTGGTGGAGGAAGCTGTGGGCAGTGCTGAGAAGGCCCAGGCAAGTGGTGATTGAGGAAGAGAGATCTGACAAGAAGAAAGAGGAGGCATCCAGAGCTGGAGGAGGAAAATTAGGAGAATGAGTGTCAGTGAAACAAAGATAAAAGGAAATTAAAGGAAAAAAAACCCACAAGGAGTGGTTAGTCTTGAAGCTGCAGAGAAGCCTTGTAAGGTAAGGAATGAAAAGGTGTGTGTGAGTGTGTGTGTGTGTGTGTGTGTGTGTGAGAGAGAGAGAGAGAGAGAGAGGGAAAGAGAGAGAGAGAGTGATGGCAACTATGGGCACCTAATTAGAGCCAATGGATTGGTGAACACAAAGGCAAATCACCAATCAATGAGAATGGAAGAGGTGAAGAGGTAAAGATGGTGGGCAGAATATGATGCAGGGTTAGAGTTGAAGGAGAACATTTCATTTATGAGGAAATGGAAGAAGCTAGCGTCTTTTAAAAGATGAGGCTTAGAGATTCAGTTGAGAGGAAGAGGGGGATGAGAAAAGAGAGCCAAGATCTTGAGGAATTTTGAGAAGATACTATTCCAGATATGCAGGGGAAACTTCCACCTACCTCCACTTTGCCAGGTTCAGATTAAGTCTGAAGGTGTCAAAGCAGCAAATGAGTGAAGTCTCACCTGAATGCATCCACTTTCCAAGTGGAACAAGGTCACAGGATCAGTCATGCTGAGAATAGAAGGGTGAGATGAAATAGTAAGCCCCAAAAAAGTGGAAAAAATGGAATTCTGCAATATTCCAAATGGGAAACAGAAGCAGAGAGAAACAAAGATTTTTCCGGCACTGTTTATATGCTATGTTCACATGCTACGGGGGTGGAGGTAGAAGAAGAGGCAGATTGAATAGACAAAAGAGAGGAGGCATAACTGATGAATCCTGGAGAAAGTGCTCAGCTTTGCATAGGGGGTCGGTAATCTTTTCCTCTGACATGAGAAGAAAGAAAGTGAGGCTTCTGGACTTGAGTCATATACTTTGTAAATAATCTCTTGAGAATCTTACGAACAAGGTGGAGAAATTTGGACTGGATGCAAAGGCTATTAAGTAGACAAATATCTCATTGACTCAATGCTGATTAATGGTTTGATGCCTGTGTGGAAGGAGAATTCTATTTGCATGGCCAGGGATTCTGTCCTTGGCCCTGTCCTGTCAAGCAATTTTTTTTTTTTTTAAATTCAGTGCCTTGGATGAGACACATAAGGCTTGCTCATCAAATATATGGATGATATGAAGCCAGAAGGGATAAAGATGACAGAAATATGGGATGACAGAATTAGGATCTAAAGAGTTATTGACAGGATGAAATAATTGGTTGAATCTAACAAAACAAAAATAAATAAAAATACATATGCAATATTTTACCCAGATGAAAAAATAAAACAAACATCAACAATGGCACTAGACAGTTTCAGAAAGGTGTAGGAGGTACTTAGTTTAGCAGGGTCACACATAAACAAATGTTTCAAAATATCAGTTGGAGTAAATAAGTGGTATGATATATGGCCATATGAGCTTTTGCAAACTAATTGTTGAATTTTCAGGAATTTTGCAAGCCAGTTGTTAAACACAGCCATTATTAAAAATTAAACTATGCAAATTTAAAATTAAGTAAATTATATTAAAAACAAAAGTAATAAATACTCAAAATGTTTCACTTCCTTTTTTGGTTTTGTTTGGTTTTGTTTTGTTTTTACTACTGTCTATACTCTGCAGATGATTTATTTCTATTGTTTCTATTTGGTGGAAATACTATATAATGCTGTTTTGCTGTGCATCTCTTCCCAGCTCTGAATTCAGTGATGCCACATTTGTAGTTTGAAATAGGACATGGTGAGAGTATTTACACCATGGAAATGGGCAAAAGCTACAAATCATGTCTTCCTCATCCCTAGCCCCTTGAGAGCCAGTTGTTAAACATTTACCAGCACACGCATGAATAGGTTCACAATTTAATGGTATGGTGGTGGGACACACACACAGAGATCTTACAATTTGGTCATGTATTGATTGATATTGAACATCTAAAATTATGGCACTGATTTATTGCTTTCTCACTTCAAGTGTAATTATTAGGTAGGGATGCTACATTTTAAGGACTATTGATAAATTATAGTATAGTAAAAGGAGATAGGAGAGTAACCAGAATGAAAGGACTCAAAATCTTGTTAAATGAAAAATAGCTCAAGAGATGCTTAGTATGCAAGAGACAGGGAATATGGATGAGCTATATTTAAACACTTGCTGAAATAGTATGTGATTATCCTAAGTGGCCCCAAGGTTTACAAACAGGACTAACAGGTAGGAGACAAATATCAATTTCTATAGGAAAGAATAAGGACAACGAATAGGGACAACAAATACCCCAAGCGTTGTCAAAAGTGAATGAATGAAAATGAAGTGAAAAAAAAATGAAAAACTTTGGAAGTAACATTCTTTCCTTCAAGCACAGGATGTTTTAACATTTGGTAACATCAGATGAGGACCCGGGCCAGATGACCTTACAGGGATCATCCAACCTTCTGGAATCTTTGAAGTTCAGGAGCATTCAATACAAATGACTGAAGGCATGCAGGGTCCAGTTTCTGTGAAACTGATTACCTCAAGACTTGTTAAGATGGGCCCCATGTCCTCATTTTCCTTCAGACCATGAAACACATCCATTCAATGAAGGCCCCCAGAAGACAACAATATGCTAAAATGAGGGGAAAAGACTCCTCTAATACATCAGATATTAGAAATGAGGATGACAAAACCTTAATGAGAGACTCCCTCATCTTAAAAAAAGTAAATAAAACTTTAGTCATTAGTTAGTGTTTAGGACATAGACAAGATGACATTTTTGAGCTCCAGTTTCAGTAACTCAAACCTTTCAGTGCTGTACAGTCTAAATAAATGGATTAAAATATAAGTAAACTAATATGAATATAATATCACTTTCTAGTAGTAAACGTCTTTATGTGGGTCAAAGAGACTAGGGTGTGGACTGAAGTACAGGGCAATTGTAGATGGCCTGGGAGAATTATTACATGCTAATTTTGCCTGGAAAATTGAGGGAGGTGTATTTCAAACAACAGAGAGTCTTAAAACTTGAATGGTGGAATTTTTTTGTTGAATTTTAGAGAAGTTTGGGGCTTTGAGATGAAGGAAAGAATAGAGACTTGGAAATAGAGAGCCAAATAATCAGCAGAGGAATTTTGGAGGATCTAACAGGTACTGGAAGGGATTTAAAGGAATACCAGATGAAAATTGTTGGAAATAAATACCCCGGGGCATTAAGGACAGAGAATGGGGAAGTCTGTTCAAGAAAATTCTGTGGACAGAGTACAGTGGCAACTCTAAGTATGTTTTGAATGGCTTCACTATGAAGAATTTTAATGTAAAGGAGAGTAGACTTGGATTTCAGACAGAAAAGGGTCAAAGTTGTTTAAGCAAAAAAAGTTCAGTTCTAGACTTGACAGAATCACAGTGGACTGGAGAAAGGGAACAAGAAGAAAAATAAACCAAGGGATTGTATTGTAGGATGAGCTGCCCTGTTTGAATGAAGGTTGAAGTTAATAATGTTTAAGTGAACTCTATCAATGCTTCAAGTCAGGATGAGCAAATTAAATAATATGAAGCCATATATCTGAAATTTCTCTTACTGTCCAACTATACGTTGTGTAGTATACAATACCTCCCAACAGCTGTAGTCTATCAAAAATAGTAAAAGAGGTATCACAAGACATGGGAGAGGATAAAAGGTGATGAGTTTAGGGATATAGGCTTTGGAGGACACCTATCTGATTCCCCACAGAGTGGCAGTTAACATTTAATGGAACACAAATGGGGAGACTCATGTTCGGATCCCACCAAGAAGGCTGCATTTTGTCATTCCCCAAGCCACGTACACTCCAGAAGGAAGTTTAGAATGGGACAAATTCAGGATATGAGTGGAGCTGGTGAGAAACAGCCATTCTGTGTAGAACAAAAATCACAATTACAGATTAAAACGACTGGGAATCCTGAGAGTTAATGGTTGAAATTTAGTTCAAACAGCCTTCCTCCCTCTTTTTTTCCCCTTCTCTTCTCTCCCTTTCTCCCACCCTCCTATTCTTTAACAACTGTTTATTGAAGACTTACTGGCTCTGTGTCAATACTAGAAACCAGAAGCAAATTTACAAAGAAGCTAATTCAGCTTAAGCTTTAGGACTCCCCACTCACATGGACCATGAGCCACAGGTTTGTACATTTGTATAAAATTTGAAATAGTAAGATATTTTAATAACAACCCATTCGACTTCTGTCTCTTTCCACTCAAACTTCCTCTCGGCAACATTTCCCCTCATGTCAGGTTGTGTTGAGTGGCTGTGGGCAGTTCCGGGAACTGGGTAAGATGTGGTTGTATTGGTGTTACATTTAAATTGGGTTTAGTGGGATATATTTATGTTTCTTCTCAGGGCTTTTATGTACAGTTAAGTTATTGCTAGCCATTTATGGCTCCAAGGAATACAGTGAGCCAACTCACTGGGCATGGTAACCTGAAGTGCAGAACCAGAGGTTGAATTCAAATATAAACATCACTTGGCTTATGTTACGTAGCGCCTGAGTCATGTGGTAAAGATGAGAAACAAGATTTGAAATGTATGAACCAACAGCTAGTCTGTGGGAAATTTTTCCAATCATCAGCTGTATAAAATTTAATGTGAGAGAATCAGTTTTCACCAAAGCCTAACCAAAACTGAAGTTCTTTTCTGTTAGGAATAAATTTGATAATGACACATAATTAATAATTCATAATTTATAAATATACCATGCATATTTTTTTCTTTCCAGAGCAATTACTTGGAATTTCTCAGAATTCCTGTGTTTTTGTATTACCACTTGTGCCCTTTACCAAAAACGCATCGGTATGTGAAGTCTCATGGTTTAAGCCCCCCCAACTATCAAGAATAAAAACAAATCCAATCAACTGTGTTAGAAGAAAGGCTAGATTATCTTTCCATTCTTCTTTAGAATATTATATTATAAAGTCATTGTTATACAAAGAGATGATGAGAGAACATGTAGCCAAAAATGTAGGAATTATAGAGATGTGTCAGGTAGTTATTTTAAAATGTTACATTTATTTTTCTGAATTTTGTGATATTTATGGTAAAAATCAGTTTTATATATATATATATATATATATATATATATAACTTGTTGTGGTTTCTTATTCCAAATAAATATCCACTTTCATACTTGACTTGAATTCTTTTTCTTTTTCTTTTTCAAAGATTTTATTTATTTATTTGATAGAGACAGAGACAGCGAGAGAGGGAACACAACCAGGGGGAGTGGTAGAGGGAGAAGCAGGCTTCCCGCTGAGCAGGGAGCCCGATGTGGGACTCAGTCCCAGGACCCTGGGATCATGACCTGAGCTGAAGGCAGACGCTTAACAACTGAGCCACCCAGGCGCCCTTGTACTCTTTTTCTTAAGGAAGTCTCCCCTAAATCCTAAAAGCTTTAGGTCCCATAAAACCCACCCATACCCCTGCTGAAGACACCAGAAACAAATTAAAAAAAAAAACAAAAAAAGAAAAACTAAGACATCCAGTCAGAGAAAGACAAACACCATATGATTTCACTCATATGTGGAGTTTAAGAAACAAAACAGATGAACATAGGGGAAGGGAAGGAAGAATAAAATAAGATAAAAACAGAGAGGGAGGCAAACCATGAGACTCTTGACTATAGGAAACAAACTGAGGGTCACTGGAGGGGAGGGGGGTGGGGGATGGGGTCACTGGGTGATGGACATTAAGGAGGGCACTTGATGTAATGAGCACTGGGTGTTATACACAATTGATGAATCACTAAATTCTACCTCTGAGACTAAAAAAAAAAAAAGGTAAGTCACGGTGCTTGCCATTCAGGAATGTGCTTTACAGGGAGGAGACAGGCTGGCAAATAAGCTGTCACAAAACTTCAGGGGGAATAGAGAAGTATGGGAAATATTCTGTGGTTCTTTTCATGACCAAATCAAATGAGACTCTTATTTCAGCCCCTGATCCTGTGTTGGTGGTGGAGGTTTGTGTAACCTGATGGAATTTTTCACATCGGCTGCTATTAATAACTCCATAAGCCACTGAGTTAGATCTGTTCACTCAGGTAATCACAAACTTCCTCAGGAGCTGCATGGCTACTGAGTCTTAGCTTATGGGCCACGTGTCTTTCATCTCCTCCCGTGCCACCAGTACATGGTTCCCTCACTGAGATTCCTGTGTTCTGGGATATTGGCTACTCACAGATTCGGATGGCCTCCAGTGCGCTGGAAAGAGAAACTCTGAGGGGATTTGTGGCAAGTTTGGAAAGATGGCTAGAGACTTAGAGGGTCCTAAAAACCATCCGGGTCCTTGTCTGTCTGCAGGAAGCAGGATGAATTCTGGCAATGAGGCCATACTGAAATACTATCAGCCTAATTAATGTGGTGACATCATTTCATAGAGGCTCGCCTCTCCCTGGATCCCGATGTAGCCATGTCTGCCTGGAAACCTTTGGCAGGCTCACACAACTTCTGAGTCTTCTTTCTTACGATCTGATCCTGCGACACACTTGAAACTTTCAATGCTTTCTGAAAATGAATGCTTTCAGAACTGATTCATCACCTCCCTTACAGTACCAGCCCTTTTTCTGGACCTCCTCACATCTGGGTTTGGTATTTTCATTCTCCAGGCTGCCCAGGCCCAATCTCCAAACAACTTTCAGTTCTCCCATTTGTCTCTTCCCCAGGAGATTCTTCTGTGAGGTGAATGCGACAGAATAGGGAGAGTGCAGTATATGTGATACCTGGAACATACTAGGCACTCAGCAAGTGACAGTTCACTTTTTCTCCACCTTTCCTCCCTGAACTAAGCATTAGAACAATTCCACGATTCTCTCACCAGGTCCCAGTGTACCCTTCTCTCTATTCCATACTGTACAACATTACCACCACAGGTATTGTCTAAACTATTCCTATAACAAATCTTATGTCTAATCCGCTGCAGGAGGTTGACTTGTGTTCCTCAGAAAACTATCTAAATCCTAACCCCCACTTCTATGAATGTGACCTTACTTGGATAAAGGATCTTTGCAGATATAATTAATTTAAGGATCCTGAAATGAGATCATCCTGGATTTAGAGTGGACCCTAGATTCAATGACAGGTGTTCTTATAAAAAGAAGGAAAGACAGAGGGAGGGAAAGCCGTGTGGAGATGGAGGTAGAGATTGGAGTGATGCATCTTCAGACCAAGGAATGCCAAGGACTGCCCACAGCCACAAGAGGCTAGGTGAAAGGTATAGAATGAATTCTCCCCCAGAGGATCCAGAAGGAACTAATCCTGTCAACATTAAATTTGGACTTCCAGAAATGTGAAAGAATACATTTTTTTAAAAGATTTACTTACTTGAGAGAGAGACAGAGAGAAAGAGCACAAGTGGGGCATAGGGACAGAAGGAGATGGAGCAGCAGGCCCCCCGCTGAGCAGGGAGCCCAACATGGGGCTCGATCCCAGGACCCTGAGATCATGACCTGAGCTGAAGGCAGATGCTTCACCGACTGAGCCACCCAGGTGCCCCTGAAAGAATAAATTTATGTTATGTTAAGCCCCCAAGTTTGTGGAAATTTGTATGGCAGCCCTAGGACACTAATACACCCCCTTTGCCTGACGCTTGAGGTTCTTCCCATCCGGGTGTGGCCTGCCCTTCTAAGGTTCTCTCTTTACAACCCTCCTGTACAACTGCCCCTCTTCTCCATATTGACAATCTCTTGATCATGCAGTGATCAGTGGTACATTTTACCTTTTCCAACGTGACCCCTTTCCCTTCTCTAAAACCCATCGTGTCTTCTGTACTTGTCCAAATCCTAATCATGAAATGGAAGGTCTACCATAGTCCATGGCAATTTCTCTTATGTTCTAAATTCTTGTAACACACATTTGACATTGAATCGTGTTTTGTCCAAATAGCATTTGTTTCGCTTTTCACATATGTGTGTATCTCCTTGAGGGCAGGATGTTTTTGTAACCAGAAAATTTTGAATAAGTAAGTGATGTCCAAAAGTGCTGATGGAGAATGCACATGTAATGGGCAGAATTGGGTCCTTCGAAAGACATTATGTTGAAGCCCTAACCAGTACCTCAGAATGGGACTGTATTCAGAGATAGGGTTTTTGAAGAGGTAATTGAGGTTAAATGAGGTCATATGAGTGGGCTCTAACCCAATATGACTGATGTCCTTTAAGAAGAAGATATTTGGACACACACAGACACCGGGAATTCAAGTGCATAGGACAACCATGTGAAGAGGCAGTAAGAGGGTGGCCATCTACAAATCCATGGACAGAAGCCTGGAATAAATACTTCCTGTAGAGCCCTCAGAGGAAACCAATCCTCTGGACTTCCAGTCTCCAGAACAGTGAGAAAATAAATGTCTATTGTTTAAGCCATGCAGCTTGTGGTATTTTGTTACGGCAGCCGTAGCACAAGAATACAACAGGTAAAAAGCTAAGATTGAAAGTCAAAAAAATAAGCTCCTGAAAGGGGGAGTAAAAAGATGAACATATTTCTACCTGCACTGCTGACACTCTTCTCTCAAGGGCCAGTCCTTTTCCTAAAATGACACACTCTCTGATGGAGCCCTTCGTAAAGCCCAGAGTCTTCCAGGTTTATTATGAAAACAATATCACTTTAGTATGAAGTTTAAAGAGATCTGAGAGTGGAACTGGCACCTGGCCTCCACCACTCTTCACCCTCTTCTAGAATGATGTTGCTGCCTAACCTACAGTTAGGAATTTACCTGACAGTCTCATGAGTTAACCTGCCAATTAAAATTATATAAGGTTTAACCATGGGGCTTAAGCCTAGGCATTTTCTGGGATTGGTTGTAAGAGGATAAAGATTAGTGGCTCCACTGAATAGTTGGCTGGTGGGGATCAGGGTAATACTGGTATTTTATTTTATTTTATTTATTTTATTTATTTTAATTTGCCAAGATTAGATCAGTGTGCTTTTCCTCTTCTCATTCTTTTACCATCCTATAATCTCCATTGCTCAGGGGAAAAAAATGTATTGGAATTGAGTCCATAATATTTGAACTGAATTTGGAATTCTGAGCTCCCTTCTGGAAATTAATTTTAGGGGTTCATTGACTGAATGTAGTATGTCCAGAAGGAGGCATTCAGAATGGCGAGGACCCTAAATACTGAGGCACCTGAGGGTGATTGAAGTATGTGATGTTTGGTCAGAAGTATACAGAGGGCTTGCTGTTGGATGAGGGTATCAGCTTGTTCTCCATGGCTCTTGAGGTAAGGGCTGGATCTGTTAGGTGGACCTTGCAGAATGCTGGTGTCATTTCAACACAAAAACTTCCACTGTATTGTCTAATCCCCTAAGGACCAGAGGTAAAGAGGTGTAGCAGTCCATTGAATGCCATGTAGCTTAGTGGCTAAGAGGGTTTTGGAGTCCTAGCTTTACCTCTTATTAGCTGTGTGACCTAGGCTAGGTACTTAATTCACTTAGCTTTCGTATCCCGTATCCCTATCAGAATGGGATTAACGATCACACCTCCCTCATTTGGGTATTAGATGAATTAGTGCACGTCAACCGCTGGGGAAACTGGTGCCAAGAGGGTGGTTTAATGTATTAAGTCAAAGAGTTCATCCATGCCTATGCCTGGTTTTGAGCTCTAGGCTCTGCCTGACTTCATTATGTCATGTTGTTTCCAAGGTCCCTTCCAAAAAATAAAAGGGAAAAAGATATAATTGGGAGGGCAGAGGGGAGTGCATTGAAAAGGAAAGGAGATGGGCCCTTTCTATGGCCAACTAGGTTGCCATAGTTGACAAAATGATCTTATCAGTGAAGTTATGTGTCTCTTTAAACACCAAAAGAAGCAATTTCTTCTGCTTTGCCCCCAGTCCTCACCTCCTCGTTTTCCTTTCTTCTCCACTCTTCAACCCAGGGCAAGCCAGTAGGGCCATCATACCCACAACTGGAATGTCTCTAATGGAGCCCGTTCTTACCCATTCTTTGTCCTCTTCTACCACTTACATCCATAGAAGGTTGTTTTTGAAAGCTCACTCTGACTCACTATAACATTAAAAAAAATATTAAACTCAGAGTCTAACTCTGTTTCTTATCATAAAACATGAAAATTAAGAAGCCAACAAGGGAGTAAAAGAGCAGGTAAGGAAGGATTTGAAGCAGGTCACGCTCAGAAAAACCTCTGGGGATAATTTATAACCATCACCTCTTGGGTGTCTCTTTGAGATAGTCCATTCTGAGATGGATGTACCTTGAATTTTGTTAAAATGTATTAAGCACCTATTAAGCTCAGTGATCCTGATAATATGTATGATAATAAGCTGTCTGGTTGACACCCATTAACTAGGCTTGTGTCCAGGAGAGAATAGAAAGAATATAAGGTGTTTAATTGGGAATGCTTGTCACTAATGAACAACAAGAAATAGTTTGTTAAGTTCTTTGAGATATTCATTTAAAAATGCCATCAAAATTTCAGAAAAGTACAATCTCTGAGGTAAAGCTACTATGTAGTAAGAATGGCTCCATCCTAATGCTTTACATACATTATATTATTTGGTCCTCACAACTTGTTGGCATTGTAATCCATATTTGACAGATTAGAAAATTAGGTCAGAGAGGGTCAGTAACATTCTCAAGATCACACAGTACCATACATCTAAAAATTGTGTTAGATACACTTTTTCTTAAAGTCATATTTTCCTCTACTCAAATTATGAAAAAGCATAGAAGGAATTGAAGACATAGACATCATGATACATGTTTTCTTCTTACAACAATTACGTTTAGTTTTATTCTTCTTTTTAAAGATTTTATTTATTAATTTGAGAGCGAGAGAAAGCGAGAGACAGAGCACAAGCAGAGGGGGAGCAGCA
The DNA here is from genome assembly GCF_964656455.1 of Halichoerus grypus. NCBI lineage: Eukaryota > Metazoa > Chordata > Mammalia > Carnivora > Phocidae > Halichoerus > Halichoerus grypus. The sequence continues at coordinate 60,492,779 of NC_135712.1, forward strand.
GAGGGAGAGGGAGAAGCAGACTCCCCAGTGAACAGGGAGCCTGGCGACGTGGGGCTCGATCCCAGGATTCTGGGATCACGACCTGAGCCAAATCCAGACGCTAAACTGACCGAGCCACCCAGGCGCCCCGACTTTTACTCTTCTTGACCAAACTGTAAAATATCATTTTGGGCACCGTTAGTATTACAGACTTATTTTTCAAATGTGCTCTGCTTTTTAAATAAAATTAGAAGAAACCTCAATTTTCAAACAGGTGTGAGTGCATTAAGAACCACCATGTGATTTTAGATATGAATGCTAATTCCTAAACATTAGTTATCATTTCTTAACTTAAGTGCTTCGAATGTTTAAAATGCTACATATTCATGTGGATTTCTCAAGGATATTGGAGCATATATGAGATATGTTCTTTGTGCATATTTAAGCTTATATATATGTATTTTAGATTATATGAATACTGAGAACAGTATACATAGTGTATATTTACATACTATTTCATTTTTTTGAGAGAACTTAACCCTCACAATTATTAAATGTACATAAAATCTAAATAGCAAATATAACATATTGGTACAGGTCTGACTAAGCTGTTCTTTGCTCTTATGATATTGGAAAAGAGAAGAGTTAGTAAAGAAATACAAGCGTTCCTCAAGCCCCTCTTCCCTAAAACACATTCCATCCAATCTCCTGAACCGGCTGGAATATCCGTCTCTACCCCCACCCCACCATCTCAATGCAGTGGGAAAGTCGGTGGGTAATTGGGTCCAGATTGGAGATGTTTAAATATTCATGAGGCTGGCAGGGGACTGGGAGGGGGTGACTGTCTGGAATAGGGGTGGGGGCTGGGGAAATGATTAGTCATTGAAAGCTAGTGAACAATTCTGAGAAAGAGAAAGGGAAGAAAAAGACGGAGGGAAAGGGGGAGAAAAGAGGGGAAGAGAGGGAAGAGGAGAGAGGAGAGAGCCAGAGAGAGGAAGAGGGAGAGGGAGCGAGCGAGCATGTGCGATGAGCAGTAGCTGTGGACCTTACAGTTGCTGCTAACTGCCCTGGTGTGTGTGAGGGAGAGAGAGAGAGGGAGGGAGGGAGAGGGAGAGCGCGCTAGCGCGAGAGAGCGAGTGAGCAAGCGAGCAGAAAAGAGGTGGAGAGGGGGGGAATAAGAAAGAGAGAGGAGGAAGGAGAGAAGGCAGGAAGAAGGCAAGGGACGATACAACCATGCTGTGCTGTATGAGAAGAACCAAACAGGTAGAGCTAAAGATTTTTACTTCTTGCTGTTGTGAAATTACCAGACTACAATATTTCCCTGTAAAGGCAGAAAAAAAAATATTTTAACTGCTTCTGCTCTGGCCATGGTGCTCGCGTTTCCTTAGCATATGGTAACTGATGGTTGCATCCCAGCTTTTATTCCATTCTGTCTTTCATGCTCTGGTTTGGGAACGCTGCTACTAATTAGGATGAGGTTAGAAAAAAATATGCCTGTTTGGCTAGAAATAAGATTTGTGGGGTTCTTAGTGAATGCTCAGCGTTTTAGGTCTCTGGTTTTGCGGGTGTGGGTACAGGAAGGGGTGTGGGGAAAAGATGTGGACTCTACCTACAAGATGGGGAGGCAATCCTTTAAATTATTTGCAAAAAGCGGGGTCGAAGGAATCATATTCAGTAATGAGTGTTGCTTGTTCTGTCCTACGATTTTCTCACATGTGCTGCGGAAGAAGCCTTATTTCGTACATGCATGAGCTTCAAATGGGCGCAGGTATTAATGGAAAAACATGTGAAGGATTTATTTATTTATTTTTCAATGAATGAATGAAACTGTGATTTGGAAGATGTTTTTTTAAAAAGAGATTCTAAAGACAACTGGGGCTGGGGGAGAAATTGGCCGTGTGGAGGGGGAAAATCGCCTTCCCAAGATCGGTAGCCGATTGTGCACCAGCTGGTCGGAGGAGAAGGTGGACCACGCCCCTAGGAGCTTTGGGCTCCGATGGGATGGGAAAGACGAGCCGAGTATTACCTGTTGGAAATCAGGTCTTTTCCCTTCTCCCTACCCTTGCATCTTTCCGGGGATTGTCAGTGACTGGAGAGGGGCTAACATTTTGGATACTAAGCATGGTGACTCATTTTCATCAGAAGAGGGACACATACAAGCTTAGCGAGAATCCGCGTCCCTCCGTCCCTCCCCCACTACCCAGGTTTCTCTTCTATTTCAAATTGCTCACTTATTTCTTGAAAGACATTTTAGAAACTTGATTGGGCTGAGGGTGGGGAGGAATGACGAGTTCAGTATTCTGCAGCAACAGACAGTGCCCTGGCATTCTCCAAATGAAGCTTTCAAACATTTATTGGAACATGTTTGAGTGATTTTGGCGAAGGTTAAAGAGAAAAATGGGTGTGAGATGTGGGTGAGTATGTGTGTGTGTGTGTGTGCGCGCGCGCGCGCGTGTGTGCATACTCGTGGGGGGGGGCAGGTCTTGGTCAAAAAAGCCCTTTGCAGATTGATTGCCTTAGGGGTGGGGTGCAAGAGATAGGATTTGGGCATTATTCCTGTGCAGGTATTGGATATTGGGCAATTTGTAATACACTCGCTGAATCCGAAGTGGGTGGAGGGGAGCAGAGAAGAAACAGCCTGCCAGCTTTGCACATTTAGCCATCGCCCTGGAAGGGGCGGGGGTGGGGGGGTGGGGGGGATGAGGATGAAGAAGGAGAGGGAGGGGAAGGGAAACAGAAGCAGAATATAGATCAGTGGGTGCAGAGGGGTGGAGAGGCATGGGAAAAAATAAGTTAAATAAATAAATAAATAAATAGATAGATAAATAAATAAATAAATTTTTCGAAGTAGCAGACACCCCGGGGTTTTGTGTGTGGCTTGTGTAGGGGTGTTTGAAAAAGAGCATGAGGGTCTTACACGTACCACTTCCCTAAACTGCTATATGGTTCCAGAGATTGCTGCTTCCATTGGCTCATTTTTCAAACCAGGACATTTCCTTTTCTTGTCTCCCTTCATTCTAATACATAAATGCAATGGATACAGGTGGCTGGGTTAAGCACACTGTCAAGGAAACGTTCTGAGGTTACCCCACTGGTGAGCTGAGGAAATAAAATTTAGGAAGGCGGAGCCCTAAGGAAGCCAATGCTATTCATTAAAAAAGGTTTCATTTTGGATAGAAAAATATGCCGGTTTACAACTTTTTGCTACCCCATGTAGACACATACAAGTATACACACACCCCCTCCGACAAAAGAAACCAAGCATAATTTTAGAAAGGGAATTGAAGCTAAAAGAATTCCCTTCCCAAAAAGGGGGACAGCTGCCTTCGCTTGGGTTCTATCTCACTAACAGCCCCAAGTATTCACTGTGATGTGCAAAGTGATAAAGCTGAAATTGTGTTTGGGGAGTTGTAGAAATTCGCATGTAAATGTCTAGAGCCTCCGCATGCTTCATGTACAACAGTCAGGCATGTACTCTGCACAGATTCCACATGCCCGCATGTGTTTTAGCATAAATCATATTCAAGAGAGAACATGAAAGGTATAGAAATGGTCATATTTGCCCATGCATTTTATACATGCGTACCTCTGTGTGAAATGGCCATGTGCCCTGTTGAGTACTGTTGTGTATCATTCACGTAAGTCAGTATTTAGGATACCATTAAATCAGACAGAAGGAATGGTGTATTCAGGGCGTGGGCTCCACACTATACTGACTGGCATTTAGATAGCGTGAGTACTTAAGTCTCACACAGGTTTCCTGCTTGTGGGTGAAATGATCCTCTATCATTCAGGGCAGAACCCGATTGTGTTTATCCCTCTGCCATCTATTCATCATCCTAGTCCTTAACAGGGAATAAAACAAGGGCAAAAACCTGCAAAGGTCTAAACTCTGCCACACCCATGAAATCCAGCAGAAACGTGGGAGGGGGCTGGAGGGACTGCACTTCCTTCCTCTTCCACTTGAGCCGCATAAAGAAGCAATCTTGGATTTCTGAGTTGTAATACATGGCCAGTGGGTGAGAAGAAAGCGTAAATGATCTTTATTAGCCATTAGTTATCACTATGGATTATTATAGCAGGAAGAAGAGCATGAGAGTCGGGTGGCAATGAGAACATGATAAAGGAGTGGGCAAAGGAGGAATAAAAGAATCCCTGAGATTTTATTGGTTTCTGATTTTCAAATATCTTGGGGCTAACTTTAAATAGCTTAATTACCATGCGTATTGCAGATGATGAAAAACTTGCAAGATGTGATCTGTGTCCACAAAGCCAGAAAACTGAGGTGCTTCCTTTGTTTAAAAATAAGGATTTTAAATTGTAATCGAAGTGTAAAGAATACCAGTGCAAGCCAGTGGCCCCTCCGTCCCCCACCTCTCAACCCCACCAATATCTGCTTTTTTCCTCGTAAAACAAATAATTCTTATCTGAGGGAGTGTGATCTGTGGTTTGGAATTCCAGCCTCACTGCGCCTTTCCCTTGCGGTGTTGGAAAGGTGTGGAAGGATGCCGCCTTGCTGCTTGGTGCAGACCATTCCTCCTAGTGATAAATTGGATTCCTCCTAAATCTCCCTGAGCCACACCCAGTGTCACCCAGGGACTAAGTGAATTAATTAAATGGAGGCATTCTACTTAATATAATTGAAACTGTGTGTTTTTTTTTTTTTTAATGGTGATTTCTATCACACATTTCCGAATTTAAACAGAAGAGGAAATTATTTAAGGGCTTTTTTTTTTTTCTGCCAAATTATCTGGACTTGCAGAGAACCTTAGAAAATTCACAGTAAATCTAGAAATGAGTTCATATCTGGTGACTGTAATTCCTTCTAAGCCATGCCAAGGTGCATACACAATGAGCCCAGCTTCCTCATGCTGTCAATCTACAACTCAAGTCCCCCCACCCCCCCTAGGCTGAGGCAATGGGGATAAGAAAATGTAGGGTTAATTTTCTCTCTTGCTGAGTTGGCAAAACTACAGAAACCTCCTTTCATGTTTTATGCGAAAGGGCAAAGCTCCCGCTCACTGAGAGGGAGAGTAGCTTGGGTCTCCTTTGCCTCCCTCATGGCGAAATTGTCAGTGCAGTGCGTGGGGCTGATTAATCCACATACTTCAGTTTTACCTGACCCCATAAAGAAGGGGGGGTGTCTTTTAGTCAACAGGAGTGCATATATATTAACCAAATATTCCCCTTGTTCTCATTGATAGAGTAAGACAAGTCTAAAATCTTCCTCTATTTCAAAGGATGAACATACGCAGGTCATCTCAAGAGAAGATACAGCATTTAATTATTCACTTCCCTATTAGCTATCAGAGAGGCATTCAGGCAACCAAGCATGTCTGTTATCAATCAAGAAAGTGATTGTGGGCAATTCTCCCTTCTGAGTTTCTGAAGTGTGGTCGGATTGCCTCTGCACCATTGTACTGAAGTCTGCTTAACATTCTCTGAGGTGTTGGGAAGAGCACTGTGCTGAGAGTCCTCAGTTTATGCCACTTACTCATTCTGTGATCTTGAATGAATCAGATAATACCAGGCTTCAGTTACCTCCTGTAAGATGAAGACTAAAAAAATAAAACCAAACAAACAAAAACCCCACCTTGCTGACCCTAAAGGGCTTTTGTAGAGATTAAACAAAATTCATGTGAAGACAAAATCAATACAAATGTAAGAAAATTTTCTCTCCAAGCTGGTGCGATGGGAGTCTTGGCTTGGGATTGCCTGTTTGTCAGGATTGTGGTGTGCCTACTGTCAGTGAGCAATTCCTTCTGGTCAGGGGTGATTCCTTCTCTTTAGCACTCCTCATTCACTATTCCATTTACTTTAATAAAGCTTCTGTTCTCATATTCTAAAAAAGACACCACCTCCAGTGACTCTTTGGTTTCCATCTTATTTGATATCTCTTTGGCATTTTGTATTGTTGTCCTTTCCTCTTCCTGAAATTCCTCACTTGGCTCCCATGAGAGCTGCCTTAGCTCTCCTCCCTCTCAGTCTTCCTTGTTGACTTTCTCACTCTCTTCCCCTCAAATATCAATTATCTTTTCGTTAATGATCTTGATCCACTTCTCTTCTCATTTGACACACTAATTCTAGGTGGTCTCATCCATTTTGGAAGTTTTAACTGCCAGGGTGATTTCCCAATCTGTAGACTAGATATCTTTCCTCGGTGCCTGATCCGTGGATATCACTAGGTCTAGGTATTTCAGAGACACCCGCACTCATTATGTACAAAACCAGACTCAGTGTCTTCTGTGTGGTACCACTTAGTCTTCCTCCAAATTCCATCCCTTATGCTATAACACCATCTATCCAGCTTCCAAGCTCTAGGAACCTGGGTGTAATCTGAAGGCAGTCCTTGCTTTCAATCCTCACATCCAGATACTAAATTTTTCGATTATAGGTAAAAAGCTTTTGAATCCGTCCTCTGCTTTTCAACTCCATCACAAATAACCTGGTTCTGACTTTTGTTACCTCTCATCTAGACCAAGGCAATAAGCTTCTTGCTTGGACTTCCCATCTCCATCTTGCTCTTCAATTCTCCTTGCATAGAATACCACACTTATCTTTACCTAATGCAAATCTGGTCATATTATTTTCCTTGTTAAAATCCACCAGTGGTTCCCTGTTAACTGTAAGCTAAAATACAAAGTTCTTGGCATGGATGACATGATCTAGTCTTGCCTACCTTTCCAGTCCCATCCTCAAATACCTGCTCCTCCAACCTGATGATACCACATCTATATTTCAGGCCCTGGTGCTCTTGCTCATACTGTATACTTTGTCCACATGACACTTCTGTCTCTGCCTGGAAAATTCCCATTTCCTCTGTCAGAGTTAGCTCTTTGAAGCCATTCTTGACCTCCCTAAGTTAAGTTCCACTTTCTTTGTGACCATTCTATATTTTGTAGCATCACTATTAAATCACTTGTTGCACTATATAGCTTTTTTTTTTTTCATAAACCAGTGTCTCTACTGTGAGCTGCTTGGGTGGAATCTTAATTCTTTCCCTAGTTCCAGGCCTATCACAATGTTGGACACGTAGAGTAACTGGCTTTATCTGTGGATAATATGTTTCCTAAATAAATATAAAACCAGGTTTACAAACTTTCCATAACTTGTGGCATGGCTAAATGGATGGAACCACTAGCAGATTTTTGCTTAATCTATTGGCATCAAATTTTGAGATGAAGCTAATCATCATTGATTCTAATTATTGATGTATAAATATGACAATCATCAGTTTTTAATGAAAGCAGACACAAAATGAGCCCATTTATATTGTGGTTCTCCAAACTACGTAACTGGTGCTATCTGGAAACATCCTTTCAGTGTCTTCCCACAGCCACCCAGCAAACTAGTCCACCCTCTGAGGTTAGCAGAGTGCCAGGTTAGACACATGGTTACCAGTCTCGGATCTTCTATTGCCCTTCCTTTAAGATCCCACAGTGCTTACACATGGTGCTTTGCCCACAACTGTTCCAAATAGAATTTGACTCAGTTTCTCGCTACTTAGTTGATTTACCTCATTGACACACAAACTTCCAAAAATATATGTAGTGTTGGCCTGTGCCCTGGGGTCTGTGCTCAAGAATCAATTTTACCTTTACTTGGGTTTCTTTCCTTCCCACTGAAGTATCCAATTACTATTCCACAAAGGGAAATCTCTCATGGAGGTAAAAGGAGGTTGAATGGTAAGTAGCCCCTCAAATGTCTGTTACATGAATGAGAATCAGATCAACTTTATCTTTCTTACATTTCAATGGACTGAAGGGATTTGGCTTCTGAAATAGGCCTATTGTGGTTAATATAGGGCAAATTGCAACCACAGCTCTCCATGAAAATGCTCTTTGCCAGACTCTACATAGTTTATTTTCTCTGACTGAATTGGCATGGCCTTGAGAAGAACAGTAAGACAAAATGATTTATAGGTGAAGTTTGTCTTCAACTGCTAAAGCTGGGTAATGTTTTCTAATCTCCACACCTTTATTCCATATCTTGCTCATTGCTCTCAATCTCTTTCAATCTCTTTCTTTGAGTTTTTCTTTTTTTTCCCTCCTCAGGTCCAGGGGGAGGTTTCTGATTATGTAATACCGGCCTATGCTAGTGTTTGATGCATGAGGCTATGAAAAGAGAACTTAAAAAAAAAAAAAAAAAGAGTGTTCCTTCCAACTTTCCAAAGAGGTGTTTTAGACAAAATAGATATTTTAAGCTATGTCTAGCACATAGTAGCTTCTCAATAAAAAATATTCATCGAAGGAATAAAAGTAGGAAGGGAAAAGGGGCACCTGGGTGGTTCAGTTGGTTGAGCTTCCGACTCTTGTTTTCAGCTCAGGTCATGATCTCAGGGTCCTGAGATTGAGCCCTGGGTAGGGCTCATTCATCAAGGAGTTTGCTTCTTTCTTTCTCCCTCTGCCCCTGCACCTGCTCGCTTGTGCTCTCTCTCTTTCTCTCTCTCCCTAAAATAAAAATTAAATAAAATCTTAAAAAAAAAATAGGAAGGGAGAGATGGATAATGGGCCATTAGGGGAGGTGTTTTGGAGCAGACTATTCCTGTGAACTTATTCAGAGCTGGCTTTGTGTAAATGCATACTCAATTCCATTGGTCCTCCTCACAAAGTGGTTGTGGTCAAAGTTACAATTCCCTCTCCTGTCTGCTGAGATCAGAGTGCCACACTTGCAGAGAGTTCAGGTTATAGTATGGGAGTGTGACCCTCCAGATTCCCTATCCTTAATTATTTACAGATCTTATTCTTTTAGATATTCTTTGTTTAATGTCCTGTTTCATGTCTTTGTAGTGAAATAAACCCTTCCCCTGAGTTCTAGACCTGGCTCTGCCAATTGCTTGTCCTGTGACCTTGGGTAAGTAACTTAATCTTTCTGAGCCTCAGTTTATCCATCGATATAGTGGGCACATAAAAAGAACACTCCAAATCCTGACTTGCCTTTTCTACTAGGTTGGTGTGAGGCTCAAATAAAGTGATAAAAATAAAAGTGTTTTGCAAACAATGTGTTTTCAAGTGTAAGATATTATTAACTGAGGAATATCACATACTGAAACCCAAAGTGTTCATGGTTCTATGCAAAGAAGTACCCTTGCTTTCTGTATAAAATCCATTCCCACCTCTCCTTATTCTCTACAGAGTAAATAGGAACCATGCTAATGGATGGGAGCATAGTATATCTTTATCATTTCCTTCAAAAACTTTAGTGACAGAATTTAAATAAGCCAATGTTCAAATTGTCATGCAACCCCAGGGTCAGTTCAAATGCATTTAGAAATCTCCACTATTTTTTCTTTGATCTTTTTCTGTTTTAGTCTTTCCTTCATATTTAGATTTCTTCTCTTCTCCATTTGTTAAACTGGCTGCTTCTCCCCCATCCCCATCCCCATCCCCACCCCCACCTCACTTCTAAACCGGGTTCTCGGCACTCAGATTACCAGGCATGCTGTGCTCACATCCATCACATGAGGGCCCAGTCAGGCAGAAGAATAGGCGTGTGGGGCTGGTTGGGAGTGACTGACTATTGTGATGAAACCTGATTGGGGGAAGCACAGTTCAAAGATTATCACCTGAGCACCATTTTCATACTTCAAGGTTCCCCGATGCATCAGGAGTTAACCTTGATCAGAAGAAGTGATATGCAATCCTGAACCTTTTCCAACCCAACTCTTTTTTTTTTTTTTTAAGATTTTATTTATTTATTTGACAGAGAGAGACACAGCGAGAGAGGGAACACAAGCAGGGGGAGTGGGAGAGGGAGAAGCAGGCTCCCCACGGAGCAGGGAGCCCGATGCGGGGCTTGATCCCAGGACTCTGGGATCATGACCTGAGCTGAAGGCAGACGCTTAACGACTGAGCCACCCAGGCGCCTCTCCAACCCAACTCTAATGCCATATATAATCTTCTAAACTCAGGATCTCTACAAAGGACATTTCAGTTCTCCTGTGTCCCTGATTGATAGACATAAATTACCAATTTAATAAAATTTATCAAATTCTCATATAGGCAATGGAATTTTGCAACCTAAAGAATTTGATTTCTTAATATATGGGTAATATTTGAAATATTTTAAAGTGTAATAATTGGATCAAGTTTGTCCAGGACATTCTGTTTCTCCTAGAAGTAAAAGTCTAATATAGAAAAATTAATATCATGCATATTTTGGAAAATCTTTCATATGTCAGGCTGATATAGAGTTTAATAGAAAAGCATATTAACTAGAAATTTCAAAATAAGCTGGTGTCCAGAGGAAACAATCATTTCTTTGATTATGTTTACAGTTTATTAAGGGTCAATATCACCCCTTAATCCCTCACTCTCGCCACCTCTCTCTCTCTCTGTCTCTTTCTGTCTCTCAGTCTGTCTCTCTCTACACACACACACACACAAACACATACACACACACACTTCTATTATTTATATGTACTTGGATGGGGTATAATAGAAACCAACTTTAAGTCTATGAAAGAGATCTATCAAAGGGAAACTAGGTATCACACAAAACTAAGAAGTTGAACAGCCAAGCTCATAGAAACCTCAAGAGCAGGAATTCATAGACTTTATTTCTGGAGCCCTGAATTTAAAAGACCCAGTTACTAATAACCTTAGCTTCTCTATCTCACAATTCAAAATTCTAAATGAGAGATAAATATAAATATGTATATGTGTGTGTATATATATCATCTGTTCACATTCAAAGAGAGAGAGAGGATATAGAGAAAGAATGAGAATGAATGAATCTAATTCGTCCTTCTTGGATCAGCTAGTTACCAGTAATCCAATTATCTCTGATTGGAGGAAGGACCAAGTCGCACTCCATACACAATTTCTAGAGACCCACACCAGTGAATCTATTAAGAGAGTAAATTGGCTGAGAAAGAGTCTCCTGTATATATATGTATATGTGTATAATAGGGTAGCTAACCAGATCAGGAGGGACTTACCTCAGATGTGGTGGACACTAATTTTTCCCATTGGTTGCTTTCAATTTGTCCTGTATTGTGTATTCCTATTATTGGTAGGGTTATCATCCCTGACGATTCAAAAAAGGAAGCAGTAACCAAACAGATAACTGATCCCATAAAAAAGAAGGTTAGGGCAAATCTCCACACCTGGAATTGATAAGCACTGGGTTTTCAAGGTCTTCCAGGAGCTGAACTCTGGCAGGTACTACCTGTCTAAGAGGAATACTAGCTACCATATATTCTTGCTAATTTCACATAGGGTAACTTTGCTCTAGTTTTTCTTTTTTAGTTTTTGGGATCCATTTCTGCAAAAGGATTGGGCAATAATGGGTGTAGAACATCTCCCTTGGATTTGTATCAGAGAAATGCTACCCCTTGATATTAGTCATCTCATTTTGAATGTCCTTGAATTAATTCCAGCAATAATCATCATATGTATCTATTTTTAGCAAATTGGCACTTTCTGAAATATTGAGCTGTTGTCTCCATATGCACCAGTTTGCTCTAAATGTAGAATTTTGGTAATTAGCCTTACAGCCATTATTTATAATCCCAGTTCCAATAACTATTCAGAAAATGTTATTTTTAAATGAAAATTTGAAAGACCCTAATATCTTCCCATTAACAACTATATAAAAGAACTAGATAAGGAGAGTAAAAAATAAATTAATTAAATGATCTCCAAAGGTTAAGCAAAAATTGGCTGCTTCAGAATCTAAATCTAAATGACTTCAGAATCCCTTAGCACGACTAGCCAAGGAACTGGCATAGACCAGGGGCTGTTAGAATGCAAATCCTCTTCCCACTCTTTGTTTTGGTTCAGAAACCAACTTACCTGCTTGGGGTATAAGATGAGAAGTAAAATCTCCTCCTAATTACCAAACTAGATCCTTAACAGCTATTCCAAAGATGCCTTCCACAGTTCCATCTAAACTCCAGTAGAAGCAATTGTCTTCATTATTTACTTCCCCACCCCACCAATTAAACCAGAATTTCTTTAAAAAGAAAATTCTCAATTTCTAATAATTAACTTGCAGTTTAATTTCTAGGTATATGTCCTATTGAGGGCAGCTCAATTTGGCTATCCAGACTCTTACATATAGGGCTCTGGGGGGGGAAGGGCAATAGGTATTGGGTATGATTTGGTGGACATTGCATTGGAAGGTCCTTTCTCTTTAAATCACTTTTAAAAAGGTGTTATTTTATTTGAGAGATGTAAATTAATAGTGAGACTTTATAAGTGGCCCATCATCAACTTACTCCATTTCATCTTTACCTAGGCATTGAAGAATTTTTCTTCCAAAGTTTTATTGGATTAATGTTTCTAAAAACTTCTGAGATTTTCAAAAGGAGGGAGAGCATGATATCATCTCATTTAAAAAAACATTCGCTTTTTCTTTACTCAGATCTGACGTGGGGGTTTGGTTTATTCAAATGTATTTTGTTCTGAAGAGTATCTTTTGCAATCTTCCCTTAACCTTGTATCTCAAGGACTTGTTTACTCAGATCACCTGGGAAAGCTACTCTGGAGAAATCAGGTTGGTATTTAGTATTCATTTGAATAAGTCTTTCATGCTAATATAAATTCAATGTTCCTCATGGCTTTGATTGCCTTTGATTGAAAGACACTGGGGTGATAGCTTTTGATAACTCAGCCAGATTTGTGCTCCATACTGAGAGTTGTATAGAAAACATGAAGACCTTGTTTCTTGCATATTTTTTCTTCCATCTTGAACTTCATACCTTACACCTCTGGGGTGAAACCACTATAGAGGAGGAAATGAAGATTACTATAATTGAAAAGGGAGGAGGAGCTGTAAAACAGAATTACTCAGTTTGGAATTGGGCCATAACCCTCTAGTAAAAACTGTCATGGGAAATTTAATGACCACAGATGGCTCCGACTTCACTTCTGAACGTCAGCTGGAAGATGTAATAAGCCCACAATAAGCCCAAGAACAGGCGTATTCAGGAAAGAATACAAGAAGTTTGGGCATTAGTTTACTTATGTATATTCAAGCACACTCAGGACCAAATTCAGGTTTATCCTCACTTAAGCGGGAAGAAACTATTGATTCTTTTCTTTTCCTTTTTTTTTTTTTTTACCTTTTATTTATTTATTTGAGAGAGAGAAAGAGAACAAGAGAGAGCCAGAGCATACGCAGGGGGAGGAGCAGAGGGAGAGAGAGAAGCAGGCTCTCCGCTGAGCAGGGAGCCCGATGTGGGGCTTGATCCCAGGACCCTGGGATCATGACCTGAACCTAAGGCAGACGCTTAACCAACTGAGCCATCCAGGCACCCGAAACTATTGATTCTTGACTTAGAAAAGAAATGCCAATTTTGTCATCACAGGTATTGCCCTATTTTATGCAAGACTGTATCTTTCAATACTTAACGGGTTTTTCTGCAGGCCTCTCCAATTCTACGTTATCATTCTAGTGACGTTGGAAACTGATTGGCTCATGAACAAACTGAAATTTATTTTATTAAATATATTTTATCAATATTGTTACTTTGAACTTGGGTGTACTGTAAAAATCTATCCATAAAGAATCAAACTATAAGAACCATAGGAAAACCAACAGAAAATTTAATTTTCCCATAATCCAAGATTTTCGGATACTAGAAATATATATTTTTTTCTTTTTATTCTTTGTTGGTGCCTCAGAAAGTCTCATGTTAAACTAATTATCTTCTCCCTAGGTTAGAACTCTGACTCCTCTACTCTTGATAATATCTTTGAGAGATAACAGCACATTCCCAATTTCCCAGCTCATAACCTGGGAATAACTGATTATTCTTCCTTCTCTCACAAAAGCCATAATATCAGTTAGCAAATTCTACTTGTGGTATCTTTCACATCTGTCCTTTCCTTCTTCTGCCAGCCTTTTTCAACCAGCAATCTAAAAGACAACCAAGCCTTAAGGCCTATGAATATACATAATGAATTAACCTCTTTCCTGTGTGTCTAGACTGGTACTAGGAACACACCATCCTTGTGAGAATGGAGAAGATCATCACTCAAGTCATTTATTTATGTTCTGTGGTTTAGATGAGAAGCTCCAGGTGAGAAAGGCTGGATAGTCACCAAAATTCCTTGCTTTTGGCATTGGCTTTGCACACTGCCTTTTGGTTAATCTTACATTTCACTCCACTTTTTCTCAAAATGTCAATGGTATTTCTTTGTTTACAGGGTTAATTCCAATTTATTTATTTATGATTGTTTTTAAGGGCTCCTCAGAATCTTGCCCTGCCTTCTACTGGTTCCGTCATTGACTGGGCTTGTGAATTTATTTATTTATTTGTTTGTTTGTTTATTTATTTATTTATTTGACAGAGAGAGACACAGCGAGAGAGGGAACACAAGCAGGGGGAGTGGGAGAGGGAGAAGCAGGCTCTCCGCTGAGCAGGGAGCCCAATGTGGGGCTCGATTCCAGGACCCCGGGATCATGACCTGAGCCGACGGCAGACACTTAACGACTGAGCCACCCAGGTGCCCCTAGGCTTGTGAATTTAAACAAATTTAATCTCTTTGGGTTGCCATCTCCTTTAAATTAGACTAAGTTGTGTCTAAGGCCTTCCAGCTTACAAAATAATGTGTTCTGTAGCTAAGCTCCTCCTCCACTTCGGCATCCTGTCCCAGCCAGACTTAATATGAATTTAAGTATTAAATGGACCTTTGTTCATTGTCATTCCCACTACTTGCTAAGTCCCCTTTCTGCCTACTTCAATCTTACCCAACCTGAGTCCTGAATCAAGAGTTATCTCATGTTGAAGGCCTTTCTGACTACCACAGTTCTCTGTGATTTCTTCCCCTCTTAGATCTTCAGTAGCATATACTACCTGTCCCATTTCTTCAGCATACATTAAACAGAGCCTTACTTAATTGGCCGTATGTATTTATATGTACCTGATTTCTCCCAACTAGTTACAAACTCTTTGAAGGTAAGTTATCAAGTTCAGTATCTGGTTCAAGAAACACATATTGATTGATATCTTGATATCTACTCTTCAGTAGCTCTGCATTAGACTCCAAGGCAGTATACAATACAAACAGAAGTCTCAGTAAACTCTGGGAAAGACAAGTGGAGCTATCTTGAATGATCTCGCTAGGACATCTGAAACCATGAAACATGTTTTCTCTCTTAAATATCTTTACTTCCTTGGCTTCCATAATGCCTATTTTAGCTCCTTTTTCTCTCTTGCATCTTTGGTTGCATATTTTTTATTTCCGCCCCCCTCCCTTGGCTCCTCTTTCTCTACTAACTGAAAAGTTGGTGTTACCCAGGCTTTCGACCTTTTTCTTGAATGTTCTTCCTCAAAAGAAGCTCCATGAGTAATCTAATTCATGCCCACAACTCCTACATGGACAAGTGGGTCTCAAATTCTCTAGGCTCTCCAGTCAAACCTACCCGTGTGGGGTCTACCTCGCTTTATATCTAACTGTCCCCTGGAAATCTTTTTCTGACTGCCAACAGGATCCCCAGTCTCAACATACTTTAAAGATCAGTCATCATTTCTTGTCCCCAAATCTCTTCTCCTTTCTCATCCAGTCATTTAAATGGAAATGGAATCCTGATTCATTCCTCCCATCTCTATTTGATCATTAGATGCCACTATTTTTTCCAGTTTCTATAAGTAAAAAGCCCCTTTCATTCTTCCTTTCCCTCACTCTCTACCTCAAAAATATGTCTTGGCTCTGTCCACTTTTCTCCATCTCCTCTGTCATTGCTAACCCACTCATCTCTCATGGAGACAAATGCAATAGGTTTGGGCTCCTGGGTGGCTTGGTTGGGCATCTGCCTTCGGCTTGGGCCATGATCCTGGGGTCCTAGGATTGAGTCCTGCATCTGGCTCCCTGCTCAGCAGGGAGTCTGCTTCTCCCTCTGCCCATACCCCCGACTCAGGCACGTGTGGGCATGCGCTCTCTCTCTCTCTCTCTCTCGCAAAAATAAATAAATAAAACCTTTAAAACAAACAAACAAACAAAAAACTCAAATGCAGTAGCTTTCCCTTCTAATCTCTTTCCTTTTAACCTCAATCCCTTACAACTGTTCTCTCCTCAGTAGCCAGAGTTGTCTTTTATAAAGTGTCTATCAGATCATGTGACTCTCTCACTTAAAAACTTTTGATAGCTTTTGGAGTGCCTGGGTGACTCAGTCGGTTTAGTGTCTGACTCTTGATTTCTGCTCAGGTTATGATCTCAGGGTCTTGAGATCAAGCCAGGATCAGGCTCCGTGCTGGGTGGGGGGCCTGCTTAAGATTCTCTCTTTTTGGGGCACCTGGGTAGCTCAGTCGGTTAAGCGGCTGCCTTCTGCTTGGGTCCTGATCCCAGGGTCCTGGGATGGAGCCCCACATTGGACTCTTTGCTCAGTGGGGAGCCTGCTTCTCCCTCTGCCTGCTGCCCCCCCTGCTTGTGCTTGCTCTCCCCCTCCCTTTCTCTCTGTGTCAAATAAATAAATAAAATCTTTAAAAAAAAAAAAAGATTCTCTCTCTTCCTCTCCCTCTGCCCCACCCCCATCACACTCTCTCTTTCCAAAAAAACAAAAACCAAAAAAAAAAAAACCCCACTTTTGATAGCCTCCCATTCCACTTAGAATCAAAACCAAACTCATTACCACCAAGGCTTATAAAATATACTCTTGGTCACCACGTCTACTGGACTTTTAGTTTTTAAAACTCATCACACAACATTCCTTTTTCAAGGCTTTGCATGTATTACTCCCTCTACCAGGAATGCTCTTTCTCTGGCCTTTACTTGAGAGGTCTTTTGTGACAAATACATCTGAGTGGTATCCAGGAAGTCACTTTCTAACACATCAACCCACTTCTTTTATTTTCTTTTAGGATTTGCCCGCAATCTGGTTTTTAAAAAAATATTTACTTGTTAAATTTCTGGTCCCTGCCTATCTCTTTGAACATCAAAATCTACCCCTCTTCACATCCTACACTCCATTGCAATTATATAATTTCATGGAATAACCCATATTTCATCTTTTCCCTCTTTCTAAACACCATTCCTTTCACCTGGAATGTCTTCCTTTCTCTTCTTTTTATATAACGCATTTCTAATTTATTTCCATAATGTGGCTAGAGTGGGTTTCTTCTTTGTGGAGACTCTCTCATCCTCCAGGCAGATATGATGATCCTCTCCTTTCTGCCGTTATTGTGTTAGTATATATTTCTGCTACAACTTTCAACAGACTTAATTATAAATATTCATTAACATGAATGTCTGTCTCTTTTACTATACCAGAGCTCCTTTAAGGTAGTAATCATGTTTTGTTTATTGCTTATGTATAGCCCTAGTTCAATGCTTTGCACATACTAGGCTCCCATTAAATAAAAGTTGAGTAAATGGAACCTATACAAATGGACAAATATCAGTGTCTAGTAAGTAGTATGTGATGGCAAAATTTGGTTAGATCTAAGGCAAAAATCTCCTAGTTCCCACCGATCAATCATGGAACCTGCTCACTCTGGCACAGTTTATAATTGGGCACCTAATAGATATCTCACAGAGCTAAGACTACACAGACTTGGATTTCGCCCAAGTGGTGCCAGCTGGTTGCTTCAGCAAATAACAGGCACCATTTTGTAGAGAGATACTTCAACATTGACAGAAAGATAGCCATACTTGACACTATGAACTTCTTATGATCTGGGCTAAGGATGAGATAGCCATTTAAAATATATTGCTATAGTCGTTTTAACCCATTAATCTGCCTCCTAAGCCTAGTGCTAAATATCAGCCCTTTCCTAATACCTATAACTGGTGTCTTCTAGTACCGCTCCCACAGGAATCTTGGTGAGGTTTCATATCCTTCTTCTGTATGTTAATGATCTGACCTATATATCTGTATGTACATGTACACACTCTCCCTCTCCTTTCACTCTTTTAAATTTCTAGTTAGAAAAAATATGCATGTTTAATTGTTTTTCCTGGTCCCTGTATATGTGCTATGGAAGCATCCATCCGTCTGATATTGTATTTATCCCCAAACTGGTAAACAAATGGAAAGATACTAGTCCATTTACCTACAGGGGAATGAAGAAACAAATGGCCAGGTAATCACTGAGTTAGCAACATCTACTTTATGTCTCTTACACACAAAAATATGATTCCTTCTGGGGAATGGAGCTGAAAAGAAACAGGCTCTCCCTTGGAATTCTGGAGAGGGAGAAATATTTTTCAACTTAGCCTGTCTCCTTTTTAAGAATACTTATGAGAATCAAGAAGGGAGAAGAATGATCCATGCATGGATCCATGGTCACTAGGGAAGGGGGTCCTTTAAACCAAAAGTCACTTTAAAAGGGGGGGGTCCCTTTAAACCAAAGCTAAATGACATCGAGATTAAATATACATTTTTGGTCTGGAAAACTTAAACACTTTTTCAAATTTATTTCTTTAGGAAATGATATTCTAGGTTTCAAGCTGCTAACTTGCAAAACAAACTTTGGAAACACTTCTCATTTATAGGTTGGGGTAATGCTCACTCCAAAATCATATTGGGAAGGACCAAAAGAATATAATTTGCCTGCTTAAGGAATGGATGAACATAAGGAAGGCAAGATGAAGCAGATTCAGCTGAAAAAAAATGAGTCACTTTTCTCAGTTGTACATTTTTTATTTTGGTGATTATGTGGGAGGTGGAGAAGATGCTTGAGTAGTTTGGGTTGCTGAGAGAGTAGATGAGAGAAGCAAGTATTCAACATTGGTTGGTTTGGTGGGATATGGTGGAACTTTGAGAGACCCACCACACATAGGTGGAACGACTTGGAACCATTTCTAGAAGAGGATTTATTTTCCATCCCAGTGATCTAGCCATATATTTTTTGTTTCCACTTTCCACAGACTTTTCCGTAGACTGTTCTCTCAACAGAACCCTTAATAGGGTGGAAAACCATTTTCACATCAAGGTTCTGGGCTTCTCAATTGATGTATACCCGGAGACATTGCAGTGTCAGGCCACTATAAATTTTAAGTTGCCAATAATTTTATTATATTCCAGGAATAGCCAATAAATCTGGGTTGTTCTGATTAAGCCAAACTTCAGCCACACTGGAAATAATGGAGGTTCTCTCTGGATTCCAGTGGAAGGTCTACAGGTCAGACCTATGTTGGTACAAGAAGACTAGAGAATAGAATAACAAGACCTTCAAGGCATTCTGTACATACAAGCTTTTATTACCTCCTAACATTAAGTGGTGCTATTTTCTCCACCTGAAATACTTTCTTTTCCTCTATTCTGCCAAACCATGTTCTGCCTCCAAAAATTCTGTTGAAATATCACCTCTTTATAAAATCATTTCAGACATTTCCTCATTCCCCATCTGGTTCCATACTGCAATCACTATAGTAACCTCCCTAGTAAATCCTCCTTCTCCATATTGTTTGTGTATATTGGTATATGTTGCATAAATATACATACACACATATACATAGTCAGAGAAAGAGAGAGAGTATTTATATACATTTTATATGTGTATTTGTGTGTTGTCTTTTCCTGTTTCCCTAGACACTGCTTCGGTGTCATTCCTGAGTTCTCTTTCTAGATTTCACAAGGCACTGTACAATATTTGCCCATCCTGGGTCTGCAGTTTACCCTACTATCTTTTTATTTAATCTCCCAGGGAAAAGTTTTCATCCTTTTTCACTATATGTCTGATGGTGATAATTATCATTGACTAGTAGAGCTAAAGGGATTTTACAGTTTATGTAGCTTGTTTGTTTGTTTAATTTCTCTTTAGCCATAGAAACTTTTTGTCCCAGATATTTATCAGAATCCCAAATATGTAAAACAGATAAAGGTGCTGTTGTGGCTAAACAGAGTTTGGTGGTTCAGAGATCTGTCTGGTCAGCATCCCCCTCCTTCCTCTGAGGCCCCTCTGAGGAAGCCTAGGAAGCAGAGTTTTGGAAACACTGATCTACGTCCAGTCCTTCATGGTGCAGATGTTGGGAGTTGTGTGATCAAGGTCATTCAGCACAGGAAGGTTTGAACAGAAATTCCTTCCTATATCAGTACTACTTCTTTCAGAGGATGAAAGAGGATCAGGCTCTCAATTTCTACATGTACAAATTCCTAAATAGTCTAAATTTGTGATGTTAGCATTTATGTGGTTCATCAATAGACAGGATTCTTCTACAAATGAAGAAGTACCTTTTTTCCCCCCCACTTTTGACTTATTCATCTTATTTTTCAATTAGTCTTCTTTATCAGGATGAATTTTGTGGGATAATATTTTCCTCAAATATTATATGGATGTCATTCATTCATTCAACAGACATTTATGAATCATGTACTAAGCCAGAAACTATGTGAAATACTGGAAATATAGAAGTAATTTTTTAAAAAAGAAACAATCTTTACCCTCAAGTATAGTGTGGTAGACCTATGTGTGTCTATTTTAAAGTCTGTGTCCTAGAAAGTGCTCCTAAATAATTTTATTAATTTCAGTTGCATTTTCCTATTGCTCAGGGAAGCTTCCCATTATAGGCATAAATTAGTGTTTCTTCTCATTAGATATGAGTACCCAACTTGCTTTGGAGGCCTGGAGGGTGAGTTTTGTGAATAAGATAACATTCGCAAGTATTAAGGCTTAAATGCCAGAACTCTAAAGGGTTTTTAAGGATTACATGTGTTAATTCATGTAAATACTTAGAACTATACCTGGCATATATAAGCACTTAATGTTAGCTATTGCTCATTATAGTTGATGTTGTTGATGATGATGTTGTATCTATATTAAATGAATCCTATGTCTCAGTATCTTTTGGTAGGAATTCTTCAAGGACTAGCTTCTGGACTTTGGGGTGTGTGTGTGTACGTGTATGCATGTCTGAGGTTTAACGAACATATAATTGGTTAACTGAAAAATGAGTTATTAATGTCACGGATTTAGATTTTGTACACTCTGCACTCTCAATGCTCTTTAGGGCTAATATATATTGGTTCTTAGAGTCTAGAACTCAGAGATATAACTAG
Source organism: Halichoerus grypus (assembly GCF_964656455.1). Lineage (NCBI taxonomy): Eukaryota > Metazoa > Chordata > Mammalia > Carnivora > Phocidae > Halichoerus > Halichoerus grypus. The sequence continues at coordinate 60,513,704 of NC_135712.1, forward strand.
CCTGTCTTACAGATGTGGCCAATAAAATAGGAATGGAACTTTGAGCTTGCCTCATACTTAGAAGCTAAAGGAGCCCATCATTTCCAGGCAACTGGAATGTGAGCATCTCAAGATCTAGACTTAGACATTTTGAATCTTCAAGGAAAAATGCAAACATGCAGTGACAATTCTAAATTATCCTCAGTGGTATGGGCATCCAGGATCTGGTGGCTGGGGTGCCCAGTCTGATGTGCTAATCCGTCGGTGGTCTTGGCTTGTCTGTGTTTCCTGAGTTCAGCTTGCTTCCTGCCTGTTTTTCAAGTCGCCTTCTCTGGCTTTCCCATTAATAATGTCAGCTCCAATACTGTCCTAATGAAGTCTAGTTTCTGTTGCTTGCACCCCAGAATTTGACTGATGAAACCCAATACTCAAGAAATCAGGCCCGAGCTACTATTTTTCACCTGGATTACTGCAAAAGCCTCAGGACTTTGCACTCGCTGTTCCTTCTGGCTGAAATGCTTTGTTCACACCTATTCTCTTGACTCGCTTCCTGACTTCCTTAGGGCTCTGCTAGACTCTCACCTGTGTAGATCTCATCAAGGACACTTTCTCTCTTCACTCCATATAAAGCAGCACCCACTCTGACACTCCCTCTCTGGCCCCTTTTATACTTTTCATTTTTCTCTCTAGCCCTTGTATCCACCCAAGGTATTCATTTATTATTATCAGCTCATCCCAGGGGCATGTAAACTCCCTGACTCTTAGTCACTGATATTTTCTGACACCTAGTACAGTGCCTGGCACCTATTAGATGCTCAATAAATATTTCTTGAATGAATGAATGAATTTAAATTCTGCTCAGATGCCAGAATAACAATAAGCTAAAAATGTGCTATAGCTAATGCGTCCATTCCACCTTCCTTCATGTCCTTCTTGATTCCTGTCCTTTAATCTCAACCAGTAGCATCCTGTATATGTCTTTCTGCCTATCTGTCAGTCTCAGACACGTGACACAGTAGATTTGCTAAGAATAATGAAAGAGAAATTTGGTCCTGCCTACCACTACAAAATGCTTATTTTCTCTTCTTTTACATTTTAATTGTTTAAATATTTGGGGAGGATTTTCCTGCTGTGGTAAATTTATACTCATTAAATTGTCAAACGTGACGGTATTAGTTATTTATGTATTGCGGGCGCCGTAAGGGGAAACGCTTGCTTTTGCCACTGGCACCATCTGGCTTTGACTGATTATTGTATTTTACCTGATAGTCTTTGGACAGGACTATCAGGATGATGAATGGGTGAGAGTGGGAGGGGTTCAAACACTGGTTAAGAAAGGATAACAAACCTGTAGCCGTAAGTCAGACACCATGAGGCATTCTAAACACTGAATAAGATAGAACATCCATCGCATGTCCTATTTGCATTCCAGGTTAATCTTCAAAGAGCCAACATGGCAAAAACATTCCAAGATAAAAATAGCAAGATCATCTAGAAAAGATTCAAGTTGCAAAGAAAAAAGAAAAATCCTTTATGGTTGCTGAGTATGCCATGACTCCACATGATTATGGTTGTAGCTAGAATTCTGTGTATATCTTTTAACAGCATTGGTGACTTATAAAATGAGATTTTTTTTTTAAATGAACCTTTTAAAGACATCCCAAGACATTCTAAGAAGAAATTTGATTTGTAGGACTTGAAGATTAAAATATATAATGGCAAATGGCACCATGTCAGGCACTGAGGTCTGTGGTTATAAGCTGATCTTGAATCAAAACCTAGTCTCCCACTGACATTCTCAAAGTCCCGTTTTCATCAGAGGCTTTATTCCAGACAGAAGTATGGTGATAACTCTGCTAATGTAGGGTGTCTTCAGCCTACCTGGATCCATCTGACAGTCTTGTTGAAGCAGGAAGCCTAAAGATGCTATTATTTAATCTTTCATCTTTCACCAGAGAAAGGTATCTTTAAGGCACATGTGTGGCTGGTCCCTATATTATTTTGGTTTATCAATAGTTCACTTCTTTCATAGTATCTCAATGCTAGAAGAGATTTTAGAAGTAAAGTCATCCATGAATCTTTCATTTATTCATCAGGACATATTTACTGAGTGCCTACTACAAATTAAAAGATGTAGACTGAAAATATGAATTAGATATGGTTGTCCCCTCTATGGGATTCATTAATTCCTCTTCATGATATCCTTGTTAGGTTGGAGTTCAGCCTAACACTTTGTGTGTTGCTATGCATTTACAACACTCTACAAATGAGAGAAATTAGGTTAACCTCACTTACAAGGGTAGAGAGGCACAACTAAAAATGTGCTTACCCTTCATCATTCAAAAAGTCAGATGCAGAGATCAAAGGAGAGTCCTCAAAGCTCTGAACAGTTAATTCAGTGACCTCTTTTACCTTTGTATTCTTGTCTTGGTCCTGTCAAACTTCACTGTACCTGACCATTCTCCATACTCACCCAGAGATGGGAGCTAAATACTGAATTTGGATATTTGTAACCCAATGAGTATTAGTCTCCTGTTGCCACAAAGAATATCTCTAACCCTCTTAATGTATTTCAGAACACTTTCCCTTCTTATTGAATGGAGCCTCATTAACTCAGATTAGTTTTATTTGCATAGAAAAATTAAGTTTTAGAATAAATCTACAGTATTAAAATGAAATTCCTACATTTGTAAAATGTTTAGAGACATCTCAAGAAAAACATTTCTTAAGGCTTTTCAGCATTGGCCTTGGCAAGAATTAAGGCATTAAGATTTCCCACAAAATGAAAAATAAAATGGCATGCAAACACATACATATACACAAAAACTCGAGGTATGGAATTTTAGGGATTATTGAGATTTCTAGTTTGGGTCTAAGGTAATGGTCAATTGTCACTTATCAGAATGTTGGTTCAATAATAATTTAGAAAAATTAAACATTGAACTAATTTTTAAAATTTAAAATATGATGCTAAAACCAAAGCATATTAGATTATGCCTCTTGATAAGACTAAACCATGATTTCAGATTCTCCTAATATTTCCTCACTGTCAGGGTCCAGAAACTCAGGGCCAAGGGTAAGTCAGCCTTAGATAAACAGATTGTCTGGCTTAGGCCACCAATCTGTCCAACATTTGTGACCTATAAAGATTTTTCCTGCAAGCAGCTCTGCTTATGCCGACTGTTTATATGCACAGTGGAAACTTCCAACGCTGTCATTCCCAGGTTTTCTTTGCTTATACAACTAATTACCACTGTGCTGGGTCATTCTTTCTATCTTTCTTTATCTTTTTTTTTTTTTTTTTTTTTTTGCTATGTATTGGAGCCAAGAAAGGCTCAATTAACCTATGCCTTTTGGTCAAAGATAGAAGTCAAAGAAGAAGCCCTCAAGATTATAATGTTCAAGCTTTGTATAGTATGCCTTGGTCATGTAGCAAGGACTTAGGGACAGTTGCTGTAGGTGGAGATTCAGAAAGGGTATAATGAGAGAAAAGGAAAGAGAGACTGAGTACATGCTTCAAATCATTCTGAAGAAAGGGAAAACTGTAGAAATAATTCAAGACAAAGGAGGGAAAGCTCAACAGGTATCTTGGATTAAACATAAGCCCTCAGGGGCGCCTGTGTGGCTCAGTCATTAGGCGTCTGCCTTCGGCTCAGGTCATGATCCCAGGGTCCTGGGATAGAGCCCCGCATCTGGCTCCCTGCTCTGCGGGAAGCCTGCTTCTCCCTCTCCTACTCCCCCTGCTTGTGTTCCCTCTCTCACTGTGTCTCTCTCTGTTAAATAAATAAATAAAATCTTAAAAAAAAAAAAAAAAGCCTTCAGAAGTATTTGTGGTGCCCTAAGTAGATTGCCATTTCTTATATTGAAGATATAATCAGCAAAAACCTTAATCACAGGAGACCTCTCCATTGAGACTCATTTGCAATTTGATACCATATTATATGTTAGAAATCCCCTTCTCACATTGTTTTTTCTTAAGTATCTTTTTCCAGGAAAGTAACAACCAACTTGTCTTTCCTGAGCCCTTGCTGTGAGCCTAACTCCATGAGGACATATTGTGATGGCCAAGAGAATGTAAACCCCACCATTTAGGAGAGGAAAGAAGACTGATGTTTAAGAAATATGTACAAACTGAGGAATGACACTCATGAAAATAATGAAATAGCCAGTCTATAATTAAAGGATACAGGTGTTATGACAGATCCTTGTTGGAAGAGGCAGGGGAACATGAAGACTTTAAAGATGGGAAAAGCAGAGAGTGGTCAAGATGAGAGAGGAGAAATGGTATTCCAGCTACATGGGATGACACAGGGCAAATTGTGGAGCTTTGAGGGGACCATCCTGAAAAAAGTGAAGAGTGTTTGATGATAAGAATTAGGGGAGGAAATAGGTGTGTAGATGAGGCCTAGCCAAAAAAAAAAGGCCTGTTCTGGTAAGAAATTTGTATCATCAGCAACTTTTGGCTAAAGGAGTGACATGATGGAAGACGTATTTCGGGCATGAGTGCATGCAGCGTTTCCTGGGGAGACTGGAGGCAGGAAGGTGAGTTCAGAGCTCAGTATTTTTTCATATATAAGTAGGGAAATGAAACCTTGGACTGGGGTGTTCACAGGTGGAATTGAAATATAAAGCTGATGGTGGCCCTTTTGAAGAAAATGGACCAATTTCAGAGGCTAGGGGCATGAAGCAAAGTCTCTGTCAATGCATGTGGTCTGTGACTCTTCCTAGTCATTGGACTAGGTGACAGGTGGCATAGGTAGGATGACAAAGCAAGTCATAAGAGCAGCTCTTGTTTTAGGCAATTATTCTGGGCCCTTCTATGGATCTACTTGTTCCTCATTTTCAATTTCCTAGTTCTTGGATCACTAGCTCTATTTCCCACCCTTATTTTCTGCTTCTGACCCCTTCATGTGTACTCTATCAGGCATTCCTTCTTGGCCTGAGATTGGGGATTTTCCTCTACTGGCCTCTCAGTCCTGTTGTCTTCTCTGGCCTTGGAGACCATTTCTAACATTGAACTTTGTCACCCATTTCAAATCCAATGAACCCTATAAGCCACGCCAGTGCCCCTAACTCGCCCTGTGATGGGTAGAGAAATAAAATATGATTGTAAGATTTCCAGCTTAGATAAGTAGAGTGGAAATAGTATTGGCAGAATTGATAAACTTGAAAGTTAAGAGCTGATTTGTTAAGGAAGACCATGGTTTTTATTTCCAGCATGGGTTGTATGAGTAAGGTATCCAGAAATAAATGCTTAATTGAAAATTCAGAAGTGGCGGGAGAGGAGACAGGGCAAGTGACTCAAAGGATGATTGAAAACTTATTCAAGTCCATGGGCTTCAGTTAAAGGAGAGTTAGAAAAAGAAGAGCTGAGGGAAAGGCTTACTGTCCCTTCAGTGGCAGAAGATACTTCATTAAAAGAAAAGAAACAGTGGCACCTGGGTGGCTCAGTTGGTTAAGTGTCTGCCTTTGGCTCAGGTCATGATTCTGGGTTCCTGGGATTGAGCCTCGTCTCAGACTCCCCGCTCAGCGGGAAGTCTGCTTCTCCCTCTCCCTCTGCCTCTCCCCCGCTCGTGTGCTCTCTCTCTCTCTCTCTCAAATAAATAAATAAAATCTTAAAAAAAAAAGAAAGAAAGAAACAGATGAGTTAGTAAAAAACTAGCATACAGAATCAAAGAAGCCAGTAAGGAGAAAGCTCCAAAATAGAATGGTCAACATGACTAAATCAGAGTGATCAAAAAGGATGAAAATGGAGAATAGACCACTGCATGTGGGAGGACCATTGATAGCCTCCAAGTGGGCAATTTAGTAGAATGGTGAAGATGAGAGCCAGATTGTAGGGACGTAGGAGGGGACTGAGGTGGAAGAAATACAGGCAATTGGCAGAGACCACACACAAGAAATTTGGCACTGAACAGAGGGAGAGAGATGAAATTGTAATAAAAGGGTGCTATTTTTTGAGCTACGGAGAGACCTATGTTAAAGCAGAGAGAGGAATAGCGAAGGGAAGACTGAAAAGCTAACGCAGGAAACAAAAGTGACATCAATGACCAGACAGGTTCAAATTCCTAAATTTCAAGAGAGTTCCTTGTGGAGAAATATCCTTCAGAATAAAAAGGAAAAAGAAGAGGATGAGAGATTTGTTGGATTGGGATGTTATATATTCAGGGGATCCTGTCATATTCTAACACCCCTTCCTTTTTTTCTTGGTGAAGAACTTCAGCCAGTTGCTCAGAGTAAAAATGAGAAACAAACACTGTTAGGAGAGCTTACAAAGCAACAAGAGTGAGTTAAGTAGCATGTTCCCCAGTGGTTTATGAATTTGCATCACCTAGAGATTTTTCAAATGCAGTTTTCTGGAGGAGAGACTTCATATACAAGCTCCTCAGAGGACTCTGAAGCATGTGAGGTCAGGAGTCAGTGCCTTACTGAGAGGTGGAGCCATCTTGAAAATACTGTGAATTTAGGAAGCTAACAAGAAACTACAATGTCTCTCACCCCGCGGCCATTTTAATCTTCACAATCCTCAGAGTGCTTCCTTCACTAGGTGTATTTATATGGGAAAGAGAGTGAAACTCACCCCAGCATATACTGACAAGAGCTCTTGGTTAGGTCCATAACATCTGGGAAAGCGCTAAGGTGTATCTACAGCCAAGAAGAAAACCTCAATTTAATTAGGTATGTACCTGAAGTTTAGAGGATGATGTAAACCACTTATTTTTTCCACTGAATTTCCTTTTAGTTCATTAGGAATTTCCTTTGGGCATCTGGGAGTCCCTATCTCTCTCTGGGCTCCCTTATTGTTCTCTTTTCACTCATCCCCATTTTCTAGCACTTTGTCTGTCCCTCCTTCTCCCGCACCCCAGTTCCATCCCAGATTTGAGGTGGGATATTAGATCTTTATAGTTCTGTGCCTGCTCTATTCTAGTTCTTGGATCAGCATTAGAAGCTTCAGACATTTGGTCCCTAGAGTTTTCAAAGCTGCACATGTAGATCAACTGACATTTGCTTGGTAACCTTGCCCCCCTCTCTGTAGCATAACTTTGATATATTATTTTATATTTAAGAAGTCAGTGTTTCTTAATCTTGTCTTACTCCTCATAAAGAGTAAAGAGGAAAGAAAAAGTGTGTGGAAGAAAGTAAAATTCAGTTCTGCCACATGGGGATACCTTTAATTATTTAGAACTCATATACCAGGAGGCCCACAATAGCAGGAGCACAGGATTCGTGGTGGAGTTCTGGGAGTTGTAGCATTATTAGTTTCCTGCTAGGTGAAGTTTTAGTCTCTCTCTCTCTCTCACTCTCCTCTCTCATACACACACACACACACACACACACACACACACACATACACACACACACGAACTGTTATTTTATTTTGTTTGAAAAGTTAGGCTTAGTGTTTGAAGATTATCTCATTAGTTTTTAGTTTGGTTGGTTGGTTGATTGATTGAGTTTTTTGTTTGTTTGGTAGAAAAAAATTTACTACCACCTGGGGTGAGAGAGCGTCAACACTGAATGCTGGAACACTGAATTGGACCCTATCATCAAGAGTAAACATATCCTAAACTCATTTCATATGTAAATTCTATATTTTTGTTTCTTACACTGCATTCCATTTTACTTACCAATGCAGAAATGGGAGGTTTTAGTTTATTTCCTTCAACCAATATACCAATATACTTAAAAGAGTATAGTAGTTTCCTCCATTTTTATCTGTCCCACGCTTCTCTTAAACACATATAATTGGTCCTCCCCACACTCCTTCCCTGTTCTAAAATTGCTGTCTGAGGTCCTTAGTGACCTCTGCATTTCCATTTCCGAAGACCTTCTCTCAATTTTCACTCAACATTTTCACTGCATTGGACTCTGCTGGACACACCTTCTTGGGATTCTCTCTTCTCTTGGTTCCTATTCTGGTTTTTCTCAATGCTTATCAAGGCTGGTTTTCACTGGATCAACTTTCTCCTCCTGTCTTCTATATACAGATATCCCCCAGAACAAGATCTTAGTCTTTCTGACCTTTTATCTTCATCAGAAATCTCATTCACCTTCCTAGCTTCAGCAATCACCTTTTCATAAATCACTCCCAAATTTATGTTTCCTGTATTAAAATGATTCTTACTAGATATCTTTAATTGAATTCCCCTTCCAGACCCTTATGATCGAAACTGAATCCATCATCTTTCTCCAAAATCCATCTTCCCCTTTGGACTCCCCCCTTTCTGTTATTTCTTCCCGTCTCAGTGATGATTTTCTCATCTGAATTTGTAAAGCACATACTAACTGTACCACCCATTTAATTCTGAGCGTATGCTGCTTTGTGTTATTTATTTAATTCTTTCATTTTATTTCTTGTTACCATTTTATTGCTTGTTTACTTAAACACTAAATAGTTTGAGGGCAAGAATTGCATTTTCTCTGTCCCTATATTCCTGATTCTGATGCAGTGTTAATAAATTATTTTTATTGTTAAGATGTTTCAACTAAGTTGCTAATATTTTGTATATCTCTTTCATTGTTGTCACTTTTGAAAGGTTGACAGATTTTGATAAAAAGTAGTAGTTACAAAGATTTAATTGTGTTCGGACTACCATCTTGAGACAAAATGGCAGCTAATAAATTTACTTGTAGGAGAATTTCTGTAACATTATTAACAGTGGATTTTTTTTTTTTTGAAGATTTTATGTATTTATTTTAGAGACAGAACATGCACATGTGGGGGGGAGTGGGGAGGGGCAAAGGGAGAGGGAGAGAGAATCTCAAGCAGACTCTGCTGCTGAGTATGGAGCCCCACATGGGGCTTGATCTCATGACTCTGAGATCACGATCTGAGCCGAAAAAGAGTCAGTTGCTTAACCGACTAAGCCACCCAGGCACCCCAAACAGTGGATTCTGTACAATTTTATACATGCTTACACTGAATGTGTCCTGTTATTCATAACCTCTGGTAGAGGGAAGCTACAAAAAATTTATGAGGCAAGCTGAAGGGTCTAGAGTTAGGTTAGGTTAAATAGACAGCCAAATGAGAGGTAAGGCTGAACTAAGAATTGGACACTGGACTTCTACACCTCATTTGGAAAAATACTGACATCAGGGGATCTGCATTTTCTTATTTTTTCTTGACCAAATTATGGGATAGTTTTTCCAGCGTCAAAGGAGGCTAAGGAAGATCTGAGAAATGGTTTCTGCTCTTACCTTGTGTTTTGTGCCATTAGTTTACCAAGAGTAACCTCTACCTTAAACTCCTATTTCTCTCAGGAGTAGGTTTATAGATTCTTAGAATTAATGAGCTGGAAAGACTTGGCCATCTAGTTCAAGTCCCGTGTTTACAGATATGCAACCGCTGGGTCTTATCTCTGAAGCCTCAATTTGGTACTAGTCCTAGAGTTTGGGTAATTCCATCCAAATGAAAATATTGCTGTTATATTAAAAATAACATTTAAATTTTATTTATTTATTTATTTTTAAAGATTTTATTTATTTTTTGACAGAGAGAGAGAGACAGAGAGAGAGGGAACACAAGCAGGGGGAGTGGGAGAAGGAAAATCAGGCCTCCCAAGGAGCAGGGAGCCTGATGCGGGGCTTGATCCCAGGACCCTGGGATCATGACCTGAGCCAAAGGCAGACACTTAACTACTGAGCCATCCAGGTACCCCAACATTCTAAATTTTAAATGCTTTGTTTGTGTTTAATAGATTTTTCCACGAAAAAGTAGATTCACTTCTCACTTCTCAGATACTTAACATTTGAAATTTAAAAATTACTCCTAAAGAGTATTTCCCAAAATATATGTAACAATAGTGGAAAGGAGATATTACTCCCTTTGTCCTGTCCACTTTTCCCTCTACCCCAAATCTACTGTATATAAGCACTTATGCATTGCCTCTGTGATAAGATAATTCTGCCATTCTTAAGGCTGGAAAACTCAGCTCAGTTAAGTCTTATTGGTTTTAAGTTTTCTGCTCTGTATTTCAAGTTTTCCATTGTTTTCACTTTAATTTTTCAGTTGCCCACTATCTGTATAAAACAGAATTGGCACTGAGAGGAAAGTACCAAGTGATTCAAATATTGACTATTATATTCATTTTTAGTATGACTTTAAGCAAATCACATACTTGTCCACTTAGCCACCTACAGTGGATGAAATAGCAAATTACACAAGTTTATCTGAAAAGTTCTTCTCTGGAGAAAGAGACTTAGGAAATACAAACTCTCTCTTTATTGAAGAGCTCAGCTCTTCCCAGGAAGATCTGAGGAAATGGTGAGCAAACCCAATACTACTTCAGCACACCTCTCTCACAGTCTTGTTTTAAAAGCCCTATTTTATTTGAACACTGTGTTCCTGAGTCAAAAGAGTACTTCAGCAAAATCTGTCTTCCTGGGGGCAAAGCAATCTCACACAGTCACACTCCCAGAAAGACAGATACTGCTGAACACTGGACAAAAGACGTTGTGGGTTTGTTTTTTTTTCCTCCAGCAAAAATTACTCAAATTGCTTGAGAAAAAGACACAATATGATGTTTATCCCTGTTTACAGATGTTTAACCAGTGCCCCTTCAGAGGGTCATGTGCCTACGAACAGCATCGTAGTAATTATATCCATTGCTGCAAAGAACAGATGTGTAAATTGGTGGTTTCTTGGGGGAAAATAATACCAAGTCCACTTTCCAGAAATGTACACAGTGCAGTGCAGCTGTAATATTCTGTATGGAGGTCTCTTTAGTGTCTGTAACTGAATGTGCCTACATTTAAAGAGTATGAAAGTTCAGTTGCGCATCTAACAGGGAAGTCCAGGGTTACCCAGAAAATAATTCAGATTGTTTGGTGTGTTTAAAAATTCCTAGTGATATTGGACAAATTTCCATATCCAGAGAAGGTAATAACAAATCTTTGATTCTAAAGTTTTCAATCAAGAAATATGTATCGAGTAAAAAGTGGAATTAGGAAACCTCTGTGCATTTAAGATACAAAAACCAGATTTCAGTGAAACCAGATTGCATCAAAGTGATCATACTTTTGACCTGTGAACACCAGAATATTCCTAAACTCACCACTGCAGGGGCTGGCAAGGATTGGGGGTCCCTGGATCCTCCCCTGACAGCTAGAATCCAATAATTCCTTATTTTAAAAGCCTATGTTACCTTGGATATAAGAAGAATTAGATGAAATTATTTCTACTATTGAATTTATTGTATTGAAAATACTAGCTTTCCCTGAGGATATATATTTATGTGAATATATGGAAATCAGTGTGACCCCTAAAAATTAAAACAAAACACAAAGTGAACAAGGTAAGCTTATTGTTTTGGAATAGCTTATTGAACAGGCCTGTTACCACAGATATGGATATCACTATAAGCTTCACTACCTTCTTTCTGTATAAATTCTCTTCCTCTTAAACTGTGTCAAATTTCACGTGTAGAATGTTATACAGTGATTCAGTGTGTGCCTAAAGGATGCGATTTCTCCTGGACCCAGGCTATCTGTACCTTCACATGTTCCAAAACTTTGCAGAAGATCAGTATGTATCCTATAACTTAGTAAATGTGCTAAAACATCGTTAATTTGTACTTACATTACAAACTATAATAAGCAATGACATTATGCCTGACTTGGGAATTTTGCTTCTGGGGCAGAAGCATAATCTTTTATCAGGCTATGCTTTTCTGCATTCATGATTCCATACAAACTACCCATCAGCACCAAACCATGGTTCTATGATTGAAATGTAACAGAGGAACAATCTAGTCTGCTAATCTGGATCATTCAGGCCCAGAATGGAAGGATTATAAAGAGACCTGCCAATTGCCTTAGGCCAAAGCATGCCTTTTGACACTAATGATCTAATTCAGTTATCTACTTTGTTCCAAATTCAGCCTTCTCATTCTCTGTGGCCTTGGGGACTCAAACAAAAACACAGGAGATGATGAAGGCTAACCCAGCTCTGCCACTCACCTCTAGGCCTCAGTTCCCATGGCTGTGAAATGACATGGTTTGATGACCTCTTCTAGACTTCCGTGTTCATTGTGTCTGCGCATACTGGAATTTAGAATAGAAATTCTTGGTCATATGTGTGGGTTAGTGCAAATTGTCTCTAAAATCAGGAGGCAATGGGGTAGGAATAGAAAATTCTCACTGTTGCTTAATATAGACATTTCAAGAAAATCAAGGAAGCTATTTCCAAACCGGAGTGTGGGTCAGATTATAGCCCTTATTGTGGTCTAAGCCCATGAGGGTACTTATTAAAATGCATTTCATGTGCTCCGCAGCTAGCTCTATACCATACTCCCTCAGTGAGCATCATGGGAGATGGGGCCATGAATCTGACTTACACAAGCACTCCTGGTGGTAAATATGCATGCTGAGGTTTGGAAACCCCTAGTCCCAATGAAAGAGCACTTTTTCTGCTAACCTGAAGTTTTCTTGGGAGCAAAATCACTTAATTTGCCCTAAACCTCAATTTTGTAATAATGGAAACAGTATCAGGGCACCTGGGTGGCTCAGCTGGTTGAGTCTGACTCTTGGTTTCCACTCAGGTCATGATCTCATGGTTGCAGGACAGAGCCTTGTATTGGAATCTGGGCTTCCCCCTCAGCAGGGAGTCTGCTTCAGATTCTTTCTCCCTCTCCTCCTCCTCTGCCCTCCCCGCCAGGCTCACGAGTGCATGGGTGCGCGCTCTAGCTCTCTTTCTCTCAAATAAATAAATAAAATATTAAAAAAAAAAATGGAAACATTAGCCTTTCCCAATTTCCCAGAAAGTAAAAGTGTTAGTGTCTTAGTGGAACAGCCTTTTAGAAAACAGCTTCTTAGAAAAGCAAGCAATTTCCTAGTTACAAATGGATTGTATTTCAAAAATACAATGTTAAACTTAAAATGTACAATGCTTTCCCCACAGAAATAACATAAAATCCTCTTAAGATTTCTAGACCTGTCTATAAAATTCAGGTTAAGCCAAATGTAGCTCAAATTCGGTACATTGGTAATGGAAGCACAGGAGAAAACAATGTTATTGGGTTTTGGAAGGTAACAGAACCAGTTTTTTATATCTAATTTCATTTGAAAAAGGAAATACACAAACTTCCCTTTTCTGGGAAACAGTAGTAGGAATGAAAACTATAGCAAAATTCTTGTTTATTAGGCAACTTTGGGTCATAATGGGATTCTCTCTCTCTCTTCTTTTTTTAGAGAGGGAGAGATGGGAAGGGTGGAGGGAGAAAGAGAGAATCATAAGCCAGCTCCAGGCCCAGCACAGAGCCTACACGTGGGGCTTAATCTCACAACCCTGAGATCATGACCTCAGCTGAGTCAGAAGCTTAACCGACTGAGCCACAGCACCCTCATAAAAGGATTCTCTTGAGGAATGAAAAGAGGGGTGGTTAAATGGAAATTTCCAATGCTGACTGGATAAAAGTCAGGAGAAATACCATTGGGGGTGGGGTAAGGTCAGGACAGAGAGAAAATGGAGAAAAAGAGGAGTAAAGAGGAAATGAGTGGTTTATGTGAGCATGTGATGGCCTGAAGTGGAAGTGTAGGAGAGGTGAGTTGTTTAGGTCTAAGGAGAAAAACCTACTGGGTGCCTGTTTACCAACCCCAGACAGAAGAAAGGAACACTGGGTAAGAGATTTTGTCAATTACCTATATTTACCACCAGATGGCAAAATTGATCCAAGGCCTCTTGGGTACTGGTCAGTTTATAGAGAAGAGGGGAGATTATGTGGTATTATTGTGGCAATTCAATTATTTACTCCACAAATACTTATTGAGCGCTCACTATGTCCTATCAGCTATGCTAGGAACGGGTATTGAAATGGCCAACCAAAGTCCTTGCCCTCAATGAACTTACAGTTGAGTGGGGGGTTAAGCAAGCACAAGAGTGGCCCTAGAATATTAGTTAATATTCTTCTGCAGTGAGATACAGGCTTGCTCCTTTGACGACTTGCCTCAATGTCAGCCCAGACAAAACCAAAGACAGGCCAGGAATTCTTTCTCTCCACTCACTTATATGCCCACAGCGCCTCCTGAACTTCTACTCCAACCCGATTTCTTGGGTCTTTCAGAACCAAGTGTTCAGTCTTCCTTTAAACAAAGCTTACTCTCCTTTGGCCTTTCTCCATCAAAATATCCTGGTTAGGGTGACTGATATTAACCCGATTAACCAAAAAGAAGAGGTGTTACAGAATTCCTCAAACCTGGTGTCATTTGCATGTTAGGTGTTTTTTTGTTTGTTTGTTCTCTTTTTCCTTTTCTTTCCTACAATGCCGCAGTCTAGTAACATTTAATCTCCTGGGGGGTAATGGACACCTCTTACATTCGTAGTAAAGCTATGGACATTCAACAGAAAAATAATCATATAAACATAATTATATAAACAACCTACATCACATACTACTTCAGATTCAGGAACCCATCCTTAGAACACCCCAGACATTTTTTGAAAAATCATGCAATTCAAAGAACTGACAGAAACCATGGGAGTTTGTGGAACAGCATGACGGGGAGCAGCGGAGAGGGTTTAAGCAAACTTTTTCATCTTTCCTCAGGAAAGCTGGTTCTGCCGGGTCTCTCCGCACTCCGTTTCTCGCGGCACAGACAACTGTGCGCCTGGCCTCCCTTTCCCGAGTCGGGCGTCGTTGCTCAGCCTTTGTCCCCCGGCCTCCTCCCCCTGCACTTGGACTCGGGTTTCCGTCTCACTGACCCGCTTCGCGTCTCCTTCTCCGTCCCCTTCGGGCGTTCCCTCCCGCCTCTCTTTAGGGTGACCTCATCCCTTTGTTTCTCCCCGGCTGCGCCGCCGGCCCCCCGCCCCCTCCCCGCCCCGCCGGCCCCTCCCCGCCCCGCCGGCCCCTCCCCGCCCCGCCGGCCCCTCCCCGCACCCCGGCCCCTCCCCACGCCGCCGGCCCCTCCCCGCGCCACCGCCCCGACTCTGGGCGGAGCTGCGGGAGCGGTGGGCGGGGCCTGGCCGCGGGGCGTTGCTCGCACGGCACAGCTCCTCTTTTAAATCCTCGCTTTCGGGTTTGGCTTCCTGTTTTCCGCAGCACCGCGGAGTGCTGTTTTAACGAATCTCCGCCAGCTCCTGTTTGGGCGGTAACTGCTGCTTTCGGTGGCCCGGAGAACAAAAGCCTTGGGCCTGTCCACGGTGGAGGAGTACCAGGGGCGCCGCGCGGGCTCCCTCCCTCGCCCTTCATTAGTCTGTTGGCCTTCACCCCTTGCTTGCAGGACCAGCAGCAGCCTGCTTGCAGGGACTGGGCCCTCAGTCATGTCAAGGTTACTCTGCGGGGCGGGGGTGGCGGGGGTGAGGGGGAAGGAAGAGAGTGAAAGCTGGGTCAACTGGAAGTCGCAGTCTTGTCCCTCCCAGTTTTCCTTGCCTGGAGGCTGCAAAAAGCACATTAGCATTCCTTGGGTTGTGCGCGCCTGTTTCTCCAGCACCAGAAAAGGAGGAAGGTTTCTGTTTGTCCGCAGGAAAAGACCTTTGGAAACTAAGCAGCAATGCCTTGTCATTAGAGTATAACAGTGAGAAAACCAGCTAGGTCAGAGCCAGAGACAATGATCCTTCATTATTAAAAAGAGAAAAAAAAAAGAAAAGAAAAGAAAAAAGTTTCCTAGGCTGCTTCATTTGAGCTTACCATTTCCCACGATGAAATGCAGGCTCCTTAGACAATTGGGGGAAGGAAGATGACTGAGGCAAAAGGGAAGAAATGAGATGACTTCTGGAGATGTGGCCGAATTTAGACTTGGTGTGAGATTTTCTCTTAACCTGGAAACATACGGTACCAGCATGTATTCGTTCGTTCATCCAATAATATTGTTAAAAAATGGTTAAGGAAGTCAATTTAGGTGTTACAAACAGACTTTAACACTTCATGAAGCCAGCAGTCTCTGGTCTCAAGGGTCCCAGGGAACTGCAAAATGGGGTGAAAGGAAGCTTTTATAGGATAAACAATGAGGAACAAGGAAATAAATACAGAGACCAGGGTTGGCTTGACATTTGGGGATGGGCTGACTGGATATACTGTGTTTCTGGTTAAGTGGAGCATTTACAGGGACATGAAAAGTAACTTTCAGTTTACTGACATGGTGCCAGGGGCAGGAGCGCCTCCATCTTGGGCCTAGAAATTTACTTCAAAAATATGTATTGAACATTGAGCACTTACTCTATGATGGACTTTGTCTCTGGCTGTAAGTGACTTCAGGTCCACTTGAGGGCATAGCTCTGAGGAAGAGGAGGGGAGAGCCAGGGTGTGGCCTTAGCTCCTCTAGGGCCTGGATGCCCCTGTGCCACTCCCCCCCCCCCCAATGAGAGAATGTGAAGGGACCTGGAGAGTAGAGGAGCTGGAGAGGAAGACCAGCCACACTTGTAAGTGATGTGGGTAAGAAGTTGATGGGGCTTAGAGCCTTCTCTCTCTTTTTCTGACCTCTTTTTCTTAAGTAGGTTAAAACCAACTGTGGCAAAGAATGAGTGATTTGCATCGCCTCTTTATTTTTAGCAGTCTTGGTTTTTCCCCCCAACTAGGACAGTAAATCTCATTCAGATTTTCCACACAGACTGACAGTGAGGCCTTAAGAATTGTAAAGTAAGGTGTTCTTTAGAATTGCTACAGTCTCTCACATCAAGGCTTTGGGGAAGGTGGGGAAGAGGCAGCTTTTGGCTGACTGAGGAATGATGTGCTCCTGCATTCTGAAAGGGTTGAAATTAGGCGCCAGAAGGAAGGTGGTGTCTGCCTTCCTGATGAGGTGGGTCATTACTAGTTCATAGAAGCACCTGAGCAAAGTCATCCTGAACTGTGCAGATTCAAGAGTCTTAGTGCATGGGAGGCTGGTCAGTGGAAAAATCCTGTGCTCCCTCAGTTTGGTGATCCCCTTTGGAGATTGGCACATTTTGAGAATGATCTTAGTCTCATGAATGTTCAATGTATATAACTAATTTTAGAAGGTAAGTGACTGTGTGGGGGAGACCCTGTCCATTCCAGGTGGTAGGATTGGATGACAGTCAACTTCTCTGAGGCTTTCTTTTCTAGGGAAATAGGAAAATGGAGCATATATACGTTTGCACACAACTAGGACTCTGATACTTAGAATGTTTGAGTCTTAGATCTCCTAGTCAACTCCCTTCATGTAGAGACACAGAAACTGAGGCCCAGGGAAGTGAAGGGACTTCCATGAGGTTGCAAATTTGGGATGTATCCTGTTTCTAGCCCTGCTCTCCTGATGGCTAGTCCACAGCTTCTGCTACTTTGCCTGCAGCTTCTTATTTCTCTGTGCTTTATAAGAGAAGAGAAGCACCTCTGAAATCATATTTTTGTGTAAAGAAATATTCAAAAGGAACTGTGGATTTCCTGGGATGGGTCTGTTTGGTCTGGGTGTTGTAGGCCACATTGTGATGTGCAGAAGGTTTGTGGAAATGCAGATCCTGATGAGTAGATCTGGGGCGGGAGGAGAGTGCATTGCCACCCAGCTCTTGGTGGTACAGAGGCTGCTGATCTGAGTGCTGAGCCGCCCAACTGTGAACAGCATTTACTCCTCATCTTTTCTTTCTCACTGATAGAACAGCCCTGGGGATTTAAGGAGCCCCCCTTTTTCCCCTGTTACCAGGTCACTGTGTTCCTTCAGCTAATCTAGATGCCTTTCACTCCGTTGTCCTCACTCAGACCCAAGACTGTTGGAAACAGTCCCTGGAGACAGGTAGCTTGAGCTGGAGGGTGTGATCTTTTGTCTAGTGACTTAGCACCATCTAACTTGGTTCCACAAAAGCTTTCGCACATAAGCAACTTACTCAATTCTGATGGTAAAAAAAAAAAAAAAGTCTTTTTTCTCCCACGAGTGTCCTCCCAGCTGCAGCTCACTTCTCTCCTTCTGGGACTACAGCTGTTCTGCGGCTCGCTCACAGCCGCGGCCCTCCCCCGGGGGCTCAGCCATTCTCCGGGCATTTTTCCCACCGCTCACTTCTGCCCTGCATTTCTTCTCAAGCTGTGTGTGATACCTGGATTCAGGTCTCAGTGTCTTTGTGACCCCTTTGAGTTGAGCAGGCGTTGAAGGGATCACAGGACAGAAACCCCTCTAAGGTAGGCAAGCTTCAGTGCCACTCCGTTCTCAGTTCTCTGAAGCTTGCCTGCCTTGGAAGGGCCTCTGCCTTTGCTCTCTATATTGCTCTGAGAGCTCACTTTCAATCTTCCTTATTATTTCCTCACCTGTAAAAATAATAATATCGTTTCCTCACTAAAAATAATAGTCCCTCCCTCACACAGTTATTATTGTTGTTATTTTCCACGGAAAACACTTAGCTCAGTGCCTGGCACAAAGTGATCTATAAATGTTAGCCTCTGGAAGGGTCCAGAACCCAATTCCACTGTGGGGGTGGGGCTTTCCTATACCAACAGTGCCCCGGACACCAGCTAGGCGTCCTACAATTCAACTCAATTCTGACACTGTTTATTTGAAGATAGCATCAGTTCCCCAGGTAAAGAGCTCAGTCCCAAAATCTTGCCTTCCTCCCCAGACACCAATGGCAAGCTCAGGTTGTTACCTGTACTTCTGAACGGCGGCCTGTAAGTCAGAGGTTCCCAGAACCCCCTCTTTGGGTTCAATTAATTTGCTTGAGTGGCTCACAGAATTTGGGAAAACTCTTTATTCGCTAGATCCCCGGTTTATTATAAAAGGGTATAGCTCAGGAACAGCCAGGGGGAAGAGATGTACAAGGCAAGGTTTGGGGAAAGGGTGCAGTGCTTCCCTGCCCCCTCCCAGGATGCCGCTCTCCCCAAACCTCCATATATTCAGCAACCGGGGTGCTCTTGAGACTCTGATCTTTTGTATTTTCATGGAGGCTTTATTACTTAGGCCAAATTGATTAAATCATTGGCCATTGGTGATGGATTCAACCTCCAGTTCCCACTTCTCCCCAGAGGTCAGGGGGCTGGAACGGAAAGTTTCAACCCTCCAATCACTTGGTGGTTCGGAGCCACCAGCCCCATCTCTAGGTGCTCTCCCAAAGTCGCCTCATTAACATAACAAAAGCTGCCTTTATTGCAATCATCACAGGTGATTCAAAGGGTTTTAGGAACTCTGTGCCAAAAATGGGGACAAAGACCTAATATATATTTCTTAATAAAAGTCACAATATCACAGTCTCTAATAATAAGATAATATTCTTGCCCTCAAAAATCTTATAATGGAGTTTGGTGATTAAGTACACCAATAACTGCAATACAAAAAAAATTAATGAAAATACAACCAAGGATGCTGTGGGAGCTTAATGTAAAGGTATACCCTGCCCCAGAGATTGGTAAATGACAGTGTACGGGCTAAGAATGTTTTTATTTTCCCTACATTTTTAAGTGGTTGACAGGAAATTAAAAGTAATGATATTTTGTGACACTTTAAAATTGCAAGCGATACAAATTTCAGTGTTCATAAATAAAGTTTTATTGGAACACAGCCATGCTCATTCATTTACGCAGCATCTATAGTTTTTTTACACTACAATGATAGAATTGAGGAGTTGTGACAGACACCATATAGCTCAGAAGCACCCCCCCCCCAAAATTACTTTCTGGCCCTTTGCAGAAAAAATTTGCTGACCCCTGGACTGTTCATTTAGGGTGATGCAAGAAAACTCTCTTGCCAAGGAGGTAAGGATTGGGATGAGCCGTGAAGGGCAGGCGGGGTTTCAGCAGACATGGGACAGAGAAATGTTTGAGGGGGACCACATCATAAGTGAAGTCAGAGAACTCAGGGAGTGAGGTGCGTGTTCAGTGAGCAGCACATCAATTACTTGGCTAAAGTAAAGAGTGTACTCACACAAGAAGTTGGAAGGGCAGACTGGGTCCATTCCATAAATTTCTCAAATGCTGAAACAATGCATTTCTTTCTAGTGTGATAAGCAGTGGGAATATTTTAAGTGTTTTGGGAGGGGCAGAGGGTGGTTTGGGGTGGCAGAAGTGGACAAATTATAAAACCATAATTCTGCTTTCGCTTAATCCGATAAAATGTGTAGCAGAAGGTGGAAGGCAGACCAATTAAGTGAGTGTCTATAGTTTTAGCTTTCAGGGAATAATAATAATAAGGGAATAAGGGAATCATGCTCCAAGGTGGAATTTCAGCCTTTTGGCAGAAGGAGAATCTTTGTCTGAGTTCTCCCTGCACACCCCCTCAGCTACTGCCGCCAGCCACCCCCATTATTCCCTTAGCTCTCCACAGTGATTTAAGCCTTCTGTTGTTTATTCCTGGCTTGCTCGTACACCATGGCGCAGCCAGACTGTACACACACAGGCTGCAGAGGTACCAGGCAGTTTTACTTTTTTAAGCTCATGAGCTTTTCTTTTTTTTTTTGTAAGATTTTATTTTTAAATAATCTTTACACCCAACCTGGGGCTTGAATTTGCAACCTCGAGATCAAGAGTCACACGTTCAACTGACTGAGCAGCCAGGGGTCCCAGACTCACTGCGCTTTTATATGTGACTTTAAACTGTGAGTTCAGCCTGGGTAGAAAGTAGGGAATTATTCTAGCTTGGAGCTGTCCAGTTGCCCCAACTTGAGTTGCCCCAACCACAATGAAAAATGCTTATCAGATTGCCCTGGAATCTTTTTTTTTTTAGATTTTATTTCTTTGTCAGAGAGAGAGAAAGAGAGAGCCCACAAGCTGGGGAGCGGCAGGCAGAGGGAGAGGGAGACGCAGGCTCCCCCACTGAGCAGGGAGCCTGATGCGGGGCTCAATCCCAGGACCCTTGGACCATGACCTGAGCTGAAGGCAGATGTTTAGCTGACTGAGCCACCCAGGCGTCCCAACCCTGGAATCTTCGTAGTCTTGGGTCTAGTCCTGAGCAGACACAGGCATATGGGGAATCACTGACTTGTGATGAGTAAATCGGAACTCAGGGAAACGTGGGGGCATCACCCTACCTTCTGGGACTCTGAAGCTCAGGACAGTTTCCAAGGCCTCTCCGTGTTGTGACACATCCATAAAGCCCGTCATTTTTTGCAGTTTCACAGTGCCGGGCCGACTTGGTGCTCTCTGTGGCTCTTTGGGTCAAGCGATACCACTTAGGAGAGGGTCATGGCACATCTCATAGTTGTCTATGCCTCAAAAAGAAAGGAAAGTGATTTTCATTCACCTCAAGACCTCAGAATCAGACTTGATATTTCCTCATTTTTACCCAATTCTGGCTCAAAGATCAGATTATGATGGATCCCTGTACAGCTCATACAGACTCATTCAGAAGTTGTAGAATTTGCCTGTTTAGTTTCAAAAACTTTCTCTCTTTGGTGGTACCAAACAGTGTTTCTCCCTACAGAACCACAAAGTGGGAGGTATGCTGGTTCTTTGTGCCATGATGAACCCTGTCACTAAATTCCTCCAATGAACTATGTGGCATAAATAGTATGACAGTTTTTGAGAATATAATCAGAGCGACTAGTATGACATCCATGGAATGTTCTAGATGGATTTCCCTGTTTGCTTCACTACAATTGTGAGAAAAAGAACTAGAGTAGTTGGTTCAAAGAAAAGGCAGTGTCTCATTCAGGAACTCTGGCTGAATTAAATCCTCAGATTTGGGAATAAGTCACAGAACCTGCTCTTTACCACCTGCTCAACCCCTTCCTTCTGATAAGAATGCATATCGGTGACTCTGGTTCATTCATCTGCCTTTCTCATGTAATTACATAGCCCTAATTCCTGACTTGGAGTCCTCTCCCTGCCACTTTCCCCTGATCTCTGATATTTTTTCTCTCCTGCTTTCAGAATTAATAGGGAACCTGGTCTTTGGGCTGTTCTCAACATCTCAAGTGTGAATCTTCCCTGTCAACATCTTCACAAGGAAAATGAGTCATGGCATCAACCTGGGTGATGAGGTCCTGATACCACAGCCCCTGCTTTGAGAATGTATTTGTACTTTTCTTTGGTAAAGAGATTTTTGAAAGGGGAAGATGAAATTGTGGTGACAGCTCTGAAGCCTGGTCCTTTAGACACTCGGAACTGGCCCAACCCTAGTAGGCACTGGCCATAAGAAAGTCCTGCTCTGAATTACCGCATCCTCCTCTCCACATTTCATCTTGCCTGGGAGCCTGCAGGGAAAACCTGGCAGAGAGTAGATCAGCCCTGTCTTCTTGGGATGATTTTATCTCACATGCAACCTATACAAGTCTTTTGAGTTCAAATCCTAGCTCCGCCACTTATCAGCTGTGTGATTTTGAGCAGTTACTTAATGTCCTGTGCCTCAGTTCCTTTATCTGTAAGACAATAGTACCCCCGGTATAGCCTTGTTAGAATTAAGCCAGTCAATATATATAATATATTTCATAAATATATTTTTGTGTGTATATAAAATATGTAATAAAATACTTGGACGAAGAGTACTGGGCAC